>NC_136064.1:32800706-33420549 GCF_964261635.1 Lissotriton helveticus | reverse complement strand
ATTAGAACTTCTTGAAATTCCACAGATCATATCCCGAGATTATTTTCCTAAAATTTTGGTTTTAAAAACACCAGGTAAGAGTTTTTAAGGTCATACGGCAATTTTTTTTTGAAAATTAAAACAGAATCATTGCAGAATGACCATCCATTTCTAGACTTTAAATAAGCTGTGTAATGTCCTGATGATATTGAAGGGCCGTCATGATATATAATTGCTGTAGTTACAAAAGTCCTTCCTGATATTGACAACTGCGAAGCTACAAATTTTTTTATTAAAGTTGTCAATTTTGTTCCATCAGGCCTACATCGTTGGAACATTAAAATGACGTACTGGCCATATTTTCGTATAAATAATGTGGACATCATTTCAGATTTACATTGGCTACACTCCATGCTGTGATTAGCAGCGTTTACTAGCTTATTAAAGGAGACTGATTTACTGTCTGGCAAAGTTAAATATATAAATCTTTCTGAGTCTACACTAGTAGTACTTGATACCATACAGTTCTCGCAGTCATGCTGCCATTGATAAGAAAGCCCAAACAGCTGATCTACATCTACACCTTCAGCATGTAATACATCAAGCATATACATTAAAAACTCCTGACAATCTTGCTGAATATTTTGAGAGAATTGTGTTTGCCCTGAACATCTGTCTAACAGGTTTCGAATTTCAGACACACTTTCTATTTTTGTTCTATCTGTGCTACATTTCTCTAACACAGAATTCAACAAACTGCAAAATCTTTGATCAGAATTGACCACAATCTCTTCTTTTACATTTTTTAGAGAAAACAAAACATTCATTACTACATTAGCATAGCAGTTGACACCAGAACTGTTTTCAAACTGAAAACCAACAACATCTTCAACAGAATCCTCTTTGTTTCTGCTTGTAATTTTAGGTTCATTCACTTTTTGTCTTTTTGCTACAACCTCCCCAGTATTGTTCTCATTTCTTCGTTTCCGGCCTACCAGACGTTTCTCAAACAAAGGAAACTGAGGCAAATGTGGCGCATACTCTCTTCTTAACCTATTGTATTCCTTAACACAATCTAGATCTGCACAAATGTTTCTGACATCACACTCAATCAAGTACAATCCCGATAAAGTTCTAACTCGTGACAATGCCACATATGCCATACCCTCCTTGAACACAGAACTGCCAATATTCACCAATGCAGTGTCTACACTTAAACCTTGCGATTTATGAATTGTCACCGCATATGCCAAGCAAACAGGGAACTGCTTACGGCGAACATATAAGTCTTTTACAAGCAAAAATCTAGCAGAACAACGAGCAATTAGCTGTACTTCCTCAATGCCATCAAATTTAATTTTTAAAAATTCAATTCCATCTCTATTTCTGTATTTCACAAAATCAACAACATTACCCATTGATCCATTTACCAGACCTCTTTCAACATGTAAATTCCTTCTTAAAATTATACGGCAGTTCAAGCACACATTCAGAGTCTTTTCAAAACCTGCAGTTTTAGATATAGTCTTCTCTAATGAATCCAATTTTGATTTCAGATTCTCAGACAAAATAATTGTTGATCCCATATGCTGTACTCTATCAATAGCTTCCACTTTCACAATCTCTTGCTTTTCTAAATGCAACATTTTGTTGTTAAATTTGGCACATTCTGCAAGAGTTGGCATCAAACATATTCCAGATTTCTTATCAGTAATTTTCTGAAAAATATTCTCAGGCACAACATCTTGTTCTGGATATAAATTTGACAGTAATCGTGCATGTAAAGCTTCTTTTCCATGCTCGGTCACTTTTCCAATTCTAACATCTTGTAGAATAGTCTTGTAAACTTCATCCTTTGCCTGACGCATATTTTCATGCAGTTCAGCATAATTGAAGTTTAACCATATATTGACGTTGCCAATGCTGCCTAGGCACTTCCTGGTATCTTCATGCGTGAGCATTTTGAACACAGGTTGCCCTTTCACTGGTGTCAGCTGCAGAAGATCTCCGAAAACAATGATGTGTTTGCCACCAAATAACACATCATACTCTGTTTTGAGAACTTCTTGCATCCTCAAATGCACAAAGGCAAGCATGACATTGGAAACCATGCTTACTTCGTCAATGATAAGAAGTTTCATTTTCCTCAAGATTCTTGAAACTTCAAAACAAGCATCTCCAGATAGCTTGTGATATTCTAATTTGTTGTCATGCTCCACTGGCAGCATCAGTAAACGATGTAAAGTAATCCCTTTAATATTATGTGCTGCCAGTCCAGTTGGAGCAGTGACAACACAAGACAGCGATGACTCTGTCCTTTCCTGCAAATAGCATGAAATTGCTTTAATGAGGAAACTTTTTCCAGTTCCCGCTTCTCCACTCACGTACAGTCGGACAGGCTTCAACGACGTACATGAGCACTCTTTCTTATCATGACTTAATCCATGATCAATTTGCATGGTAACTTCGTCATATATTTTCCTCTGCTCAACGTTGAGTTGCCTTTCCAACTCTTCTAAGTTAACCACATCCTCTTGAGCATGTGCCATGGCTCTTTCCACCTCATTCATAGCAGTGGCAGCTTCATTTTCAATAAGAGGTCCTCCTAGTGGATCCTGACTCAATGAAGCAGAACTCTGACTGTCCTGAGAACTGTCTCTGGCAATCTCGGCTGCAATTGTTGCTTCCTGCTCAATTTCCGCATTCAACATTTCTACATATTTGGGAAAAGCAGGACATTCTATGGTCTCCTTGGCGGCATTGAAAGAGTCTTCATAACAGAGGAAATCTCCAAGCAGTTCCTCTTCTGCACGCCAAGGCTTGAAAAGTTGCAAAAGTGCTAAATAGAAAAACTCCTTTTTTTCAGGAGATTCGCCACTCAATTTTCGATGGTTTATCAAGTGGCATTTTCTTTGCTTCACCAGACATCCCTCACTTCCTATTACAGCATACACTCCTTTCTCAGTATCTTCTTTGATGTTCCTCTTGAACATGTAATTTTGCAGAACCTCATACAGACAAACATTCTCGAGGTGACTGCTTCGATTTGGATAATATGTATCCAACATGTTGGTCTTCAAAATGTCGGTACTGTTTGGCTCCTTTTCCGCCAAATACTCAATTTCCCGCACAGGTTTGAGAACTCGATTACGCGTTGCAGCAAGACCAAGACTCGCCCAAACGATACTCCTGGACTTGGCATAGAGACTTGCTGAAGACAACCGGTCAGAACATTCGTACGCTCCGATTTCTCGATGCGACAACATCTTCAGACTGAAACTGTACAACTTCTTGCTGAGGCTCTTTTCATGGGAAATGTCCTCCCACATATCCTTCAATTCTGTCTTCTCTTTTTTGGTGATGTAAGACGTCACATACCGAGCCACAGCCATACAGTTATCAGCCACAAACTGTATATCCATGTTAGCATTCCACATGGACAAAATCACCGGGTTGTAGTCGTTGATGTACTTGGACTCTTCGTTCCTCTTCAAATTGTAAGTGTTTTTAGGTGATTTCTTCATGACATTGTGTCGCAGCGAAGACATCAAACTGTTTACTCTTCCTTTAGAAATCACCGGTCGTGGATAGCCGAAACGACATTTAGTGTAGAACTTGTCCTTGTTTCGGAATTTACGACGGCAGTACTTTCCACATCGATGGCTTTGGAAACGCAGAACTTTTTCTCTTAGGCTTTTCTTCTCCTTTGCGTTTGGAACAGCACACGTAGAATACTGTTGGATGAAACTCATCACTGAGTCATCTGGATCCGTTCCAAATTTAGGTGCATCCTTGATCCACAGCAACATATGTATATGAGGAGCACCTCTTGCTTGGTACTCCTTTCTCCAGAAGAAATCCAACACCTCTCCAAGAGGTGGATTCTTCTTATTCATGATGAAAGACATCATAGCTTCAAATCTATGATTGAAGTACCTACATACATTGACTGGATCCAAAGAGCACAGTTCTCCGGGTGTCTTGAATTCGATGTTTTCTACGTTAGCATTTGCCTCTCGTAGAAATTCAAGTAAGTCTTCCCAGCCATACTCGGCACAGCTCAGAGTGAGGAACCATGTGGGAGTACCTAAGTTCCTCAGCATACATTTTAAATCACCATGACGACGGTACCAGTACTCATTAGTACCACGCTGACACGCCATGAGATTAATCAGGTGAGAATCCAAAATACTATCTTGGACATTCACTTTATCCATAAAATCACTTGCCGAGATGTTTTGCATGTGTATACCACTTTTCAAGATGTGGTTCACTGCATATGACAGTCCAGACAGATCGCTTTCAAACAGGAGATGAAACAAATATGGAATGCATTGTCGAAACCTAGCATCTCCTGCATACAATCGCAAAGTCCGGTATTCAGAAGCAGGAATTTGATGAGGTCGCTCATCATATCTTCCTCCCTGACCTGTTGGAAAAAGCTGTGGGAAACACCGAGCTTCCAAACTTTGCTCCCAAACACTAATGGGACTCCCTTTGGCTTGTTTCATTTGAAACAACTCAATAGCATTCCCCATGACTTCCTTTGAATGCAAAGGATGAACACTATAATGTTCATATATTTCCTCACTAGTAGAGAGTTCTACTTTCTCAATTTGACCAGCACACAAATCGCTATCCTCTTCCTCACTTACTTCCTCTTCTTCAACATATACATTCTTATAGTATTTATTATTTTTTTTCAAATACAATGTTGCCTTTTTAACTTTCCTAACATCTACTAAATCTTGCCATATTTTCTTATTCTTTGTCGGAACCCCATTAACTAAGATAACCAGAGGTTCCTCTTCCACTTTTTCTACTCCAATTGTGTTAATGTTTTTCTTCAAATCTAGAGGCAAATAAACAACTCTTCCCTTTAATCCTCTCTGTAAATCTGATGGAGGCAATTTCCCTGTCTTTGGCTCCATTCTTACAATAGCCTGAAAGGGATGGATACTTTGAATCAAAATAGATTCATAAGTATTTAAGTCCTTCAATTCAGAAGGAATCTCAACCAATTCCAGATTATTATGAACTGCTCTAGCAGGCATCTGGTTTTGTTTTAATTTGTTACAACAATAAGTACACACACGTTGATCCAATCCCAAATCAAAACAATTTTCTACCATCAAGTATGTTGCAAAATCCTTCCATTCACTATTATTTTCCCTTTCACTTTTTGCATATAAATCCACTAACTTAGTCTGATTCTTATAATAAGTGCGTCGACAACACACACAAGTGAAATTAGGCCTCTCACTTGATTTCATGTCAAACGTCGCAATTTCCCTCTGGAAATTATCTGTACTGGAAACATGTACAGTATCTTCCAAATGACCCTCTATTTCTTGCTCAATTTCAACATTCTCCTCTTTACTTCCAAAGTAACAAAACTCAATTTCTTCACATATATTCCTCACATCTATTTCAGAACCATGCAGAAGAGCAGCACATAATTGTTTCAGCATAATTGCTGGACTCTTAGCATAATACAACAGTCTAACTAACTTCCTCACTTTGTTATGATGCACTGCTAGCATCCTGAAATGATGAAAAACACTCTGGCATACTCTCCTGGAAAGACAAGCCAGTGAATGACCATGCAAACCTGTCACTTCTCTCACTCTGCAAGGATCTAATTCTTGCAACAACCTCATTTTCTGCTTCAAACTTTTCTTGTTAAATGACCGTACAAAATCACAAAGCAAATTGATAGAATCCTGTCGCACACTGCAAATACTACTACACTTCCAGGTGTACACAGGACCCTTAGCACGTCTTCCTAAAACCTCATTACCTAACAACTCTTCTGCCTCTGTTGTCACAAGTTTTTCTTTTTCAACTGGACAACCATCTTTCACTTCATAAGCACGACCACTGATGTCAACTGCATGCACCAAATCATTATCCTGGAAATAACTCTCTTCATTAAAAAATGCCTCACAGCTTGAACTATGTATCCATTCTCCAGAAAAAACTTCACAAAAATTACTACGATTAACTATTCTCTTCCATCTACTATTTCTTTTGAAATCAAAAATTGCCTTGTTTAGCTTCCTAATTCTATTGATTATCAAAATAAATAACTTACGTTTAATTTCAAAAGCCTGATCAATAACTTTCTCAACTTTTTTTTTTCTCCTATAAAAAACTAATTTCTGTTGACCTTTCTTAATATTTTTTAACAAATTGCCAATTATCCTGTTACGGAACATTCGTTTACGAATCTCCGTAAACTGTTGTTTCCTTCTACTATCATGCACAGATTTATCTCTTGCTCTAGCAGTAACATTTTCATTTGTCCTTTTCTTTCCATTTGATTTACTTGTGTTGTTATGGATTGAAACATTTTCTGTACTAATATTTTTTTTATTTGAAATATTTTTTATGAAATATTTAGAGCTCTTACCCGGTGCTTTCTTCATCGCTTGAGAAATCTTTTTGTTAGAGGACTGCTGCATTTTTTTTTTCTCCTGCTGTCTTTGACGTTTTGCAGCCTTCATCTCTCTTATTTTTGTAGGCATAGTTGAATCTGAGGAAAAATATAATAAAAATGTTAATAAAAAAATATTATCAAACAGTAAATCAGTAATAGTGATCAAAAACATAACACACTACTTGACATTTTAAATAGAAGATTTTTTAGTCCTTGCAAATTTACAATACAGAAGTAGCAGAAAAGAAATGAGATTTATATTTATGTTACCTATGCTATTTTATATGTGAATCTGATCTAATTTTATGAGCATATTTTAATATTTTATTGAAGACACTACACATAACCTGTTTTTGAAGGTGTCTTTATTTTTAAATTAAACGGTTTACCTTTTTACTTTTTATTCATTATAAATTTTAAAAATAAATGTTTATAATTCCAAAGGCTCAAGCAGGTCATCTTCCCATCCTATATCATATAATTCGGACAAATCTGCATCCTCATCACGCTCTTCTTCATCCTCAGGATTTAAATCATCCAATGGATCAACATCCACTGATGTTTCAATTACAAGTTCAATGATGAGGTCAAAATCAACTGATTGCAGATTGTCGCTCATGTTGAGGTTGTCTTTATCTTTAAAGAAAGACAACAACAATGAGATGTTGCAGAGTAAGAGACAAATCTCACAGATTATAATAGTAAAATTATTTAACAAGAGTAACATTTTGCAGCTATTATTTAGCCATGTCCAGCGATGCTGAGCAGGTGAAGCCTATGTCTAATTTTTCACTGGACAGGACTCATCTGTTCTTAACCTTGGATAAGCCTCAACGACTCTGTGTCCCCTGCACATACTCAAATGTTAAAGTGCAGATTTATATTAAATGGCACATCCCCAGGCATGCACCAGTTAATGTGCACCACTGCTTTACCACCCATGGTGTGCCGCATTTACAATCAGATAGGAGAAAGCTGCTTCAAAACCCTGCACCTGCTTGAAGCTGGCATAGGTCTTGACGCAGCATTGTATAGATGGGGCACCCCTGATCCTTGCTGGAGCTGCATCGCACTTACGATACAACTCCAGCAATGCGCCACCTTTACAGCACAGATGCGTCACACATCTGTGCCTTTTTTGCCCCATGCTGCGCCGCATTGTAAATGCAGCACACCATGGGTGGCGGAACAGTGGCGCAGGATGACTGTCACATCCCTGGGGATGCGCCACTCATCATAAATCTATCCCTAAGCTTCTTATCTTGTTACAGATGAACTGCCATATGTATCATCAAAATATTTTACATATTATAAATAGCAAATTTTAAGGAATAAATAGCGATTCTTTACTATTCCTAATTTGCAATGAGCAAATTGCTAATTGCAAATTACCCATTCATTTCCATAGGCTAGGAGGCTCATAGGAATTAATGTTGCAAGTTGTGATTAGCAATTAGCTCATCACAAAATAGGATTTTTTTCAAGCGTGCAGGGGTATCTCAAGAACAACCTGCTGCACCCCTGAAAAAGAAATTTGGGAGCACATGGCACACCTACATGCCCTAATGGCATGTATGGGCGTCATATGGGACCTTTTTTTTTTTAAAAAAAAAATTCTTTTTGAAAAGAATTCGCAAATTACCACAAACTACAAGTTGGTGGTAGTTTCCAAATCCTTAATATCATTTTTTACATATTTTTTTTTTATACATTGCATTTAAGGAATCACAATTTTTGAATTATTGACATTTTAAGTAATTTCCACATGTGCACTGTTTTCTAAATATAATTTGAAAATCGTTTTTGGGGAAAAGTAATGGTTTGCAAATTTATGACAAGGACATAATGGTGTATGCTTCTCTATAAGGCATTTCAGTATCTCTAATGTCATTTTTCCCATATTACATTATAAGACCTTTCCCCATGAAGCACATTCCTTGTAAATATGCTCCCACCAGTGCATTGCAAATTTAGATTTTGACTGTTTCAGACACATACCCATGTTGAAAGTGACCCAAAAAAATTGCAAACGTTTAAAAAAAACACATTCATGTGTCTTAATGACATTTTAATTCATTTCCCCATGGACAATGTTTTCTAAGTGGCACAAAAGAGGTATACACCTATCATAAATCTGTCCCTAGAATTATAAATGATTAAATCAGGATGACAATAAGATGTGGCCTATCCAGAGGTTTGTTTAAGGTGAGGCCTACTCAGGATTGCAGATTAAAGTTATGCTTGATGAAGAATACAGAGGAGATAATTTATTGTAAAGGCCTACCAATGAAGTAAGTGATTTCTACTTCATTGCACCAGTCATCATAAATGTATCCATAAGCTTCTTATCTTGTTAGACATCAACCGCCATATGTATCATATAACTATTTTGCATTTCCAAAAAAGCGAATTTTAAGGAATAAATAGCGATTCTTTACCATTCCAAATTTGCGATGAGAAAATTGCTAATTGCAAATTACCCATTCATTTCCATGGGCTAGGAGGCTCATATAAATGAAGGTGCAATTTGCGATTAACAATTTGCTCATCACAAATTAGGAATTTATTCCAAAAGTGCAGGGGTGTCTCAAGAGCACCCTGCTGCAACCCTGAGAAAGAAATTTGGGGGCATATGGCGAACATAAATTTTAACAACATTCCTTTACCTCAAAAACGATTTTCAAATCATAACTTCAAAACACTACACATGGGAAAATTACTTAAATTGTCCTTAAGACACATAAAAGCGTATTTTGATTGGCTTTCCTGCATGGTAGGGTCACTTTAAACATGGCTATGTAACATAAACATTCAAAATCAAAATTTTCAATGTACAGGTGGGAGCATATTTACAAGCAATTTGCGCCACAAAGAAAGGTCTGACATTAAAATGGGAAAAATAACATCAGGGACAGTCAATTGCCTTATAAAGAACCATACACCATTATGTCCTTCTCTTGAATTTAAAAACAATTCCTTTTTCCCAAAAACGATTTTCAGATCATAATTTCAAAAAACTGCACATGAGAAAATGACTTAAAATGTCATTGAAACACATGAAAGCGTTTTTTTATTGGCTTTCCTGCATGGTTGGTTCACTTTTATCATGGCTATGTAACACAAACATTGATAATTAAAATTTTCATGCACATGTAAGAGCATATTTACAAGCAATTTGCGCCACAGAGAAAGGTCTTACACTAAAATGAGAAAAATAACATCAAGGACAGTCAATTGCCTTATAAATAACCATACACCATTATTTCCTTGTCATGATTTTAAAAACAATTCCTTTTCCACAAAAACGATTTTCAAATCATAATTTCTAAACACTGCACATCAGAAAATGACTTAAAATGTCATTAAAATACATGAAATCATTTTTTGATTGACTTTCCAGCATGGTTGAGTCACTTTTAACATGGCTATATAACAGAAACATTCAAAATCAAAAATTTCCATGCACATGTGAGAGCATATTTACTAGCAAATTGCGCCACATAAATCATAATTTTCTCCTTAAAGCACACTATTCTCTATCTAAAGTAAAGAAATATTTTCTCACCTTAGCAAATACTTTGAGTTTGAAAACAGTCTCAGAAACACACCAATTTGTCTTCAGCAGAGCAAAAGGTATGCACTCCAGAGTCTGCAGCTATCAAAAGCACAGAAATGGTGTAATTCTTCACACATATTTCTCATGTCACCCAATCAAAACTCTTCCCTCACTTTTTTTCAAATGAAAACCCTTCCCCCTCTGCCCTTTCTGCCTATTTTCCATAGCAACCACCTCTTGGAGAAACTCTGGTGTTTGCAAATTCACACAACAATGTTGCAATTGAACTCTGAACTCTCAGTGCACCTGCATATCCAGTGCTTTCTTTCATTTAATGATTTTTTATTGACCACTCAAAATACATCTTTCAAAGAACACATCTCTACACCCTAACTTTCTGTTTTCATCAATCAAAATCCACCAATCACTGTTACTACTTCATGAACACAGAAACTCCACAGTTTTTTTCATTTCAAACTCACATTTTTTCAACTGCCATTTCATTGCCACACTTCATCTGACTGCAGGAGAACCTTCTCTCACCATGTTTTCTGTCTGGATTGTTGGTCATAGTTATATTCACTGGGCTCAAAGGTACGTTGAAAGCAGAAATTTACCTAACCTCAATTTACAAGATGTGGAAATTAAGTGGTTTGGCCAGAGAGGATTAAAATGTCACCAATTGATACCATTGGTGAAAACCTTTATGCATTTGCCAAAACCTGACCTGTTAATTGTGCACTGTGGAGGTAATGACTTGGGCACTTTGACTGGTGTAGGTCTGGAAATGCTTTTAAAGGACACCTTTGAGCAATTAATGGCACTTTTTCCTCAGACTGCCTTGGTATATTCAAATATATGCCAAAGACAGAAATGGAGGTGGTCAAACCAATTTTGTCCACAAATTGAGAAGTCGAGGAAGCATGTAAACAAATCTGTTTCAGCTTACATGAGAGACCATGGAATGGGCTCCCTGTACAACAATAACTTGCGTTACTACATGCAAGATATCTACAGAGGAGATGGAGTTCACTTCTCAGATGAGGGCAACAGAGTTTTCACTCTGAATTTAAGAATGTGCATTGGTACCTACTTATAAGTACCTAAATGTACCATAAACCCAAAAGCTCTTCTCAGAGCTACCCTACATCTAATCACTCACAATTATTTTTTTACTCTAACTATTTTCACTAATTTTCAACAAAATACGCTCCCTGGTGCGCTACCCGGTACGCGTACCGGGAGCTAACCTCGCGAAATTTTTAAAAAAAATGTTTTTTTTTCCGCACATATGGGCCTCCTCAGCCACCCTCACAAAACCTAGGGGGTCAAGATAAGTCTACCGTGCCCCCTTCTACCCATTCTGAACATTATTTGCCCTCCATCTTGTATCATAATTCGACCGAAACACAAAATGGTGGACTCCCGGAACGCTTAAGGTCCGCGAACCGAGGCGCTCAACGGTTCGCGTACCGGGTCGCTTCCTGGGAAGCACACCATCAAAAAAGGTGGGAAAGTAGTTCACAGAAAAGCCACTGGAGACAATTTCACCAAATATAGAATAGCTCATACTACATACCAATCCCTACCATTTTCACAAATTTGATTGGAATTCCATTTAGCCATTTAGCCTGTAGTCCTCTCTAAATACCGTGAGGTAAATTACTTCACAAAACACATCTGAAGTGTTGGAATTGACAACCAATTAAAATGTTACTTTCATTTTCTACTTTTTTTACATGATATTTGATTGGTTATGTACCCGAATATATATAAAGGAAGAGAAGGAAACACAGCCATTTTGACTACTACTTCCTGGTGTACATTTCATTTGGATTTTCATTAATAACTTCAACTTCTTTTTAAAGGTAAGTTGTTATTTTTAAAACTGAAGTATATTGTGCACTTTAAGTTAATATGGCAAACTTTTTCTGTTAGTTATATACTATCCCTCTGTAGTACTTATAAATTTAGATACACTTTTTTATATTCCTACTTCCACTCTGATACTATACACTGCCCAAAGATAAATTCTCTGATAAAAACTGCCTATCTAAAATTAATCCCAACAGTGCCCTACCTCTACTAATATATATTTTTTTTATGCAAATTTCAGGAAAAATGGAAAGTGAACAAAACATTTCATTTGAAATTGTCCTTCCAGAGTCCAACACAGAAATCATTGATCCAAATGAGATTGAATTTATGGATGAAACATGGGACCAAGAACTACTGCAATGTGTGCAAGCAGTAGATAACCTCCTTGCAAATGAGGACATTTTACAACCTCAGAGACTACAATCTATATTCCATGATTATGAAATTTCTGACAATGAAATGTTAGAAAGTTTAATAAATTATGAAACACAATAAAAAAAGTTTAAAAAAAAAAAAAAATAATCAACAAAACCAACAATCAATTAACATACAGCATTTGAAAAGTCTATCATTCATTTTTTATTGTGATACGCTCCCCAGTACGCTTCCCGGTTCGCGTACCGGGCGCTAACCACGAAAAAAAACAAAAAAAAATTTTTTTTTTTTTTGCTTAGCGGGGCCCCTTTAAAGCCTCCACATCAAACCTAGGGGGTCAGGGAGTATCTACTATGCCCCCTTAAGGTCATTTGCCCCTTCGCTTTTGACCTCCTCTTGTCTCTCGATCCTACCGAGAGACAAGATGGCGGCCGCTCCGGACTGTTTAGAATGTTGACAGACACCGGAGAGCCAATCAACTTCGCTACGCGAAGTTCCGTTACGCGTCAAGTACGCGTACCGGGGCGCTGCCTGGTCCGCTGTTACAGATATATATCTTTTTTTGAACGTTAATTTCTCAAAATCCACTGAAGCACATATATTGAGACCTAGAAAAGGCACATCGGGCTACCAGTCCCTACAATTTTGCCAAGTTTCGTGCAAATCCATTCAGCCGTTCGGGCTAAAAGTGAGGCTAACCGCCCTATGGAAAACTCAATGTTAAAAACACGTTTTGGGACCCCCCTTTTTTCTCGGCCCCCCCTGGACCAACTCCCCCCAAATTTCCAGTGGCTGCTCAGAAACAAAATGTTCCATTTTCCAGAAAATTTCAGCCAATTCCGTCCACAAACGCCAAAGTTATTAGACATAGAATTTTCAAAAAACCCATAGAGAAAAAATCCTAACTATATATACCTACTGGCGACCGCCAGTAGGTAATATATATATATATATATATATATACACTGAAAAAACCATAGGTTATAGACCATATATAGTTAGGAATTAGCATTATCAAAACCTTATTTTACTCACACAAAACCATTGAAATTCGCATATATAGTTAGTTGCACTAACTATATATCGCGCACCCGCAATCCACTGCTGATGATGTCACATATTACATGATTCATGACATGGTCAGTGACATCACTGATGACATCACTGATGACATCTCAAATGACATCACTGATGACATCACTGATGACATCATCCAGTGACTGTGTGTTTCTGTAAAGTTTAAATATGTTTTACATATTGAAGAATGAGTGGATGTATAAGTGTCCGAATGAAGGTTTTAGTAGGTGCGTGATTGACGGTATGAGTGAGTGATTACATGCGTCTTACTGAATGCATGGGTTAGTGACTAAACTGTCTGAAAGTGTGCATCAGTATGTCTGTTGTTGTGCAAGCTGCTGCATGTGTTGATCAGTAGCTATATGAGTGGCTATATGGGTTATTGATTGGTTGCCCAAGTATTTGTATGGGAGACTGAGTGTGTGTGTGTGGCTGGCTGGGAGGTGTGTGACTGTGCAGATCAATGTGTACTTGTATCAGTGATTGTATAAGAGAGTAAGTATGTGTTAGTATATGTTTGAAAATGTAAGGTGTTCTATGTTTAACTGTATAGATGAGAAAATGGAAGTGTGATTGATTCTTTACAGGACTGACTAGGTGTGTGAGTAACTCCATGGATGAGTGGCAGAGTGTTAGTGTCTGTATAGGTGTATGAGTGCATATGATAGTGTTGTAAAGATAAGTGATTGTATGTATGAATGATTGTATGGGTGAATGAGTGAATGTGTGTGTAGACGTAGGAATCAGTGAGTGCGTATGTAGTAACTAGTATTAGTGTGTCCATGGTTTCAAAAATTATACTCTGTATTTAACACTGGGTGTAACAGAGGTTATATTAGAGTGTGAGGAGATGCATTGTATTATCACATGAATGATATCATCAGTGATGTGATCATTGATGTCAAATGAGATGTCATCAGTGATGTCATCAGTGATGTCATTTGAGATGTCATCAGTGATGTCATCAGTGATGTCACTGACCATGTCATGAATGATGTAATATGTGACATCATCAGCAGTGGATTGCGGGTGCGCGATATATAGTTAGTGCAACTAACTATATATGCGAATTTCAATGGTTTTGTGTGAGTAAAATAAGGTTTTGATAATGCTAATTCCTAACTATATATGGTCTATAACCTATGGTTTTTTCAGTGAATTTTCTAGGTTTTATAAATGCTAATTCCTAACTATATATAGTCTATAACCTATGGTTTTTTCAGTGAATTTCAATGGTTTTTTAATAGCAAATATCAAATGGTGTAAAATATTTTCTTCTTTTAAAGGAAAATATATTTTATATGTATCTATTTTAATTTTTTAATGTCTTAAATTTTAAAAAAAAAAAATTTTGGTTTCGCTACCGGTCCTCGCACCGGGTAGCTTCCCGTTAGCTCAATTTGGTGCCGCGACCTGATCCGCGCACCGGAAAACGTTCCGTTAGCGCAACTCCCGCGATCGAACACAACATCGTCACGCGTCGCGTAATTGCGACGTATCGCGTTGCCGCGTAATGCGTCTTATGATGCGCCGCGTTAGCGCACCCGGAAGCGCTTCGGTCCGCGTCCCGAGGCGCGAAACGCAACACCCCGGAAGCGAACCGGGAGCGGAACGGGACGCGGAACGTAAGCGTAACAGGTCATGTGACCTGAAAATAACACTTTTCATTGGTTCATGACATTTTTTTTTTCACAAATGATGAAAGCCCCCACCTTTTTTCCTCGCTCTGACTTTTATCTTTGTGAGAGGAAGACCTACTTTCCATATTTTCTAAAATGGCAAGTGTTGTAGCTGCAGCTGCTGGAGCCAATCCACCACCACCACCACCAAAAAAGGATGGACCACCTCCTCAGGTCATCCTTAATCAAGAGGAGGAAGAAGAGGAAGAAGAGGAAGAGGAGCAAGAGAGGAGGCAGTTTTTGCCTGAAGGGCCAAGGAGGTCCCATGTGAAGGATAATTATATCTGGCAATTCTACACATTTCCCCGGGGCCAAAAAAAAGTAAATGCCCGCTACGTCACATGTCTGATCTGTGACAAAGTTCTGTCCAGAGGGACTGATAAAAAGTACAGCTTCGGGAATTACACCATGCATCGGCACATGGAGAGGTGGCACCCTATAAATTATAGTGCTGCGCAGGTACGTGACCTGCAGGAAAACCCCCCTCCTGTGGCCAGTACATCAACCGAACAGGCAGTGACGGGACCAGAGGCGAGGGAGACGGTCCCAAACATCCAGATGAACTTCGGTGACCTGAAGCAAGTCTGCATTTTTTGCGGCAAATTAATTTGCTATGGGGAGAGAAGCATAAATCTAATCAACAGAGCTTTTGAAAATCATAAATGTACAAAACGCCCCAGAAAGTAAATTATCTTTTTTTTTGTTGCTCCTGTTGAGCCCTTTATAATGAATGCTTTTCGTTTCCCCCCCCAAAAAACACAAAAAAAATATAAAACCGTTCAAAAAATACAAAAAAAGTAAAAACATGTTCAGAAAAATAGTAAAAAAATATAAAACAACAAAAACAATTAAAAAAAAAGTTCTTTTCAGAACTACCTCCCATTTATAAAAAATTGCTAGAATGTTTAGCACTCTGGCAACCTCTATTTCTTTTGATTCGCTTCCCGGTTTGCGCGCCGGTATGCGAACCGGAAGCGAAACAGAATTTCTTTTTTTTTTTTAAAAAGGAAGAGTGAGTATAAGGGAAGAAAACAGAGAGTAATGTTAAAAGAAAGACAGCTAGAGAGAGTAACACAGAGATACTGTTTAATAGATCTATTTACCAAAGAAAAGATGTAAGAGGGTATAATTGAGAAAAACAAAATAGATAAGGAAGTGAAAGAAAAAAAGGAGAGTAGAAGAATAATAAACAAGAGTTTCTTGGAGAATGTGAGTGAATGTTCAAATTAAGAAGAAATACGGTAAAGGATGTGGAATGAGAGGTAGGGATAGAACCGGACTAAAAGAACAACCCTGAGGGAAAGTGTTAAGAAAACAGTGAGCGAAAGTAAATAGGAATAAAACAAGATGTATGACAGTGACTAAGGTTAAAACATGTTGAATAACAGAGAGAAAAAACAGAAAGCAGAAAAGAAGAAGTGACAGAAAAGGAATAATTGAAACAGCAAAGAAATGTAAATAACATAGTGTGCTTGAACTACAGGGAGAAAGCATAATGAACAAGTAGTGAAAGAGTGATGAGTCAGAGACAGTGAGAGTAATAGAGACGGAGTGAGTGAACAGGAGTGAGGAACTATGAGAACAGAGGGACTGAGAAAAGGAGTGGAAGGAGTAGAGTAAGTAAGTAATAGAAAAAGGAATGAGGGAAGTAGCAAAGGCAGGAAACTGAGGGTTAAAGAAATGAAGCAGTGGAACTAATAGAAGTTAAATGTGATAGAGATGTAACGGAAAGAGTACAAAACACTTACCTTATAATTGTCGTTAACTTAGTCACTTGTTATTTTTATACATTCAATCTGTGAAAGAAAGAACAAAAATTTGAAAAATATTAAAACATGTATTTAAAAATTAGAAAAGACAAGGGAAAAGATTGAAAATCATCCAATTTTACAAAGAAATAAAGTTAGAGATAAACATGCAGAAAGAAAGAGAAAGAAACGGTGATAGACAGACAGAGACAAAAAGAAATTGTAATAGAGTAAATTACTAAGAGAAAAAAAAGGAAGATACTTTCAGTGACAGAAAAGAAAGATAGAAGAGAAAACTAAATTGAAGTTGTGTAAGCTACTAAAAGAAAGTGAGTAAGGTAAACTATATAAGGAAAGGGTGAATAAGTAAAAGAGAGTGAGGGAGAGAGGAGACAGAGGAAGTGAAGGAAAGAGTGTTAGATACAGACTGAGTGAGGCAACAAAGAAAGATAAATGAGTGAGGGTGAGTTATACTAACTGATTGCACCAAAAAAGGAGAACCCAAAAATATATAATTTAGAAAACAAAGGGAGGAAAGATGGAAAAGACAAGTGAAGCAGAGGGTCTAAAAGCTGGAAAATGGTCCAAGGGAGAAAAGAAAAAAGCAGAGTTGGAATAGGGAAACAAAGGTTGAAAGATAAGTGGAGTTAGAGAACAAGGGTGAAAGAGAATACAACAAAAGGCAATGTGAGTATGTAAAGAGGATTGATAGAAGGTAGTAAAAGACGAGTGAGCATGAGACAAGACGAGTACAAATTAAAATTCACAATACAAAGTACAGAATTAATTATACATGTTAAATGGTTTATTTTTGCTGTTCTCAGAATATATCAAATTTCACTAAAAACAGTGAGTTGAAGGTATTCATCATATAACAGCGGGGAAAAAAAACACAATCAAAATGATTGTGTTTAAAAAACCCATATAACATAACCAATCAGAAATCAGAACTCCTCAAAAGTAACTTACTTTCCATGACGTCGAAGGATGTCCTATGAACAGCTTATACTCTGTTGTGCTGTTATTATTTTCTGCCCGCCACTTTCTGAAAGAAAATCTCCATCGTTTTGACAAATATGTTACATACAATAAATGACTTCTCGCTCTCTACCGCACTTCTCCTCAAGGCCAAATAGTGTAAGAGCCATTTATAACTCTTGGAATTCTTCTAAGCAAATCCCGTCATTTTCTTTTTCCACAACTTTCAGAAAGAAAACGTCCAAGATCACTTTCACAATCCTGTACTAGTAATATCTCACCCTTCTTGCTCACTCATGTTCCACATTTCCTATGACATTGATACTGCTTACTATGAGGCACACTTACACTACCTCTATCACTATTACAATTATTTAATTATCTTGATCACTGTTAATCACAAAGCAATTTAAAACAGTACATAAAATTATATCAACTCCTAGAATCATTATAGGCCAGTTACCTACCCTAAATTCTCTCTTCTGAAAACACAAAGTAAGAATATTTTAAGTCAAAAGGCAACATTGTTTCATAGTCAAATGGGAATCATTTCCGAAACACCAGCTTTTTTTACATTTTAAATAAGCTGTGTAATAAGCGGATGTTGTCAAAGGACCATCATGTCATATAATAGCTGCAGTTACAAATGTTCTTCCTAAAATCAATGACTGTGTAGCCACAACATTTGTAATTAAAGTTGAAAACTTACTTTCATCAAGTTTATATAGTTGGAATTTTAAAATGACATTATAACCAAAAGTTTGTACAAATAATGTGGACAGCATTGCAGACTTACATTACCTCTACTCCATGTTCTGATTGGCTGCTTGAATTAGCTTATTAAAAGAAACAGTTTTTCTGAACTCATTCAAAGTGCAGTTATTTTTCCCTGACGTCCAGTGTTATTGTAAGAACACCGTTTGCTTTGGGAAATACTCTGTTGTCCTTTAACTAATCCGTGCCCACGACTTTCTGTAAGAAAACCTTCTTTTTTTTCTGGAACTACTTAAAACTCAAAAATAACTTTTCACTCTGTACTACACTTATCCTCAAGGCCAAATAGTGTAGGAGCCATTAGAACCTCTTGAAATTCCTCAGAACAAATCCCGAGATTCCTTCCCTAAAATTTTGGCTGTAAAAACACCAGGTAAGAATTTTTAAGGTCAAAAGGCAATTTTTTTTTGAACATTAAAACAGAATCATTGCAGAATGACCAGCCGTTTCCAGACTTCAAATAAGCTGTGTAATGTCCTGATGTTGTTGAAGGACCGTCATGATATATAATTGCTGCAGTTACAAAAGTCCTTCCTGATATTGACAACTGCGAAGCCACCAATTTTTAATTAAAGTTATCAATTTTGTTCCATCAGGCCTACATCGTTGGAACATTAAAATGACATACTGGCCATATCTTCGTATAAATAATGTGGACAGCATTGCAGACTTACATTGGCTACATTTCATGTTTTGATCAGCTGCTTTTACTAGCTTATTAAAGGACACTGATTTACTGTCTGGCAAAGTTAAATATATAAATCTTTCTGAGTCTGCACTAGTAGTACTTGATACCCTACAGTTCTCGCAGTCATGCTGCCATTGATAAGAAAGGCCAAACAGATGATCTACATCTACACCTTCATCTTGCAATACATCAAGCATATACATTAAAAACTGACAATCTTGCTGAATATTTTGAGAGAATTGCGTTTGACCTGAACATTTGTCTAACAGATTTCGAATTTCAGACACACTTTCTATTTTTGTTCTATCAGTGCTACATTTCTCTAACACAGAATTCAACAAACAGCAAAAACTTTGATCCGAATTGATCACAATCTGTTCTTTTAAAGTTTCTAGAGAAAAGACAACATTAACCACTACATTAGCATAGCAGTTGACACCAGAACTATTTTCAAATTGAAAACCAACAACATCTTCAACAGAATCCATTTTCTTTCTGCTTATAATTTCGGGTTCATCGACTTTTCGTGTTTTTGCTACAACCTCCCTACTATTGGTCACATTTCTTCGTTTCCGGCCTACCACACGTTTCTCAAACAAAGGATATTGAGGCAAATGTGGTGCATACTCTCTTCTTATCCTATTGTATTCCTTAACACAATCTAGATCCGCACAAATGTTTGTGACATCACACTCAATCAAGTACAATCCCGATAAAGTTCTGACTCGTGACAATGCCACATATGCCATACCCTCCTTGAACACAGAACTGCCAATATTCACCAATGCACTGTCTACACTTAAACCTTGCGATTTATGGATTGTCACCGCATATGCCAAGCAAACAGGAACCTGCTTACGGCGAACATATAAGTCTTTTACAAGCAAAAACCTAGCAGAGCAATGACCAATTAGCTGTACTTCCTCAATGCCATGAAATTTAATTTTTAAAAATTCAATTCCATCTCTATTTCTGTATTTCTCAAAATCAACAACATTACCCATTGATCCATTTATCAGACCTCTTTCAACATGTAAATTCCTTCTCAAAATTATACAGCAATTTAAGCACACATTCAGAGTCTTTTCAAAACCCGCAGTTTTAGATATAGTCTTCTCTAATGAATCCAATTTAGATTTCAAATTTCCAGACAAAATAATTGTTGCTCCCATATGCTCAATTCTATCAATAGCTTCCAGTTTTACTATGTTTTGGTTTTCTAAAATCAACATTTTGTTGTTGAAGATGGAACATTCTTTAAGAGTTGGCATCAAACATATCCCAGATTTCTTCTCAGTAATTTTCTGAAAAATATTCTCTGGCAGAACGTCTTCATCTGGATACAAATTTGACAATAATCGTGCATGTAAAGCTTCCTTCCCATGCTCAGTCACTTTTCCAATTCTAACATCTTGTAGAATATTCTTATAATCTTCATCCTTTGCCTGACACATATTTACACGTAGTTCAGCATAATTGAAGTTTAACCATATATTGACGTTGCCAATACTCCCTAGGCACTTCCTGGTATCTTCATGCGTAAGTAGTTTAAAAACTGGTTGTCCTTTCACTGGTTGTCCTTTCACTGGTGTCAGTTGCAGAAGATCACCGAAAACAATGATGTGTTTGCCACCAAATAACACATCATAATCTGTTTTAAGAACTTCTTGCATTCTCAAATGCATAAAGGCAAGCATGACATTGGAATCCATGCTTACTTCGTCAATGATAAGAAGTTTCATTTTCCTCAACACTCTGGAAACTTCACAACAAGCATCTCCAGATAACTTGTGGTATTGTAATGTGTTATCATGCTTCACTGGCAGCATCAGTAGACAATGCAAAGTAATACCTTTAATGTTATGTGCTGCCAGACCAGTTGGAGCGGTGACAACACAAGACAGCGATGACTCAGTCCTTTTCTGCAAATAACATGAAATTGCTTTAATGAGGAAACTTTTTCCAGTTCCTGCTTCTCCACTCACGTACAGTCGGACAGGCTTCAACGATGTACATGAGCACTCTTTCTTCTCATGACTTAATCCATGTTCAATTTGGTTGGTAACTTCGTCATATATTTTTCTCTGCTCAACGTTGAATTGTCTTTCCAAATCTTCTAAGTTAACCGCATCCTCCTGAGCATGTTCCATGGCTCTTTCCACTTCAATCATGGCAGTGGCAGCTTCATTTTTGATAACTGGTGCTCCTAGTGGATCCTGACTCAAGGAAGTGGAACTCTGACTGTCCTGAGAACTATCTCTAGCAATCTCGGATGCAATTGTTGCTTCCTGCTCGATTTCTGCATTCAACATTTCGAGATATTTGGGAAAAACAGGGCATTCTATGGACTCCTTGGCTGCATTGAAAGAATCTTCATAACAGAGGAAATCTCCAAGCAGTTCCTCTTCTGCACGCCAAGGCTTGAAAAGTTGCAAAAGAGCTAAATAAAAAAACTCTTTTCTTTCAGGAGATTCGCAACTCAATTTTCGATGATTTACCAATTGGTATTTTCTTTGCTTGACCAGACATCCCTCACTTCCAATTACAGCATACACTCCTTTATCAATATCTTCTTTGATGTTCCTCTTGAATATGTAATTTTGTAGAACCTCATACAGACAAACATTCTCGAGGTGACTGCTTCTATTTGGATAATATGTATCCAACATGTTGGTCTTCAAAATATCTGTATTGTTTGGCTCCTTCTCTGCCAAATACTCAATTTCCCGTACAGGTTTCAGAACTCGATTACGTGTCGCAGCAAGACCAAGACTCACCCAAATTATACTCCTAGATTTGGCATAGAGACTTGCTGAAGATAACCGATCAGAATATTCATATGCTCCGATTTCTCGATGCGACAACATCTTTAGACTGAAACTGTACAACTTCTTACTGAGGCTCTTCTCATGTGAAATGTCATCCCACATATCATTCAGTTCTGTCTTTTCTTTTTTGGTGATATAAGACGTCACATACCGAGCCACAGCCATACAGTTGTCAGCCACAAACTGTATATCCATGTTAGCATTCCACATGGACAAAATCACTGGGTTGTAGTCGTTGATGTACTTGGACTCTTCGTTTCTTTTTAAATTGTTTGTATTTTTGGGTGATTTCCTTGTCACAGTATGTCGCAGAGAAGACATCAAATTATTTACTCTTCCTTTAGAAATCACTGGTCGTGGAAAGCCGAAACAACATTTTGTGTAGAACTTGTCCTTGTTTCTGAATTTACGACGACAGTACTTTCCACAACGATGGTTTTGAAAACGTAAAACTTGTTCTCTTAAACTTTTGTCTTCCTTTGTGTTTGGAACAGCACATGTAGAATACTGTTATATGAAACTCATCACTAAGTCATCCGGATCTGTTCCAAATTTGGGCGCATCTTTGATCCATAGCAGCATATGTATATGAGGAGCACCTCTTGCTTGATACTCCTTTCTCCAGAAGAAATCCAACACCTCTCCAAGAGGTGGATTTTTCTTGTTCGTACTGAAAGACATCATAGCTTCAAATCTATGATTGAAGAACCTGCATACATTGACTGGATCCAAAGAGCACATTTCTCCGGGTGTCTTCAATATTTTCAATGTTTCCATTTGCCTCTCGTAGAAATTCAAGTAAGCCTTCCCAGCCATACTCGGCACAGCTGAGAGTGAGGAACCATGTGGGAGTTCCTAAGTTCCTCAGCATACATTTTAAGTCACCATGGCGACGGTACCAATACTCATTAGTACCACGCTGACACGCCATGAGATTAATCAAGTGAGAATCCAAAATACTGTCTTGTACATTGACTTTATCCATAAACTCCCTTGCCGAGATATTTTGCAGCTGTACACCACTTTTCAGGATGTGGTTCACTGCATAAGACAGTCCAGACAGATCACTTTCATACAGTAGATGAAACAAATAGGGAATGCATTGACGAAACCTAGGATCTTCTGCATACAATCGTAAAGTCCGGTATTCAGAAGCAGGAATTTGATCAGGCCGCTCATCATATCTTCCTCCTCGACCTGTTGGAAATAACTGTGGGAAACACCGAGCTTCCAAACTTTCGTCCCAAACACTAATGGGACTTCCTTTGGCTTGTTTCATTTGAAACAACTCAATAGCATTCCCCACGACTTCTTTAGAATGCAAAGGATGAACACTATAATGTTCATATATTTCTTCATTTTTAGAAGCATCTACTTTCTCTATTTGTCCAGCACACAAATCGCTGTCCTCTTCTTCACTTAGTTCGTCTTCTGCAACACATACATTCTTGTAGTACTCATTGTTTTTCATCAAATACAACGTTGCCTTTTTAACTTTGCGTACATCCACTAAATCTTGCCAGATTTTCTTACTCTTTGTCGGAACTCCATTAACTAGGATAACGCGAGGTTCCTCTTCCACTTTGTCTACACCAATTGTATCAATATTTTTCTTTAAATCCAGAGGCAAATAAACTACTCTTCCCTTTAATCCTCTCTGTAAATCTGAAGGAGGCAATCTCCCTGTCTTAGGCTCCATTCTAACAATAGCCTGAAAAGGATGGACACTTTGAATCAAAATAGATTCATAAGTATTTAAATCCTTCAGTTCAGAAGGAATGTCAACCAATTCCAGATTATTATGAACCGCTCTAGCAGGCATCCGGTTTTGATTTAATTTGTTAAAACAATAAGTACACATATGTTGATCTGATCCCAAATCAAAACAATTTTCTACCATGAAGTATGTTGCAAAATCCTTCCATTCACTATTATTTTCCATTTCACTTTTTGCATATAAATCCACTAACTTTGTCTGATTCTTATAATAAGTCCATCGACAACACACACAAGTGAAATTAGGCCTCTCACTTGATTTCACCGTAAACATGGAAATTTCTTTGAGAAACTTATTTGTACTGGAAATCTGTACACTCTCTTCCACATTACCTTCTTCTACTGGGTCAATTTCAACATTGTTCTCTTTACTAGCAAAGTAACAAAACTCAATTTCTGCACAAATATTCTTCACGTCTACTTCTGAATCATGCAAAAGAGCAGTGCATAATTGTTTAAGCATAATTGCTGGACTCTTAGCATAATACAACATTCTAACTAATTTCCTCACTTTATTATGATGCACTGCTAGCATCCTGAAATGATGAAAAACACTCTGGCATACTCTCCTGGAAAGACAAGCCAATGAATGACCATGCAAACCTGTCACTTCTCTCACTCTGCAAGGATCTAATTCTTGCAACAACTTCATTTTCTGTTTTAAACTTTTCTTATTAAATGTCCGTACAAAATCACAAAGCAAATTGATGGAATCCTGTTGCACACTGCAAATACTACTACACTTCCAGGTGTACACTGGTCCCTTAGGACGTCTTCCTAAAACTTCATTACCTAACACCTCTTCTGCCTCTGTTGACACAAGTTTTTTCTTTTTCAACCGGACAACCATCTTTCACCCCATATGCTCGACCACTGGTGTCAACTGCATGCACCAAATCATTATCCTGGAAATAACTCTCCTCATTAAAAAATGCCTCACAACTTGAACTATGCATCCATTCTCCTGAAAAAACTCCACAAAAATGACTACGATTAACTGTTCTCTTCCATCTACTATTTGATTTGAAATCATAAATTGCCTTGTTTAGTTTCCTAATTCTATTGATTATCAAAATAAATAACTTTCGCTTAATTTCGAATGCCTGATCAATAATTTTCTCAACATTTTTCTTTCTCTTATAAAAAGCCACTTTCTGTTGACCTTTCTTAATATTTTTTAACAAATTGCCAATTATCCTGTTGCGGAACATTCGTCTACGAATGTCCCTAAACTGATTTTTCCTTCTACTACCATGCACAGAGTTATCTCCTGCTCCAGCAGTAACATTTTTGAGTGGCCTTTCCTTTCCGTTTAAATTGGCTCTCTTCTTCTGGACTAAAACATGTTCTGTAGTGATACTTTTTCGTCTACAAATGTTTCTTAAAAAAGATTTTGTTCTCTTACCCTGAGTTGTACTGGTGAGTTGAGAAGTTTTTATTGTAGAGGACTGCTGCAAAGGTTTACCAAGGTGGGGTGTAAGTCGCTTTGCTTCTTTTCTTTTTCTTTGCCTTGAGGGCATTTTTGAATTTTTCTAAAGATCTTGAGTTGAATCTGTGGGAAATATTTTAAAAAAAAGGCATTAACCACTATTTCCAAACAGTAAACAAATAACAGTAGGCAAACAATTAACACACTAGTTGAGGTATGAAGTCGTATTTACAAAACACTTGCACCACTTTTGCGTCACTTTTAACATGAGGAAAATAACATGAACTTGGCTCAAAGACCTTGTAAATATGCCCCATGCTGGCTATGAAAGTCTACCAGTACAAATCAAGAAACCTAATTGACTTCAAGAAAGGTTTTTAAACACATCAAGTAAGCAATTTATTCTCCCTAAATCATGGGGCAAGTGACTTAAAATGCCCTAACACACATGGGGCGTATTTACAAGGCCCTTGCACCACTTTTGCGTCACTATTAACATGGGGAAAATGACGTCAAAGTGACTCAAAGGCGTTGTAAATATGCCCCAAGCAGGCTATGAAACTCTAGCAGTACGTATCTAGAAACCTAAATGACTTCAAGAAAAGTTTTTAAACACATCAAGTAAGCAAATTATTCACCCAGATTCATGGGGAAGTGACTTAAAATGCCCTAACACACATGAGGGCATATTTTACAAGGCCCTTGCACCACTTTTGCGTCACTTTTAACATGGGGAAAATAACGTGAAAGTGGCTCAAACATGAGAGCGTATTTACAAGGCCCTTGCACCACTTTTGCGTCACTTTTAACATGGGGAAAATAACATGAAAGTGGCTCAAAGTCCTTCTAAATATGCCCCATGATGGCTAAGAAACTCTAGCAGTACATATCAAGAAACCTAATTGACTTCAAGAAACGTTATTAAACACATCAAGTAAGCAAATTATTCTCCCTAAATCATGGGGCAAGTGACTTAAAATGACCTAACACACATGGAGGCGTATTTACAAGGACCTTGCACCACTTTTGCGTCACTATTAACATGGGGAAAATGACATCAAAGTGACTTAAAGGCCTTGTAAATATGCCCCAAGCAGGCTATGAAACTCTAGCAGTACATATCTAGAAACCTAAATGACTTCAAGAAACGTTTTTGAACACATCAAGTAAGCAAATTATTCACCCAGATTCATGGGGAAGTGACTTAAAATGCCCTAACACACATGAGGGCATATTTTACAAGGCCCTTGCACCAATTATGCGTCACTTTTAACATGGGGAAAATAACATGAAAGTGGCTTAAACATGAGAGCGTATTTACAAGGCCTTGCACCACTTTTGCGTCACTTTTAACATGGGGAAAATAACGTGAATGTGGCTCAAAGTCCTTCTAAATATGCCCCATGCTGGCTATGAAACTCTAGCAGTACATATCAAGAAACTTAATTGACTTCAAGAAACGTCTTTAAACACATCAACTAAGCAAATTATTCACCCAGATTCATGGGGAAGTGACTTAAAATGCCCTAACACACATGAGAGCGTATTTACAAGGCCCTTGCACCACTTTTGCGTCAATTTCAACATGGGGAAAATAAAGTGAAAGTGGCTCAAACATGAGAGCGTATTTACAAGGCCCTTGCACCACTTTAGCATCACCTTTAACATGGGGAAAATAACGTGAATGTGGCTCAAAGTCCTTCTCATTATGCCCCATGCTGGCTATGAAACTCTAACAGTACATATCAAGAAACCTAATTGACTTCAAGAAATGTTTTTAAACACATCAACTAAGCAAATTATTCACCCAGATTCATGGGGAAGTGACTTAAAATGCCCTAACACACATGAGAGCGTATTTACAAGGCCCTTGCACCACTTTTGCGTCAATTTCAACATGGGGAAAATAAAGTGAAAGTGGCTCAAACATGAGAGCGTATTTACAAGGCCCTTGCACCACTTTAGCATCACCTTTAACATGGGGAAAATAACATGAAAGTGGCTCAAAGTCCTTCTAAATATGCCCCATGCTGGCTATGAAACTCTAGCAGCACATATCAAGAAACCTAATTGACTTCAAGAAACGTTTTTAAACACATCAAGTAAGCAAATTATTCACCCAGATTCATGGGGAAGTGACTTAAAATGCCCTAACACACATGAGAGCGTATTTCCAAGGCCCTTGCACCACTTTTGCGTCACTTTTAACATGGCTATGAAACTCAAAGAAACAAAATCTATTTGTAAAACACTTGACACAAAGCAACATGTTAAATACACAACTTTCTTCATAATTTTTTCCCTAAAGCATACTATTCTCTATCTAAATTAAATTAATCTTTTCTCACCTTAGCAAATACTTTTTGAGTTTCAAAATAGTCTCAGACACACACCAATTTTTCTTTAGCAGAGCAAAGGGTATGCACTCCAGAGGCTGCAACCAACAAAGGCACAGAAAAGCTGTAATTCATCACACATATCTCTCATGTCACCCAATCAAAACTCTTCCCTAACTTTTTTTCAAATCAACACCCTTCCCCCCTCTGCCCTTTCTGCCTTTTTTCCATAGCAACTACCTCCTGAAAGACCTCTCACACAACAATGTTTCAACTGAACTCTGAACTCTCAGTACACCTGCTTATCCAGTGCAATGATTCTTAAAATGTTTTTTTCTTAACCATTCAAATTACATATTTCAAGCAACTCATCCATGCACCCTAACTTTCTGTTTTCAACAATCATAATCCACCAATCACTGCTACTGAATCATTAGCACTGAAACTCCACAGTTTTTTTCATTACAAACTCCTACTGTTTCAACTGCCATTTCATTCCCACACTTCATCTGACTGCAGCAGAACATCCTCTCACCATGTTTTCTGTCTGGATTGTTGGACATAGTTACATCCACTGGGCTCAAAGGTATGCTGATAACAGAAATTTAAACAATCTCAATTTACAAAATGTGGAAATCAACTGGATTGGCCACAGAGTATTAAGATGTAACCAATTGATACCATTGGTGAAAAGCTTTTTGCATTTGCCAAACCCTGACCTGTTAATTGTGCACTGTGGAGGAAATGACTTGGGCACTTTGACTGGGGTAGGTCTGGAAATGCTTTTAAAGGACACCTTTGAGCAATTGATGGCACTTTTCCTCAAACTGCCTTGGTATATTCAAATATATGCCAAAGACAGAAATGGAGGTGGTCCAACCAATTTTGTCCACAAATTGAGAAATCGAGGAAGCATGTAAATAAGTCTGTTTCAGCTTACATGAGAGACCATGGAATGGGCTCCACCTACAACAATAACTTGTGTTACTACATGCAAGATATCTACAGAGGAGATGGAGTTCACTTCTCAGATGAGGGGGAACAGAAGTTTCATCCTGAATTTAAGACTATGTATTGGTACCTACTTATAAGTACCTAAATCTACCACAGACCCAAAAGCTCTTCTCAGAGCTACCCTAACTATGATCACTCTAAAGAAATTTTAAATGTAACTTTTTTTTAAATAATTTTCATGATTTATGCTTTTCGGAGCTCTACCCGGTTCGCGCACCGGACGCTAACCGCGCGAAAATTTAAAATTGAATTTGTTTTTTTGGACATATATGGGTCTCCTCATCCACCCTCACAAAACCTAGGGGGTCAGGATATGTCTCCCTTGCCCCCTTTTACACAATCCCAGCATTGTTTAGCATCCATCTTGTGTCCAAATTAGACCTTAACGCAAGATGGCGGACTCCCGTTACGCTACCGGTAAGCTACCCGGTTCGCGTACCGGGTAGCGCTCTTACCGCAAAAATCAATAGGCCCCACATCAATCCTAGGGGGTCAAGAGGGGTCTACCTTGCCCCCTTTTGTTAATTTCCCCCTTCGTTTATTTCCACCTCTTGTCTCTCGATCCTACCGAGAGACAAGATGGCGGCCGCACCGGACTGTTTAGAATGTTGACAGTCACCGGAGAGCCAATCCGCTTCTCCTCGCAAAGTTCCGTTATGCGTCAGGTACGCGAACAGGGGCGCTAACCGGGACGCTGTCCCAGATATATATTTTTTGGAACGTTAATTTCTCAAAATCCACTGGAGCACATATCTTGAGACCTAGCAAAGGCACATCGGGCAAACAGTCTCTACATTTTTGCCAAGTTTTATAGAAATCCATTCAGCCGTTCGAGCTAAAAGTGAGTCCAACCGCCCTATGGAAATCTCAATGTTAAAAACACGTTTTGGAACCCCCCTTTTTTCTCGGCCCGCGCTTGACGAAACGCCCCCAAACTTTCAAGGGACGCTCAGATCAAAATGTGCCATTTTCCTGAAAATTTCAGCTAATTCCGTCCATCAACGCCATAGTTATTCAACATAGAATTTTCAGAAATCCCTTTTCAAAAAATCCTAACTATATATACCTACTGGCGACCGCCAGTAGGTAATATATATATATATATTTATATATATATATATCAACCAAAAATCTCTCCCAGTTTGGAGAGACGAAGAGACGCACACGATACACAGGATGCAGGCAGCATTATTTATTAAGCAGTATGAGGCACCTGACGCGTTTCGTTTTGCATAAAAAATTTGCAAAGGTCTTGCCTCAGTCCGTGAGAGTTCAAAATGGGTTGCAGGGACGGTTTTTAACATCTATGCCAGCCCTCTAGTGGACACCCTCATTGTGGCGGTTTGCTCGGCATCATGGTCCCTGAAGTCCCACATGTGTTGTTTATCTAGTAACTCTCCTTTAAAACTTTTCCACAAGGTTTTACCTCAGTTCAGCAGAGTGCCGAGTGGATTGCAGGGGAAGTTTTTAATAAAGTTGTCAGCCCTCTCGTGGGCACTCTCAGTGTTGCGGTTTACTCGGCATGCTGATTCCTGCAATTCATCGATTGCTGTTTACCTAATGGCTCTCTGGGAAATGGTCGGTGAATTCATGACTGTCTTTCCTGGAACGTTCAAGTTTCCAGTTCTGTGTAACTCCCTGTTGCTTCCCAATACTTTTGTGGTCGCCAGTAGGTAGTTATAGTTAGGATCTAGTTTCCATAGGAAATCCGCAACATTCTATTTGGAATAACTTTGGCGCCGGTTGACGAATCTTCGCGAAATTCTCCAAGAAGTGGGGGCGCTCCGCTCCGCTTCTATCCTGGAAGTTTCGGGGTGATTCGTCAAGTGGGGCTGAAAAAAAAGGGGGGGCCCAAAACATGTTTTCCCCATGCAATTTTGCATATGGACCTTTAGACACGGCTACAGCCTGAACTGCTGAACGGAATTATACCAAATTTGGCAAAAAGGTAGAGTTTGGTTCGCAGATTACGCTTTTTCTTAAATCCATGCAGTAGTTTCTGAGAAAAGCAAAAGTAAAATCATAGATATATCTATGGATGAAGTACAGTACGCGTACCTTCCGAGGACTACACGCGTACCATTACGCGCACGAGCTGCATGCTAATTGGCTGTCAACTGTCAACACTCCGAACCAGGAAGTGTTGGCAGCCATCTTGTGTCTCGGTAGAACCGAGGCACAAGAAAATAGAAACACCCTGACCCCCTAGGCCTGCTCAGGGGCTCCCAGAAGGACCCCCAAGGCCCAATTTTTTTTTCTTATTTTAAAAAAATTGCGGGATACGCGTAGGGTACGCGTATCTCACAAAAAAAACAAAAAACAAAGCCTGGTAAATTGGTAATTAGCCCCGGGGGGGGGCAAATCCTGGGGGCAATGTGGATAATTACAATGGGGGCCCCCCAAGCCCCTGAGACCGACACCCCCTGGGGCTTTTACATTACGTATGCGGGGGGCTCATGGCCCCCCGCAGCCCAGGGGAGTGCCACCCCGGGGCTTCTTTTAAAAAAAATAAAACCTGTGTGAGGGGCTCACGCGCGCCCCCTACACGCCCCGGAGACCACCACCTCCCCGGGGCACTGCATTTTTAAATTAGGGGTCTGTGACGGACTCCCCAACCCCGGGGCCACCACCCCCCGGGGCTTTTAAATGTTGGAAAGTGTGCCGCATGGCCCCCCTCATGAAGCCTTGTGGTGGCCCTGGGGACTGCCACCCCCAGGGCCAGCTCCTGCAGTGTCCTGGGGTACATACCCCTGGGACACTGTAGTTTGCTCTGGTAGGGCGGAAGTCTCGCGGCTCCCGTCCTACCATAGCAAACTGCTTTGGTGTTTAGAAGAGAGAGAAGGAAACCTACTCTCTCCCAAAAACCAAATGGGTAGCAGCATGTTAGCTGCTCCCCATGTAGAAAAGCAATGCTGGCTCCTGCAGGAGGCGGGGAGCTGGCAGGGACTGTGGGGGGCTTGGGGACCCCCCATTGTACCCAATGGAGAGGGTCAGGCCCCGGGGGATGGGGTCCACGGGGCCAGAAGTGCCCCGGGAGGGGGGCCACGCGGCCCCCCTCCCAAAAAAGAAAAAAGAAAACAATAGAAAGGCCGGCCTCGGGGGATGGTGTCCCCGGGGCCATAAGTGGCCCGAAAGGGGGGCCACGAGGCCCCTCTCCCAAATAGTTTATTTTAAAAAAAATGAAAAGGCCATGCCCCGGGTTATGGGGTCCCCGGGGCGATTAATGCCTCGGGAGGGGGGCCAAGCGGCCCCCTTCCTAATTTTTTTAATAAAAAAAATAGGGCGCAGGCCCTGGGGGATGGGGTCCCCAGGGTCCACAGAATTGAAAAAGAAGGGGGGATACACAGCTCCCCTTCTTAAAAAAACAAAAAACACCGGGATCAGGGAGGAGGCCATGCCCCCTCCCTGCATCACTCTACAAATGCACCCCCTGGCGCGTTTGCAGAGAGGGAAGTAATTCCCCTTGAATACTGGGGGTCCCTGGGGGGCCAACTAGCCCATCAGCAACCTCCAGTATGCGCTTGGGGCTGCATTGCAGAGATGTGTATAGAGGCCACGTCTCTTTTTACACCTCTCTGCAACGCAGCCCCCTGGAGCATAGTGGAGGCTCCTCGTGGGCTAGTTGGCCCCCAGGGACCGCCAGTATTCAAGGGGACTTAATCTTCCAACTTACGACGTGCCACAGGGTGCGTTTGCACAGTGGTGAAGGTAGGAGGCAGGGCTTGAGGTGATGTGTGTGCAAACACGTCCTGTGGTGCATTTTAAGTTGGGGAATTAATTCCTCTTCATTCCAGAGGTCCCCTAGGGGCCAATTAGTCCACCAGGTACCTCCAGTAAGTGCCACGGAGCTGCGTTGCAGAGAGTTGTAAAAAGGGGCATGGCCTCTGAACACCTCTCTGCAACGCAGCTCACTGGTTCATACTGGAGGTACCTGGTGGGCTAGTTGGCCCACAGGGGACCTCAGGAATGAAGAGGAATTAATTCTCTAACTTAAAACGCGCCACAGGACGTGTTTGCAGGCATGTCACCTTAAGCCACGCCCCCTTCTTTCATCAGTGTGCAAACGCACCCCGTGGTGTGTTTTAAGTTGGGGAATTAATTCTCTTTCTATACTGAGGGTCCCTGATGGCCAAATAGCCCAACAGGTATCTCCAGTATGCGCCAGTGAGCTGCGTTGCAGACAGGTGTTCAGAGGCCACGCCCCTTTTTATACCTCTCTGCAGCGCTGCTCTGTGGTGCTTACTGGAGGTACCTAGTGGGCTAGTTTGACACTAGGGATCCTTAGGATTGAAGGGGACTTAATCTCTCAACTTAGAACGGTGACACGGAGCGTTTAGACAGTGGTGAAGGGAGGGGACGGGGCCTAACGTTATATGTGCAAACACGCCCTATGGCGTGTTTTAAGCTGGGGAAAAAATTCAACTTCAAACCTGAGGCACCATGGGGGCAAGTAGTCCACCAGGTGCTTCCAGGAAGCGCCACTGCGCTGCGTTGCAGATAGATGGTGCATGCCGTGCCCCTTTTTACATCTCTCTGTTACGCAACTGTGTGGCGCTTACTGGATGTAGTACAGATTCCGATTTACTCACCTGTTATCAGGAGTAACCTCAGTGCTGCATCTTTGAGCTCAGTACTGATCCTCAAAAGTAATTCTAACCATATTTACCAGTAACTTGAATTTCCATCCATAGGCTAAAATTGACTGGTTCCACTTGGAAATTCTTCTAAGTGTGGAGTCTTGGAACTTTTAAATATTCACCTAAAATCATCTGAACAACAAATTCTGATTTACACACCTGTTTTCAGGAGACAACCCAGTGCTGCATCTTTTAGCCCAGCACTGACCCTGAAAAGTAATTCTAACCGTACTTACCAGTAACTTGTATTTCCTTCCATAGGAATCCAAGTGTCTATTTTCACAAACTAAAAATATTCCTTAAAAATCGTCTGTATGACATGAACGCATTCTTTCAACTGTTTACAGGAGATGCACCAGTGCTGGATCCAGGATCCGCCACTGAGTAAGAAAAAGTGATGATAACACTACTTACCTGCTAAGTGAATTTCCTTCCGTAGGGTAATATGGAGTGGTTTTACTTGGAAATTCTTCTGTGTGTGGAGTTTTGGAACTTTAAAAAATTCCTCTAAAATCAGCCGAACTACGAATTCTGATTTACTCACCTGTTATCAGGAGATACCTCAGTGCTGCATCTTTCAGCCCACTACTGATCCTGAAAGAAAAGTAATTCCAACCATACTTACAGTAACTTGAACTTCCTTCCATAGGCTAACATTGTCTGGTTTCACTTAGAAATTCTTCTAAGTGTGGAGTTTTGTAACATTAAAAAATCCCTCTAAAATCAGCCGAACTACGAATTCCTATTTACTCACCTGTTATCTGGAGAGACCTCAGTGCTGCATCTTTCAGCCCACTACCGTTACAGTAACTTGAGTTTCCTTCCATAGGAATCCATTGTCTGGTTTCACTTGGAAATGCTACTAAGTGTGGAGTTTTGGAACTTGAAAACATTCCTCTAAAATCAGCCGAACTACTTACAGTAACTTGAATTTCCTTCCATAGGATATCATTGCCTGCTATATAAAATATATATAAATAAAAAAATATATAAAATAAAAAAAACAAATATTACATTTTCAATGTTTTGAAAAAAAATAATTCAATTTATATTAAAAATATGTAATGTAATTTAAAAAATAAAATATCTAAAAATAAATAGTTTAAAACAATGTAGTAAATCAGTATAAAAAATATAACAATTAATACATTTAAAAATTATCATCTAAAAAACCTTTGACATTCACTGAAAAAGAAACATAGGTTTCACCCACGTTATAGTTAGGAATTAGCATTTATAAAACCTTAGAAATTCACTGAAAAAACCATAGGTTTCAGCTACGTTATAGTTGGGAATTAGCATTTAAAAAACCTTAGGAATTCATAGAAAAAAAACCATAGGTTTCACACATGTTATAGTTAGCTAGACATTTTACTCATACAAAACCATTGTAAATCCCCCGTTATAGTTAGTTCAGCTAACTATAACTTGCGCGTCCTCAATCCACTGCTGATGACATCACATATTACATCAATCATGACATGGTCTGTGACACCACTCATGACATGGTCAGTGACATCACTCATGACATCACTGATGACATCTCAAATGACATCATCCTTGTGAACGAGTGGCAGACCTCCTCTCACCCTAATATAACCTTTGATACACACATTGAAAAATAGAAACTACAATTTTCAAAACATTGGAGATAGCAATACCAGTTAGAACAACCTATTCAGTAATTCCAAAATCTACATACACATCCACTCATTCACCAACAGTTCTATATAGTCACTCATACATGTACTCACTCATCATATGTACTCATACCCCTATAGATCATGTTACACACCTACACTCATACATAGAGTTACTCACACACATACTCACACATGAAAATAAAGTATGAAACAACCATTTACTCCCATATGCAGCTATACCCACACCACTACACTTACTTCTACAGAAACATACACATACTTAAATAATCACTTATAGAAACACATACTTATTTATACAGGACTCTTCCAATCTCTCACTCTCATATATACTCACTTATATACATCAATGATCACATATACTAGTTTAAAACATATGTACTTACTCATAAAGACACTATTGAGACAGTCATTTACTCACTAACACACCCATACACACACTTATCCACCCATACAGTCCTGCACACATGCTGTCTTCAAAACACATACAAGCAGTGAGTCACTCATTCATGCATCTATGCGCTAAGTAATATCCCCCACCGAACCATACAGACACTCATACTGATACTCAAAAAAACAACTAATAACCCATATACACTCATGTAGCTACTCACCAACCCATGCAGCCACTTATACACAAAGTGAGACACTGATACAGACATTTAAATATTTAAACATTACTCGCTAATACATGTATTCACTGAGATGCACTTAATAAGTGAGTTATACAATCAATTTTACAACAAAAAAACATCCATTTAGACACTTATTTACCCATTTATTCTTTCATCGACCTTTAGATATACATATCAAAAATATTTATTTTTCAGAAAGACACACATTCACTAGATGATGTCATCAGTGATGTCATCAGTGATGTCATTTGAGATGTCATCAGTGATGTCATGAGTGGTGTCACTGACCATGTCATGAGTGATGTAATATGTGATGTCATCAGCAGTGGATTGCGGGCGCGCATGGTATAGTTAGTTGAACTAACTATAACAGGGGAATTTCAATGGTTTTGTATGAGTGAAATGTCCAGGTAACTAACATATGTGAAACCTATGGTTTTTTCAGTGAAGTTCTAAGGTTTTTTAAATGCTAATTCCTAACTATAACGTGGCTGTAACCTATGTATATATATGTATCTATTGAGCAAAACTCTTCGTCTTCGTTTTTCCTTTGCAGGACACCAATGAAGATCCCGGACCACAATGATGTTGTAATACCTTCAGTTTATTTTGTTACCATGTACAAACAGACGGGGCAGCCATGATGCGTTTCGTCCCTAGCTTGGGACTTGATCACATATATATATCTATATGCACATATATATGTATATAGATACACATATATGATCTACAGAGAGAAAGAGACTCTCTCTCTATCTATATATATATTCACTGAAAAAACCATAGGTTTCAGCCATGTTATAGTTAGGAATTAGCATTTAAAAAACCTTAGAAATGCACTGAAAAAAACATAGGTTTCGCCCATGTTATAGTTAGCTGGACATGTCTCTCATACAAAACAATTGAAATTCCTCCGTTATAGTTAGTTCAGCTAACTATGGTTTGCGTGCCCGCAATGCACTACTGATGACGTCACATATTACATCACTCATGGCATGGTCAGTGACATCACTCATGACATCACTGATGACATCACTGATGACATATCAAATGACATCACTGATAACATCATCCAGTGAATGTGTGTCTTTCTGAAAAAATAAATATTTTTCATATCTGTATATCTAAAAGTTGATGGATGAATAAATGGGTAAATAATTGTCTAAATGGATTTTTTTTTCAAAAACGGATTGTATAACTGACTGATTAATTGTATCTTAGTGAATACATGGGTTAGTGGGTAATGTTTAAATATGTAAATATCTGTACCAGTCTCACACATTTTTTAAATAAGTGGCTGCATAGGTTGGTGAGTAGCTACATGAGTGTCTACATAGGTTATTAGTTGTTTTTTTGATTATCAGTATAAGTGTCTCAGTGTCTATATGTTTCGGGGGGATATTACTTACCGCATAGATGCTTGAATGAGAAACTCATTGTTTATATGTGTTTTGAAGACAGCATGTGTGCAGGACTGTATGGGTGGATGAGTGTGTGTATAGGTGTGTTAGTGAGTGAATGACTGTCTCAATACTGTCTTTCTGACAAAGTACGTATGTTTTAAACTACTATATGTGAGTATTGGTGTATATAACTAAGTATATATGAGATTGAGAGATTATAACAGTTCCTGTATAACTAACTGTGTTTCTATAAGTGATTTTTTAAGAGAGTTAGTATGTGTATATTTCTGTACAAATAAGTATAGTGGTGTATGTATAGCTATATATGCAACCAAATGGATGTTTTAAAGTTTATTTGCATGTGTGAGTATGTGTGTGAGTAACTCTATGGGTGAATGTTGGTGTGCAACAGGATGTATAGGTGTATGAGAACATATGAAGAGTGACTACATGAATGAGTGACTATATAGAACTGAAGGTGAATGAGTGGATATGTATGTAGATTTTGGAATTACTGAATAGATTGTTGTAACTGATAATGGTATCTCCATTTTTTGTAAATTTAAGTTTCTATTTTTGAATGTCTGTATCAAGGGTTATATTACGCTGAGAGGAGGTCTGCCACTCTTTCACAACGATGATGTCATCAGTGATGTCATTTGAGATGTCATCAGTGATGTCATGAGTGATGTCACTGACCATGCATTGAGTGATGTAATATGTGAGGTCATCAGGAGTGCATTGCGGGTGCGCGAGTTATAGTTAGCTGAACTAACTATAACGGAGGAATTTCGATGGTTTTGTATGAGAGAAATGTCCAGCTAAATAAAACATGGGTGAAACCTATGGTTTTTTCCAGTGCATTTGTAAGGTTTTTTAAATGCTAATTCCTAATCATAACATGGCTGAAACCTATAGTTTTTTCAGTCTAAGGTTTTTTAAATGCTAATTCCTAACTATAACGTGCCTGAAACCTATGGTTTTTTCAGTGAATCTCAAAGGTTTTGTAAATAATAATTTATAAATTTATTAATTATTATATCTTTCTTTTTATACTAATTTCTTATATTTTTAATATGAATATTTATATTTATTTTATTTTTTAGATTATATTTCATATTCTTATTATAAAGTACCAACAAAACTAAATTGCAAAAGATTTTTGGGATTAATTATTGCTTGACTTCGGTTGCAAGCATAACACAACTCCAGCAATGTTCTCAGGGCCGTATGCTCACAATGCTGTATCAATCCTTACACCTGCTTCAAGCATATGCAAGGTTTTGACACAACATAAGCTCAAAAGTGACTGAATGAAATATTGTACATTTCACTCAGTCACATTAAGGAGGCGTTGCTGCACCCCCTCCTGCACAGGAAAGCCTCCTTCTGGGGCAGGGCTTTATAATGTAAAGCACCCTCCAGATGCATCATATTCTTAATACAACACACCATGGCACATCTTTTGCACCACCTCTGTGTCACAAAAGTGATGCAACGGCTGTGTAAAGGAGGCACATGGGGATTGTAAATCCACCCCTAACACATACAAATTCACCCAGGCAGTTTCACCAGCAGGGCAAATTGAAGCATAGACTTGTAACATATTTATGTACATATGTTACATTCAAGTGCTTCGGACATACTACAGTATACTATAGGTTAACACCTTATAGATTTATGCTGTAGCACTTCCTTATAGTACTGCACTTTCACATTTTCCATACACTAGTAATATATTCATTCATTCATTTATGAACTACACATTCATTCTGACAAACTTATAGACACTAACATAGAAATATAGCTCTTTCTTTGACCAGTGAAGGTAGTTCTAAAAATAACTGTTTTTTTCTGTTTTTACTTATCAATTTTTTTTGTGTTTTGTCAACAAGTTTTTTTTTAAACCAAAAAAACTGAACTGGAACCAAAAAAGTATCAAACAGGAACAAAAGAATGAAAAAAAAACAAAAACTAATGTTGAGGACAGCGATGCTCCTGCATCCTGCATGTCATCAAATCAATAGACTGCTCCATATAACACAAAAGTCTATCGCAATGAATGCATACAATTTTAACGTCAGCAAAATCAGGATCAATTTGTGGATGTGGACTGCTTGCTGAAAGTTCTGCTGCAGTAGTTGATGTGCTTGGTGCAGAAGCAGGTGGGTTCTCCTGCAACCTCCATGTTGCAGCTCGAGAAAAGTTTTTGGGGTGCAAGTACTTCACATGTCGCACCATATTTGCTGTGCCAAAGGAGTATTTTTTAGATGGATCACCCCTTGAAAGAGTTGTTTTGCAAATTTTACAGGTTACTTTTGGAGCATTAACCTTTTTTTTCCCTTCTGGAAAAGTGAAAAATTGCCAAATTAGAGCTTCTTTCCTCTTCTTTGGAGGTTCTTCAAGAATTAAACCTCCCTCTGAAGAACTGCTGGAAGATGAGTCCATTGCTCCTATTATGATGATCTTCCTTCTATTTGAAAAAATTCTCAGAAGAAATGCTTCTTCTCAGAAAGTCAAAGTCGAATGATTATAATGGGACGGAACTTTCAACAGTTGCAATAGGAAACGTTATGAACCAATCAAATCTCTCCTTTTAAAGTCACATGACTTTGCGTACGCTTATGAAGCGCCTACGCAGCTGTTTCGATACCAGTACCGATGATGTTCTACCGTGATTTGTGTAATTGTTTTTAAAAGTAATATATGATTGTTAAAATTGTAAAAAAAAATTCATAGTTATTCCAAATAATATCTTCCCTTAGTATGTACATTAAATACATAAATATATGTTTTAACCATGTAGAAACATTGGCGCCTTTTGCGTACAGGGCGCCGTACATGACGTCTCATGGAAGCTTTGATGCGACCCGTAACGTCAAACCATATTTGTACTGTATGTGCGGGTACACGCTGAGTATGATTAACAGTAGAAAGTAAATTGCAATCACCGTCTCACTGACAAATCAGAGATCAGGGCACGCTAAGGAGAATGATAAGAAGTGGTCACTCATTGGAGATCCGATTCTGGGCCTGCCTCTGCGCACATGATAACACCGCCCCCGTCTCTCTCTGCTGTAAATTGTTGGTGCATACACTCACACCTGCACATGCGCGGTGCACGCCCGCCAACACTCCCCACTTGCCACCACCTAGCATTCTTGCTATCACTAAGCCTGGAAACCAATACATTAGCCAATGGGATGTCCCCCAAGGCCATCATTCTTATAGACCTCAAAAACGCTACCAATGATGGTCCTGGGCTTGGTTTGCTCAGCCCCCGCGGTTCCCATATAATCCGAACACTGACGTGAGCATGCTCTCTTTTGCCTGCTTGTGCTGTGGTGACAGACAGAGTGTTGTCATCAATTTGACTACAAACTCATTGCTCGAGCGGAGGAGGACTCCTGACACTCGACGTGGTGTCACTACTGCTGCCACCCAGCCACAATACCATAGGCGCGGCGGTGCCCACACCCAAAACAACCCAGACCCAGCGAAACCGCAGCCTTTGAAGACACGACAAAAGACGACAGAAGCAAAGGTAAGAGAAGCCGTCACAACATCAGACTCCACTGCAAATTGTATATGCATGATGCTATTTTTTTCTCCATCATATGGCTCTCCTACCCCTCAATGGTTTTAAATTGTATGCACATAGTATAAAAGTTTCTATCTGCATCACGAGGTCCTATACACCTCTAATTTTATAAATTATGCGTCCATAAATATCTGTGTCGTATTTCTGTACTACGCCAAGTGCTTAGGCCTCTTATCGTTATTAATTTTGCGTCCATTAAGATATTTTTCTTTCTGTGTCACAAGGCCGTCCCAGGCAGGCCCGGACTGGCCGTTGCGGGCACAGGCAATCCCCCGGTGCGCCGCAAGGGTGGGGGCCGGTTTTGGGCCCATGGGGGTCGATTTTGTTACAGGGCCGTTTATGCAGCATAGCAGCAAAATCGGCCCTGTAACAAAATCGGCCGAAAACCAGCCCCGGCAAAGAGCTCGGTGCACCCCCAACCACACCCTCCCAGGGGAGGGGGTGAGGGGGCGGCCGAGCACTTTGCCAGGGCCGGTTTTGGTTCCCAGTCCGGCCCTGATCCCAGGCCTCCATTCTTATTGATCTTCCTTTGTTGATCCTAATATTTCCTTCTGTCTTACGGAGCACTCCCACACCTTTTTTTATAAATTGTGCTTCCTGAGTTTCTGTATCCTATTTTTGAAGTGTGTTACGTGCTTTACAATATGTTCTTGTTATTGTATGTTCATGATGGTATTCTTTTCTGCATCACATGCCCCTCCTACCCCTCAATGATTTTGTATGTACATAGTATAAATGTTTCTTTCTGTGTCACGATATCCTCCAGACCTGTATTTTTATAAATTCTGCGTACATAAATGTCAGGTTCTTATTTTTTAACTGTCACATGCTTTAGCCTGTATTCTTATACATTGTGCGTTCATAATACTATTATTTTTTTTAATCCATCACGTGGCCCTCCCAGCTCTGCTTTGCTTTATTTTTCTGGAATATATGCTTTCTGGTTAATCGTATTTGCTCCCTCCTAATTGTCCTATTAGTTTTAATATTTAATACTGCTTCATGTGACAATCCCAAGCCTGTATTCGTTTTCGAATACTTGTAAGTCTAAACGAATGTAATTGGCAGCCACGACTTGTGCAGGACGTTACGCCAGGCAGTGACGTCAGCAGCTATGGCTCGTGCAGGGCGTTATGCCGGGCGGTGATGTCAGGCAGAGGAGGGGCAGGGTGGCGGGTTGTAAAATGCGGGATATGGACGATGGCAGGTAAGTACCGGGAAAAAACAACGAATTTCGTTGCCTGCGCTGCATCACATTTGGCGATTCAGCGCGGGTAACGAAATTCTTTTTTTTTTTTTTTTGGTACTAACCTGACATTGTCCATATCCCGCATTTTACAACCCCTCCACCCTACCCCTCCTCTGCCTGATGTACCACCCAGCGTAACGCCCTGCACGAGTCGTGGCTGCTTAAATGCAATCGAAATTTAAGGAATCTCAATTTAGAGATTCCTTAATTGCTGATGCATCCCAAATGCAAAAATACCGGTCACAAATGGAAAGATTCTGAGAATCTGCCTGTTTGCGATAGTTTGTTTGCTTGATGCAACTTCTTTAAAATACTCGTAAATACCAAAGAGGGTTTTCAAGGATAACATTGATGAATATCTACCAAACGAATCTATAGTGCCCGTCGGAGAGATATTGCTATTGGCATATCATTTTGTCTCACCACTACTATGGTTCTAACACGGTTGCTCTGAAAGCTATGATTGTTTTTTACCCCAATTTTAATACGATTAATTGCTATTCTTTTGAATAGTTGTGACAGCCCCATTACTTTCCTTTTAAAACACTTGCAACATGTACAATAATTTGCAAACTACCTTTTCAATGGTTAGCATTGCAATTATGATTCCCTAATATACATCTTTTTTACATTTACAGTCTATTGAAAAGTATTGTTGGTGTCTGCAGCCAAAAAGCTTCAGCAACTTATACAGAAAACTTTATGGTAAGAATCTTTTCTGAGTTGTGTGCACTATATTGGAAAGCTGACTATGCACCGTCAGGGATGTGTAATTCCTATAGCCTGACGCACAGCACATATTGTTTGAGGTCAAGGGCAACAGGTTTTCATGTGTATTGCGTCCTTGGCACAAGTAGGCCCAACTCCCAGCAGCACAAACCATATGTCTGCCAGTTAGCAGTACCACATAATAGGTCAGGGAAGGGCACTGTCTGCAGTTAACGTAATATGTTTGACCATATGTTAATGCTGTTCAAACCTGTATTTATTGTTCATTAATTGAATGCATTTATGACTCGGGCGCGCACTCTAACTAAATGTTGTAACTTCTGAGTGCACAACTGTCAGTGGCTCCAGTATACAAAAGCGTGCAGCTCGAAAACACGCCTGACCCACGTATGCTTATCAGAAGTGTCTGCTGCCGAGTTAATATTTGTGTCCATATGTTAAAGACCTTCAAACTTGTACAACATTGTTGCAGTCATTATTATTAGTTAAAATCACTGTTCCAAATAAATGTTGTAAACTCAGACTGTACTACTGACAATTTCTGTAGTAAAAAAATTGTACACACACTTACAAAGTTTAGCACTATGAGGCTATGTATACTGCTCCCAGAATGCTCTGCGATTTGATGCAAATAATTGCAGAAGCTTAAAAGCAAGTTTGATAATACTTTGCTTTCAAAATAAAATGTTCATAAAAAAGAGAAAGCAGGAAAAAAAACATTTTGCTAAACTACAATAAAATTTCTGTTACCATTTTTTTGCAGCATCATGTGTTAATCCATGCTAGTATTTCCCAAAAATATACATTATGGAAAATCTCTGTAACTACTTTCAATAAGATTATAGGAAACAAAATTCAACAAGCATTGGCAAACACAGTAGGTCTGAAATTGATGGTCACCTTTTTACTTTTGTCATTGTGTGACTCGTTTTGGCATCTTGTTTGTAAAACGTTATTGGCATGTAAGCTGCTGCGCCCTCACTATTATAACAAACGTTGGCAAAAGCAAAAAATATTTTTGATTTTAAAAAGCACAAACTTCCACAATAGTTACTGGCACTGAACAAAACTACTTTGTGTGCCGATATGCTCCTTGTGAAACAGCATAATGCTATGACTCACAGTGAAGCCATACGATACAAAGACAGAGAGAGAGAGAGAGAGAGAGAGAGGAGAGAGAGCAGAGTGGATGAGAGTGGAGGGAACAGAGAGAGAGAGAGAGAGAGAGAGAGAGAGATGTAATAAACGCAAAAGGTCATGGTTAATGCCAGACCAAATTAGGGGCCCAATTATTCAAGAAAGTCTCAAAAGTGCACCCATGGAATATGTCCTAGCATTAAGTGCAGCTATACAGCTTTTGTGAATTACCAAAAATCTACACAAGTAGGACAAGAAATAGTACTCCTAGAAAATATTTGTGAACTACATTATAACATGAGCAAATTTGCATGTGTAGATTTGCTCATGCGAAAATCTGAATGTTTACAAATTCACTTTTCCTCCAACACCTTTTTTCCCAACTCAGGAAGAAGGTTGATGTCTACCATTGTCGAGAAGAAATTTCCAACATTCTTCACTATGACAAAAGATTAGAGAAGAGTTGTTAAAAACGCATAAAACATGGCAGTTAGTGAGTTTGCACAGACTCAAAAGGCCATTCTGACCCTGGAACTATGTTTACCATGTAAATACATATAAAGATTTTATTTCAAAAAGCTATTCATCTTTAAACAATGCAATATTAATTACAACATACTTTTCACTTTCTTCTCAACAGGCCCAATGTTTCGAATGCAGCAGATGACTCCAAGCAAATGTAAATTATACTTGCTTTTTACTGCCGGTATATGTGAAAAATGTGTTAATTGTGTTGAGTCTAAACACACCTTTTGGATTAGGACTATGGAATAGTGGTATAAAAATATAATTCATTCTATTGTCAGATATCTACCTTGGTGATAGTGGAATTACCACTACTTTTTAGACAACAATTCAACAATAATGTGTAGAGGAGCGGTGTTGCTTCTTCACCTTCAAAGAGGAAGATTTAAATTTATATTTCAACATATAAACAAAATAATTACTCAATTTCAAAAAGAAAATTAAGTAGGAATTTTAGACGAAGTCTGCTCCAACTCTAAAAGCATTGTGCAAATCGTAACAGGTGAAAAAAAGTGTCTCAACATTACTTATTAAGATAATTTGTACACACGACTAGACTGCATGAGTGTCCAAATACCTAATTAGATATCTTGCATGTGATCATATGTTACTTAAAAACATACTTATGCACTTTTTATGCGGGACCGTATTGCTTCCAAACACACTTTCACTGCTTTCTTCCAAACCTTCAAAAAAGATTTCATGAATTTACATGCATAGTCTTTCAGGTCTGCATATCTCTAATGTAAAACAATCGTACTGGTTTTCTCTTTTGTAAACTGACATATGTAAACTCATCAGTCACTCCTATGGTAAGCCTTTACAACCCTGAATGCTTAGTGCTGAGTTTTGTGTGAGAGGATGCCCATACATAACCAAGCTAACTTTTCTTTAGCTACATAGAAACATGTAGTGTAACCTGTCAAACACATTGAAATACTACCCTCTCACTAGTCCTACAGGTGGATGTAGAATTCAACCTTTCTTCATGAAATAGAATTGGATGTCACTAAGTACAAAGATTTCTGTATTATGGAATCCCTAATGTGTCCCTTAAAGATTCAAGCAAAGTCCGAACACATACTAACTGGAACACACCAACCATTAGTAACCTGTAACATTTGCCAAACAACTCTTTCAAGTTGTGATCAATCCAAAAAATACTCATTTGGCACACCAAATATAGTACAAAACACATAAACTACTTGCACCCCAACAACTTTGCTTGAGCTGCAACAAAGAGATTGCAGGACAACCACTTGCTGCTGCACCAAGCACATCAACAGCTGCAACACCATCTTTAGCAAACAATCCATACTCGCATATTGATCTTGAGTTTCGTAAACTTAAATTTCTATGCATTTATTGTAATGAACTTTTGTGTTATGCAAACACTATATCAACCTCATCAAAAACAAGAAACAGGAACAGCGCTGTCTTCAACATTAGTTATTAGACATTTAGCAAGCTTTTTTGTTGTAGAAACTACCCCCTCCGAAGGCAGCTGAAAATGTGCACACTTGCTGCCTTTCTATGCTGGGGTTATCAATTACTCTTGAATTTGTTATTCTGATTCAAACTCGTGACCCTTTATCGAGCATTTTTGTTGTACCTACTACCCCAGCCGAAAGCAGTGGGAAATTTGCACACTTGCTGCCTTTCTTGGCTGGGGTTGTCAATTGTCCTTCTTGTAATACAAATTCAATGTGCAGGTCCTTTATTGAGCCTTCTTGGTAACTATTACTTGTGATTGGCAGTGGGTAATTTGCGCACTTCCTACCGTTCATGTATAAACAAAAGCTTAAAAGTCTAACAATATTAAAAAAGAGCCAGTATAGTCTATGGTTATCAAATCTTCTGTTTGTTATTGAAATTCAAAGTACAGGCCCTTTATTGAGCCTTCTTGGTAACTACTACCCGTGAATGGCAGTGGGTAATTTGCGCACTTCCTACCGTTCATGTATAAACAAAAGCTTAAAAGTCTAACAATTTTAAAAAAGAGCCAGTATAGTCTATGGCTATCAAATCTTCTGTTTGTTATTGTAATTCAAAGTAAGGGCCCTTTATTGAGCCTTCTTCCTAACTCCTACCCGTGAATGGCAGTGGGTAATTTAGACACTTTCAGCCTTTCATATTTTTTACATTATTCATCTACCACTCAATCAACACATCATCTACACGTACACACACCTACTTGCTGCCTTTCTTGGCTATGGTTATCAACTATTCTTCTGTTTCATATCTGTATTCAAATTGCGGGCCCTTTATCGAGCCTTTTTCATGTAGATACAGCACTGCCAGAAGGAAGTGGGAAATTTGCTCACTTACTGCATTTCTTCACAGGGGTTATGAACTATTGTTCAATTTCATATTCCTATTCAATGTGCAGGCCCCTTATCGAGCCCTTTTTCTTCAATCAACTACCACGGCCGAAGGCACTGGGAAATTTGAACACTTGCTGCCTTCCTTGGCTGGGGTTATCATTGATCCTTCTTCTAATACAAATTCAAAGTGCAGGCCCTTTATTGAGCCTTCTTGGTAACTATTACTCGTGAATGGCAGTGGGTAATTTGCGCACTTCCTGCCGTTCATGTCTATAAAAAAAAGCTTAACAAAGTCTACCAATATTAAAAAAGAGCCAGTATAGTCTTTGGTTATCAAATCTTCTGTTTGTTATTGTAATTCAAAGTACAGGCCCTTTATTGAGCCTTCTTGGTAACTACTACCCGTGGATGGCAGTAGGTAATTTGCACACTTGCAGCCTTTCTTATTTGTCACATTATTCATCTAACACTCAATCAACACATCATCTACACATACACACACCTACTTGCTGCCTTTCTTGGCTGCGGTTAACAATTATCCTTCTTCTAATACAAATTCAAAGTGCAGGCCCTTTATTCAGCCTTCTTGGTAACTATTACTCAAGAATGGCAGTGAATAATTTGCACACTTGCGTCCTTTCTTGTGTCCTTTCTCCCGCACAGTGCCAGTATAGTCTATGGTTATCAAATCTTCTCTTTGTTATTCTAGTTCAAAGTTCAGGCCCTTTACTGAGCCTTCTTGCAAACTACTACCCGTGAATAGCAGTGGCTAATTTGCACACTTATAGCCTTTCTTAGTTTTTACATTATTCATGTTTCACTCAATCAACACATTATCTACACGTACACACACCTACTTGCTGCCTTTCTTGCCTATGGTTATCAACTAATCTATTTCATATTCGTATTCAAAGTACAGGCCCTTTATCGAGCCTATTTTTTGTAACAAGTCCCCCAGCCGAAGGCAGTAAAAAACTGCACACTTGATGCCTTTCTTGGCTGGGGTTATCAATTGTTCGTGAATTTCATATTCTGATACAAACTCATGGCCCTTTATTGAGGCTTTTTGTTGTACCTACGACTCCGGCCGAAGGCAGTGAAAATTTACACACTAACTGCATTATTTTGCTAGGGGTCATCAAATATTGTTCAATTTCATTTTATTTTATTTATTTATTTAAAACACTTGTAAAGCGCGGCTGTCACCTGGCAGGTATCCTGGCGCTGAGAAGCTTACTCCTGGGTTAGAAGCGATGGGAGTTGAATAGGGGAGTGGTAGTGGAGGGGGAGAGCTAGGGGAAGAGCCATGTTTTCTGATTCAAAGTCAAGGACCTTTATCAAACCTTTTTATTGTAGCTAATACCCCGGCTGAACAAAATAGGATATTTTCACACTTGCTGTTTTTCTTCACTGGGGTTGTCAATTATTTTAAAAGTACCTACAAGCTTAGCAACAATATTTTCCTTTGGAAACAAATTTCAAACTAATCATCTCTGTAAAACTTCTTTGACATGTTCAGTCATTTCTCCAATTCCTATTTCTTGTAGAATAGGTCCATATTCAGCATCATTTCCTTATTGCATATTTGTAATAACTTCCTTATATTAAAAATATAAACAAATGTTAACATTACCAATGCTACATTACATCATTTACTTATACTACCTATGTAGCATAACAACAAGTTACAATACCACAAGATATCCGGAGAAGCTTGTTGTGAAGACTCTTGAAGAAAATAGACTTCTCATTATTGATGACATAAGCATGGCATCAAACTTAATGCTTGCCTTTGTGCATTTAAGAATGCTGCAAACTCTTAAAACAGAGTATGACATATTAGTCTCAATTTATTTAAGGCACAGACAATTGCACTATGTCCTCAGATTCTGTTAACTGTACAAAATAACATTCATCAATGTTTGTGTCGAGTAGCACCTTCAATATACATTGCAGACATCAGGGTTCACAACTTCACTTCAGCTTTCCTTCTACATTAAGGACAGCATTGTATTCAGCCTTCCTTTCCTTAAGGCAGAGACAATTATACTGTGTCCTCAGATTCTGTTATCTGTGACTAAATAGCATTCATCGATCTTTGTGTCAACAACTGCCACCAATCTACACTGCGGACAGCTGCGTTCACAACTTCAATTTAGCTTTCCTTCTACATTAAGGACAGTATTGTATTCTTCCTTGCTTTCCTTAAGGCAGAGACAAGTATACTATGTCCTCAGATTCTGTTATCTGTGACTAAATAGCATTCTTCGATCTTTGTCTCAACAACTGCCTTCAATCTACACTGCGGACAGCTGGGTTAACAACTTGAATTCAGCTTTCCTTTTACATTAAGGACAGCATTGTATTCAGCCTTGCTTTACTTAAGGTAGAGACAATTGTACTGTATCCTCACATTCTGTTAACTGTGACAAAATAGCATTCATCAATCTTTCTGTCAACAACTACCTTCAATTTGCACTGCAGATAGCTGGGTTCACAACTTGCATTGACCAATCTTTCTGTCAACAACTACCTTCAATCTACACTGCAGACAGCTGTGTTCACTACTTGTATTGACCGATCTTTCTGTCAACAACTACCTTCAATCTACACTGCAGAGAGCTGGGTTCACAACTTCAATTCAGCTTTCCTTCTACATTGAGGACAGCATAGTATTCAGCCTTGCTTTCCTTAACGCAGAGACAATTATACTGTGTCCTCACTACAGACTCTGTTAACTAAAATAAAATAGCATTCATCGATCTTTATGTCAACAACTGCCTTCAATCTACACTGGGGACAGCTGTATTCACAACTTCAATTCAGCTTTCCTTCTACATTAAGGACCGCATTGCATTTAACCTTGCTTTCCTTACGGCACACACAATTATACTGTATCCTGAGATTCTATTATCTGTGATTAAATGGCATTCATAGACCTTTGTGTCAACAACTGCCTTCAATCTACACTGCGGACAGAAGGGCTCACAACTTCAACTCAGCTTCAGAACTAAAATTATCTTCAATATCAGTTCTTACAACAACTTTTAATCTATTCTGCAGTCAGTAAAAATTAAAACTTCTTAGCAAGAGATCCACTACTACAGAAAACATTGAATTCAGCCTCGCTTTATTTAAGGTAGAGACTAATGTATTTTATGTCTTCCGATTTTGTAAAAGAATGTCACAAATAGTATTCATCTATAACTGCTCACAAGAGCTTTCAATCTACACTACGGACAGCTCAGTTCACAACTTCAATTCAGCTTTCCTTCTACATTAAGGACACCATTGTATTGAGCTTTACTTTCCTTAAGACAGACACAATTATACTGCATCCTCAGATAATGTTAACTTTCACAACTTGCATTGACCGATCTTTCTGTCAACAACTACCTTCAATCTACACTCCAGACAGCTGGGTTCATCAACTTCAATTCAGCTTTCCTTCTACATTAAGGACCGCATTGCATTCAGTCTTTTTTTCCTTAAGGCAGAGACAATTATACTATCTCCTCAGATTCTGTTATCTGTAACTAAATAGCATTCTTCAATCTTTGTGTGAACAACTGCCTTCAATCTACACTACGAACAGCTGGGTTCACAACTTGAATTCAGCTTTCCTTCTACATTGAGGAAAGCATTACATTCAACATTGTTTTCCATAACACAGATACAATTCTACTCTGTCCTAAGATTCTTTTAACTGTACAAAATACCATTCATCAATGTTTCTGTCGATTAGTACCTTCCATCTACATTACAGACAGCAGGGTTCACAACTTCAATTCAGTTTTCCATGTACATTTCTCTTCACTATGTGTGCTGAGAACTGCCTTCAATCAATTCTGCGCTCAGTAGAGTTTACAACTAGATACCAAGAGTGCCAGCACTACAGAAAACATTCAATACAATCTTGATTTACTTAAAACACAGTCAATTGCACAATATCCTCACATTTTCTTAAACTTAGAACACTAGGAAATTCAGCCTTCATTGATTTAATGAAGACATACTTCTACTATATGTGTTTCACATTTTGTTTAAATAAGTGACAAAAAACATTCATCTATGTCTGTTAACAACTGCCTTCAATCCACACTGCACAGGGAACATACAAGCTCACCGCCAAAGATACTACTTACTCAGCGCACCATAAATAATCACAAATAAGAGTGAACACTTTTATGTCAAAATGAGACATACTGTCCCTTTTAAATGGAATTGATGCAGAATTCAATCAACAAATGACATTACTTCAATTACTGAACCTCACCCCGACCACACATCATCATAGGGTACATTCAAGCTCAGCGCCAAAGGTATTACTAACTCAGTGCACCACAAATGATCACCATGTCACTGTATTGAATGAGATGACTTGTTCAGAAAAAAATGCATCATACTTTTTGAAAATATACTTCAACTAACTTCTGTCAATGGACAACCAATATTTATAAGAAAACTTTTTGCTACCAATCCGTGCTGCTTGCACCACACATCATCACACACTCCACAGAACTTTGTTGCTTTAGATGCACACTTGCTTCCTTTCTTGGCTGGGATTATCAATTATTCCTCTATTTCATATTCTGATTGAACGTCAAGGACCTTTATCAAACCTTTTTCTCATTTCTACTACCCCAGAAGAAGATTAATACTCCAAAACTAATCTGTAAAATTTAGCAAACAACTCTTTCAAGAGATGATCCATCCAAAAAATACCTCTTTGGCACACCAACTATGGTGCGACATGTAAAAACTTGCACCCCAGCAACTACACTTGAGCTGCTACACAGAGATTGCAAGACAACCCACTTGCTGCTGCACCAACCACAACTGCTGCAACAGCATCTTCGGCAAGCAGTCCATGCTCACATATTGAGCTTGATTTTGGTAAACTTGAATTTCTATGCATTTATTGCGATGAACTTTTCTTTTACGTCAAATAGTCTATCAACCTCTTCAAAATAAAAAAAAGGAGCATCACTCTCCTCAACATCACTTACTACACATTTATCAAGCTTTTTTGTTGGGAGAACTACCCCATCCAAAGGCAGTATGAAATGTGCACACTTGCTGCCTTTCTTGGCTAAGGTTATCAATTATTCTTTAATTTAATATTCAAGACCCTTTATTAAGCCTTTTTGTTGTAGACGTTTCCACATTTGCAGCCTTTCTTCGCTAGGGTTATCAATTATTCTTCTTGAAATTGAAATTCAAACTGCAGGCCCTTCATTGACCCTTCTTGGTAACTACTACCCATGAATACCAGTGGGTAATTTGCAAACTTGCATCCTCTCTTGCGTCCTTTCTTGCTTCCTTTCTATCTCACAGTGTGTGTACTTTGTGCACTTGCTTACCTCCTTATATGTGGTACCCATTTCTCAGGCTCCCACTGCAGAATCCAACACCCTGTTGGTCTAATGGACTGGAAAACCAAACACCCACTTCCCTTACAAGGAAATGGGTAGCTTGCACATCTCAGCATTTCTTACTTTTCGCCTTATTCATCTTCAACTCAATCAACATATCATCCACACATACACAAACCTACTTGCTGCCTTTCTTCTCTGTGTTTATCAACTATTCTTCAATTTCATATTCTGATTCAAACTCGAGGCCCTTTAACAAGCCTTTTTTGATGTAGCTACACCCCGCCCAAATGCAGTTAAAGATTTGCACACTTGCTACCTTACTTGGCTAGGTCTATCAATTATTCTTGAATTTCATGAACTTGTTTTATATCAGTTATAGGTTTAGTACAATAACAAAATTCGTCTTACAAGTCCAAAAGAACAATGAATGACAGTCTACACTACAGACAACACAGGTCACTGAACTATTATGTCCCAGAAACATACATATTTTGACAATGCATTCCATACATGTTCTATCTTTCATTTCAATCGTGATTACCGATGATACAGTCCAGCATTAAATGTACACTGCGGACAGCCGGATTCACAGCTTCAATTCACCTTTCCTTCTACATTGCTATGCTATGGATACTTATAATGCGCACAGATGCTCCAGCAAAGGAGCGTCCTGGCGCAGGACAAGGAAGAACACAACACCGCTAAATGCAAAGAGGGAAAAGAGAAACAGCTGCGGGGGCAAAATTTAAAATAAGAAGGAACAGCAGGAGGTCCTCCAGCAAACGGATCTATACCGGAAGGGAGTTCCAGATAGCCGCAGCTCTTACTCAAAAAGATCGGCCCCCAGCTCGACAAAGCTTGAAGCGGGGGACCACAGCGAGAGCCTGGCCCAAGGATCTGAGAGAGCGTGTCGGAACATACAAAGACACGAAGTTGGTAAGGATTTGGGGAGCAGAACCTTTCAAGATTTTGAAGGCCAAACATAAGACCTTAAAATGAATTCTCGTCTTGACCGGCAGCCAGTGCAAGGATCGTAAGGTGTTAGAAACGGAACAAAACCTGGGCAAGCCAACTACCGCTCTGGCTGCGGCGTTTTGAATGCGCTGCAGGTGAGAGATTTCTGCCTGGTTGGCCCCCACCAGGAGAGAGCTGGCATAATCAAGCCGGGACATCACCGTCGCCTGAATCACCAGCTGCCTGGTCAAGGCATCAAAGAATTTGAGGACAGGTCTTAAGCCCCGAAGGACACCAAAGCAACAGGCCGCAGTTCTCTTTGTGTGGCCGACAAAGCTGAGGGTAGGGTCCAGCCAGACTCCCAGGTTTCTTAATTCCGTAACAGGTGTCGGAGGCTGCCCCAGTTCCGAAGGCCACCACCTGTCCCCCCAGAGTTCCGCTCTCTTACCGATAATCACGATTTCAGTCTTTTTTGCGTTAAGCTGGAGACAGTTGGCAGTCATCCAGCTTGCCACCGCCCTCAGTCCACTCTGGAACCTAGGGGCATCCCGCTCAGCATCCCCGCTGATAGTGACCGCTAACTGAGTGTCGTCGGCATATGAGACCATAGTCATGCCCCACTGCTTGACGACATCAGCCAACGGTCTCACGTATAGATTGAATAACGTGGGACTCAGCGAGGATCCCTGCGGAACCCCCATGCCCAGAGGATGGAATTTGGACTGGTGAGGTGGGATGGCCACGCAAAAAGAGCGATTGTCGAGGAAGGAGCGGAACCACTGCAGAGCAAGCCCAGCAATGCCAATCTCCTCCAAGCCGTGCAGCAGAATGCGGTGAGAGACGGTGTCAAAGGCGGCGCTAAGATCTAATAGTACAAGCGCCGCCGTCTGACCCATATCCAACACCGCACGCAAATGCTCCACCATGGCGAGAAGGGCTGTCTCCGTGCTGTGACCAGCATGGAAGCCGTTCCGCATGGGGTCCAGGGCATTGGCCCGAGTAAGATGGTCTGAGAGGGCCAGATTAACGTGAGCCTCCGCAACTTTCGCCGGCCAAGGGAGCAATGAAATAGGACGGTAGTTCTCAGGTTTTAATGGGTCCAACGAAGGCTTCTTCAGGATTGGAGAAACCACCGCCTGCTTCCATTTGGCTGGAACCATGCCTGAGGCCAGTGAAAGGTTAATCAGGGAGCACACCATGGAGCGTCCCAAAAAAGACTGGTCTCTAAAAAGGGCAGGTCTTAACGGATCCGAAGGAGAGCCAGACTTAATTTGCTGGGCCAATTTGTTAAACCCGTCAGGTAGCAACGGGGGAAGAGAGTGCAAGATGGTATGGCCTTGAGTGCAATCTAGGGCTCCTGGAGCTGGTCCAATACTAGGGAAGGCCTGATAGAGAACCTGGACTTTCTCCAGAAAAAAGGATGCCAAGGCCTTGCAGTGGGAGATGGTACAGGCTGCAGGGGAGGAGATCCTTTTCGCCAAAAGGTCTTTAAGGACTTTAAAGATGGTTTTAGACGGGTTCGGACTGTTGCGGAATTCCGAGGAATAGAATGCCGCGCGAGCTCTACAGATGGCCCGATGGTAGAGCTTAACGGAAGCAAGATACGCAGCTTTCTTGTCGACCTCATAGGACTTCCGCCATTGTCTTTCCGCCCGTCTACAGGTACCTTTTAGGGCACGTAAGGCACTATCATACCAGGGACTCGACTCTCTGGAGCTAAGTTTGCGCCAAGTAATCGGAATCAGAGAGTCAAGCGCCCTGGTGATCCACTGGCAGAAGTGATCGTAGCCCGTTTCCGCGTTATCTAGTGGTCCTAACGGCCTTCAACCAGGATATGATGCAGATCCTCCAGCCTGAGTTTATTCCAGTGCCGTCTCGGAACCAGTCTGGCTGATGGAATAGAAGGGGTCTCAGGCAGAGGGTACCTGATGGACACAAGGAAATGATCCGTCCACCCTAATGGGGAGATGGTCAAAACGTTAGCTTCAGCTAGATTTGTAAAAAAAGGGTCCAAAATATGATCCCCTACATGGGTAGGCTGGGATACTTGTTGGAATAACTGAAGGGCCTCTAGATCAGCTAAAATGCTGCTAACAGCCGGGATTTTCTGGTTGTCAAAATGAAGATTCAGATCTCCCAGGATGGAAAAATTGGCACAGCCCATAGCTAACGAGCTGACGGCGTCTGGGAAAGTTTCTCTAAACGCTACATCGCTACCCGGAGGTCGGTAAACAACCATCCCAGAAAGCGAGAACTGGGGGCTGATTGAGATCTTAAAAGAGGCACTTTCGCAGCCAGCAATGTTAAGACCATTCCAACTACAGGTTAAGCTGGACCTGACTACGAGGGCAATGCCACCACCTCTAGTAGGCCGGTTCAAGATGTAGATGGAGTACTCGGGGGGACAGGCCAGATTGATAATAGCCACATCAGCCTCCTGAAGCCAGGTTTCCGTGATGGCAAATATATCGGGAGACTCGTCCTTGATGAGGTCATGGATGTCTTGGTGGTGTTTCACCAAGGACCTGGCATTCAGATTCAACATCCGAAGCATACGCACGGAGCAGTTGCTCCGAAGGGCAGATGTAGTATCCCTCTGGCGGATGGGCTCGGGGGAATCAAGCAACCATCTCTTGCAGGCACAATGGTAAGGGCCGCATAGAGGATTGATTGGTGCCAGGTCACACCTCGGGACGGTCTGCCCAATGGACTAGAGGGTCTCTCTAGAGTAAGTGAGCATCACTATACCAGGGAGGGGGCTTACCAAAGAAGAGCCCGCTGTGCCCCGCGCGTCCTGAGCGCAGACGGGCGCAGACGTGCAGGATTCAGGCACGACTCCGGCAACACGACGGCGCCCTTACTGCGCGTCCCCGCTGCGCGGGGGGGCGACTTTAAGTAGGCGTCCCACGATGCTGCCAGAGCGCTACAACCCTCAGAATGGCGCTCGCCGATGGTCCGAGTCCTCACTCAAGATGGCGCCCACAGAACACCAGCCCCGGGAACCAGATCCGCCCAAATGGCGGTGAGTTGGCAGAATTATATGCAGTGAGGGGGCTCCCAGATAAAAACAGGGTAGAAGCACAAAAAATAAGTAACACAAATAGCAAACGAGGAGATTTAAAATAAAGCGCGAGCGCAGCAGCAATCAGCGCAGCCGCGTAGGTACCTTGTCCAGGCTACCAAGAGACCAGGGACCGCCTTAAGTAGGCATCCCGCGATGCTGCCAGAGCGCTACAACGCTCAGAATGGCGCTCACCGATGGTCCGAGTCCTCACTCAAGATGGCGCCCACAGAACACCAGCCCCGGGAACCGGATCCGACCAAATGGCGGTGAGTTGGCAGAATTATATGCAGTGAGGGGGCTCCCAGATAAAAACAGGGTAGAAGCACAAAAAATAAGTAACACAAATAGCAAACAAGGAGATTTAAAATAAAGCGCGAGCGCAGCAGCAATCAGCGCAGCCGCGTAGGTACCTTGTCCAGGCTACCAAGAGACCAGGGACCACCTTAAGTAGGCGTCCCGCGAAGCTGCCAGAGCGCTACAACGCTCAGAATGGCGCTCGCCGATGGTCCGAGTCCTCACTCAAGATGGCGCCCACAGAACACCAGCCCCGGGAACCGGATCCGCCCAAATGGCGGTGAGTTGGCAGAATTATATGCAGTGAGGGGGCTCCCAGATAAAAACAGGGTAGAAGCACAAAAAATAAGTAACACAAATAGCAAACGAGGAGATTTAAAATAAAGCGCGAGCGCAGCAGCAATCAGCGCAGCCGCGTAGGTACCTTGTCCAGGCTACCAAGAGACCAGGGACCGCCTTAAGTAGGCGTCCCGCGATGCTGCCAGAGCGCTACAACGCTCAGAATGGCGCTCGCCGATGGTCCGAGTCCTCACTCAAGATGGCGCCCACAGAACACCAGCCCCGGGAACCAGATCCGCCCAAATGGCGGTGAGTTGGCAGAATTATATGCAGTGAGGGGGCTCCCAGATAAAAACAGGGTACAAGCACAAAAAATAAGTAACACAAATAGAAAACGAGGAGATTTAAAATAAAGCGCGAGCGCAGCAGCAATCAGCGCAGCCGCGTAGGTACCTTGTCCAGGCCACCAAGAGACCAGGGACCGCCTTAAGTAGGCATCCCGCGATGCTGCCAGAGCGCTACAACGCTCAGAATGGCGCTCACCGATGGTCCGAGTCCTCACTCAAGATGGCGCCCACAGAACACCTGCCCCGGGAACCGGATCCGACCAAATGGCGGTGAGTTGGCAGAATTATATGCAGTGAGGGGGCTCCCAGATAAAAACAGGGTAGAAGCACAAAAAATAAGTAACACAAATAGCAAACGAGGAGATTTAAAATAAAGCGCGAGCGCAGCAGCAATCAGCGCAGCCGCGTAGGTACCTTGTCCAGGCTACCAAGAGACCAGGGACCACCTTAAGTAGGCGTCCCGCGATGCTGCCAGAGCGCTACAACGCTCAGAATGGCGCTCGCCGATGGTCCGAGTCCTCACTCAAGATGGCGCCCACAGAACACCAGCCCCGGGAACCAGATCCGCCCAAATGGCGGTGAGTTGGCAGAATTATATGCAGTGAGGGGGCTCCCAGATAAAAACAGGGTAGAAGCACAAAAAATAAGTAACACAAATAGCAAACGAGGAGATTTAAAATAAAGCGCAAGCGCAGCAGCAAAGCGCAGCCGCGTAGGTACCTTGTCCATTAAAGACACTATTGGATCTACCCTTGCTTTCCTTAACGTAGAGACAATTGTACTCTGTCCTCAGATTCTGTTAACTGTACCAAATAGCATTCATCAATATTTGTATCAATTAGTACCTTCGATCTACAATACAGACAGCGGGGTTGACAACTTTAATTCAGCTTTCAATGTAAATTTCTCTTCACTATGTGTCCTGAGAAGTGCTTTCAATCAATTCTCCGCTCAGCACAGTTCACAACTAGATACCAAGAGCGCTAGCACTACAGAAAACATTCAATACAATCTTGATTTACTTAAAATACATACAATTGGTGTAGAAAATGTACAGGATGAACATTTAGTTATTCTTGTCAATGGCGTTCCTACTAAGAGTAAGAAAATCTGGCAAGAATTAGTGGATATTAGGAAAGTGAAAAAGGCAACGTTCTATCTGCTATAAAAAAAATATTATTACAAAAATGTGTATGTGGGAAAAGATTAAATAAATGTAGAAGATGCTGACTTCCCATCCGGACAAATTGAAAAACTGGATGTTTCTATAACTGAAGAAATCTACGAACATTACAGTATTCATCCATTTTATTTTAAAGAAGTGATGGGGAATACTAAAGAGTTATTCCAAATGAAAGAAGCAAATGGAAGTCCTATTACTGGATGGGAAAAAAGCTTGGAAGATCGTTGTTTCCCTCAGTTCCTTCCCACACAAAAAAGCGGACGATATGATGAACGACCTGTGCAGATTCCTGCATCTGAATACCAGATATATTATATGCAGAAAGTCCAAGATTTCAACAATGTATTCCATATTTGTCCCATCTTTTGTTTGAGACTTTTCTAGAAAGACAAGCAAGTGAATGGCCTTGCAAACCTGTGATTCCTCTCACTCTGCAAGGATCTAAGTCTTGCAACAACTTCACTTTCTGCTTTATTCTTTTTTTACTATATGTACGTAAGAAATTACAAAACAAATCAATTGATTCCTGTCGCACACTACAAATACTACTACACTTCCAAGTGTACACTGGACCCTTAGTACGTCTCCCTAAAACTCCATCAGATAACACCTCTTCTGGTTCTCTAGGCACAAGTTTCTCTTTTTCAATCGGACAACCGTCTTTCACTTCATACGCTCGACCACTGGTGTCAACTGCATGCACTAAATCATTCTCCTGGAAGTAACTCTCCTCATTAAAAAATGGCTCACAACTTGAACTGTGCATCCATTCTCCAGAAAAAACTTTTCTTCACATTTAGGAAACACAGCACAGATCATATTTACAACCATCTGCCTCACAGCAGGGATAATACTGAGGCACAATCTTGCACATGAAGCTTCACAATTTTACAAAATACAATTCCTCTATGCAAACAAACTCAATATGCTTCCTACACTGAGTTAACACAGGTAACATCATTGTAAAGAGTCAAATCTATTTCTATTAAACATGCACACATTCTTTATTCCTTTTAAAAAATGTAAAAACTATTTTTTCCCCCCAAACCGTTTTTTACATCACATTTACAAAACACAGCACAGGTCCTACGTAGAAGCATTCCATGTCACGACTAAAAATTCACAATTTTACAAAATACAATTACTCTATGCAGTAAAAACTTTTTACCAAGCATTATCAAAAAGCATGACACAAAGCAACATGTAAAGACCACAATTTCCTTCCAAATCTTCTCCATAGAGTATACAAGTCTCTATGTAGATTAAATGAATCATAACTCACCTTTACAAATATTTTAGGAGATTCAGAACAGTGTCAGATACACACACCAATATTTCTTTAGCAGAGCAAAAGATATGTTCTCCAGACACTGCAAACCATAAAGGCACAGAAAACCTCTAATTCTACACAGATATCCCTTTTTGTTAACCAATCATATCTCTTCCCTCTCTATTTTCAAACCAACACCCTTCCCCCCCTCAGCCCTTTCTACCTGTTACCATAGCAACTCCCTCCTCACTGAGCTCCCAGGGTTAAAAGTTCATTTTACAATGTTGCAAATCACCTCAGCAAGGATGTTTGACCTGCGAATACACCAGCTTATCTGGTGCAATGTTTCTTTAAATGACTTTTTTTTAACCATTCAAATTACTTCTTACACAGAACACAACCATGCACCCTAACTTTCAGTTTTCAACTATCTCATTTTACCAATCATTGCTTGTGATTCAATAGCACTGAAACTCCACAGGTTTTTTTTTGCAAACTCCTATTGTTCCAACTGCCATTTCTTTTCCACACTTCATCTGACTGCATCAGAATCTCCTCTCACCATGTATTCTGTCTGGAATATTGGACATAGCTATATCCACTGGGCTCAAAGGTATGCAGCTTCCAGAAATTTCCACAACCTTGACTTACCAAATGTGAAGATTAAATGGATTAGCCACAGAGGATTGAACTGTCACCAATTGATACCATTGGTGAAAACCTTTTTGCATTTGCCACACCCTGACCTGTTAATTGTGCACTGTGGAGGAAATGACTTGGGCACTTTGACTGGGGTAGGTCTGGAAATGCTTATAAAGGACACCTTTGATCAATTGATGGCACTTTTTCCTCAAACTGCCTTGGTATATTCCAATATATGCCAAAGGCAGAAATGGAAGTGGTCCAATCAATTTTGTCCACAATTTGAGAAAGCACGGAAACATGTGAATAAATCTGTTTCTGCTTACATGAGAGACTATGGAATGGGTTCAATATACAATAATAACTTGCGTTACAACATGCAAGATATCTACAGGGGAGATGGTGTGCACTTTTCTGATGAGGGGAATAGAATATTCCTCCTGAATTTAAGACTGTGCATTCGTACCTACTTGTAGGTACATAAATCAGCCACAGAACCCAAAAGCCCTTTTCAGGGCTACCCTATCTCTGATCACTCCAAATAATTATCTTTTTCTAACTTTTTTCACTATTTTTCACCAAAGTACGCTCCCCGGTACGCTTCCCGGTGCGCGTACCGGGCGCTACCCCCGCGAAAATTTAAAAATATATATATATTTTTTGCCTATATGGGCCTCCTAAGACCCCCTCAGAAAACCTAGAGTGTCAGGGAGTACCTACCGTGCCCCCTTATACCCATTCCCAACGTTGTTTGTCTGCCATTTTCTGACTCAAATCTACCGAAACACAAAATGGAGGACTCCCGTTGCGCTTACCGGTACACGTACTGGGGCGCTCACCGGTAAGCACTCCCAAAAATGTTAAAAATTAATTTACATAAAAACCACTGGAGACACTTTCACCAAATATAGAATAGCTCATACTACATAGCAATCCCTACCATTTTCCCAAATTCGATGGAATTCCATTGAGCCATTTGAGCTGTAGCACTGTCTAAATATCCTGACGTAAATTATTTCACAAAAACACATCTGAAGTGTTAGAATTGACAGCCAATTAAAATGTTACTTTCATTTTCTACTTTTTTTACCTGACATTTGATTGGTTATGTACCTGAATATATATAAAGAAAGAGAGGGAAACACAGCCATTTTGACTACTACTTCCTGGTGTACAATTCAAAAGGATTTTCACTAATAACTTCAATTGCTTTTTCAAAGGTAAGATGTTTTTTGGAAAACTGAAGTATATTGTGCACTTTAAGTTAATTTGGAAAACATTTTCTGATAGTTATATACTATCCCTCTGTAATAGTTATAGATTGAGATAGGCTTCTCTGTTATAGTTATGGATGGAGTTAGGCTTGTCTTGTATAATTATGAATTTACTTAGGTTTCATCACATACACTTTTTTATATTTCTACTTCCAGCCTGATACCATACACTGCCCAAAGATAACTTCACTGTTAAAAAATTGAAACTACCTGTCTGAACTTAAAACCAACAGTGCCCTATCTCTACTGATATATTTATTTTTTATGCAATTTACAGCAACATAATGGAAGGAGATCAACATAAATTTAATATTTCATTCGAACTTGATCTTCAGGACAACCCAGAGGAAGAGATTAACAATTCAGATTTTTTCGATCAGTCTCTTGATGAAGAGTTTCTGAAATATGTGGAAGAAATGGAATCATGTAATCCAAATGAGGACATTCCTGACGAGATAATGTTGGAAGTCTTATTAAATTTTGAAAAATCAGAGCAATAAATGTATATTTAATAATTAAAAATTGTTCCAGACATTATTCTTTTTTATATGTAATCAATGAAATAGTACCAAAATGAATATAATATAATGTGAGACTTATAGTATACTGGGCAACTTTTTTGTTTTACAGAGTAATTTTGCTCATAGATACTTCCTTTCTCCCACTATATTATCTCCAAAGTGTATTTGACATCTCTTTTTCATCTCCTGCCTCCATGTTCTTTATGTTTTCCTGACAGACTATGGTATGTGGGTGTATAGGTGTGTGTAGGTATGTGGGGTATGTGGCTGTTGGTGGGGGTGTGGGTGTGTAAGGTGTGTGTGTGGGTGTGAGTGTGTGGGGTGTTTGAGTGTAGGTGGATGTGTGGGTGTGTGAGGTGTGTGTGGGGGTGTGTGGATGTGGGGGGTATGTGTGTAAGATATGTGTGTATATGTGGGATGTGTGGGTGTGTCTGTGAGGTGTGGGTGTGTGTGTGTGTGTGTGAAGGGGAGGTGTGTGTGTGGGATGTGTGGGGTGTGTCTGTGACGTATCTGTGTGTGCGTGTGTGTGTGTGTGTTGGGGGGGTGAGGTGTGTGTGTGTGTCTGGGTATTTGGGATGTGTGGTTGTGGGTGTGGATGTGTAAGGTGTCGGTGTAGGGCTGTGGGGTGTTTGGATGTAGGTGGAGGTGTGCATGTGTGAGGTATGTGTGGGGAGTGTGTTGGTGTGGGGGGGTGGGGTTGTGTGGGACATACTTGTAGGTACATAAAACAGCCACAGAACCCAAAAGCTCTTTTCAGAGCTACCCTACCTGTAATCACTCAAAATGATTATTTTACACTATTATTTTCACTATTTTTCACAAAGTACGCTCCCCGGTACGTTCCCCGGTGCGCGTACCGGGCGCTCCCCACGCGAAAATCGTTTTCTTTTTTTTTTTACCCGAGGGACCCTTTTATGGCCCCCACATCAAACCTAAGGGGCCAGGGGGGGTCTACCCTGCCCCCTTTTCATTATTTTCCCTTTTGTTTTTACCACCTCTTGTGTCTCGATCCTACCGAGACACAAGATGGCGGCCGCTGCGGACTGTTTCGAATGTTTACAGACACCCGAGGACCAATCAGCTTGCCGTGCGCAAGTCGCGTGGCGCGCCTGGAGCGCTCCCCGGTGCGCGTACTGGGACGCGCTTACAGATATATACATTTTTTTAAACCTAAATTACTCAAATCCACTGGAGCACATATCTTGAGACATAGCAAAGGCACATCGGGCTACCAGTCCCTACAATTTTGTCAAGTTTGGTGAAAATCCATTCAGCCGTTCGAGCTAAAAGTGCGACCGACCGCCCTATGGAAATTAACATGGGGAAAACACGTTTTGGGACCCCCCTTTTATCTCGGCCCCCGCTTGATGAATCCCCCCCAAACTTTCAGGGAAGGAGCGGAGAACCGCGAGGCAAAGTTGCTGAAAAATTCAGGCTGATTTCTCAACCGACGGCAAAGTTATTCTAAATAGAATGTTGCGATTTCCCTATGAAAATCAATCCTAACTATATATACCTACTGGCGACCGCCAGTAGGTAATATATATGTATATATATATATATATATATATATATATATATATATATATATATAGCCTAAACATCTACGTACGACCCCCTGAGCAAGCCTATAGGGTCAGAATGTTTCTACCTTGCCCCCTTTCCTTATTTCTCAACTTTGTTTTACTGTTTTCTTGTGACTCGGTTCTAGCGACGAACAAGATGGCTGCCAACCCTTCCTGGTTTGGAGTGCTGACAGGCAGTTGACAGCCAATCAGCATGCAGCTCGTGCTCGTAATTGTACAGATTTCCGTACGCGTACGCCGCTTTTTCTTAAAAAAAAAAATAGAGCCTAAACATCCATGTACGACCCCCTGAGCAAGCCTAGAGGGTCAGAATGTGTCTAGCCTGCCCCCTTCCCTTACTTCTCACTTTGTTTTACTGTTTTCTTGTGACTCAGTTCTACCGAGGCTCAAGATGGCCGCCAACAGTTCCTGGTTTTGAGTGTTTGCAGCTCGCGCTCGTAATTGAACGGATTTCCATACGCGTGCTCAACTCCGTCTCTAGATATCGCTATGATTTTACTTGTAATTTTCTCAGGAAATACTGAACGGATTTATACCATTTAACAAAAAGAACAATCTGAGAACCAAACTCTACCTCTCTGCCAGATTTTGTGTAATTCCGTTCAGCCGTTCGGGCTGTAGTCCTGGCTAAAGGTCCCTATGGAAAATTGCATGGGGAAAACATGGGGAAAAAAATGTTGTGGATTTCCTATGGAAACTAGGTCCTAACTATAACTACCTACTGGCGACCGCCAATAGGTAATACATATATCTAAACAAAGAGATATCTCTATTTCTTTTTTCTTATAGCCATGGCTTCCCTGGAGGCTGCCTGTGGCCCCCACGGAAAGCATATGGCTAGAAAAAAAATGTGCCCCCGCAGGGGGTCGGCGACTGAGCAGGAGGACCGACCCCCTGCCAATTTCAGTGCCATTTTTTATTATATACTAAAATATATTACAATTTGGGGGGATCATGTCCCCCAAGGAAAGCCAACATGATAACATAAAGTAATATGCCCGGGGGGGGGGTCCGGCCCATCACCACAAGGACCGACCCCCCATTTCGGCACCATTTTGGAATTGTTCTTTTTTTTAATTGTTACAATTTGGGGGGCGATTGCACCCCCCAAGGAAAGCTAACATTATTAATTAAATGATTATGCCCCCGGGGGGGGGGGCGACCCATGACCACGAGGGCCGACCCCCAAAAAGACATCCCTGGTGTCTAGTGGGGTTTCCTGGCCATGGCTCTACAACCAGGAAACCCGTTCAGGAAGGCCTCGTTTGAAAGGGGAGACTCTTCCTGTTCAAACGAGGCCTCCCTGAAAGCTGGGGAGGCCGTTTACGGCCTGATTTCCCCATCGGAGTCAAGCACGGCCTTACCTGTGGCTGTCCCCGGCTCCGGTGGGGAAATCAATGATGTCAGAGCGCCTCGCGGCACGCTGACGTCACGAATGGGCCTGGTGGGGGCAGGGAGACGCGTAAAGCTTTGTGTGTCTCCCCCGAGGAAAAAAAAACTCTGATGCTTTGCATCGGAGATTTAAATGGGGGCCTCCCTGGTAACGGCCAATGGACGTGCGCCGCACCAGGGATGTAGCCGACGCAAGCACCAAAGGGGTTAAAGGAGCGGATTGCTTCCAAGCAAGTCTCTTTTCTACGAGTCCTTGCTCCATCACAAGGGTTCAAAATCCACAGCTAGGCACTTTGCAAAAAAAGGGGCAGTTTTCACTGTAAAAATGTGGTGTGTCCACGTTGCGTTTTGGGCCGTTTTCTGCTGCGGGCACTGGGCCTACCCACACATGTTTATCATGCGACTTTGGGAAATGTGAGGTGGTTGGAATTTTGTGGATCCAAGCAGATTACAGAACTTTCCATCACAGAAATGTGCGGAAAATGTGTTCCTTTTGACAAAGTTTTATGATTGCAATGGGTTCTGGATAACAGAACCTGGTGAAAGCCACACTCTTCACCCCATCTTGGATTCCACTGGGTGTCTAGTTTTAAGAAATGTATATGTTTGTTAGGTTTCCCTATGTGCCAGCAGATTGTTCTGACAGAGCTATGGTTCAATGTCTCAGCTAGGGACTTTGAAAAAAAGGGTCTGTTTTCACTGTAAAAATTTGGTGTGTCCACGTTGTGTTTTGGCACGTTTCCTGTCGTGGGCACAGGGCCTAACTTCACAAGTGAGGTACCATTTTTATTGGAAGACTTTTGGGAATGCGAGGTTGGTGGTTTTTTTGACAAGGTGTGCGGTTTGCAAGGATACTGGTTAACCAAACCTGGTGAAAGCCACTCAAGTCACCCCTTCCTGGATTTCTCTGTGGGTCTAGTTTTCAAAAATGTATAGGTTTGCTATGTTTCCCTAAGTGCCATCTGAGCTAGGGTTCAAAATACACAGCTAGGGACTTTGCAAAAAAAGGGTACGTTTTCTCTGTAAAGATGTGGTGTGTCCATGCTGCATTTGGGGTAATTTCCTGTCGCGGGCACTAGGTCTACCCATACAAGTGAGGTAGTCATGTTTATTGGGAAACTTAGGAGAACACAGAATTGTAGAGCAACTATTATTACCTATTGACTTTCTATGAATTTTTGCCTTCCAAATGTGAACATTTGAAAAATGTCCCATAATTCACATGCAAGTATGGGTTCCCCTCAATTTCAGAGATGTGCTAATAGCTACAGTTTCTAAACTCTATATTTTGTTCCGATTTCGTAAATACATAGGTGTCTTTCATACCTATTTTCCACTCTTTAAATTATAGCAAATAACTTGCTACACAATGAAAAACCATTGCAAGACGCTGCTCAGTTATTGGCTGTGGGTTCCTCAGGTTCTTGGTGAACCAACAAGCCCTATATATCCTCACAACCAGAAGGGTCCACTGGATGTAACAGTATATTGGTTTAAAACATCTGTTATACTTAGAAGGCGTTACAGGTGAAAAGTATGGCATAAATGGCTGTTTCTTCAACTCATTTAAAATTTTTCTTATTTTCAACTGCTAGTTTCTATACAAAAAACTTGAAGGATCTACAAAAATGACCCCATGCTTAATTAGGAATTTTGTCTTCTTTTCTGGAATGTATAGCTTTCTATGATCCATTATTGCTTTCATACCCATTTCTACCACTAACTGAAAGGAGGTTGAAAGCACAAAAAATAGCAAAAATAGGATATGTTCCAGTAAAATGCCAAAACTTTGTAAAACATTTTGTTTTTCTGACAAAAGTCTTTTAGTCCCTGAAAGCTGGGAGGATAGTTATTTCAGCACCACAAACCCTTTATTGATACCATTTGCAGGAAAAAACAACAGACGTGTTCTTCTGCATCACTTTATTCCCATTTCCCCCCCAAAAAACAAATTAGCTGTATTTTGGCTAATCTCTAGGTCCCTTTCAGGGGAATCCACAAACCCTGGGTACCTTTGAAATCCACATGATATTGGAAGAAAAGGACACAAATTTGGCGTGGACACCATATGTGGACAAAAAGTTACAGGGGCCTAAGGGCGAATTATCCCAAATAGCTAACAAAATGGCTTAGCACAGGGGAGGGGGCTTGTAGGCCTAGCAGTGGAGGGTTAAAGCTTATAGTATTGGTGGGCTGCAGAAAACATGGAATACAGTTAACTTCTTTTATATGGTTGGTTATATCTCATTCTGTTGTCCTTCTAGGCCCTCTGTGTCTGGTAGAGTGAGGGGAGGGATGACAACTCATGTCTGTAGACATTAATTGTAAGACTGATACTGGATTCTTGAATTTGCTAGTGCTCAACTTCATTTTTAAAAAGCCCTAAATATTCTATTGCTTAACTTCTATGGCTCAATTTGACAGGCAAAGGTGCCTAAGTATGTATTGGCTTAAATCCTTTTTCAATGCCTAAGCTAATAAAAATGTCAAATATATAGTGGTATTAATGGAGATTTTTATTATACATCCTTGACATGTTAATTCCATGGACAATGCATACCAGTTAGATAATCACCAACATCTGGAGCACTCCAAACAAGGAGACTTTCTTAGTTTCATCTTGGCTGATCATAATTTTACGTTTGCGATTCTTTTGTTAAGGGCATGGAAGACATAGGACTTACCCTTATTTTTATAAGTAGAGGTTATGTAATGACCATTTACTATAGTTATATTTCTGTTTACTTAGCTAATTATGTTAAAAATGTTAGAGTTGCTGAGAATCAGCATAGCAACCATAACCCTCTTACCAGAAAGTGGGAACAAGAGGAGAAAGAGTTGAAAAATGAGGGCCCAACAAACCAGTTTTTAAAGTCAACCACACAAGGACTTAGATTGAAATGGAACATATATTGGTCCCAGATAATTTTTTGATAACTAACTACTGTCTGTGGGCAGAAAGTCTATATTTCTTTGGAGGGTCACATCTCATCCAGAGATAAATGTAGGTGCCTATTGTAGGGTTTGTAAATATATTGCAGTATATTTAATTTGTGTAGAGACCAAGCAAAGAAAATCCAATAATAGATGGTTCGATCACAAAAGCTCACTGGCTCAATAACACCTGCTGAAAGTGCTGAAGAAAACTCCCAGAACCACATCAGAAGTCACTAGATGTTGGAAAAATAATAAGTTTGTTATAATTGAACAGAAAAATTAAATTAAAAAAGATGTCCGTCACCAACTTTTACAAGCTTGCAAGTTTTCATGTAACAGAAGGTTCTTGGAAATAGTCAATTGTCCACTTTTTACTGTAAACGATAAAGGTGTAGTAGACTTCAAGAGGGTTTATGGCCCAGACTCTAATGAAGTATTAGCTATCAACAAGGAGAGTTTCAATTATATGTTTAATAGCAGCCAATCCCGACATTGTCCGGGTATGAAGTAGAATGTGTGTAATGTGTGTATTTGGCAAGGGCAATTTATTTTAAAATCTCGCGGTAGACAACATTTTTTGTTTCATTAGAATAGGGACGGAGAAGTCCCAGCTGCAGCCCTGGTTGATGTTAGCAGGCGCATGTAATTGGTGTAGTGATCCGCCGCCTGAGTCCGGCTACAGCCCTGGTTGATGTTAGCAGGCGCGTGTAATGTCGTTGAATGAGAGAGTTTCAGCCGCGGGTAAATCCGTTTAATGAGAGAGTTGAGTGACAGCGAGTAGGAGAGGCTGCAGTAATTGTCCCCGCAGACACGCTCATTTGCGTGTTACCCCGCTTGAGGCCCAGATGCAGGCCTGTTTGATGTTAGCAGGCGCGTGTTCCCCCGCTTGAGGCCCAGCTGCAGCCCTGGTTGATGTTATCAGGCGCGTGTAATTAATGTACTGATCCGCCCCCTGAGCCCGACTGGAGCCCTGGTTGATGGTAGCAGGTGCGTGCAATTTCGTTGAATGAGAGAGTTCAGTAAAAGCACGCAGGAGAGGCCGCAGTAACGTTACTTACCAGGCCTCCAGGTGAACGCGTTTGTCACGCCCCCAGCGCACGGCCACAGCAGACGATCTTCTGATTAATGTACCACCCACATGGCATGAAGGGCGGAACGTAGCACACGCCCCCAGCGTTTCTCACGCCCCCAGCGTGCCCCTTGATACAGCGCAATTGCTTTCACATGGCATGAAGGTCGGACACACGCCCCCACCGTTTCTCACACCCCCAGCGTGCCCCGTGATGCTGCGCAGCAACATAATTGGAGCTTGTATGTACGACTCATATAGCATGAAGGGCGGACACACGCCCCCAGCGTTTGTCACGCCCCCAGCGTTTGTCACGCCCCCAGCACACGCCAACAGCCCACAATGTGATGACCGTACCACACGCCCCCAGCGTTAGTCACGCCCCCAGCCCACGGCCACAGCACAACGCAGACACGCCCACAAGGGGCTACTTTGCTGGCACGGTTCTTTTACCTTTTAAATGTAAAGAAGAGTTGGCTTAACGGCTAAGGCGCTCGACCTCGGACCTGGGGATCTGGGTTCGAGTCTTGGTAATGACGCCAAACATCCTGTGATTCTGGGCAAATCACTTAATCTCCCCGTGCCTAACAAAAATGAATGTGTGTCCTCATGTAACGTAACTGGTGCTATGTAAAGTGCTCTGATACCTGAATTCAGTTCGGGTCAAGTTTGCGCAATATAAAACTGCAAAAAAAATATGTATATATGGTGTCCGTCTGCATAGCCTATGTCCTTCTGCTGCAACTGCCCTTTCCAACGCTGTATTGGGTGTTGTGATTGGTGCTGTGGTTACAGAGATTACCCGCCTCAAAGGTTTGGGCTCTCTCTTTATAATATTAGTATGGATCTAATACGGCACCAAGCCCAGATGGGGTACCTGCTGACCTATATAAATAAGACCCCTCTCATAGGGCACAAATATTAACAAATATTTTGAATTCTGCATGCAAAGTGGGTATCCCAGTGTCACGCTTTAGATCGGTTATCGTACCTGTATTTATAAAAGGACAGAGGGATGACATGCAATGCTACAGGCACATTTCTCTCATCCACTCTGTGGTCAAGATAATGGGATTGGTCATCCTTTCTAAATTAACCACTTGAATGATAGAAAATTGCATACTGTCTGACTTGCAATGCAGTTTTAGAGCAGGCGCGGGCACTCTGGATCAGTGTTTACACTAACAGATGATACTGGGGAATTATAAAGTTGCAAAGGGTGATTTGTTCCATATTACGTTGCATTTTGACTGAATTAACAAGAGTAAATTATGGAAAGTCCTTTTTAATATGGAAGTCGTCAGAAACATAGTTGATTGTGTTACATAAATGCATAAATAACAACTGTGTAACATATGATCTAGATGGTCACTGTACCACACCTTTTAAACTTCAGTGGGGGTGAGACAAGGGTGTATTTCAGCACCACTCCTCTTTCCCTCATAAATTAATGATTTGGTCCCAAAATTATGCGCAGCATGGAAAGATATTCCACTGGTGGGAACCCAACTCATCCGAGTACATCAACAATGCAGTGATAACGAGAACTGATGTTGGCTTTCAGCAGCTCCCTAAAACCTTTAATGATTTAATGAAGTTTGGATTTAAGTACCGTCTATAATACATCACACATATTGGTTATGGGAAGTAGGGGCACTGGTTCAAAGAAAGTGCATTAAAGAGTGCAGTGAGATCGTCAGGGTGTAGGCATTTCCCTATCTTTGTGTCTTATTTGATGAAAAAGGGTCAAGGGGGCCATTAGTGGCAGGAAAAAGAAATTTGATGGCAATAGTGGTTATGGCTGTGTTTGAATTTGCCTCCAAATTGGGCACAAAACCAACTGAAGCTTTGAATAAAATATTTCAACCCAAATGCATCTCTATAGTAAGTTATGGCAGTGACATTTGGGGATACAAATATACTCCTGGACTACAAATAATAGAAAATAGGTTTATGAGGCTTTTATTAGCTTTACTAAATTGTACCCCTTCTAATATTGTTCATGAAGAACTAGGGGTAAGATACATGCTAAATGCTATGAATTTGAACATGAACGCATACACACACCAATTCAATAATGAAGTGCAGCAGTGGCGTGGAACAGGAAGCTGCAGAGAGACAAGAAGGCCTCTCCTTAAGGATCATCTAGAGGTGCTGAGGATTAATTCTCTCGGAGGAGCATTCTGCCAGGATCAATGCCTTTCTTGCCATGCAGAAAGGCATTGGAAAGTTCATGGAGCAGCGGGGTAAGTTTATATACCTTGTAATGGTCTATTGGCTATTTTTGGAGCAAAACCCTGCCACTCCCTCCGCAAGTCCGTTGCGGTTGCCATTTTGTAGACTGCCAGGTCCACAGCTATTCACGGAATGAATTGTTGGATCTCAGACCAACGCCTAGATCTATGGCCTTATTCATACTTATTTCTTCAAGGTTACCTACAAAGCAAGGGCTGCCGGCACAGCTCGCTACATGGTGGGTGTGCTGCCATGGGCTGCAAACCAAAGAAAATAAGAATAAATAAAACTTACCTTGCCGCCGGGTCCTGTGTCTTCTTTCTGCTTACCTGTGTCCGACTCCAGGTTGGAAAGGAAACAGGCAGGTAGGCTCCCACTTATAAGCCAATTACAACACTCCAATGGAGCATTGTGATTGGTCTGAGCACCATGCCACTGTGCTCAGGCAGGGGCTGGAGAGTTGGGCATGTTTTACATGAACGCTGCAATGGAGCCTGCGTGGAGAACAATGGAGTATGCAAGGCTGTTTGGTGCGGCTCGAGAGGGCCTTCTAAGCAGTCATTTTGCACTCAGGAGTGGTTAAACCACTCCTCCCTGACCTGTACCGTAAGCAGAGCAGAACCGCCCACCCGCCCACCAGCAAAAAAAAGCATAAATTTGTAATAACTAAAAGGTATTACCATTTTAAATGTTTGCTTCTCGCACTGCTAGAAAGCATTTGGGCTACACTCCCCCGCCATAGCGGAGGAGTCACCACTGCTACAAAGACAAGTCAACAACAACTTAATGATTCTGTAGAACTAAAGAAATTCATACACATGCATAAAGGTGAAGAAATAGAACTTATTGATTCCTAAAATGCTTACTGCATAATTTATAATGCTGAATTTTTCTTCTCCTCTGGGTTCTCCTTCAGAGTGGTCTCTAACCTTCTCGCTACCCCTTTCACCAACATTATCTCTTTGTGTTCTTCCACTATGCTTAAAGGTTTTTCATCATTGTTTCTCTTTATTCACAACTGTGAAGTCTTACTACTCCCATTTTTCTTCCTTCCTCTTTCTTATTCTGTTTCTTTCTTGACTTTTATTTTACATATCTTTGGATAAAGCTCCTCTTTCCTCATGTAGCTTTGTGCTCTTTTGTTTCCATCAGTTTAAATGTTACATATTATTGCTGGTAAAGTTCTGGTTTTTGTTATAGGTTTACTAAGGCTTGTTGTCTTATGCTTGTTATATATCCTACCTATGAGTAGTTAACTTATTGTATCCTGTAATGTTAAGGACCATCTCAATCCTTTTAAGATGCAAAGAGTGTTATCTAACTGATCATGATTAAATTATAAAATTGCTTTATTACAAGAAATGCATCTTTTTTTTTTTATTCATCCTCATCTCCACCATGGTTGAGATCTGCCAAACCTCTGAACAAGGAAGAAAAGCATATCGCGGTGCTGGCATGCTGTCTCAGTCAAAGACTGGCAAGGGTATAAAGGGTACAAGCGGAGGATGGAGCTGCCATGACCCTACAGCTATGTCCGTCACCATGCCGATCTTAGCACCTTGTATTTAATTAGACAGATACCAACCATAAGCCAATATCCACCATTGCTTATATCCACCGGTGCGGCAAGAAAGAAGGCGAAGTGGTTTAGCAGGGAGAAAAGATCATGGCTTCATAATCATCGGACCTGGGAAAAAAAAACCAAAAAAAAAACCAGTACGGCTAGTGAGACCAGTCAAATATATGCCAAAAAGCTCTTTTATCTGGATTTCCAGTACTGGCGAGATCTAATTTTGATATTTGTAGCATTGAGGTACGCCAGTCATGTAGAGAAGGAGGAGAAGCCTCTTTCCATCGCTTGCAGATTTCTCTACGGGCTACCAAGATAGAGTAAAACAAGAGATTATCGGCTGGACTTCGCTTCTGAACCACTACATCGAAGATTACTAGCCGAAGGTCCATAACCACTGTAAAGCCAATAGAAGTTGTAAGTATAGTGCTAATTGAATCCCAAAAAGATGACAAGTGGGGCAATTGTAGAACATGTGTGCGTCAGAAGCCGCCACTAGACCACACTTGGCGCATGCCACAGGGTCCCCTGTTGAAAAGTTAGACAACCTCTGAGGAGAGTAGTAGGCCCTATGGATGGTGAAAAGGTGGTTTCTACGGAGCCAGGCTGGTTTGACTAGATCCCACAAGACATTACAGGACATTTGCCATAAATCGTTCAAGTTCAGGCTAGGCATCAAGAAACCCCACAATAGGTCTGGGAGATGGAATTCCCTGTCAATCTCTTCCAAGATTAGGTTGTACCATAGGGAAACTTCTTTAGGTATAGATGGTTTGTCAAGCAAAGAGGATTCCAATTGACTGCCTCCCCCTAGAGGCATGTTATAGTAACGTGGGGTTCTAGCCGGCTGTGCTTGTGCCCAACTTGATATTTGCAGATATTTCAATCTAGAAAAGTTAGGGCCCGCCTTGCTCGCTGGATGTTCCCAAGAAAGCATAGCCCCTTCCACAAACAGGTCCCCCCATGTTGAAATTCCGGCGTCTTTGAGTGGGATAATCAGAGTATCGTTTACCCAACCCGGGGCAGCTGGGAGATCCCATATAGGAGATCTGTTCGAGTAGTATCCTAGTTTGGTTGCAGCTCTGAGATTGGACCAAGTTCTTGCTAGGCCCTGCAGCACCTTCAATTTAACCTTTTTAAAGAATTTAGGGTGGCCAAACTTGAAAAGAAAACCCGACTGCCCAACTCCTTCACCCTGTACTAGACCCGAAAACATCTTCCCTATACCTTGATCTGATGGGATTTTTAGCAACATTCGTGCGTGTGTCATCTGAAAAGCCCACGCATATATTTGAAGGACCGGACCAGCCAAGCCGCCTTTCTCCCTACGACGCCTTATTTTCTTCCATGCTATTCTTACGCTTATGTTTTTCCAAATAAATGAAGAGATGTCACTCTGCAACTTTGCTATCAGAGATGTGTCAAAATAAAGTGGTACACTATTAAAAATAAAAGTTAACTTAGGTAGAATGGACATTTTCACTAAGTTTGCACGACCCAGAACCGTCAGAGGGAGATGGCCCCAAGACCCCATTAACTTCTGGCAGTCTTTAGCAACTATGGCAAAATTGGTGGAGGCAATCAGATTGATGTCTTTAACAATTCTTAATCCAAGATATCTCAAGTTCTTATTTAGTTGCTCGTTAAACCCTGTTACATCACTATTCCATGCCATAATTTCGGTTTTGGAGGCACTTACCTCATACCCTGAGATTTTCCCAAATTCCAGGGCTAGGTTTATTGCTGCCGGGAACGCGGTGCTAATCTCTGACGTCATGATCAAGATGTCCTCTGCATACAGGGACACCTTTTTTTCCCAATCTCTGTATTTAAAAGGCTTGATGTTGTTGTCCTCCCGAATTTTTTGAGCAAACGGCTCTATATATAGATCGAAAAGCAGGGGGGATAAAGGGCAACCCTGCCGTGTTCCCCTTGTAATAGTGAATGGTTCGGACAGACCTCCGTTAACCAGGACAGATGCGGATGGATTATGATATAGGAGCTCCACCGCTCTGCGGAAAGCCACACCGACGCCAAATTTTTCCAAGGCCCCCGACAGGTACAACCAATTGACCCTGTCAAAGGCCTTGGTGGCATCCAGCGTGACGATAGCCAGAGGTATAGAGGAACTTGTCGCCATATCTTTTGCTCCTATAAGGTCATACATCAGCTCAAAGAGCTGGCGACCCTTGACAAAGCCCTTCTGATTAGAATGAAGGACTGCAGGAGCAACCTGGCCCAACCTCTTAGCCAGGAGTGACGCAAAGATTTTATAATCGGCGTTAAGAATTGAAATAGGGCGGTACGAACTACAGTCGGTGGCAACCTTACCTGGTTTTAGGATAAGAGTGATGGATGCGTTATTCCAGGAAATTTGAGGTAGTGCTCCTTCCTGCAGAATTTGGTTGAATAACCCAGCGAGGAAGGGTGCAATTTCCCCCGCAAGGTGCTTATATATCTCGGCCGGCAAGCCATCAGGCCCTGCCGTCTTACCCCCCTGCTACTTTGTATCGCCATCACCACCTCTTCCGCCGTAATCGCCTTGTCTAAAGATGCACTTTGATCGGGAGATAGCAATGGTAATGAAATACCATTTAGCCACTCTTTTATATTATCGGGAGAGATGTTCTTGTCCTCCTGATAAATGTTCTGGAAAAAGTCTTTAAAGGCCAACCTTATTTCTAGATCCGAAGATACGGTCCCAGCACTAGTTGTTATAGAATCGATCTTATTGCGTGGGATGTATGACGTTACAACGCATGCTTTTACCACGCATGCTGTTACAGCGCAGTTTTTACATCGCATACCATTACAACGCAGAGCGCTTTTGGGTGTTGGATAGTGAATAGTTTAATTTACTATTCCAACTCCAGTCCCCGTGGACACTAGGGAAGGTTATTGGATAGTAAATTAACCTATTCCCTATCAGCATAATGCGTTGTAATAGGTTGCGTTGTAATGACCGCGTTGTAATGGTAGTGCGTTGTAAAAGTTTCGTTGTAAAGGTTGTTTACCTATTGCGTGTCTGATCCGTTCTAGATTTCCAGGCCAGCAATTTGCCTGCCCCTTCTCCAAATTCGAAATGGGCTAGTTTACTAGCTTCCCATCTCTGGAGGATGCGCTGATTGAGCACAGCAGCCAATTGCCCCTTAAGTTCCAACAGCTTCTCCTGGTTAACCAATGTAGTAGGATTGAGAACATTACTACAGGCATCTAGTTCATTTTGCATTGATGCCAGGTTGGTCTCTATAGATGCGACTTCTTGAGTGTACTGCCTCCTAAGGAATACAGTTTTATTCTTAATAACCCCCCGCAGGGAACACTTTAAAGCGTCCCACACAGTACTAGAGCCCGCTGAGCCGATATTGATTCGCAAAAATTCTTGTGCTTCTGATAAAATATATATGATGTCATCCGACGATGAAAGAAGGGAACGATCAAAAGACCATGACCTAGGTGGGGATTGGATCAAGCCAACAAGATCTAAAGAGACTGAGGAGTGGTCCGACAGGTGCGATGGTAAGTGTTAGACCTGCCTGCTTCTGGGAAGACTCTAACCACTATGATTTATTTTTGTCCCCCTTAACCTCCCCAGAGTTTCTATTTTTATTTTTACATGTGTCCATCAGGAGTTTTTTTTTTAATGCTGTCAGGGGGCTAGGTGTTCCTTGGCGATGACGCCATTTTTCCCTCATCACTTGTGAGGCCTAGTCACCCCCTTGAAACCTTAGGGATCTCCAGAGACCTAAAATGGTGTCCACCAACTGCCATAACGGACACTACTGGAGGACAGGTCCATAGGGTAACATTAGGGAACCTTCTGGAATTGACTAGAGACTTCTGCAGGTCTCAGGCCACCCTATATAAGGCCAGTGACCAGCAGCCATTTTGTGCTGACGCCAGAGTAGAGGAGTGAGGCAGTGGTGAGAGGAGGTGGACACACTGAGAGCAGCTAGTTTGTCACTGAGGCTGACAGTTACTTCAGAGGATTGTTCCCCCTTCAGCCTCTGACCGATCCCTCTCTCAAGACAACAACTATTGATAAAGAAATCGAGCTACTTGAGGAAGCAGCCACTCATATCTTGGAATCCCATTACATCCTCTCAGGAGACCCTTAACTGGAGATATTCCTAGCTACCCCTAACCAGCGCTGAGCTTACCGGAGTCGTGGAGTAGCTGAAGTGAAGGCGGGTGTCTGTGGCACCCTGGCGACCTGAGGAGCGAGGGCGCCGTGTGTGGACATCCTTCCTGTGAGACCAAAGTGAGAAGTGACTGGAGGGAAGCAGTGGCGCTGCTCCGATCGGCATCGGTACCCCGGGGGCACCGGCCGCGTCAAGGGAGAAGGTAGGCGCTTCCGCGCATGTCCAGCGTGTAAACGCTTCTGTGGAGGCAGGAGGGGCCTAGGTTCGAGCAGGCCCGGAGGAGGCAGAGCAGCGTCTGTGTGGCGAACTACGTCCTCCCTGGGAGCCAGCGCGCAGAAGCGGAAGGGGAGTGAGCGCGTTCGCGCATGCCCAGCTGAGCAGTGCCGACTGAGGAGAACCAATCACGTCGGAGCACCGGTAGCTGTTCCCCCATCCTGAGGAGGCAGAAGCGCCGCTACAATCGTCATAGTAAGGAGCCGGTGGGCCAGAGAAGCTCCCTCGATCTCTCCCGACCGCCGACTGCTGCCAGGCTTCAGCGCGAGTGGGAAGAGCACTCGCAGCACATCCAGCAGCTTACAAGTAAGCCGGGTAGAGTGGGGACGGGAGGCAGCAGCACCGGGAGAAAGAGACAAGACGGTGGGACTGCAACTGGGACACAAACTGAACTGCACACAGAAGCATAAATGAAGAGAACGGGCTAGTGTTCAGCCCAAACCTAACTAAAGTAACCCCTAAGTAACTGGAGCAGAAAGGAGGAAGTGGTGCAGGGAACCACAGGGTTCCTGGGTGAAGACCCCTACAGTTAGTGATAAGTGAAGAAGTAGATTCCCTACCAGCTAGGTGTGCCTGTCAATCAGAGGGGGGAGACCTTACTAAAATTATTGTGTCTTCCTTTTTTTAGCACATAACTGGTGGGTTATACAGTGAACATCTACCTTCAGGTCTTGCTGTTGAGTTGAGCAGTGCTTAAGAGCTGTGGGGTAAAGTACCTATTAATGTACCTGCTAATGAGTCGTTAAATATAAATTGCACTGTCAGGCTGCATTTTCCTTTCTGTAAAGTTCTAGTGAAGTATACTGTGTCCTGAATAACTCTAAACCTTAAATGTACCGTTGATTCTTAAATTCTGAACAGGAAAAATATTGAAGTGTGATTGTATTTCATGTAAAAGGTGTAATTTGATTGTCTTTCATCCCTGACTAAAAAGTATAACAAGAAAAGCATATTATTTTTATAAAAGGTAACGGTATTTTTACAAACAGAGGTGTTGTGTCTTTATTTTAGTGGTTCATCACTGTGATACTGTGGGTGAGACTTGTAAGTACTTAGCCAACGCCTCGAGTTAGCTGTAGACCACTACTGTGCCAAGCTACCATATGTAGGCTTGGGTAATCTAGGTCCAACATAATTGGTGTTTCAGCGGTGGGATCACGGATTTGTACTTACACTCACTTATTAGTAACGCAGTGCTAACCACAAGACCTCACCTGGAGTTTTCTCCCTGCGGCCCTCCTAATTTATATTTTTGATTTTTCTAAATTTACTTCTGGTGGTGGGTGGAGGTTAACCTCAAGTCACTTCGTGGGTTTCTCCTGTGAGTAATTTTATACCATGGCAAAGCTGGAGGTGAATCTTAAAGAGTTGGAAGCCAATACTGTGGCCCAACTCAGGGATTGGTGTCAGCAGAACGGGGTATTTTTCAATAAAGGTGCCAAGAAAGGAGAGTTGCTGACAAGCATAAGGGCATGGTTAGAAGCTCGCCTAAGGGAGGAACCAGAAATGGAAGTGGGTGATGGGGACACTGTTACTGAGGCTGCATTGCTGAACCAAATGGGGAGAGGGAATCTTCTGACAGGTCCCAGGCTACCTTCAAGGGCAAGCAGCAGTGTTTCAGACAGGGGCTTAACCGAAGCCGAGCTGGAAGATAGGAGGGAGGAGAGGAGGTTGAAAATAGAACTAGCCAGGATGGACATGGAAAGGGAGGATAGGAGGTTGGCACATGAGCGAACCATCAAAGAGATGGATTTACAAGCCCTAAACCGAGGATCCCCCAAATCAGAGAATGGTGGCAGCGATACCCAGACCAACATCAAAGAACCTAGACCGTACCTACCAAAAGATATTATGGCTTGTTATGTACCCAGTGACGACATTGCTAAGTGGCTAGCCGCCTACGAGGTCTCGCTAAGGGCCCATGGGATTCTGGAAGTCCACTGGGGAGGTGGGTTGTACAAATACATGCCCCCCACTGGCAGGGATACTTTGTTGGCTCTTGACCAGAGTGAACAGACCTACTATCCGGCTATGAAATCAGCGCTGCTCAAGAAGTTTGGGTTGACCCCTGAGAAATATAGGCAAAAGTTCCGGGGTAGCTACAAGCTGGGCACGCAAAACTGGGTAGATTTCTTGGACTACGCCAGGAAGGCCCTGGAGGGTTGGGTAAGAGGCAGTGAAGTAGGAGACTATGAGGGACTATATGACCTCATACTCAAGGAACACCTACTCGAGAAGTGTCTTCCCGAAATAAGACAGCATCTGGTGGACAGCAAGCTGACCAGCCCCAGGAAGCTTGCTGAGGAGGCGGACATCTGGGTTAGTACCCGGGTGTCGACTAAGGGGACTGGAGGGAATTCCCAGAAGCAAGGACAGGGCGCCCCCCAGAGGAAAGAGGGAGGGGAAACTAAGAGGGAGTTCTCAAAAGGGCCACAAAATACTTCGCAAGGAAGGGGCAGAGGATTCATCCCCAAGAGTAACCCCCCTCGCAACCCTACCCCTGGCCAAAGCCAGCAGCCAAGGGTTGTTCATTGTTTTGAGTGTGGTGGTGTGGGACACTATAAAGGAGATGTGAGGTGCCCAAAAAGACCACCCCCTCCCACTGGAGGAAAAGCCCCGGGAATCACTAGTGTAGTGCTCGGGGAGGAGATACCTTTGGTTAATGGAGGGGAGCGGGCGGGTGTCACCTTAGTGTCCCTGGGAGATAAAGAGATGGTTCCCAAGACCCAGCTGCCCTCTAATACTACTAAGTATGAGCAGTGGGTCACCATCAATGGCCGAAGAGGGGAGGCTCTGAGAGACACAGGAGCCAGCATGACTATGGTAAGGAGTCAGCTGGTGTCTCCAGAGCAGGTCATCCCAGATGTACTCCATCCCGCCGTAATGGCTGACGGCAGATTGGGCCACTATCCTGTGGCTGAGGTTCCCTTTGAGTGGGGAGGGGTTGCAGGTCCACTTCGAGTTGCCGTAAGCCCTGCCGTGCCTGTTGACTGCCTGTTAGGGAATGATATGGAGCACAATGCTTGGAGGAGGGTGGAGTACCAGACTCACTCTGAGATGCTGGGACCCCCTGACTGGACTTGTGTCAGCACAAGGTCCGCGACTGCCCGAAGGGGGAGTTCATTGACGCTGGAGCCTGGAACAATGGCCCAGCCGGCTGCCAGAGAGGAGAAGGACAGGAGGCCGGAGGACCCTGCCTCGACATCTCCACCTCGTGAGACAACTGGACCACCTGCGGAGGTGGATCTGGAGTCCACCGGGGAGAATGTTGCTTCCCTGGAAAACCTACCCATCCCAACTGAATGGCATGTGGAGGGAGGTCCTTCCCGGGAAGAGTTCTGCAAAGCTCAGAAAGAGTGTCCTACTCTCGAGGGGCTGCGGCAACAGGCCAACGCCCAGGCAGCGGGAAACATTGAAGGGAGCTACCAGATTTACTGGGAGGATGGACTCCTCTACAGTGAGCCCAAGACACCTGGCCACGGTTCAGCCAGAGCCTTGGTGGTCCCTCAATGCTTTAGAGCCTTTCTACTGGAACTGGCTCATGAGATACCATTGGCAGGACACCTAGGACAGGACAAGACCTTTGCCCGGCTTGTCCCCCATTTCTACTGGCCTCGAATGAAAGTGGCGTCGGATACATATTGTCGGACGTGTGTGTCTTGCCAAGCCAGTGGGAAAACTGGGGTGAAGCTAAAAGCTCCCCTGGAACCACTACCCGTCGTTAGCACCCCCTTTGAGAGGGTGGGCATCGACATTGTAGGGCCATTGGATCCACCAACTTCAGCTGGACATCGGTTCATACTGGTTTTGGTGGATCATGCCACCCGGTACCCAGAGGCAATACCTCTGAGGACCATCACTGCACCTGCAGTGGCAAGGGCCCTGATGGGGATTTTCACCAGAGTGGGTTTCCCCAAGGAGGTCATTTCCGACAGGGGGACTAACTTCCTTTCAGCATACATGCGGGCCATGTGGAAGGAGTGCGGCGTTACCTATCGGTTTACTACTCCCTATCACCCACAAACCAATGGTCTTGTGGAAAGGTTTAACAAAACCTTGAAAGGTATGATACGGAGTCTTCCTGAGAGCCTACGAAAGAAATGGGACATCCTCCTACCCTGTCTCTTGTTTTCCTACAGGGAAGTGCCACAGAAGGGAGTGGGCTTCAGCCCCTTCGAACTTTTGTATGGGCACCCTGTAAGGGGACCTCTCAGCCTGGTGAAAGACGGATGGGAACAGACTCCCAGGAAGCTTCCCCAGGACGTGGTGAGCTACATGCTGGCCTTCCGGAGCCAAATGGCTAAGTTGTGGAAGCAGGCTTCAGACAACTTGGAGGCCAGCCAAGCAGTTATGAAAGAGTGGTATGACCACAACGCTCACCCAGTGGAACTGGAGCCTGGACAGAAAGTGTGGGTAATGGAACCTGGAGAGCTGAATGCCCTCCAGGACCGTTGGACAGGCCCCTTTGAGGTTTTAGAGAAAAAGGGGAAGTCTACCTATCTGGTGGATCTTAAGACCCCGAGGCAGCCCCTCAGGGTGCTGCATGCCAATCGTCTCAAGCCACATCATGAGAGGCCCGAGGTTGTCTTAATGCTGGTGACCGATGGAGCAGAGGAAGAAGAAAGTGAACCTCTCCCTGATCTTCTCTCGTACAAAGAAAAAGATGGATCAGTGGAGGGAGTGATTCTCTCGCCATCCCTGACTTCTGAACAGCAAGGTGATTGCCGCCAGATCCTGGAGCAATTTTCTCCCCTGTTCTCCCTTGTCCCAGGTAGGACCCATCTGTGTACCCATGACGTGGACACAGGAGACAGCCCACCTGTGAAATCTAAAATCTACCGGCTGTCGGACAAGGTGAAGGCCAACATCAAAAGTGAAGTCGCCAAGATGCTGGAGCTAGGGGTGATTGAACCTTCTGGTAGCCCTTGGTCTAGCCCGGTGGTTTTGGTACCAAAAGCTGCCCCACCAGGCACCACACCTGAATTGAGATTCTGTGTGGACTACCGAGGCTTGAACTCAGTGACTAAAACTGATGCACATCCTATCCCACGGGCGGATGAGCTTATTGACCGGCTGGGAGCGGCCCAATACTTAAGTACCTTTGACCTAACTTCAGGGTACTGGCAGATTTCCCTTACTGAGGAGGCGAAGGAAAGGTCAGCCTTCTCTACACCTGAGGGACACTACCAATTTCGTGTGATGCCCTTTGGGCTCAAGAATGCCCCTGCCACTTTTCAGAGGCTGGTGAACAGGGTCCTTTCGGGAATGGAAGCTTTTTCTGCTGCATACCTGGACGACATTGCTGTCTTCAGCAGCAGCTGGGAGGACCATTTGCAGCACCTGCAAGCTGTTCTTCATGCCCTGCAACAGGCTGGCTTGACCATCAAGGCCAGCAAGTGTCAGATCGGACAAGGGTCGGTGGTGTACCTAGGTCACTTGGTGGGCAGAGGGACGGTGCAGCCCCTCCAGGCAAAGATTGAGACCATTATCGCCTGGGAGCCCCCCAAGACTCAAACCGAAGTCCGAGCCTTCCTGGGCCTCACTGGATACTACCGTCGCTTCGTGAAGGGGTATGGCACTATCGTGGCCCCCCTCACTGAACTTACTTCCAAGAAGCAACCCCGACGGGTAGTCTGGACGGAGGCTTGCCAGCGAGCCTTCATGACCTTGAAACAAGCATTGTGTTCCGCTCCCATTCTCAAGGCCCCTAATTTTGCTAGAGAATTCATTGTCCAAACAGATGCGTCAGAACATGGCATTGGGGCAGTGTTATCGCAGCTAAATGATGAGGGCTTGGATCAACCCGTGGTCTTTCTGTCCAGGAGACTACTCCCCAGGGAAAGGAGGTGGAGTACAATTGAGAGAGAAGCCTTTGCGGTGGTCTGGGCTCTGAAGAAGCTGCGACCATACCTGTTTGGTTCGCACTTCCTAGTTCAGACTGACCATCGCCCCCTTCGTTGGCTGATGCAAATGAAGGGGGAGAATCCCAAGTTGCTAAGGTGGTCCATCTCCCTACAGGGAATGGACTTTAGGGTGGAACACCGACCTGGGGCAGACCATGCCAACGCAGACGGTCTATCCAGGTATTTCCGCCTTAGTGATGAGGACTCCCAAGGGGTTGGGTAGTTCTCCCCACTTTCAGCTGGGGGGGACGCGTGTTAGACCTGCCTGCTTCTGGGAAGACTCTAACCACTATGATTTATTTTTGTCCCCCTTAACCTCCCCAGAGTTTCTATTTTTATTTTTACATGTGTCCATCAGGAGTTTTTTTTTTAATGCTGTCAGGGGGCTAGGTGTTCCTTGGCGATGACGCCATTTTTCCCTCATCACTTGTGAGGCCTAGTCACCCCCTTGAAACCTTAGGGATCTCCAGAGACCTAAAATGGTGTCCACCAACTGCCATAACGGACACTACTGGAGGACAGGTCCATAGGGTAACATTAGGGAACCTTCTGGAATTGACTAGAGACTTCTGCAGGTCTCAGGCCACCCTATATAAGGCCAGTGACCAGCAGCCATTTTGTGCTGACGCCAGAGTAGAGGAGTGAGGCAGTGGTGAGAGGAGGTGGACACACTGAGAGCAGCTAGTTTGTCACTGAGGCTGACAGTTACTTCAGAGGATTGTTCCCCCTTCAGCCTCTGACCGATCCCTCTCTCAAGACAACAACTATTGATAAAGAAATCGAGCTACTTGAGGAAGCAGCCACTCATATCTTGGAATCCCATTACATCCTCTCAGGAGACCCTTAACTGGAGATATTCCTAGCTAACCAGCGCTGAGCTTACCGGAGTCGTGGAGTAGCTGAAGTGAAGGCGGGTGTCTGTGGCACCCTGGCGACCTGAGGAGCGAGGGCGCCGTGTGTGGACATCCTTCCTGTGAGACCAAAGTGAGAAGTGACTGGAGGGAAGCAGTGGCGCTGCTCCGATCGGCATCGGTACCCCGGGGGCACCGGCCGCGTCAAGGGAGAAGGTAGGCGCTTCCGCGCATGTCCAGCGTGTAAACGCTTCTGTGGAGGCAGGAGGGGCCTAGGTTCGAGCAGGCCCGGAGGAGGCAGAGCAGCGTCTGTGTGGCGAACTACGTCCTCCCTGGGAGCCAGCGCGCAGAAGCGGAAGGGGAGTGAGCGCGTTCGCGCATGCCCAGCTGAGCAGTGCCGACTGAGGAGAACCGATCACGTCGGAGCACCGGTAGCTGTTCCCCCATCCTGAGGAGGCAGAAGCACCGCTACAATCGTCATAGTAAGGAGCCGGTGGGCCAGAGAAGCTCCCTCGATCTCTCCCGACCGCCGACTGCTGCCAGGCTTCAGCGCGAGTGGGAAGAGCACTCGCAGCACATCCAGCAGCTTACAAGTAAGCCGGGTAGAGTGGGGACGGGAGGCAGCAGCACCGGGAGAAAGAGACAAGACGGTGGGACTGCAACTGGGACACAAACTGAACTGCACACAGAAGCATAAATGAAGAGAACGGGCTAGTGTTCAGCCCAAACCTAACTAAAGTAACCCCTAAGTAACTGGAGCAGAAAGGAGGAAGTGGTGCAGGGAACCACAGGGTTCCTGGGTGAAGACCCCTACAGTTAGTGATAAGTGAAGAAGTAGATTCCCTACCAGCTAGGTGTGCCTGTCAATCAGAGGGGGGAGACCTTACTAAAATTATTGTGTCTTCCTTTTTTTAGCACATAACTGGTGGGTTATACAGTGAACATCTACCTTCAGGTCTTGCTGTTGAGTTGAGCAGTGCTTAAGAGCTGTGGGGTAAAGTACCTATTAATGTACCTGCTAATGAGTCGTTAAATATAAATTGCACTGTCAGGCTGCATTTTCCTTTCTGTAAAGTTCTAGTGAAGTATACTGTGTCCTGAATAACTCTAAACCTTAAATGTACCGTTGATTCTTAAATTCTGAACAGGAAAAATATTGAAGTGTGATTGTATTTCATGTAAAAGGTGTAATTTGATTGTCTTTCATCCCTGACTAAAAAGTATAACAAGAAAAGCATATTATTTTTATAAAAGGTAACGGTATTTTTACAAACAGAGGTGTTGTGTCTTTATTTTAGTGGTTCATCACTGTGATACTGTGGGTGAGACTTGTAAGTACTTAGCCAACGCCTCGAGTTAGCTGTAGACCACTACTGTGCCAAGCTACCATATGTAGGCTTGGGTAATCTAGGTCCAACAGTAAGTAACTGACATTTTTTACCGAATCAAGCAAAGCTCTACTTATTAGAAAAAAATCAATCCTGGATCGATGGTGGTACTTAAAATTCCGGAAAGAAAAACCCGTTTTCTGACCCGCCCTTACTTTCCAGATATCCAAATAGCCGTATTGACACATACATTTGAGTAGGAAAGCTCTGGATTTAGACGACGTTTGTTGTCGACTAGACGGAGTCTTATCTAGCGAGGGGTCAAGGATGATGTTAAAATCCCCTGCTCTTATGACTGGTTCTGGGAAGTGCAAACGTTTGGAAAATAGTGATTCTAAGGCTGAGGGATCATCTCGATTAGGCCCATACTAACCAGCTATAGTCAAACATGAGCCACCTATAACCACTGTGGCGATTGCCCACCTTCCTGCGGAGTCTACCTTCTGCATAATTAGTCTTGTGGTAAGTACTTTTTTAAAAAGGATAGTCACTCCCCTAGTATTAATTGTTTGGGAGGTAGAAACAGACAGATCTATCCATCTGTTTTTACCAGATCAAGCAGCTCCGCCTCAACTAGATGAGTCTCCTGAAGTATAATGACCTGCGCATCAGAATGCCGTAAGTATTGTAGAATCCTGAGGTTACTCATGACTAGTCTGACTGGTACAGCTGGATACAGAAGGCATGCAGCCCTTATCCCTGATCAAAAATGCAGCCCTTGTCCATATTTTAGATATAGAAATAAAATTGTCAACAACCAAAACGGAAATGAGGAATATGTTATGCTTTTTTGCCCACCCCCCCACACCCCGGTGAGCCCCGCCCCCCCAACCTTGAGGAACCCTTGTAGTGTCTAACAGGAGAATGTCCGGTTTGTGGTACCCCTGACCCATTCTGAGCCCCTACAGAGCGCTTCAACTAAAAGGTTGAGAACTAGATAGTAATTCCAATATAGTTAACCCGATGTAACCCTACATAATTGGAAAAGAAAGAGAAATAATCAAATCGCTCAAGGTACAAGGTAGCTACTTTTGTGATTTTCACCTCTATTATTATTTATTTGTTTCCCTTTTTTTTATACCCTGCATATTCACCCTCTCCTTTGTGATTTTTAATTTTTTTATTTCTGTTTATCATTATTTTATTTTTTTGGGAAAAGGTTCTTCCCTCTTAATTATTTGTTGTGTTATTCCTCTCCTTGTTTTCACCGTTTTTATTTTTTTATATATATATATGTGCACATTTGTTTCATTTAACCATATCACCATGTGGAAGAGGAAAGGAAAAGGACAGAAAGGAGGAAGGAGGAAGGAGACAAAGCAGCTGGGAGAGTCGGGAGAGTCGGGGAAAGTCAGAAGTTGTAAAATCCTAACCTCATAACCTTAAGCTATCATAGTCTCAGCCGGAACCCCCCTCGGCACCCTTGGCCCTACCAAGGGTCATCAGTAGCTCATCAGCAGCCTGAACTGAGTGAATGTTGTGCATTTTATTGTTGAGCATAATCTTCAAAGCTGCAGGAAAACTCAGCTGCACTGTTGCACCTAGTTTCCTAAAAGCCTCCATCCTCCTGCCCAGCTCCCATTGCCTATCTAAGGTAGCCCTTGATAGATCCGATCTTATTTGAAAAGTGAAACATACACCTGTCAGGGATTTTTGCTTGAGAGCTAGGTTCAAGATGTGATCATATAGTGAATAGGTGTGAAAGTTCACTAGGATCTTTCTTGGCTTAGTCCTCTGAGGGCTCCGCCTGAAGGGATCCCTATGTATCCGCTGGATGTCGGTGGCTAGCTCCTCTTCGGAGTGATTTAAATTGAGAGACTTCTTTAGGAGCTGGATAATGTAGGCCTTAATGTCTGATCCTTCACTGCCTTCTGGTACATTCAAAATGCGAATATTGTTACGCCTCGCATTGTTCTCCAAAATCTCCATCCTGTCCACCAGAGCTGTGTCCTCCTTTTTTAATTTGACAATTTCCTCTTTAGCATTATCCAATTCCAGAGACATCCCCGCAACTGTTTCTTCCAGCACTCCATTTCTAGCAAAAAAGACTGTCTATCTTGCTGTCTAAAGATTCACAATAGGATCTGATTTCTCTCTGGATTATTGTCGACTGTTCGAACCCCGGTTTGATGTCAGCTAACAGGTTGGAGAACATAAGCAATAATGAAGAGACTGAGAGATCTGGAGGCATGCTAGCGGTGGAGGTAGAACGGGCGGGAGAGGTATCGCAGGTGGAAGAAGAATTGGAAACAGTCAGCTGCTGGATATTTAGGTTTGGGTGTCCCTCTAGGCTTTGGAAACCCAGGTCTGGCTCACGATCCGTGACTTCTACATGGCATACATCTTTGCTATTGCTATGCTCATCTACTTCAACGGAACTACTTAGAGTACCAGAATTTGCTATCTCATCCCCTGGTGCAGTACTGAGCTCCAAGGGGGATGCCCCCGAGGAACCACTTACACTGATATTTGATTCTACTGGTGGTTTGATAGGTGGAATAATATTCAAGGTAGGATTGCCAATTAGCGAAAGGCCAGTGGGTGCACCCTCCACCCCAGGTTGAAACTCATTGCAAGCCTTCTCCATATTAACAAATGTAGAATCAACCAAGCAGTCTAACTGAGACGTACTCGTGGATAGACCTGGAGGGATAGGAACTAGAGGAGGTTAGTTCTGAGCCAAGTCCAACACCTGAGGAAGGACCTTGAAATAGGAGCGCAGAGACGGCGTTATCCTAGAGCTGGGATCAAGGACTGACTTAGCTAATTTTTTAGACTTTTTTGCGTGCTTAGCTTTCACTTCAGTAGAAAAATATGAAGAGGTTTTAGAGGGTGACTTAGAAGATGTTTTAAATGGGGGTTTTAGTAATTTTAGTCAGCTCATAGCCCCCTTCCGCAATCCCAGATTCCAGCCTTGGTGGAGTCCGTACTCACAAAACAGGAGGCCCACTCCTATCCTCCTTCCTCTGACTGAAATTACCCCCCTTGCTTTGGACTTGGCTGCCTCTATTACCTCTATTGCCTCTACTGCCTCTATTGCCTCTACGACCCCTGCTAGCTATCAGCGGCTGAACGTTAGGGGGGTTTCAGTTGGATAACGGCTGGAGTTACGGAGGGAGATTACTGGTGGGGTGGTTGATATGCTGTACCCCCTCTGCTCCGTGCCAGAACCCAATCCCAAGTCAAGCAGTCCTGCTACAGGAGACTGAAACAGGTTACTGTTAGCCGGATCCCCCCCTCCTAGCTTCCCCTTCACCTCCTTTGTTGAAAACGAAGATGTCGCAGAGGGTGCTGTGTTTGCTGTATCTGCTGCAGAGTAACCCTGGGCGAAGCACTACGCTACGCTCGCGGAGTTTGCGAAGTTTTCGCAACTTCGCAGTACGCGAGCTGCACGTAGCACAGTGCGAACATGCGTAGTGCATCGTAGCGTAGTGCAGCGGTCATTTTTTGCTTGTTCGCGGTCCTGAACGTCATGTTCGCGACCGCGAGCAAGCAAAATGACATCCCGGTGAGATTCTCAACGCGAGGAGGTCAGGTTTCTCATTGTGAGTGGTTGCGCATGCTCGCGACCGCTCTCAATGAGAAACTACCTGTTTGTTGTTATGTTATGTTATTCACATTTTTAATGCGCACAGATGCTCCAGCGAAGGAGCGTCCTGGCGCAGGGAAAGGTAGACATAACACAACACTAAAACCAGCAACAAAAAAGCAGGGACACTTAAAACAGGGAAGAATTAAAACAAAAAGGTTTTCAGGGCCCTACGAAAGGATATTAGATCATCCAAGAGGCGGATTTCCAAGGGAAGCGCATTCCAAAGAGTTGCAGCTTTCACTCGAAAGGAGCGTCCCCCCATCCGACTGAGTCTAAAGCGGGGAACAACCACGAGGGATTGTCCGAGAGATCGGAGTGAGCGAGTTGGAACATAGGGAGAGATAAGTTTGGTGAGTATCTCAGGGGCCGACTCTTGAAGAATTTTAAAAACCAGGCTAGGAGCCTTAAAGTAAGTTTCGCTTTTTAATCAGAAGCCAGTGCAGGGACCGCAGAGTATTAGAGGTGGGGCAGGTCCGTGGCAATCTGACCACCGCCCTAGCCGCTGCGTTCTGTACTCGTTGTAAACGAAGGATCTCGGCTTGGTTCACTCCTAAAAGGAGTGAACTAGCGTAGTCCAACCGGGAGATAATCATTGCTTGAATGACCAGCTGTCTTGTGGGAGCATCAAAAAATTTGAGCAAGGGTCTTAGCCCGCGTAATACCCCAAAACAGCAAGCCGCCACTCTCTTGGTATGAGTCACAAAGCTTAAAGTGTGGTCAAGCCACACTCCCAAGTTCCTGAGTTCCAGGACTGGTGCCGGGGCCGGTCCCAGCTCGGGAGGCCACCATCTGTCCCCCCAGAGGTCCGCATCCCTTCCAACGATCATCACCTCCGTTTTTTTCGCGTTCAGCTGGAGACAGTTGTTATTCATCCAGCTGGCCACCTCTCTCAGTCCACTTCGGAACCTGGGAGCATCCTGCTCGGCATCCCCGCTGATCGTAACCGCCAGCTGAGTGTCGTCGGCATAAGAGACCATGGTTAGGCCCCACTGCCTGGCGACCTCAGCCAGCGGCTGCACGTAGAGATCAAAAAGCGTGGGACTCAGCGAGGAGCCCTGAGGCACCCCCAGGTCCAGAGGATGGTACTTGGACTGAAAAGGAGGGGTGGCAACGCAGAAGGAGCGATCACTCAGGAAGGAGCGGAACCATTGCAGAGCCGAACCACAAATGCCAATGTCCTGAAGGCGGTGTAGAAGGATGCGATGGGAGACAGTGTCAAAGGCAGCGCTCAGGTCTAATAAAATAAGCGCTGCCGTTTGACCTGCATCCAGCACAGTCCGCAGATACTCCACCATTGCCAGAAGGGCCGTCTCTGTGCTGTGACCAGCACGGAACCCATTCTGCATGGGATCCAGGACATTAACTCGGGTCATATGCTCCGCGAGGGCCAGATTTACATGGGCCTCCATGACTTTAGCCGGCCAAGGAAGCAAAGATATAGGGCGGTAGTTTTCTGGTTTTAACGGATCCAAAGATGGGTTTTTTAGGATCGGGGAAACCACCGCTTGCTTCCACTTGGCAGGAAAAAGGCCCGAGGTCAGGGAGAGGTTAATCAGTGAACACACTATTGTGCGTCCTTGCATTGAGAAAGCTGCCGCTCGAGTAATAATCTACTCGAGCAGCAGAAAACTACAGCTCGCACTGTGCAAGATGCCGTTTTCAATGCTTGCACAGTGCCGGATGCTTGTCCGCACTGTGCAATCATTGAAAACGCATCTTGCACAGTGTGAACATGCTACTACGCAGCTCGCGTAGTGCTACGTGAAGTTCGCGTAGTGCGAAGTGCACTTCGCGTAGCTTCGCGTAGCGCTACTTCGCGAACTACGCCCACCCTTACTGCAGAGGCAGCCGCTGTAGTGTCCTCCTCAGTATCAGCCGGTGATCCCTTCTGCCTCGTGAGCACCCTAGATCGAAAATCTTTATGGAGACACCGCAAGCATCTCCCTCGGCGGAACTCGAGGGCGGCCTGATGCCACGGCCTCAACACCGGCAATAGCAACAGCGATGTAGGATAAAGCAACTGAGTTGCAGGGAGACCCTCCGGAGCCTTCGGAGCAAGCTCGAGCATGCCCCTCTCCAGACACATAGACAGAGAGAAAAGACTGCGGTCGCGGTCCAGTCCGACCGTGATAAATAAAATGTGAGTGATTTTACCAAAAAGCTCCCGAAACAGTAAGCGGAGTTACATCGGATATGCCAGAAACTCTGTTCTCACTCTCGTGGTTGCTGAAGAGCGTAACACTCTGCCAGAGCTCAGAGTGGAGTACCGCGGCAGCTAGCCCACTGCCGCCATGTTCCTCAAGAAATGCATCTTAAAGAACAGGACAACGCTTTACTGCATAGACAGTGGGTTGGGAGTGTTTTTTGTTCCTCTGCAGTAAATAACAAAAAATGGTTTCTTAATAATATTCCACAAATCTTTATGTAGGTCTAAGATGATGCTGGATGATGGAATTTATTGAATATTAAGATTAATGATAGCTAGTTTTCCCTATATAATCTCTATGGCCCAAATGGAGTAGATTTGTTATTTTGGAATCACTTTGCCACACTTTTATTGTCATGCACATCTGAAAATCTTATAGTGAGAGGCAATTGCAATCAATTAATGGATCCCTTACTTGAGCATAGGTCTCATATTAGGGTTGTCCACTATAAAATGCAATAAAGCTTATTGAAAGCCATCTCCTCCAGAGAGTTAGTTGATGCATGGAGAGCCTCTTATCCTGATGCACTAGAATTTACTTTTTTCTCCCCTGTTCACAATTCACATTCTAGAATAGATCATATATTTTTTACTCAGACTGTCCTTCAATTTATGACACATATTGAGATGGGTTCTATATTTATTTTCAATCACGCTCCTGTCATAGTAGATTTGAATACTTCTACCCTTTCATCACATTCAAGTAGGTAGATATTTAATAATGCCCTTCTACTTGATAAACACTTTATGGAACAGTTTACAAAATCGTTCCACGCAGTATCCAAAATTAACCTAACCAGGGGCGGAAAGGCAGAAAGGCCCGGCAATGATCTGTTCCTTAAGTCACCCCATACCACCAGGAAAATTAAACGAGCTAGATGGGAAGGCCGCTCCTTCTCCTGGAACGCTGCCTCTGTCTGGAACTCCCTGCCCCTCACCCTGCGCAGTGAACCTGATCTCCTCAAGTTTCGTAAAAATTTGAAGACTTTCCTCTTTCAGTAACTCTCAGTCTGACGGCATTCTCTTCCACCCGTCCTTAGCGCTACAAGGCCTCCGGGTAGAAGTGCGCTTTATAAAACCCCATTTCATTTCATTTCATTTCAGTAAACCTAAAATGAATTTTGTCTGGGATGCATTGAAAACCACTGCTAGGGGCTTTATAAGAGATTATCTTGCATACAATAAAATAAAATAAAAAGACACAAAGCATCTCTTAAAACAAATGACATATTTAGAACCTGAATACATTTCTTCTAATCAATCAGACAATTTGTCTAAACTTAGAAGCAAAACACGGTAGCCATAGCAAACACATTTTGGATGTCTGAGATATTACACTTTGTTACATAATATTATAATGAATTATATACTCTAGAGTCCTCTCTTAGCGTCAAACAATTGAACACTTTTTTCCAAACGATTCTTAAACTGCCAGATCAGAAAGTGGATTTGTTCTCTCTGCAATTTCTGAGCAAGAAGTATTGACAACAATCAATCACCTTCCAAAGGACAAAGGGCAAAGCTCCTGGGACTGATGGCTTTTCTGTCCAGTTTAACTCTCTATATTTTCAGAAGCTATTAATGCCAAAGGTCTTACTCCTCATTACCTATTTATTTAAATGAAGGGCACACACTAGAGTAATTTTCCCAGGCAATGCTTTGTTTGCTTCCAAGGAAAGGAAAAGACGTTTCTCAGTGTAGAAGTTATAGACCTATCTCACTTATCAACACTGATTGCAATGGCAGTTTGGGCGGACTGATTCAACCCAGGTCTGTGACTGAGGGTGAGTGTCTGAAAAGTTTCAGCGCGGTGTCCATCAACTCCTTGTGTTTGCAAAGTAGTTTATATGTCTCAACCCCAAAGGCCATTCCCTCACTCATACTTACTCACTCTATCTTTATTGCTACATCTCTTATTATTTATTCCAATTCACATTTGGAAAATATTGCTTCTATTTGATACAACACCCATATTAAATTAAAAAAGTTAATTATTTCTTAGAAAGAATGGATTAGCAAAGGAATTACAGCCATAGGTCACATATTATCTAACGGATTCCCCTTAGATTTCCATGAAATACAGCAAAAATGTAAGATCCCTCCTCTTCAATTACTCTCTCGATCAGCAACCTCTTTATCCCATACACATTTTTCTTTTTTTCCTCTTTCACATCGGAAATTCGAAAGCATCAAGTATATATTAGATTCTGACTGATTCTTTTATTCCTAGAGTAAAATCTACAATAGAACTACATTGGGAAGATGATTTGCACCAAGTATTTTCAACTCAAATTTGGAAATCCATATGAGCTAAGTTACATACTACTTCCCGTTCAGCAAGTTCAACTCAAACATTACATTATTTCTACAAAAGTTTGTACTTGACTCCCAAGGCTCTCCATACATTTAAGCTTTACAATGATGCTAAATGTTGGCCTTTCCCTTATGAGGTGAATTACCTTTTACTCATTTTTTTTAATGTCCTTTGGTTAAAAAATGTTGGTTACTTATATGGGATTAAGTGAACAACATTCTGTCTACGAATATACCTTTCCACATTTCACATCTTTTTTGAAGAGGTTCTTCTCCAATTTGGCAATCGCGTCATATGGTTGCAAAGCTTATTGATTTGTTAATTGCAATTGCTTTAGAAATAATAACTTCAAATTGGAAAAATACAACTGAGATTACTTTTATTGGCTGGTGGAATCTGCACTGTCATCATCACAGAATTTACCTCTTTACCTTTAATGTTCAAAAAACATTTGCTATGGTCACCACTTACATCCTTTTTATATAGATAAGCTGCTTAATCCTTACCCAATGCTATTAACCCGTTTGCTGCTTCGAATGTTATGCCCCGGTGCGGAACGTTCTATTAAGCGGGTGGGGTCACGAGGTAGAGCTTGCGACGGCCGTTGGCCGACAAAAGCAGCAAATGGGTTAATTTGGATCCCTCATGAAGATTATATATGGTTCTTTCACTGTTAGAGTGTTTATTGCATGCTCCAGTTTTATTTCCTTGTTCTTTTTCTCTTTCTTCTCTCTGACTTTCTCTCTCTTGCCTTTCCTTCCTCTTTTCTTCTTTTAAAATGTTAAAACCAATTGGTTTTCTTTTCTTTTGTAATATTTAATTTATAATTCAAGCAATGGGATTTCAGATGTATATGAGTATAGTTTGTATTTCTTAAGTTGGTTGTTTATCTTTCTCATTTTAGGATTGCTTGGATTATTTATAATGATTTCATATAATGTATTGTCTTTTGCATTTTCTTAAATGAAGCATTCTTAAACGAAAACAAAAAAATGCATCAGTAGTTAAATCAAGTCATTCGACTACTAATTCTAAACCCATAGAAAAACAAGAGAAATGCCCTGAACCTGACAGGTAAAAACTACCCAATATACCTATATACCATAAAAGAAAATATACATTCTTGAAATTCATGAGGGGACTCAAATAATATTAGTTTAAAAAAAACTATTCATGCAGATGAAGTGTGCTCACAAAGCTGAAATGATTTTCAAATTGCTAAAAACCTTGACAAACTCCTAATTCGTCATGCATATGCCTCCTCAAAGGGTTTAGTCCTCTCCATTTTTGCATACCAATGTTCAAAGGTTAGAATCTTTTTTATTCGCCAATTTTGTAACCGCAAGGAGTGTGCAACCGATATAGCAATAAAAATAAAATATTGTACATGCATAATGTTCCTACTGATGGCATAATATGAGTCAAATAATACTAAAGTAGTTTCAGGCACTATTGGCAATCAAGCACATTTACTTAGCTCTTGAACCCACTTATTCCAGAAACGAGAAAGAGCAGGGCTTGTAAGGGAGGTATGCAACCAATACCAGTGTCATTTAGTTGCCACGGAAACCACTGATCAGGAATTGACTGGAGCATCATACACACAATGTAGGGGTATAGTATGCTAACCATCTTGACAGAAATGGCATTATTTAAAATGTGAACTCCTTAGGGATTTATATTACATCTCAGAAATATATTCCCATTCCCCTGTTGTTATCGTGCAATTAGACCTGCTAAAAATCTTATTAAAAAATTCAGGAATCAAACCCTGGCTGGAGTACTATTTTACCACCTGATACCAGCTGCCCACTCCTATCAATTTGCATCTCACTATGAGCTGCATTAGCGCATATGCCTCATCACTCATCACCTGTTAATTTGACTATAAAAAAACTAACATCTTTATAAAACTGTACATCAACGAGTAGCTCCCTGTCCCTAAATGTGTGAATATTACCTTCCATGATATCTTTTTTTGAGCTAAAAAAAATTGCAGATCCTAGTAAACCACTTACCCTTCCAGAGTTCCAAAGTGGATCTTGACAAAGTAAGACCTAGAACTTTACAATATGCCATTGACATGAGTACATGGCAAGTTGGAACCTGCCATGTATTTAAAAAACATTAATACAACTCTTCAGTGCCTAGAGCACCTTATACCTGATCTTTCTCATAAGCTTTGCTGTTTTTAAAAATGCTGGTAAATTAATTGTTGACTCTTACACCATATGGATTAATAAATAAGTAAGTAAAACTACAGCGTCGAAGCATATTGTCCAGTAGCGCAGCCTGATAATAAGACCCTGCTGTTGTGACTCCGTTACAGCGCAAGACACCATGCTCTTTGTAATGTTTTGTGAGCATTTTAGAGTTTTGCGACAAAGGTACATCTCACCCCATTTGAGAGAAAAACAATTCACCAGAGTGAAACCAGTCTTGATTTTTATTTACAAATGTTCTCTAATTATTTTATTTGTTTTAACGTAGACTGTTCTTTATTTGGGGCTGTAAGAATTAGAGAACTTAGGTGGTCATTGTGATGGCGAAAGGACCGCCACCACCGGCCTGGCTAATCGCACCGATCGCCTGGCGGACAGTGCCGGGTCCTTGAAATGGTGGCGGTGCTTAGCAGGCACCGTCCACCAGATCAGAATGTGGGTTTAGGAAGGCCTTCCCATGGCAGGAAAAGGCTGGCAGGGATTGAGTTTTGGGGGCCCGTTGCGGGCCCCCTTGTGTGCAGGGGGGGTGTCGCTGCACTTGGGGATACCCATGGTACCCCCCCTTCATTTCCATGCACCGAATGGCAGGCATGGTGGGCTTCCTGCCAAGTAGTGTGCTGCAGCCAGCATTACCGCCCGCAATGTGAAAAGCCCAGGATGCGGGTGCATCCTGATCACAGTGGTTGGATTGCCGCACGTCTGGCGGGTGGTCCCAGCACTGTTACGATGGCACGCGGACTTATGTCCACCCGCCATCGTAATGAACCCCTTAGTTAATTAAAATGTATCAATACCAGGGGTTATTTGAGTGCTATTATGGATTAGCCGAACTGCCCTCTGGATAATTTCACTGCATTGCATGGTAGGTATTAATGTTTGTAAGTTTTAAATATGACACTGCTGTTTTATTGTTTTAACCATTGATGGATGTAGATTTATATTAACACTAATTTTGAAGTTTAAGTAACCAAATGAAAAAAGGGAAAAAGAAAGTGTATACACGTATAGCTCCATAACATATACTGTGGGTGACACCCCAGCCCAGCAGCGCACAGCCTTCAGGTGTACTACATTACCTCACGGAGGAGCCAGGTTCGGACCCGCAAGAATACGAGAGAACCTGTGCTACAAAATTATGGATTATTATGGATAATAATCCACCGAGTGCTAGGGGAGTCAGGGTTTACATAGCCTGCTCCCTTACATCTTTTTAAAAACATTTCTATGACACAGGGACTAAGTTCTCAAGTCCTGTAATAGCGGGCACAACATTTTTCTCGGGGCTGCAACCAGGCAATCAGAGGGCTGGGTACCAAAGGACTGGTACCAGTCCCATTGCTTCAAAATGGGCCATGGGAGAAAAAGCTCTCTCTACCAATCAGAGGCTCATATTTTTTCATTTACAGTACGTGGGACTCCCATGGTACTCCCGTGGGACCATTTGTACCGATATACTTATTTTTTTAACCCCTTCATGACCACACCAAGCCCCTCTTTATGGGCACATTTCTTCAAAACCACTGAAAACATTTACAATAAATAACTAAAAGCTCATTTTATGACTACATTTCTAACTTTTACCAAATTTGATTCCATTCTTTACAGAATTTGATTTCTGCCACTATGACAGAATTTTCCAATGAGAAATTTTATAAGACATCAATGTTTTAGAATACTTTCTTTTTCTTGGCTCCTACTTGAATCACTCAGACATTATCCAGAATGGAGCTGAGGTGGATGACCCTTCTTTTGGAAAGTTTTTGAAGATTTCTAAAAAGGCACCAACAATATTAGGGTAGAAAAACACTCTTTTTATGGAAACTCTGACCTAGCTGTAACTGCACAGTGTCAACCACAGGCGTTTATATGGTGGATAAATATATTAACTCCCTTCTATGCGCGGGACGGCTGGGAGCAGTCCTCCACCACAGTGCTCATGTGCGCAGGATGGCTGCTGGCCGTCCTCGCACATGGCACTGGAAATCCCTCAGGTGCGGTCACCAGAGGGGTTTCTGTTTCCCCCCCAACAGCCTCGGGAGCTGGGGAAGGGCTTCCCCAGCTCCTGTGGCTGTCTCTGTGGTTTCACTGAAATGAAGATCAGCGCGCATCTTGCTCTGACCTCATTTCAGAGAAACTGATTTTACCCATAAGGCTCATTTCAGTTTCACTTCCTACGTGCTCAGAGGGCAATAACAGCCCCTTGAGTATGTAGAATGTCAGGAGACGTATCGTTGGAAAGGGGAGAATATCCCATTTCCAATGGTACCCCTCCCTAGTGGATCCCTGCTTGGGGATCACCCCAGGAGGGCAATGGACGATCCACTTGGCACCAGGTAGGAAGGAGCAGGCCCTTGGGCAAGGGCCTTTGCTCCCTTCAAGTACTTCTGGCATAATCAGTATTTCTGTCCCCTCTGGAGGGCAGATGGGGGCAGTAGTCCGTAATCTGCCGCTTGGGGGGCAGAAAGCACCCTAGACACCAGGGAGTTTTTGTAAATATGATTTAGAGGTGGGGGCTGCTCAAGATGGGCATGCCAATGCCCCCACACATCCACATCAAAATTCTAATCTTTCGGCGGGGGCAGAAAAGCCACTAGAAGCCAGGGATTTTTTTTAAATTTGATCTAGGGGTGGGGGCTGCCAAAGATGAGCATGCCAATTCCCCCATCCGCCCAGCAAAATTCCAGGCCTTCTGCTACCCTGGGGGACTGCCTGACATGGACATGCCAATCCCCCCACCAGCGCAAACATACGCAGTCGTTTTGCCCCCCCAGGAGGCAGATGGGTGCAATAGCCCCAGATATGCCCATCAGGGGGCAGGAAGCCCACTAGATACAAGGGAAAATTTACTTATTGTATTTAGGACCTCCCTGAGATGGGCATGCCAATGCCTCTACCCTGCAATATTCCACAGTCTCTCTGCCCCCCCCCTGGAAGCAGATGGGGGAAATAGCCCCTGATCTGCTATCCGGGGAGACAGAAAGCCCACTAGGAAGTAGGGATTTTTTTTTTATACGTAGGGTTTTGGGCTGGTCAAAATGGGCATGCCAATGCGCCCACCCACCCAAAAAATTCCACATCTTTTCTGCCTCCCCTGGGAGGCAGATGAGAGTAAAAGCCCCTGATCTGTCCCCCAGGGGGCACAGATGAGGGTAAGTCTTTGTATCGACTCGATACTTTTCACCTTCTTTTATGTGCAGACTTAGCCATTTTTTCAGAGCCTAGAATCCTCCAATGGGACATGGTTGGAGGCTTTATCCAATGATAAACTGTACAAGGCCGGAAATGTTTTTGCTGAGGGACCGCTGAAATTGATTTTCTGCTGTAGAGAAGCTCCAAGCTGAAAAAACCTGTTTCCTCAGCTGGGTGAAGTTGCACCTTAAGCAGATTGACTTAGGTAATTGATTCTGGTCCTCTGGAAGTTCAAAAATGTTTCATGTCTCAAATGTTTACACTAGCACAAATGTCCTACCACCCAGCATTCCCTTCAGTCTCGTGAGTAAAATGATACCTCACTTGTGTGAGTGAGCGAATTCTCAGTGCGCCATTTGTTTAAATATAAGTTTTTAGTGGATTCTGCATTGGACAGTCACACAAGTGAGGTATCATTTTACTCAGGAGACCAAGGGGAACATTGGATTGTAGGACATGTGTGCCAGCACGGTGATCCCACTCAAAAATGTGTGGAAAAATTAATTTTTTCAACTAAATATGAGGATTGCAGGGGCTTCTGGGTATAAAACCCTTCAGGGATTCATACAAGCCAGACCTCCTTAGACTCCCCAGGGTGTCTAGTTTTCAGACATGTATGGGTTTGGTAGCATTCCCCAGATGGATGCCGATCCTGGGGCCAAAAACCAAGGTGCCCCCTTGCAAAAACAGGTTGTTTTGTGATAGGTAATTTTGATGTCTCCACAATACATTTTGGGCACTTGCCTGTCACGGGTACTTGGCCCACCCACACAAGTAAGGTACCATTTTTTTCAGGAGACCTGGGGGAAATTTGAGGAATAGAGGGGATTCTTGGTAGGAAAACGTTAGTGCATCCACACAAGCCATACCTCCCTTGACTCCCATGGGTGTCTAAATTCAGAAAGGTGTGGGTTTGGTATGTTTCCCTAGATGGCCATGAGCCCGGGGCCAAAAATTCAGGTGTTCGCCCTTGTAAAACTAGGTTGTTTTGTGATAGGTAATTTTGATGTCTCCACAATACATTTAGTACCCTTGCCTGTCGCGGGTATTTGGCCCACCCACACGAGTGAGGTATAATTTTTATCAGGAGACCTGGGTGAATGCAGGGTGGTAGAACATTTGTGTCAGCCCAGGGATCCCACACCTTTCCCACACAGAAATTTGAGCAAAATTTGATTTTTTCAGCTAAATTTGAGGTATGGAGAGGATTCTGGGTAGGAAAACATTGGGGGATCCATGCAGCCATACATCCCTAGACTTCCCAGGGTGTTTAGTTCTCAGAAATGTATGGGATTGGTATGTTTCCCTTAATGGCCACCGAGCACAGGACCAAAAACGCAGGTGCCACCTTGTAAAACTAGATTGTTTTGTGATAGGTAATTTTGATGTATCCACAATACGTTTTGGGCTCCTCCCTGCCATGGGCACTTGGCAAACCCACACAAGTGAGGTACCATTTTCATCGGCAGACTCTGGAGAAAGCAGAGTTGGTGCAAGATTGTGGATACACGCAAATTACAGAAATTTCCATCACAGAAATGTGAGGAAAATGTGGGGTTTGTTCTACAAAGTTTGAAGTTTGCACGGAATTCTGGATAACAGAACCTGGTCAGAGCCACAGACGTCACTCCATCCTGGATTCCTCTTGGTGTTTAGTTTTAAAAAATATACAGATTTGCTAGGTTTCCCTAGGTCTCGCCAGAGCTAGGGTTCAAAATCCACAATTAGGCACTTTAAAAAAAATTGTCCGTTTTCACAGTAAAAATGTGGTGTGTCCACATTGTGTTTTGACCCACAAGTGAGGTATCATTTTTATTGGGAGGCTTTGGAAAATGTGGGGTATGTGGACATTTGTGGATCCACGCAGGTTACAGAACTTTTTATCACAGAAATATGAGGAATTCTGTTTTTTTTACAAAGTTTGAGGTTTGCATGGGATTCTGGGTAACAGAACCTGGTGAGAGCCACACAGATCATCCCATCCTAGATTTCCCTTGGTGTCTGGGTTTAAAAAATATACAGGTTTGCTAGGTTTCCCTAGGTGCCAGGAGAGCTAGGGTTCAAAATCCACAGCTAGGCACTTTGTAAAATAGGGGTCTGTTTTTACGGTAAAAATGTGGTGTCCATGTTGCGTTTTGGCCCATTTTCTGTCACGGGCACTTGGCCTACCCACACACCATAGGTACCATTTTTATTGGGATACTTAGGGTAATGTTGGGCAGGTGGAAGTTTGTATATCCACGCAGATTCCAGAACTTTCCATCATAGAAATGTGAGGAAAATATGTTGTTTTTAACAAAGTTTGTGTTTACAAGTGATTCTGGGAACAGAACCTGGTGAGTGCCACAGTAGTCACCCCATTCTGGATTTCCTGGCTATTTAGTTTTAAAAAATGTACAGGTTTGCTAGGTTTCCCCAGGTGCCAGCTGAGCTATGGTCCAAAATCCACATCTACGCACATTGGGAAAAAGGGTCACTTTTCACTAGAAAAATGCGATATGTCTATGTTGCATTTCGATCCATTTACTTTCGCAGGCACTAGGCCTACCCGCGCAAGTGAGGTAACATTTGTATTGGAAGACTTACGGGAATACAGGATTGTAGACCAACTTTTATTACCTATTGACTTTCTATGCATTTCTTCCTTCGAAATGTAAAACAATGTGTAAAAACGAAATCTCTTTGAAAAATGTCCAATAATACACATGCTAGTATGGGTACTCACAATATCAGAGATGTGCAAATAACTACTGCTTCTAAACTTTACATTTTGTTCCCATTTTGGAAATACATAGGTGTCCTTGATATCTATTTTTCACTTTTCTATTGTACCAAATAAATTACTATATACCCAGTACACACTGAAAAATCATTGCAAGTAGCTGCTTAGTTATTGGCTATGCTTTCCTCAGGACCAGCAAATGTAAGTGTATATTGCTTTAAAAAATCTATCATACTTAAAAGAAGTTACATGTGAAAACGTTGCCACAAATGGCAGTTTTTTTCAACTCATTTTCAATATTTCCTTTTTTCAGCTGTTAGTTTCTATAAAAAAAACTTGAAGGATCTACACATATGACCCCATGCTGAATTCAAAATGTTATTTACTTTTCAAACATGTATAGCTTTCTGGGATCCATTATTGTTTTCATGCCCATTTCTACCACTACCTGGAAGGAGGTTGTAAGCACAAAATGTAGGAAAAATAGGCTTAATCCAGTAAAATGCCATAAATGTGTGTAGAAAATGTTGGTTTTCTGACAAAAGTTTGCCTGTCCCAGAAATCCTGGAAGATAGTGACTTCAGCACCACAAACGCTTTGTTGATACCATTTGCAGGGACAAAATCAGACACTTTCTTCTGCAGCACTTTTTCCCCATTTTTTTTTATGTAGCTGTATTTTGGCTAATTTCTGGGTCCTCTCCAGGGAAATCCACAAACCCTAGGAACCTTAAAAAACCGCATAATGTTGGAAAAAGTAACACAAATTCAGTAAGGATACCGTATGTGGACAAAAAGTTACAGGTGCCCAAGCGCAAACTACCCCAAATAGCCAAGAAAAGGCTTAGCACATGGGGCGAAAAGGCATATCAGGGAAAGGGCTAAATCATATATTCTAAAGTGACTATTGGTAATGATGCCATTTGAGAAGTCATTAGTACTCTCAATGAACAAGTCATGAGTAATGTAATATGTGAGGTCATAAGCACTGGTTGGTGGGGCGCAAGTTATAGTTAGCTCTAATAACTGACACTGGTGAATTTGTATTTTTTTGATTTTCAAAATTTTATTTTTGACACTGACATATTCGCAAGAGCATAATGTTACTTTAACCATTTTTTTTCTCAGCGAATGTCTAAGGCTTTTTTTGCACAAAAGCAGGTCTTGTTATCACACCTAACTATAATGTTACTTTGACCTTTCGATTTCTTCATTGAATTTTTAGTTTTTTTTAACGTAAAGTAATATTTTTTTACCATACATAAAGCCAACCTCCAGTCACGCATGGCCGAAGTAGGCAGACATGGCTTTTGCCATGCGTAGCATCAGGCTGACCTTTGGGCCAGGTTTAAAAGGGATTCTGGGTAACAGAACCTGGTCAGAGCCACACAAGACACCCTATCCTGGAATTCCCTTGGTGTCTGTTTTTCAAAAATGTATAGGTTTCCTAGGTTTCCCTAGGTGCCGGCAGAGCTAAGGTTCAAAATGCACAGCTAGGCACTTTGCAAAAAAAGGCTCAGTTTGACTGTAAAAATGTGTTTTATCCCTGTTGCATTTTGGCCCATTTCCTGTTGCGGGCACTAGGCCTCCCCACACAGGTGACGTACCATTTTTATCGGATGACATTAGGGAATGCGGGGTGGGTGGAATTTTGTGGATCCACCCAGATTTCTGAACTTTCCATCACAGAAATGTGAGGGAAACGTCTTTTTTTGACAAAGTTTGAGGTTTGCTAGGGACTCTGGGTAACAGAACCGGGTGAGAGCCACACAAGTCAGCCCATCCTAGATTCTCCTGTGTGTCTGGTTTTCAAAAATGTATAGGTTTGCTAGGTTTTCCTACGTGACGGCAGAGCTAGGGTGCCAAATTGACAGCTAGGCACTTTGCAAAAAAGGGACAGTTCTCACGGTAAAAATGTGGTGTGTCCATGTTGCGTTTTGGTCCATTTCATGTCACTGGCAGTAGGCCTACCCACACAACTGAGGTACCATTTGTATTGGGAGACTTTGGGAAATACAGGGCAGGTGGAAGTTTGCGTATCCACGCAGATTCCAGTACTTTCTATCACAGAAATGTGAGGAGAATGTATTCTAATCCACAATTAGGCACTTTTAAAAAAATTGTCAGTTTTCACAGTAAATATGTGGTGTGTCCACATTGTGTTTTTACCCACAAGTGAGGTATCATTTTTATTGGGAGGATTTGGAGAATGTGGGGTATGTGGACATTTGTGGATCCACGCAGGTTACAGAACTTTTTATCACAGAAATATGAGGAATTCTGTTTTTTTTTTACAAAGTTTGTGTTTTCAAGAGATTCTAGGTAACAGAACCTAATGAGAACCACACAAGTCGCCCTTTCTTGGATTCCCTGGGTGTCTAGTTTGCAAAATGTACCAGTTTTCTATGTTTCCCCAGCTGAGCTATGGTCCAAAATCTACAGCTAGGCACATTTTGAAAATGGGCCAGTTTCCACTAGAAGATGCTAGGGCAGTGCAAACCTTTTATAAATCTGGTCCTGATTTTCTGAAATAAAAGTAAAAACCTCCCACAGGGCAAGGTTGCAGGCTTTATCTGAGGAAGTCCTTTCAAAGATGGATATCTACTGGATGAGATCTCGCTGAAGCTGTTGTTTCGGCTGGAAAACCTCCAAGTGGGAAAATTCAAATTTCACACCCAGGTAAGTCTTCGCAACAACTTGATACTTTTTACCTTCTTTGATGCTCTGACTTAGACAATTTTTCAGAGCCTAGAATCCTCCTATGGGGCATGGTTGCAGACTTTATCCAATGTTAACTGTACAAGGTCGGAAACCTTCTCATCGAGGTCCTGCTCTAATGGATTTTCTGCTGTGGAGAATCTCCAAACTGAAGAAACCTGTTGCCTCAGCCCAGTGAAGTTGCACCTTAAGGCGATTGACTTAGGTGATTGATTACGGTCCTCTGGAGGTCCGGAAGTTCAAACATTTTCCATGTCTCAACTTTTTACAGTTGTTAGGAGAAATCCAATTGAACATAGCCAAGGGTTTTTGGACCCAAAAATTAATTCCACAAGGCCAGATACATCTTTCTGAGGGCCTGCTGAAATGGATTTATTGCTGTGGAGAACGTCTATGCAGGAGAACCCTGTTTCTTCAGTCTAGTGTTGTTGCCTCTTAGACAGATTGATTTGGGTGGTTGGTCCCAGTCCTCTAGAGGTCTGGAAGTTCACACATTTTCTAAGCGTTTGTGTTGATCTCATTGGTCATGTTCCAATTAAACTATTGTTCAGAGGTTGGGAATCAGTAAGCAATGTGTATGTTGCCAAAAGTGAACATAACATGCTGGGATTGTACAGCGTGATTTGGGAATAATGTTCAACCTCATTTCACTTTAACAAGTAAAGATGTTATCAATATTGAAAGAAGATGAGGATGTGATCAAGCTGTTTGATGACAAATTAGAGTTGATAAGTGACTTTGAACATAAAATTGTATTAAAAAAGACAAGACCTGTGGTTCACAAAGTTCAGAAGGTTTCTCATCTTATGATGGAACTGCTGAAGGCTCAAGAAACTAAAAATCAAATTGGTGTGATAGAGAAGATTTAATCCTCAGAGTGGCTAGTTTTGGGGGAAAAACAGTAAAACATTGTGTGGTGATCTGTATTGTTATCATTTCATTACTCTATCCTGTGATGTCATTCATTGGGGTTCCATGTACTGAAGATTCCTCCCCAGTGTTCCCTGTTTGGCAGTTGCAGCTGCTGTGTCTTTCCCTCAAGCTGGACGGCTCTCTTCTGAATAAATCCCCAACTATAATCTCCTGCCTCAGCCTCATCTTTACATTGGCGACGAGGATTTAGGTCAATAGTTAGGTCATAACAAATATTGCTTAAAATGTATCTATGCTGGCAGGTGCACACATCTTTAGTGTGATAGATCTCTCATCAACATACCGTCACATCATACTCAAAAAAGTAATTCGAGTTTTTTGCCCGAGGAAACCGTTCCGGTATGTTTTTAGTGCAAAATGCTACTTTATGTGTGCAGGAGTGTCTATGTGTATGTGTGTATGTGTTAGGATAGAAAAAGTCCCTTGGATATTAATGAACATGAACCCCTTCCCCAAGATACTGATGTGTGGATTCCAAAACTGACATATGCCTGCCTCATGATTTGTGGTATTGTTGGACTTGAATGCGTACCCAAATCATTGAAAGGCTACTGCCTCTATCAAGAGTTAAGCAGCACAAGAGTGGTGGTGGCAGTATGCCATGTAGTGATCAATGGAAGTGAATAGGTCCTTTTTACCTGTGTCAGAGGAGTAAGGCCTACAGTCTTACTCATTTAAATTCAACTGCTGTGTGGTTAACTCACCCTTAGCCTATTTTGGTTTGGTGTGTAGTGCTGCATAGTATAATATAGTACAGTGCAGTGCATGTATGTTATATGCATGTGCTGTGTGTATGTGTGCATGTGAGCGGTACAATGCGTAAAGGATATAGTGCTGTGCAGTGCATAGATTTATATACATGTGTCTCTGAGTGGTAAAATATATGAAGGATGTAGTGCTGTGCAGTGCTGATATGTTCTATAGATGTGTTGGGTCTATGCGGGACGTGTGTGTCCCTAAACAATCATGAATGAGGTCAAGTTAACCAAAGTTGGCTGGGTATGAATGAAAGCCTCAGCAGGAATTAATTGTTTTAGAATAGTTTGCATATGAGTGATTGTTATCACTGTAAGTGGAAGGAGAGTTGAGTTCTATTTATGAAAGTGATAGGTGTCCACCAAAGTTGGGAAATTTGAATGGGTTATGAATGTTATGCAATACCATGGCCATTGGGAGGATATGTTTGTTTTTTAGTGTGGACTTTAAAAGCGACGTTCACTATTAAGGGAAGTTTAACAAAATTGATTTTTCTGTGATTGCACTGGAGATGTTCAAAATTCATTTTGAATCACATTGACCATATGGTTTTACATTGGAAGATTTATATGTAATGTTTTTCATTGATATCAATGGGGGAAGAGACTTATTTATTAGTCCTGAGGAAGCTGACATTTACATGTTGGGGCCACTGAAACACGTCAACTAAATTAAAAGCATGACCCACAGTGCATGGGTGATGTGCATATTTCATTGAATGTACCTACTGAGATTGAGTGACACAAGTACTAGCAGTGTGTCTATTGTAAACGATGAGTAGGACCATTTTGTGTAATTTCTACCCATTTCGTAGTGTGTATATATGTTGTATATCTGTTGTGTTGGTGTATTTGTGTTTTTATGTAATGAGGTTTTTAAATGTAACAATAAAAAAAGAAAATTATAAAAAAAGGGCATGTTTTTTCGAACTCCCAAGGTATTGGGTTAGATTGAATATGTTGTTTTGTTTGATGATTGAGTGATTGTTTGGTAGATTACTCTGTGCCCAAGGGGAGTTTCCTTTTTTAGTTTGCAGAACCCTGTCTTCTTGTTTTGAGGGGTATCTCTCATTGCTTTGGTATCTAGGTGTATTTGTGCCTGTGAATGGAACAGCACATGGAAGACTCTGGGTTCCATTTTGGGATACTGAGGGTTTCATGGTGCGGTATGATGAGAGGAGGTAGAGAACCCCTCCCCCCACAGACAGATTTGTGTATTGTTACATTCCTGTATGTTTGGTGGGCTCACTGAAGGAAGGGAGATCTAGCGTCTACAGTACAATACAAAGGGTATTATTTGATTCAGATAGAGGTCACAAGGAAGGGACCTGGGCATAACTCAGGAAGGAAATGGAGCTGATAAGAAAATCATATAAAGTAGGGCTGAGGCCATGGGGTAACCCTTTGATACACATATCACTGTGGCTGACATCCAGGTATGAACCATTAGTCATTCCTGTAGCCTGTGTTGTGGGGCTGTTAGATTTGGGGTCGCTCCTGCGGTGACAGACTGCTCTTAATTTAGGAACAGAGAGCAGAGGAGAGTCCACTTCAAAATGAAGCAGACCACCAACTTAAACTTTAAAGTCCCAGGCCCAGATTTACAAAGAACTTTTGTCACTGTTGTGTCGCGCAAAGGGACACACGGTGAAACAACCCCTTTAGTGAGATTTACTATGCCACATAGAGCTTTGTTGCGTGGCTCTAAATGGCATAGTAAATCTGGTCAAATGCAAGGCAGCGCAAAGTCGCTGCCTTTCGTTATTCTGCTTAGACCGAGATTGATTTGATGCAGGGAACAGTTTGTTACTGAAAGTGGTTGTGCTGTGTAGTTGCTTCAGTCGTGCTCTTTCTGCTTTTACACTAGTTTACTGTTTTACTGTGTTATACTGGGCTTTTATATTTTTTTTAAGTAACCTGCTCCCCTGTATTTTGCACTGCAGTCGCCATTTGGGTGTAGACACTTAACCGATCACATGACTAGCAGTTCTCGTCTGTTAGAGCGGGCCCGCATCAGTCAAGGTCAGCTTGCTAGTGGTTTGAGGCGTTAAAGGGGGGATCAAAATGTAATGCTGACGCGGCCGCGCAGTTTAGACAGAAATTGATTTGATGCAGGGAACAGCTTGCTACTGAAAGTGGTCGCGCTCTGTAGTTGTTTCAGTCGCTCTCCTTCCGCTTTTAAACTGGTTTACTGTTTTACTGATGTATACTGTGCTTTTAGTTGTTTTGAAAATAACCTGCTAACCTGTATTTTGCACTGCTATTGCCATTTGGGGCAAGCCACTTAGCGATGATCACATGACCTGCAGTGCCTGTCTGTTAGAGGGGATCCTCCTCAGTCAAGGTCAGCATGCTAGTGGTTTGAGACGTTCAGGGGGGAATACAAATGTAATGCTGACGCTACCGCGAGCCCGTCTGTGCCCGTCAGCCCCCGGAGAGTGCTGTGCGCCACAACCCCTGTCCGTTTTCACAGAAATAATTATTCCAGGCGGCAACTGACTGCTCTTAATCAGGGTAAGTGTAGTAATCATACTTTGCATACTTGGAATTTGAATACTTTCCCCATTTTATGTTCATTGTGTCAATGTTCCTTCGCGAGTTATAATTGCCACGCACCATCCTCTGCTGGCCTTATACATAATAATAACATTTATTGGGACAAATCCATTGCCCTTAAGGCTCTCCTACTCAATGCCAGATCAGTCATTAAGCATATGTTGGAGCTGGAGTGTCTGTTGCAGGTAACTAATCCTCATTTGATCTTCCTTATCGAAACATGGGCAACACCCACCTCAAAGCCGGACTGGGTGGCAGCACTGCCTCCTGGCTTCTCACTGGCTGCTGTGTCTACACTCGGACAATTAGGTGGAGGGATTGCAATCCTATATAGAGATGAATATAAGATAACATTTGATTCAGCACCTCTGTCTGGGGCTGAAGCTATGTCTTTCAATATAAAAATCAATAACATGTTTTCCTTCCCTGGCCTGCCTATTTATAGACCACCTGGACCTAAAGCCCTTTTTATGCAAGGCCTACTCTACTTTTTGGAGTCCTGTCTATACTCTTCTTCCTTCACCATTTTGGGTGATTTTAACTTTCATTTAGAGCTCAAACTGGATAAACTTAATAATTTGGAAGGCTTTGGCCTGTCCCAGCTAGATGAAGGCCCTACACATAAAGCATTCCACACTTTGGATGGTATCTTCATCAATCTTGCCACTATTGAAATTGACAAGATCCTGCCACTTACATGGACAGACCACAGGGCAATATTCTTTAGTTTATTTGTGCCTACCACCAACTACCACTCGCTCTCGGCGGAGCATTCATTTTGATACCCTAACCAATCTGCGAGGTAATAAAGGACCACTGCTTACAGGTGATTTGAACCAGGATGCAGCCAGCTATGATTATTGTATCAGATCCACTATTGATCAAGCGGCTCCCATTAAATTGATCAACCAACGTAGGTACAAACCTACATCCCCCTGGTACTCTGCAGAGTTAAAAACTCTCAAATCCAAATTTAGGCTTGTAGAACAAATATGGAGATTAGACTATAGTGTGGAAGGTAAAAACAACTACAATCAGGTTCTTGCAGAATTCAAAGATGCTATTATGAGGGAAAAGAAGGAATTTTATACTACCACAATTGAAAAGTCAAAGAACTCCACTGAAGAGCTCTTGAAGACGGTTTCTCGACTATCCAAACTCCAACAGGGAAATCAGTTTAGCCCTGATTAGACCCTATGCGATAAAATTGCATCTTTTTTTCAAACCAAAATTCGATCTATTTACAGGGAATTAGAGGGGACAGGTATTACCCCCCCAAATGTCATCTTTGCCTGGTCTGGCGGAAGGGCCGTCAATTACTAACCATCTTACCAGTTTTTCCCCATTTACTGTGGACTCAGTAAATTACCTTCTATTGACCATTAAGTCAGGTTCCCCAGATGATCCTTGCCCCCAGACACTATTCATGGTGTCTCGAACTTAGTCAGTCAGACTCCTGCCCCAGTACGAAATACAGTAAATAAAGTCTGGGGACTTTCCACTGTCCTGGAAGAAGGCCTGTATCAGACCGATCCTAAAGAAACCTACCCTGCTACCCGGTGCTGTTACTAGTTACCGTCCAATTTCCTGCCTGCCTTTGGTGGGCAAGGTTTTGGAGAAAGCCCTAAATAAAGAATAAAACAACTACTTGGACTCCAATAACCTACTTGACAGTACTCAACATGGCTTTCGAGCCAACCACTCTACTGAGTCCGCATTATTCATGGCCACGTAGGAACTCAGATGGTAAAATGATAGAGGGGAAGGGGCAGTCCTCATCCTGTTGGACCTGTCCGATGCGTTTGATACTGTGAGCCACGCTGTTCTCACACAGTGGTTGAGGGTAATAGGGATCCAGGACTCTGTGCTGGCCCTCCTCATCTCCTTCCTTACAGGGAGAAATCATTGGGTCTACTGGGATTACCTTAAGTCAGAACAATTCCATCTTCCTTGCAGAGTTCCTCAGAGCTCAGCACTTTCACCCACATTATTCAATATCCATGTGACTCTGCTGGCTCTACTAGTTAAGTACCATGGCGTTTCGCTTGTGTCATATGCTGATGACACACAAATTGTAATCTCCATATCCTCCCCAGATCATTTGCCGTCGGCCAGGTTTCATAGTTGTATGGTTTACATTATATAATGGATGCACCTCAACCTACGATTGAACACTCAGAAGACGAAGACCATAGAATTTGGCTCTGGCCCTCCCATCTGGAATTCTGACTGGTGGCCGGGAGAAGTAGGAGCTTGTCCACTGCCTGTGACCAAATGAGAAACCTGGGTGTGATGTTCGACACCCAGCTTAGCTTTTGGGGCAGATAAACCAGGTTACTTCTGCCAGCTATTTCACTCTAAGTATCTCCCAATGGAGGTAAGAAAAACAGTTGGCATAGTACCTGTTCTGTCTCGGATGGATGCCTGCAATGCTCTCTATCTTGGTCTGGATAAGAGACAATTGAACAAATTGCAATCCCTACCGAACACGGCAGCTGAGACCCTACTGAATCTCCCCAAATATAGTCATATATCCTGGATTATCAGAAAACTTAATTGGCTCCCAGTTAAGGAGCGAATTGAATTTAAAGCGTTATGCTTGATTCATAAAACCCTACATGGTGGTGGACCCATAGAATATTTTAAAATATTCCAATGGTATACTCCTGGTCACTCCCTGCGATCAACAAAGCAAGCACTCGTTAGGACTCCAAGAATCAAGGAAGCAACGTGGGGTGAGAGAAGCTTCTCCCATCTAGCTTCTAAGCTATGGAATAAGCTACCATTCAATATTAGATCCTTACCGACCGAAGCACATTTCCGGGCCTTGTTGAAAACCTGGCTTTTTTCCCCACCCAGTAATCATTCCTTTTCCTGGTCTTTTCATATCTCTTCTATTCCAGTGCCAAGATTCCTCAGCAATAGAGCGCTTTACAAACTTTTACTTACTTACTTACTTTCCTGGGAAGGCGGTCCTTTGGTGGTTTGTGGTTGGTCCCTTGCATCCACCCATAGTTTTTGGTGCACTCCCAGATTTACTTACACAAGTAAACATGGGAATGCATCAAAATGCTATGCCTTCCCAGGTGAGGCATAATGAGGAAAAATATGCTTATTTCTCCTTTTTTTCCCTCTTACTATGTGGACTGCAATCTGCAGCACTGCACACACAGAAAGAGCAAAAGCCTTGGAGAAGGGATATCCTTCTTGCTGAAAAACAATCCTTCCTGTATCACAGTAGCCCTTGCACAATGGTGCGAGGATACCTGTGTTGGTTCTAGGCTGCACTGTGTGCACCAGTGCAGAGAGAGCAGGAATCCACCATATATCAGTGGATATGGTACATTCTCGCCCTTTCCCTATCAAGGTGTCTTAGGGCCAGATGTTCAACAGTTTTTGCATTTGCAAACGGGTTTGGGAACCTGTTTGCACATGCAAAAAGCAATAGGGTATGTACCATTCCAAAATAGTGAGTTGCAAATGATTTGCGACTCGCTATTTTGAAACACAACCCCATGTACAAATGTCTTGCGACCGCAATTGCAGTTGCAAAACACTCGCAAATTACCACCCTCTTCAAGAGAGTGGTAATGGGGTTGCAAAAAGGAAGGAATCCCCAGGGGACTCGTTCCCCTTTGCAAATGCTGGGGAAAATATTTCTTAAGGGCAGGCAGTGGTCCCCAAACCACTGCCTGCCCTTAAAAAATTTAACAAAAGCTTTACATTTTTTTCTTTTTTAAATGCGTTCCGTTTTCCTTTAAGGAAAACGGGCTGCATTTTTTTAAAAAACTGCTTTATTTAAAAGGAGTCCCAGCCATGGTAGTCTGCTGAGCCTAGCAGACCACCATACCTTAGAGGGCCCGCCATTCCCAATCGGGTCGCAAATTTTGAGAGGCTCATTAATATTTATGAGCCTCTCAATTTGTGACCCCATTCGGAATCGCTAATGGTGTGAAAAACACTGAGTCACAAAATACTCGCAATTTGCGAGGCTCTTTTTCCACGCTCGTACATCCGGCCATTATTGCGTTGCATGGCTTATTTGTAAGTCGGAGCCTCAGACTCCAAATAACATTTGGTGTTTGAAAATGGACTATCAGAAAGGGAGTTTGAGATCCCCAAAATTGTCAACTGTCAAGCAGCCAGTTGGGCTGTGTGGGGATGAGAAGCTCTGCAAGACGTATGCCTGCGACCAGGACTGAGGCCCAAGACCCACTTGTCTCCCATCTGGGTGAGGTGACATCTCCCAGGGAATCCAAGACCACCTGCCCTAGAGTCTGGAACACCTGTGCCTGCCTGCTTGCCCAGACCAGTGTGACCTGTTAGGTGGAGACCATTGGAGGGAGAGAAGTACAGAGGGGAATCATGGAGAGTCGATCCCCATAACAAAGAGTGAGGAGATGGCTGCTGCACTGATTGGGTCATTGCCCATATGCAGGGGAAGTCAGCGAACCTCGTTTGCCAGAGGAGGGCTGCCATGAAGTGAGCAATGATCGTTGCTGCACCAAATGGGTCATCGCTCATGTGCAGTGGGAAGTCGGCGACCTCTTATGCCAAGTGGGGTCACTATGAAGAGTATTGCTGTGATGGGTGGGCCATAGCCTTTGTATGGTGGTAACCCGGCGAAACTGTGTGCCTGATGGGTCCCCTGTGAAGAGAACTGATATACTGATCCTTTGAGAGCCCTTGTATAATGCAGAAAAAGTGATCCCATTTGCCAGAGGGGGCCACAGGGACTAAGGAGGAAGTGTGACCAAGTTGAGAACGTCATCTGAGGAGAGAAGCCACAGTAGTGATCCTAGCAGGCTGAACCATGACTGAGGACTCAAAAGACACACAATTGACTGAGGACTTGAAGAACCTTTATGCAAACCACCCCCACTTTCTGTGGGAAAAGCCAAAGAACTTGCCCAGCCTGGACGAGCATCTAGAACCCCCCGCCGGCTACAGTACCGCATATGAGGAACTTGGGGATGGATGATCGCAGCCTGCCAGGGCTGCACATATGAATGACTTATCAGAGACAGCTGCAGCAGCTCAAGCACCCATAGAGTGTGCATGCTCAGAGACTCCGGTCGCTCAAATCCTGCTGGTGCGGATAAGACAGATTTCCGGTCAATCAACTCAGGGGAACTTGCTTGCCTGATAGCACTCCAGCAGTGGAACACTTGTGACTTAACTAGAGAGTCGGAGTGAGAGTCTTGTGACTCGGCCAACTAGTGAAACTTAACCTGAATCGTGCCTACAGTGAATGGGGAATAAACACTACTGCTGGCATGAGGGAAGTGGAACATAGAGATCTGCCTATGAAACACTACAGCCCTGACCTCAGGGGACTGTGTGTACTGTTTCTGAATGTTGTACTTTACTTTGTATTCCTGGATAAATACTTCTTTTATCACAAAAGCAAGTATTGATCTAGATAATAATGTATTGCTGCTGCATGTATTTTGAGTTGTGAGCCTGTGTTCACCCCACCTGTGTATCTATCTTCCCGGAGAAGCCTTGTACTGCCCAACCCGTACTATCACTGAGAGTCACATTCTGAAGGTGTACATGGCCAAATTGCTCGGGATCTATAGTAGATTGGGCTCTGGGACATCAGGAGTAAAAGGCCTCAATCACCACGGGTAGGCCCAGTAACCCATTTTTGCTTTTGGTCCACTGAATGGGGTTCTGAAAAGATGTGTATTGTGCGCAGCCATTTTGTTCTTCATGCCTCCTTTTTTGTTGGCTATGTCGTGCGCAAGATTTTGGGAAGCCACAGAGAGAGAGAATAAAAGAGAAGGAGAGAATATCAGAGGGATAGAGGTAAATTATAGGTCAGTGCTGAATTCACAAATAGACTGTAGTATAATATTTTGTATGACTGTGTACAAGTATTGCAGCTCTCCCATGTGTTGTATTGCTTTATTTACCTGCTTTGTTTGACATGTGATTCTGAATTATGGTGACAGATATTCATCTTGAGAGAAAGGGACAGCTGGCAGATCACATTTCTATTCAAAGGAAAGAGAGCTTGTAGTTTAATTGGAACTACACATTGTACCTCAAGCTAACAATACGTTGATTTAATGGGGTGTGGCTCACTGGTTAGAGGCGGCAGGCCTGAGAGCAGAAGTCAGCCTGGGACCAGGGTTCAATTCCCGACGTGGCAGGGTTGTGGACCTTGGTCAGCGGACTCGATAATTCTCGCTTCGGTGCTTACTCTAATCAGGGGTTCCACTCGGCAACTCTGGGCATTAGCTTGCCTAATCTCCACAATGGCCCCACCAATTCCGGGGATGCCTGGCTCCACCTTGGGGACTCCCAGCAAGGGACCATCCCACAGGGAAAGCCAGGACGGGTTCCCCAGAGTTATACAGCGCCGGGACGCCCCGTTGCTGGGGCAGCTGTGCGCTTTACAAGTATACTACATTTACATTTACTACATTTAGATTATAACGAGGCCACAAGCAGAGCCTTCTGCATGTTGTTTCATTGTTTTCTGAAATGCGTTTTTTTAGCTGTTTTCATTTGCACCGACTGACAAAGGCAGAGCAGGTGCTGCTGGACCGTGCTTTGTATGTCCAAGCTCGCAATTACATCAGTTTTGTGAAGGCGAGTTGGTAGGCTGCACAACTCGCTATGGAAAAAAATTATTGCTTCCAAAGGAAATTGTAATAGAGGGCTGACTCAAGCCTCAGAAACTTACATTTGTTGTGTTTTCTACCAGCTTTTGTTGCTGTCAGCCAACTGTGGTTGAATCGATTGGATCCTTCAGAACATTATGAAGACTTCTGCGTTAAGGCAATGCTAGTCATTTGTCTAGGGCGAAACCGTGTAGGAGTTTCTGGTCGCTTACATTCATATAAAAGATTGTGGTAACATGCTAGTTTTCCTGTAAAGCCTTGCATGAGCCCTGTGCCGGAGATCTTTGTTCTGCCTTTAAGAATGTTTTTTCATTAGTCAGGTGTACAATATGCAGATTATGAAGATCCTTAAGCATTTGATCACATTATTTGCACTTTATATATGAAACATAGCTTTCCTTAAAACAAACTTAGTATCTATCTGTCTATCTGTCTGTTTGTCTGCCTGTCTGCCTGTCTGCCTGTCTGTCTGTCTGTCTGTCGATTGTTTGATCTCTCGTCTGTTTAAATATCCGAATAACTTGCCATGCTCGATTGTTTGACCTATCGGTCTGTTTAAATATCTTAATAACTTGCCATGCACTGCTTATGACTTCTCATATGAGATCACACTTTATAAATGTTCATTTTATTGATGACATTACTCATTACATCTCAAAAGACATCACTGATGAAACACTAGTAATATACAACGTAGAGTAATTGATTGTAAAACTAATGATTGACAAAATGTTTTTGACATAATTTTATTACCTCTGAAGGATATGGAAGTTCCTTTTTAAATAACTTAACTATCTGTTGTGGGATCTAGTGCAAATACACTCATTGAGCTCTTGAGCTGAAACATAGCTAGTATGGGGAATAAGAAATCAGATTCAACATGGTGTAAGATTAATAAAGGTTATAATATTGGTGGGTTGCAGGAAACATGGAATACAGTGAATATCTTTTATATGGATGGTTATGTCTCATTCTGATATCCTTCTAGTCATCCTGTGTCTGTTAGAGCGAGGGGAGGGATGACAAATGACATTTGTAGACATTAATTGTAAAACTGGTACTGGAACCTCCTATTTGTTAGTGGTCAAGGTACTTTTTTTAAAAGACCCAAATATTCTATTGCTTAACTTCTATGACTCAAATCGCTAGGCAAAGGTTCCTGAGCATTTATAAGTCTTAAAGTCCTTTTTAAATGCCTAAACAGATAAAAATCTCAACTATAAATAGTGGTTTTAATGGAGGATTTTAATATACATCCCTGTTATGTTAATTCCATGGATGATGCATACCAGTTAGATAATCACTGACATCTGGAGCACTCCAGATAAGGATACTCTCTTCGTTAGATCTTGGCTGATCATAATTTGATGTTGGCTGATTCGTTTGATAAGGGTAAGACATTAGACTTACCCCTATTTTTATAGATAGAGGTTTTGTAATGACATTTACTATAGTTTATTTTCTGTTTACTTAGCTAATTATGTTACAATATTTGGAGTCCTGAGACTCAGTATAGTGACCACAACCCTCTTACTATAAAGCGGGAACAAGAGGAGAAAGCATTGAATGATGAGGGCCAAACAAACCAGTTTTTAAAGTCGACCAAGCAAGGACACAGATTGAAATGGAACATATTGGTCCCAGAGAAGTTTTTGATAATTAACTACTGTCTGTGGGCAGGAAGTCAATGTTTGTTTGGGGGTCACATCTCGTCCAGAGATAAATGTAGGTGCCTTTTGTAGGGTTTGTAAATATATTGCAGTATATTTAACTTGTGTCGAGGCCAAATACAGGATATCCAATAAAAGATGGTTTGATCACAAAAGCTCTCTGGCACAATAAAACCTGCTAAAAGTGCTAATAAACTCCCAGAACCACATTAAAAGTCACAAAAACAATATGTTAGTTCTAATTGAAGAGAAAAATTAAATAAAAGTGATGATGACTGACTTTTACAGGCTTGCATGTTTTCATGTAGCAGAAGATTATTGGAAATAGTCAATTGTCCACTTTTTACTGTAAACGATAAAGGTGTAGTAGACTTCAAGAGGGTTTATGGGCCAGACTCTAATGAAGTATTAGCTATCAACAGGGAGAGTTTCAATTATATGTTTAATAGCAGCCAATCATATTGCTGATTGAGTACAACACTTCAAGAGAGTTTATGGCCCAGAGTCTAGTGAAGTATTAGCTATCAACAAGGAGAGTCTCAATTATATATTTATCTAATAAGGCACCAAGCCCAGATGGGGTACCTGCTGAACAACATAAATCAGACCCCTCTCATAGGACAAAATGTTAACAAATATTTTGAATTCTGCATGCAAAGTGGGTAACCTGGTGTCATGGTCTAGATCTGTTATAGTACCTGTCTTTAAAAAAAGGCAGAGGGATGACCCACGATGCTACAGGTCCATTTCCCTCATCAACTCTGTGGTCAAGATTATGGGACTGGTAATTCTTTCTAGACTAACTTCTTGGATGGAAGACAATGACATACTGTCTGACTTGCAATACGGCTATAGAGTAGGCCGTGGCACACTAGATCAGTGTTTAAACTTACAGATGATACTAGGGAAATATACAATTTCAAAGGGTATTTCGCTGCATAAGGCATTTATAGACCTGATTTTGGCATTCGACTGAGATAAAAAGGAGTAAATATGGTCAGTCCTATATAATATGGGAGTCGACAGAGACATAGTTTAGTTTTTAATATGAATCACATAAAAACCTATCAGGTGTTAATGATTTGGGCCAAACATTATGCGCAGCATGCAAAGATATTCCGCAGGTGGAAGCCCACTTCATCCAGGTATTATTCTGCTACGTCGACAATGCAGTGAAAATAGCAAAACATTTTGTTGGCTTGCGGCAACACCTTAAATCTTTTTTTGATTTTATGAAGTCTGGAGTTAAGTACCAACTATAATAAATCACACATATTGGTTATGGGACATAAGAGCACTGTGCAAAGAAAGATCATTATAGAGGGGAGTAAGAGCTTCAATGTGTAGGCCTTCCCCTATCTTTGTGTCTTATTTGATGAAAAAAGTCAAGGGGGCCATTAGCGGCAGGAAAAAGATATTTGATGGCAATGGTGGTTAATTCTGTATTTGATGTTGCCTTCAGACTGGGCACAAAACCAATTGAAGCACTGATTAAAATTCCTTTGAGCCAAATGCATCTCTAAAGTAAGTTATGGCAGTGACATTTTGGTATACAAAGATACTTCTGAACTACAAATAATAGAAAATAGGTTAATGAGGCTTTTATTAGCTTTGCCAAATTCTACCCCTTCTCATATTTTTCATGAAGAACTAGGGGTAAGATACATGTGAAATGCTATGAAGTTGAACATGAACACATACTCATGGAGCGGCGGGGTAAGTTTATAGACCTTGTAAGGGTCTATTAGTTATTTTTGAAGCACAACCCTGCCGCTCCCACTGCAAGTTTGTTACGGCCCCCACTTTGCGTGCTTCATCCCGTTTGTTTTTTAAAGACCGTCTTCTCCAACTAATTCACCATTGCCTCTGACATTGGATGATATTATAGATGAACTTAGAAATACGAGACCATTTATGATGGATACTAGCCGTTCCTCAGAGAATAGAGGAGAAACGGTCTCAACTGGACTCTTAGAGGTTGAACAGTGAGTTAGTGTTGCAAAGGATGTGGTTGCTACAGTTGGTTTCCTTATCAAAGAGGTGATTCAAGTGAAAAAGTTAACATAAGATTTAGAAAATCGTAATTAATGTAATAATGTATGCATTCATGGTATACCAACGGGTTCTGAGGGGCCTGGCATGATTAATTTTTTTAAGCTTTATATCCCTAAACCTATGGTTTTCCAAGGCTAAGTCGAACTTAATATCCAGAGGGCTCACTGGATTGGCCGTTTACATTCCTCAAATTCTAACAGAACAAGAGGGATTATTGCTTTTTTCTTCAATATTCGCATCTGATGTTGGTTCTTACAGCAGCCAAACGATGCAAGCAAATGCTATGATCAAGTCAGAAGTTTTTCTTCAGTCAGGATGTTACCAGAGCTACAGCAATCTCTGGACGGAATTCTTGGATCTCAGACCAACACTTAGATCTATGAACTCTCGCTATGGCCTTATTCATCCTTGTTTCTTCAAGGTTACCTATAAAGACAAGTCAACAACAACTTGGTCATTCTGCAGAACTCAAGAAATGCATCCACATGCATAAAGGAAAAGATATAGAACTCAGTAAATCATAAAATGTTTACTGTATAATTTATATTGCAGAATGTTTCCTACTTGCTTGCAGGTCTCCAGTGTTCCCGTTTGATAGATCAAGATGTCCTGTCTTTGTGTGTACTTTTGTTCCAGTGTTAATGTTATGTCCATCAATGTGGCCTCATGTAATGTTTGGTAAGTTCTCCTTTTTTATCTCGGTAAATGATCTTATGTTTTGCTGTTACGTTCCTTTCTGTATTTAGTATTCCTTCATTACATCTTTCTATAGAGCTCATCCTTCCTTATGCAGCCTTGTGCAATTTATAGTTTACATTTTATTGCTGATAAGTTCTGTTTCTGTTATAGGTTTACTAACGCTTTTTGTTAAATAGCTGTTATATATCCTACCTGTGAGTAGGTTATGTATTGTCTTCTGGAATGTTAAGAGCCTTAGCAATCCTGTTAGTTGGCAAAGGGTGTTATCTCACATATCAAAACGAATTGTAAAATTGCTTTGTTACAAGAAACACATCTTAAAGAACAAGCCCTAGTTTCTCTGCATAGACAGTGGGTTTGCAGTGTTTTTCTTCCTCTGCAGTAAATAACAAAAATTGTGTCTTAATACTATTCCACAAATCTTTTTGTATTCAATTGTTGAGCGAGGTCAAAGATGATGCTAGAAGGTGGCTTTTATTGAATATTAAGATAATGATACCCAGTTTTCCATGTGTAATGTATATGGCTCAAATGGAGTCAGTCTGTTATTTTGGAATCACTTTGGCACACTTTTATCCTCATACACATCTGGAAATCTTATAGTGAGAGGCAATTGCAATCAATTTATTTTGTATTTAATTCTATTCATAGAGTGCCTGCTTATACCCAACAGTGTATCCCCCGCTAGGATTCAGTAGCCAGAAGAGAGATCAGAGAACACCTAAAAAAACATAAACAGGACCCTAAGGAAAGACTACGATTAAGGTTTAAATCTTTACAATAGATGTTCTCAGAAGGCTCTGCACTCAGGATAATTGGTAGGGAGTTCCACTTTTCAGCTGCCAGGTATCCAAAAGAACATGCCCCCATTCTGGCCCTTTGGACTCTAGGCACTTTGACAGATGTGCTCCTGTCAACCTCAAATTGAGAACAGGATCATGTGGAGTTAACATGGGGTGTAGATAACTCTTCTCCACAAAATTCTGTGGTAGTAGCACATTGGTTTGGAGATGATCTTTTTATCCACTGGCAACCAGTGGAGGGTATCCACGGACCTGACAGAAGAGGTTCTTCTGGGAAGGTTTAGGATTACTCGTGTAGCCACATTCAGAATGTGTTGCATATTCAGGCATTTATTTTGCAGCTCCTAAGTATAGTATATTGCCATAGTCTATTTGGGACTAGAGTGTGTGGAGAGTTTTCCTGGCTGATAGAGGTAATAAGTCTAGAGTATTTCTTAGGACTTTGAGAGTCACTTTGTGTTTATCTACCATTGCTGCCAATGGGCCAATATACATATTGAAAAAGGTTAGGCTCAGTATCGAGCCCCGCAGGACCCCTTGCATAAGCTGGATAGTTTGAGAAGTATGCAGATGCTGTGGAACTTGAAAACTGTGGGCAAGGAAAAAAGAGATCAGCCAGAACAAAGCAGAACCCCTGTTTCGACAGAGACTCAGTCTCTGACGAAGCACGTTATGGGACAGTGTTGAAGGCTGCAATAAGATCAAACGGGTACAGTACAGCAGTATGGCCTTAATCAGCACTCCTCCGCAGGGTTTCCGTAGTGATAAGTAAAACCGTTTCTGTGGAATGGGCGGCTCAGAAACCAGGTTTGGAGGGATGGAATAAGTTGTTAAGGTCTATGTGATTCACCAGTTGGGCATTCACTACTTTCTTCGAAATTTTGGCAAAGTAGGGTAGGAGAGAAATAGGGCATAGGTTGTCTAGCAGACCCAGGTCGGCGGAAGGCTTTCTTCTTCAATGGGAGGTCTATTGCTTATTTCTACTTCAGTGGAACTTCACCACAGTGAAAGGATAGATCTAAGAGTTGTTGGACATAGGACAGAATGACATCTAACCCTCGCATCTCGATTTTAGGTGAGGCTGGGTCCATAGAGGAGCCAGATTTGATGCCTCAAGCCAAGAATTTTAAGATCATCCAGCACAAGTGATTTGGATTCAGAAATACCAGTCCCCTCAAAAGGGGTCTCATGGGAGGTGTTGGGATTGGTACCGGTACTTACATCTGATGGGAAAGCGTCACAGATTTTTGCTCCTTTAGTTGCAAAGAAGTCAGAGATATTATTACAGTTCTCCAGTGAGCTAGGAGTGGGGTCCAAAGTGCCCTCAGGTGAGGATAAAGATTTGCGAAACGAGAAGAGTTCTTTAGAAGAGCTATTAGCCTGCTCTACTTCACATGTGTAAAAGGCACAGTGTGTTTTCCTGATGAGAGCATGGTATTGTTTTACCTCATTCGTGTAAGCAGTTTTAATAATGCGGGAACAGTCCTACCTTCATTGGCCCTCAAGGCGCTTACATTTTTTTTGGCTACCATCAGGTCTTCATTGAACCAAGGTGTGAAGTTCCTCCGCATCTGGGTATTGTTGGTGGTCCAAGGGGCAATTTCATCTATAGCTCCTAGAATCCATTTTTCATCGTCCGAATTGGCTATGTTGATATCATCTCCAAGTTGTAGATGGGTCTGCAGAAAAGTCTGAGTAAAGCTTTTCAGAGTTAAACCTAAACCATTTCCTGTGAGTGGTCAGACCACAGGACTATAATCGTGGTGTCCACTTTGATCTTGGGAAAGTTAGAAAATATAGGGTCTAATATATGACCTAGTTGATGCCTGGGGGAATTATTTTTAAGAAATAGGTTTAGTATTGAGTTCCTGACATAAGGACTGTGCTTCCCCATTCGAATTGATATCAAAATGTAAGTTACGATCACCTAAAATTATCAGGCTGTTGTGGTGCAATGCTGGTTGGTCAGTATTTTCCACGAGGCTCGCTCTGAATTTGGTTGCAGGTCCTGAGGTTGGGTACATAAGGAAACCGGCTAGTGCATGTTCATCTACAGTGAAAAAAATGGCCTCACAATCTTCAATATTTGCTGCCGTGATAGTGCTTGTAAGAGAAAATTTGAAGATAATGGCTATCCCTCCACCTCTCCTTACAGGCCGTCATGCCTTAAGATTCCATATTCTTGAGGTAAGGCATCAGTATATCTGGGGATGAGGACTCATTCAACCAGGTTCCTGCCAGGAACATGACGTCCGGCTGTTTTTCTTCGAAATATTCATAGATTTCATATTTGTGTAGTTAGTGACCTGAAATTGATGAGTAAGAACTTAAGTTTCTACAGACTAGTGGATATTTTACTTTTGGTCTGAATAAACTTGCAGTGTGAAATGCAAAAAGAACAATTTATTGACAGGATGTAGAACAATGTCATACATTTACCCCAGTACAGAGATCTGCGATCTCTGTTGCAGTTTTGACAGTTTATTGCAAATTTGTGATTATGCAAGCTCATTCCCGGCCACCAGTATTCTGATTGTAATTCTGTCAGAGATTCTTTGATCATCTGATGCCTTAGACCTAATCCCATATGTGCTTCTTGTATTAAGAAGATTCTCCTGTTCGTGTTTGTAATTGCTCTAACCCCCACTCCAGGGATTCGAGCAAAAGGAACGGAGTTTGCTTCGATTATGTATGTATAATTGAGTGGATAGTTCAGAGGTAATGCTGCACAGTTGCCTTGTAAAGACGTTTTGACCGCCAGCATTGTTTCTCCGTCTATGTATTTTTCTGAACGCTTTTTTGTGGCTACGGAAGCCGGTTTAGTTGCTTCCGCTGTGGCTGTGTCAGCCAATAAATTCCCTGTAGCATGAACGCCATAACGCTGATGACTCAGTGTATGTATCACGTGAGTCTTTTGTAGTTCTTTCCGCAAAAGAACTATCTGTTCCCAAAGCTTTTTATGCTTTATTGTGGCACCTGTGTAATCTTTGTAACCGTTTTGAACCCAGTTTTGCAAATCATTATTGTAAGATTTGACGCAGTAATGCGAATCGCACACTATTAGTGTGGGGAATTCGCGATCAGCAATATCGAGCACCATTTTTAAAGCTAATAAATCAGTTTGTTGACCTGAATTGTCTTTTACGGATTGAGACATAGTTACCAGTGGTCTCCATTTACCTCCATGCCACCGGTTTTTAACAACCGAGCACGTGGCATTGTAAGCTTGCGTTCCCCAAACTGAGGGATGAGCAGATCCGTCTGTATATATTACACAGGCGTAAAGTTGTAGAGGCAGAATCTCGATTGGCAGAGGATATTCTTTTTCATATGTTAGATCTTTCAGTTTTTTCATTTCCGGGTCAAAATAGTATTTTACTTTTTCTGTTCCAAGAGAATTTTCCCATTGTATCCATTTTGGATCTAATGCCACGGTAGTTAAATTACGTGGGCTTGTTAATGCCTCGAAGGCTGATTCTGCTGTTAAAACAGTAATCTGTCTGCCTTGGGCCTGGGCTCTTTCTTTTGCTACAGCTGTTTGAACCGTATTTACAACATTTTCTGCAAGACTGAATGTTTTCCCAGCTTGTGTATACAAGTGTGATTTGTAAGCTATTGGTACCTTTTCTTCCTCATTAGAGGTCAGGTACGTGAATCCGCATCTTCCTGGGATGACTCAGATTACAAGGTTGCGTGTGTTATTGCGAGTTTGCAATTTTGTTTTAGCTAACATGTCTGTTTGCAATGATCTAAAAATGTCTGTGTTTTTTAGTCCAATTGATTGGTTTAAAATCAGGTTTTATTAATTCATAGAGAGGTTTAACCCTCTCTGCATAATTTAGAATGTAAGTTCTTCCGAAATTCAGGAAACCTAGTATTGATTGTAAGTTCTTCAGCGTTTTTGGTGCTTGGAGTACAGCACACTTCTCTAAGAAATTGTCTGCTAGGCTTTTGCCTTCACTTGATAATTCATATCCTAAAAACAGGACAGTTAGATGGACAATTCGTGACTTTTTAAAGTTGAATTTGTAACCCTCTGCTGAGTACCCAAGTATTATGGTGTTCACTCTTTTCAAGTGAGTATCCAAGTCATCATCTGTCAGATCGATGTCATCGACATATGATAATACTTCATCGTCATATATCTGTAGTAACTCTGTTACTCTTGCTGAAAATAATCCTGGGTTATTGTTGAATCCCCGTGGGAGTCGACAGAATTTTTTTTGTGACCCCATTATTGAGAAAGCGGTCAAGTACCTGCTTTCAGGTGCTATGTTTTGACAAAAGAATCCATTAGAGATGTCTAATGTTGTTTTGTATTTTTTGCACACAATGTTATTCATTAGTGCTGCACTGTGTGAGTTTTGTACAGCAAATGTCTTGCAACATGAGTTAAGGTGTCTGTAGTCCAAAACTAGACGATATGAATCGTCTGGCTTGGAGACAGGAAACAAAGGATTCTTCATTTGTGAGGTGCATGTTTCAATCACCCCCTGGTATTCAAGTTGATCTAAGATCTCCCTGACCTGTTTTTTAGCTTCTTGCTTAATTGGGTACTGTCTTTGTGCAGTTGGTTCACATTTTAACTGGATTTTGTGAGGAGGAGAGTCCTCATCCCATCCTACATGATTTTTATATAATGCAGGAGCTTGGGCTACTGCCCATTTTCTTGCATATGTATATTTTTTATGAATTGGAATATGATTTGAGAAGGCAGGCATAATCATTTCTTCGCCATGAGGGCACTCCCTGACAAACTCCGGTGGCCAGTCTTTCTCAGCTAAAAGGATGTCATAGCCTTTGGAAAGGTTATCCCAAAATAGACCCCTTACTTTCCTAGTCTTATCTCCCTCTATACGTAATGTTATCTCGTATATTTTATGAGGTTTGCTAACTCCGGTATCTGCAGTTTCCACCTGAATGTATTCATTCGTGTCCACTGTCTCCAGATGATTCATCAGGATCCTGCGAGCTATGGTCACTTCTGCTGCGCTGTCTAGCATTGTCTGGGCCCACTCTCCGTTTTTCAGTTGTGTCCTCAGTATCCTCGGCATGTTTAACTATTTTAATGCTGGCTACCTTCTTTCTTGGAAATTGTAATTTTTTTTACTTTGATGAGCAGGTTCCTTGTCTTTGGACTTGACGTGCTCTTCCCTGTGTTCAGACCGTCCTCTTCTTTCCGATTTCTGCGAGGAAGTATGAAAAGATCGAGAGGGACGTGTATCAATATCTTGAAATCTATCAGATTTCTTCAGATTATCCCTATTTCTAAGGTTGTATCTTTTCTCAGAGGGCTCCCTCTGGGGAGACTTGTGTCCTTGGTCCGGATATCTTTCTCTCCGCCGAGGAGACCTACCTCTGGACTGGAATCTTTTTTCTTTGGGAGTGGATTGTCTATTTCCATCTCAGCTCTTTTTTGGAGTGTTTAGATTATTTTTAATAAATATCTTTTCAGGATTTTCAGTTAGTTGGGGTTTGACTGGTTTCCCCCCCAAACTATCTCTACCTAGTTCTTCATAGGATTTTTCTATGATTCTGGCAAGTTCAATTGGGTGGTCTGCTATATCTGTTTCTTTCAATTTCTGGCGGATCGCCACAGATGCTGCTTCTCCTTTTATGTTGGCTAATAATATAGCCGAGACCTGCCTGAAGTCTTTCAGTAATTTGATACCCAGAGTTAAAGCAGGTTGTGCACCGTGTTCATTTTGAATCTGTTTTAGCACGTCTGGTATTATCGCCATAGACGGAACACCATGTGTTTTTGTGTAAATGGAAGCAAAGACTGTGCCCCAAGTGTCACAGTCCTCCACATGTGGTGCGATCCCCATTGGAAGGCAGATAGTCAGAATTCTGTGTTTCTCAGTAGGGGTAGTATCCGGAAATACTGCCTCTATTTGAGTGATTTTTTGTGCTAACCAGAATGGAATTTGTTCCCGTTTTGCAGGTACTTTACCCAGACATGATTGTATGTTCTGTGGTGTAATTTTGTTTGTGTTCCCCTGATGAGGGGTCAGCTGTGGAATGTTAATAGCTGGTTGGACTGTTGAAGTCCGCATTACATATTGGACTAATTGTCTATGTATTTTAATGAGTTGTTTTAGCTGTGCTAAAAGTTCGGGTACTGACATTTTTTCGATGTCGGGATGTGGTGTGTAGCTGGCTAGAACCGGCCACGTTGCTCCTGGTCTACCTAGTGGACCGAGCCTGGTGATGTGATTATTATGTTTTAGGGCGCCTTCAAACCAGAGCAGGTGCTCTTGGTATTTTAATGGGATTTCCACCTCTTCGAAAGGGGTGTACTCATCTGGAGGTTCCTCTATTTTGTAATAGTGGAATTTGTGTGTTACAGCGTTTGCTGCTGGAAAGTTTATCCATGTGTAGAATACCTCTGTCTGCCGATATTCATGGGCCTCAATTACGAATACGACTATTCCACCTCTTGGTGTTAGTCCATTTTCTATAAGTTTAAGAGTTACAGTTTTTCTTATGTTGACCGGAATGAGTATAGCATTCGGGTCATTCTGTAGGAGACTTGTGTCATCCTCTAGGAGTCGAGCTGCTATTCTAGCTGCCTCCCTTTCGTCTTCATTTTCTGACATTTTTACTGACAGAAAGGTTTTTGTTGCAGATCAATTTTCAAGGAAACAAAGATTAGGTGCACAATATTTTGGAACACTGTATCCTTCGACGTTGACTATACCAAAGAACTATACATAGGAATCTCTTCCTTCTAAGTTCCGGCGGATTTTAACCTTTTACCCACTCCAGACGTCTTTTGGAGTATTTACGGGAAAAAGGGTCTCTGTGAAAAAGCACGACTGAGTTACTCTAACGTCTTGCATTAGATTTATCGCCTTACCAAATGTTGGGCGCCATGTAGTGAAGTTCCTATATTCCCAATAGGCTCTGCGCATTGGAATAATATATTCAGCAGTGTAGACGTAGGACTGAGGTCGACTAGGTCTCTACTGACTAGATTAGACTTAAGTTTTGCCAGCTAGCTCAGAGGTCACTAGAAACTTTCTCGAATAAACGAGGAGAAGTTTAACCTCCCTGGATAGACAAGAAGGGGTCAGCTTCTGACAACCATATAACATGACAACTTTGCTCCCTCAGAATAAGAGTGTATCTCTAGAGTCGTGTGAAAACAATAGACAGCTATTTCACTCAGTCAAATGTGTGTACTTAGTTTCACCAGAATGCAGAGAAAAGAAAGACGGGCGTTTTCAATAAAAAGGTGTAATTTATTGAGCAGTCTTCTTCCTCATACAAGAGAAATGAATTGCCACGATTGCAATACTCATAGTAAAATAAAGTGCGTACAGTAAATGAAGGATTATAAAATAATACTGTAAAAGCATTGATATGGTTTCTTAGCCATATGATACTTTAAAATAGATAAAATATATATACATATATACAATGACTAACGTACTCAACTGGTGCTTCTAAATACGCCTACCCCTGTGTACCTGACCTAAGCCTAATACGTGGGAAGGAGTAAGTAATTAGCAGTTTAAGTTAAGTTCGTTTTTGCCAAGAATCTAACTCAAGAAATCTCTTTAAGGGTTTAGTCAGCTCCGTACCTGGGTAATAGAAAGCAGGAGGTCTTGTATCTCTCTCTCAGGACTCGATATCCCAGTAACCCACGAAGGTATCTGGAAACACCGGAGCTGGATTTCTCGGCAGGAGAAAAGACAGCGTCTCTCTCAGTGTGTCAAAAGGGAGGGGCAGCGTCCGTGGGCTCTCGCATCAGCTGGGCTCTCGGGCAAGTAGATAGCTGCTCCCAATACCACCACCGTGTGTTTGCTTAAGGCAACGTTGGTATATTTATACCTGAAAGGTGCCGGGTTTGACGTTAGGTTGGACATAAGACGCCAATAAAGATGTCACTAAGAACTGGACGTTCTTACAGTGCTTTACAGGAGTTCTAGGATGAAATATAAACAAAGCAAGGGGAATTTCCCAGGTTGCTGGAGGTTTGGATTTGTTTAAAGAACTTGTTGTGCTTTCTAGGGGGCCGGGGAAGTACCCTTGCTTAATGTGACAGCATATGCTACGACTGAATATGGATATGATTATTATGCCGTTGTATGGATATTATTGATTATAACCGGACAAGGGCATAAAATAGGAATATCGGTTTAGGCTCCTGGATAAAAACACAATATATGCACAGAGTCACACACCTCCCAGCCACCTCCACTCACACTCACCCTCACATACAAATACTTGGGTTACCAATCATTAACCCATAGAGCCAGTCATATAGCTACTAATCAATACATGCAGCAGCTTACACAACAACAGACATAATGATGCACACATTCTAACATTTTAGTCACTAACCCATGCATTCAGTAAGACACATTTAATCTCCCACTCATACAGTCAGTCACGCACCTACTAAATCCATTATCCAAACACTCATACATACACTCATTCTTCAGTATGTTAAACACATTTTTAATTTACAGGAACACACGTTCACTGGATGATGTCATCAGTGATGTCATTTGAGATGTCATCAGTGATGAAATTTGGATTGTCATCAGTGATGTCATCAGTGATGTCACTGACCATGTCATGAATGATGTAATATGTGAAATCATCAGCAGTGGATTGCGGGCGCGCGAGTTATAGTGAGTCCAACTAACTATAACGTGGGAATTTCAATGGTTTTGTACGAGTAAAATGTTTAGCTAACTATAACTGGTGTGAAACCTATGGTTTTTTCATGGAATTTCAAAGGTTTTTTAAATGCTAATTCCTAACTATAACAAATGTGAAACCTATGGTTTTTTCAGTGAATTTCAAAGGTTTTTTAAATGCTAATTCCTAACTATAACGATTGTGAAACCTATGGTTTTTTCAGCGAATTTCAAAGGTTTTTTAAAAGCTAATTCCTTTGTATATCGAGTTTGTAACCTACGATTTTTAAACAGTTTTTTTAATAGCTGTTTTTATAACTATTACTTATTATTATTATTTTTTTTTATTTTTTTTCAATTTATTTTTTATGTTGTTTTTTTTTTTATCATTTGTCCTGGAGCGCTCAGGGTGCGCGCACCGGGAAGCTCACCCGAGAGCGCAGCGAAAGCGCTATTTCCGCGTGCAAAAAACAAAAAAGGAAACGTCATTGAGGTGCGCCCCCGGAAGCGCCTATGTTCGTGCTGCGTAAGCGCCCCCGGAAGCGCTCCGGTGCGCGCAGCGTAAGCGCGTCAAGTCATGTGACCTTAAAATAACTCTTTTCATTGGTTGTTAACAGTTTTTTTTTACAACTAATGAAAACCCCACCCATTTCCTTCACTTCTTCTTTCACTTTGGAGACAGCAAGACCTGTTCCTTTCTGTTCTTCCATTTAGTGAAAAGAATGGCTTCCAGACCACCCAGCAGCAGTGAGGACTCAGATGACTTCATCCAGGAAGAGCCTCCTCAGCCTCCTCAGCCCAAGGTGAAGGAGCACTTTATTTGGAATTTTTTTCCATACCTGCAGGATTAAAAAAGGTTAATGCTCCAAAGGTGGAGTGCAAAATTTGCAAAACTGTGCTTTCACGGGGAGACCCTAGAAGGAAGTACAGTTTTGGCAATTCTACAATGATTCGCCATGTCCAACGGAGACACCCCCAGAACTATGCCCGGGAGAGAGTCAGAGACCTGTCTCAACATCCACTAGAGGAGCAACAACATCAGGGAGAGGAAGAGTAGTGGAATTGGAGCTGATACCGAACATTCAGCCTGTTTTCAGTGATATCACTATCAAGTGTAAGCAATGCGATGAACTGCTTTGCTACGGTGAGCAGAGCATCAAGCTCATTGCACGCAGAAGGGAAGATCACCGCTACCCTCCCCAGCCCTAATTTTTCCCCTTTTTTGCTCCTGTTGAGCAGTTTTGCATTCCCTGTTTTTGTTTTTGTTCAGAAAAAAACCTAAAAAATAAGAAAAAAACAGTTCTTTTTAGAATTACCTCCAATTCTCAAAAAGAGCTGTATTCTTTACAAATTCAAAGTGGAGTGCAGTGAGAGAGGAAAGGAAAATGAGTGAGGAAGCAAAGAAAGGGATGAGAGGGGAAGGGAAGTGAAGTAGGGGGACTGAAAGAAGGTAAGTGTGGGAGGTGAGTGAGGAAAAGGGGAGTGAACAAGGGGAATGAGGATAAGTGAAGAAAATGGAGTAAAGGAATGGGGGTGTGGAAGGGTAAGAAAAGAACAATGATGTTGAGGAAAGAGTGGTGATAGAGACTGGATAAAGGCAAGTGAGCGTGAGACATGGGGAGTAAGGAGTGAGGAGACAGAGAAAGTGAAGGAAAAAGTGAGAGTAGAGGACTGAGTGAGGGAGGAAAGAAAGATAAGTGAGGGAGTGTGGCTGAGTTATAGGGAGTAAGCGTAACAGAAGAGGAGTGAGAGACTTAGAGGACGGAGAGTATAGGGGTAACAGAGAGATAGTGAGGGAAGGGGAGTGAGGAAGTTAGAGGACAGAGGGATTGAGAGAAGAAGTTACTGAAGTGGAGTAAGAAGAGTAAGGGAAGGGAAAAGAGTGAAGAAGCGAAGGATGGGAAGAGAGAGGAAGGAAAGTAAAGGAGAAGGTCTGTAAGAAGGTGAGTGTGGGAGTATGGCTGAGTTATAGAGAGTGAGCGTGACAGAATAGGAGTGAGAGAGTAAAGGGACGGAAAGAATGAGGCTAACAGGGAGAGAATAAGGGAAGGAAATTGTAGAATTAACAGGACAGAGGGAGTTAGAGAAGGAGTTATAGAAGTGGAGTAAGGAGAGTAAGGGAAGGGAAAAGTGTGAAGGAGCGAAAGAAGGGAAGAGACAGGAAAGAAAGTAAAGGAGAAGGTTTGAAAGAAGGTGAGTGTGGGAGTGTAGCTGAGTTATAGGGAGTGAGCGTGACAGAAGAGGTGTGAGAGACTAAGAGGACGGAGAGGATGAGGCTAATAGAGAGAGAATAAGGGAAGGGGAGTGTAGAAGTAAGAGGACAGAGGGAGTAAGAAGGAGTTAGTGAAGTGGAGTAAGGAGAGTAAGTGAAGGGAAAAGAGTAAAGGAATGAAGCAAGGGAAGAGAGGAAGGAAAGTAAAGGAGAAGGTCTGAAAGAAGGTGAGTGTGGGAGTATGGCTGAGTTATGGAGAGTGAGCGTGACAAAAGAGGAGTGGGACACTAAGGGGACAGAGAGAATAAGGCTAACATAGAGAGAATGAGGGAAGGGGAGTGTAGAACTAAGAGGAAAGAGGGAGTAAGAGAAGGAGTTAGTGAAGTGCAGTAAGGAGAGTAAGGGAAGGGAAAAGAGTAAAGGAATGAAGTAAGAGAAGAGAGAGGAAGGAAAGTAAAGGAGAAGGTCTGAAAGAAGGTGAGTGTGGGAGTATGGCTGAGTTATGGAGAGTGAGCGTGACAAAAGAGGAGTGCGAGACTAAGGGGACGGAGAGAATAAGGCTAACAGAGAGAGAATAAGGGCGGAAAGTGTAGAATTAACAGGACAGAGGGAGTAAGAGAAGGAGTTAGTGAAGTGGAGTAAGGAGAGTAAGGGAAGGGAAAAGAATGAAGGAGCGAAAGAAGGGAAGAGACAGGAAGGAAAGTAAAGGAGAAGGTTTTAAAGAAGGTGAGTGTTGGAGTATGGCTGTGTTATAGGGAGTGAGCGTGATAGAAGAGGAGTGGAGACTAAAGGGACGGAGAGAATGAGGCTAACAGAGAGAGAATGAGGGAAGGAAAGTGTAGAACTAACAGGACAGAGGGAGTAAGAGAAGGAGTTAGTGAAGTGTAGTAAAGAGAGTAAGGGAAGGGAAACGTGTGAAGGAGCGAAAGAAGGGAAGAGACAGGAAGGAAAGTAAAGGAGAAGGTTTGAAAAAAGGTGAGTGTGGGAGTGTAGCTGAGTTATAGGGAGTGAGCGTGACAGAAGAGGTGTGAGAGACTAAGGGAATGGAGAGAATGAGGCTAACAGAGAGAGAATGAGAGAAGAGGCTTATAGAACTAAGAGGACAGAGGGAGTAAGAGAAGGAGTTAGTGAAGGGGAGTAAGGAGAGTAAGGGAAGGGAAAAGAGTAAAGGAATAAAGTAAGAGAAGAGAGACGAAGGAAAGTAAAGGATAAGGTCTGTAAGAAGGTGTGTGGGAGTATGGCTGAGTTATAGGGAGTGAGTGTGACAGACGAGGAGTGAGAGACTAAGGGGACGGAGAGAATGAGGCTAACAGAGAGAGAATGAGGAAAGGGGAGTGTAGAACTAAGAGGACAGAGGAAGAAAGAGAAGGAGTTAGTAAAGTGGTGTAAGGAGAGTAAGGAAAGGGAAAAGAGTGAAAGAGCGAAACAAGGGTAGAGAGAGGAAGGGAAGTAAAGGAGAAGGTCTGAAAGAAGGTGAGTGTGGGAGTATGGCTGAGTTATAGGGAGTGAGCGTGATAGAAGAGGAGTGAGAGACTAAAGGGACGGAGAGAATGAGGCTAACAGAGAGAGAATAAGGGAAGGAAAGTGTAGAACTAACAGGACAGAGGGAGTAAGAGAAGGAGTTAGTCAAGTGGACTAAGGAGAGTAACGGAAGGGAAAAGAGTGAAGGAGTGAAGGAAGGGAAGAGAGAGGAAGGGAAGTGAAACAGGAGCTCTGAAAGAAAGTGAGTGTGGGAGTGTGGCTGAGTTATACGGAGTGAGTGTGACAGAAGAGGAGTGAGAGACTAAGGGGACTGAGAGAATGAGGCTAACAGAGAGAGAATGAGGGAAGGGGAGTGTAGAACTAAGAGGACAGAGGAAGAAAGAGAAGGAGTTAGTAAAGTGGAGTAAGGAGAGTAAGGAAAGGGAAAAGAGTGAAAGAGCGAAACAAGGGAAGAGAGAGGAAGGAAAGTAAAGGAGAAGGTCTGGAAGAAGGTGAATGTGGGAGTATGGCTGAGTTATAGGGAGTGAGTGTGACAGAAGAGGAGTGAGAGACTAAGAGGATGGAGAGAATGAGGCTAACAGAGAGAGAATAAGGGAAGGGGAGTGTAGAACTAAGAGGACAGAGGAATAAAGAGAAGTTAGTAAAGTAGAGTAAGGAGAGTAAGGAAAGGGAAAAGAGTGAAAGAGCGAAACAAGGGAAGAGACAGGAAGGAAAGTAAAGGAGAAGGTCTGAAAGAAGGTGAGTGTGGGAGTATGGCTGAGTTATGCAGAGTGAGTGTGACAGAAGAGGAGTGAGAGACTAAGGGGACAGAGAGAATGAGGCTAACAGAGAGAGAATGAGGGAAGGGGAGTGTTTAAGAGGACAGAGGAAGAAAGAGAAGGAGTTAGTAAAGTGGAGTAAGGAGAGTAAGGAAAGGGAAAAGAGTGAAAGACCAAAACAAGGGAAGAGAGAGCAAGGAAAGTAAAGGAGAAGGTCTGAAAGAAGGTGAGTGTGGGAGTATGGCTGAGTTATAGGGAGTGAGTGTGACAGAAGAGGAGTGAGAGACTAAGAGGATGGAGAGAATGAGGCTAACAGAGAGAGAATGAGGGAAGGGGAGTGTAGAAGTAAGAGGACAGAGGGAGTAAGAGAAGGAGTTAGTGAAGTGGAGTAAGGAGAGTAAGGGAAGGGAAAAGAGTAAAGGAGTGAAGAAAGGGAAAAGAGGAAGGAAAGTAAAGGAGAAGGTTTGAAAGAAGGTGAGTGTGAGAGAGGAGTGAGGAAAAGGGGAGTAAACATGGGGATTCAGAATAAGTGAGGCAAGCGCAATAAGGGAACAGGGGTTTGGTAGCATCAGAGAAAGTAAATTTTGTACATCAAACTTACCTTATAAGTAATGTAAACTTAATTACATATTTTCTTTAAATTTAATATCTGTGAAAGAGAAAAAAAATAAGTTAGAATATTTATAATATATATTTTACAATACAAGAGACAAGGTAGGAGATTAAAAGTCATAAGAGGTTAGTAAGAGATAAAGCAAAGGAATGGTGTAGGTCAGAGAGAGTTAAAAAGAAATAGAGAGAGAGCAAATTACTAAAAGGATAATGACATGGATACATTCAGTGACAGTGAACAGGAGCAGAAGAGAGAAATAAACTGAAGGTGAGTAAGATACTAAAGGAATGTGCATTAGGAAAAATAAAGGAAGAAAGGGGAGTAAAGAAAGGGGAGTGAGTGACAGAGAAGCAGGAGTGAATAACCGTGGATTAATGACAATGCGGCATGAAAGGTGAGTGAGGGTGAATGTAGGGTTGTAAGACAGTGAGGAGACAATGTGAGTGAAGGTAACAGAGAGGGAGTGAGGGAAGACAAGTGAGAATATGAGAGAACAGAGGGAGTGAGAGAAAGAGTGAGTAAACGGCAGTAAGGTGAGTAAAGGAAGGAGAATGACTGAGGGAGCAAAGGAATGGAAGAAAGGGAAGAAAAGTGAAAAAAGGGGACAGGGAAGAGGTGAGTGCGTGAGGAGAGAAAGAGGAAGGGTAGTTAAAGATGATAAATGAGGATAACTGAAGTAAGGGAACAAGGGGGAGGGATGGTGAGTAAAGGGCAGTGAGGTTGATGAAAAAGGTAAAATAAAGAGAGGATAAAAGCAAGTGAGCTTGAGACAAGGGAAGTGAAGGAGTGAGAACATAGAGGTAGTGAAGGAAAGAGTGGCAGAAAGGAACTGAGTGAGAGAGCAAAGAAAGGTAAGTAAGAGAGTGTGGGTGAGTTTTAGGGAGTAAGCATGACAGAAGAGGAGTGAGAGAGTGATAGGATCGAGAGACTGAGGCTAAGAGAGAGGGAGTGAGGGAAGGGGAGTGAGGATATGAGAGGACAGAGGAAGTGAGAGAAGGAGTGAGTGATGTGTAATAAGGTGAGTGAGAGAAGGGGAATTATTGAGAGAACAAAGAAAGGAAACAAGGGGAAGGGGAGTGAAGCATAGTGACTGACAGCTGGAAAGTGGTGGATGGGAGAGAGGAAAAGGGCCGTGAAGGAGTGGAGAATGAGAATAAGTGAGGAAAGTGGAATAAGGGAAGGGAGGTGAGGGAGGGTGAAAAAAGGCCAGTGAGGGTGAGTTAAGAGGAGTGATAGAGGGTGGAAATAGGTGAGTGAGCATAAGAGAAGGGGAGAATAATACATATTTAAGAATAGAAAATACAAAATAATTTGTACAACATGTTATATGGTTTATTTTTGCTGTTCTCAGAATATATTGAATTTCACTTAAAACAGTGACTTCAATACTACTCATCATATAACAGCGGGCAAAAAAAAAACACAATCAAAATGATTGTGTTTAAAAAACCCATCCAATGTTTTAATAAATAAAGTAAAATTTAGAAAAACATATCTAAACTCACTTTTGATCCATCTACTTTTCCACGAGGCCAAATAGTATATGGAAAGTCCTTTTCTTTGGAAATTAGTCCAGAGTATTCTTAATCTCTCATTTACCCGAGTTTCTGAAAGAAAAGCTCCAACATCTTTTACATTATGAAACAATACTTTTATTTCCACATCTAGCTTACTTTTTATAAATATTTTCTATAATACTCACAGCACACACTATGTGATATACATATACTATCTCTATGAGAACTACATGTTTTTAATTATCTTCATCACTCTCACTCGGAAAGTAATTTTGAACAGCAAACTAAGCTATATTAACTGCTGCAATCTTCATAGGCCAATTACCTTCCCTAAAATTTGGGTTGTAAGAACACTAGGTACGAATTTTGTAAGTCAGAAGGCAAACGTTGTTTGAAAGTCATTACAGAGTTTCCATCCTTTATGACATTTTAAATAAGCTGTGTAATGTCCTGATGTTGTTGAAGGACCATCATGGTAAATAATTGCTGCAGTTGTAAAGGTTCTTCCTGAAATAGATAATTGAGAAGCCACAAAATGTTTAATTAATGTTGTCAATTTAGTTCCATCAGGCCTACATCGTTGGAACATTAAAATTACATACTGTCCATATCTTTGTATAAATAATGTTGATAGCATTGCTGATGTACATTGAGTACAGACCATGCTTTGATTTGCTTGTCTAACTAGATTATTAAATGACACTGATTGGCAGTTTGATAAAGTCAAATATATAAATCTTTCAGTGTCTATTGTAGTACTACTTGAAAAAGACCAATTGTCGCAGTCATGTTGCCATTTATAAGAAAGGCCAAAAGATTTTCTACATCTACACCTTCATCTTGCAAAACAACAAGCATATACATTAAAAATTCCTGACAATCTTTCTGAATATTCTGTGAAAATTGATTTAGACCAGAACATATGTCTAAAACATTTCAAATTTCAGAAACACTTTGTATTTTTGTTCTATCACTGCTACATTTCTCTAACACAGAATTTAATAAACAACAAAATATTTGATCACGATTTTCAGCAATCTGTTCTTGTACAGTTTGGAGAAAAAAACCAACATTAACCACTACATTAGCATAGCAGTTGACACCATAACTATTTTCAAACTGAAATCCAACAACATATTTAACTGAATCCATTTCGTTTCTGCTTACAATTACTGGTTCATCTACCTTTTTTTCTTTTTGCTACAACTTCACTACAATTTTTCTCATTTCTTCTTTTTCAGCCTCCCACACGCATTTCAAATAGAGGATGTTGAGGTAAACTTGGAGCATACTCTCTTCTTAACCTATTATATCCTTTTACACAATTTAGATCTGCATTAATCTTTGTCTCATCAAAATCTATCAAGTACAATCCTGATAAAGTTCTGACTCGAGATAAAGCAACATATGTCATACCCTCCTTGAACACAGAACTTCCAATATTCACCAAAGCACTATCTACACTTAAACCTTGAGATTTATGATTAGTCACTGCATATGCCAAAGAAACAGGAAGCTGTTTTCGGCAGACATATAAATCTTTCACAAGTAAAAATCGTGCAGAACAATGACTGATTTGTTGTACTTCTTCAATACCATCAAATTAAATTTTTATGAATTCAATTCCATCTCTATTTCAGTAATTCACAAAATCAACAACATGACCCATTGCTCCATTTGCTAAACCTCTTTCCACATGTAAATTACGTCGTAAAATTATACGACAATTTAAAGATGCATACAGAGTCTTTTCCAAATCAGCAGTTTTAGATATTGTCTTCTCTAAAGAATCCAATTTTGATTTCAACTTTTCAGACAAAATAATAGTTGCTCCTTCATGTTCTATTTTATCAATAGCTTCCAGTTTCAGAATCTTTTGATTTTCCAACTTTAACATTTTGTTGTTGAAGATTGAACATTCTTGCAGAGTTGGTATCAAGCATATAACAGATTTGTTTTCTGGAATTTTCATAAAAATTTTCTCTGGGAGAATATTTTCATTTGGAAACAAATTTGAAATTAATCGTCTATGTAAAGCTTCTTTACCATGCTCAGTTAGTTTTCCAATTCTTATATCTTGTAGAATATTTTTATGATCTTCCTCCTTTGCCTGTCGCATATTTTGAAGCAGTTCTGCATATTTGAAATTTAACCATATGTTAACATTTCCAATGTTTCCTAGGCTCTTCCTGGTAACTTCATGTGTAAGCATTTTAAACACTGGCTGTCCTTTCACTACAGTTAGTTGCAGTAGATCTCCAAACACGATGATGTGTTTGCCTCCAAATAACATATCATACTCTGTTTTAAGAATTTCTTGCATTCTTAAATGCACAAAAGCAAGCATTACATTTGAAACCATGCTTACTTGATCAATGATAAGAAGTTTCATTTTCTTTAGGACTCTTGAAACTTCCCAACAAGCTTCTCCAGATAGCTTGTGGTATTGTAATTTATTATCATGCTCTACTGGCAGCATCAATAAGCGATGTAAAGTAATCTCTTTAATGTTGTGTGCTGCTAACCCAGTTGGAGCGGTAACAACACAAGACAACGATGACTCCGTTCTTTTCTGCAGATACGTTGCAATTGCTTTAATCAGGAAACTTCCTAAATGATGTACATGAGCACTCTTTTTTCTAATGAGATAAACCATGCTCAATGTGTTCTGTGACTTCGTCATATATTTGCCTCTGCTCAATGTTTAGTTCTTTTTTCAAATCTGCTAAGTTAACTACATCCTCCTGAACTTGTTCCATGGCTCTTTCCACTTCATCCATGGCAGTGGCAGCTTCATTTTCTATAATTGGTCCACCAAGTGGATCCTAACTCAATGCAACAGAACTCTGACTGTCTTGAGAACTGTCTCTAGCAATCTCTGCTGCAATTGCAGCTTCTTGCTGTATTTCCTCGTTCAACATTTGCAGATAATTTGAAAAAACAGGACATTCTATGGTATCCTTGGTTGCATTGAACGAACCTTCATAAGTAAGAAAATCTCCAAGTAGTTCCTCTTCTCTTCGCCAAGGCTTAAAGAGTTGCAAAAGAGCTAAGTAATAAAATTCCCTTTTGTCTGGAGATTCACAACTCAATTTTCGATGATTAATCAAATGGCCTTTTCTTTGTTTCACTAAACAGCCTTCACTTCCAATTACAGCATATACACCTTTATTGATGTCTTCTGTGACGTTCCTCTTAAAAGTATAGGTTTGCAGAACTTCATAGAGACAAACATTCTCAAGATGATTACTTCTATTTGGATAGTATGTATCCAACATGTTTGTCTTCAAACTATCTGTACTCTCTGGTTCTTTCTCCGCCAAATACTCAATTTCTTGTACAGATTTCAAAACTCGGTTTCGTGTTGCAGCAAGACCTAGACTCACCCAAATGATGGTTCTAGATTTGGCATATAAACTTGCTTATGATAACCGATCAGAACATTCGTATGCTCCAATTTCTCGATGCGACAACATTTTCAGACTGTAACTGTATAATTTCTTGCTTAGACTCTTTTCATGTGAAATTTCCTTCCACATTTCCTTCAGTTCCGTCTTTTCTGATTTTGTGATGTAAGACGTCACATATCGAGCCACAGCAATAGAGTTGTCAGCCACATATTGAATATCCATGTTAGCATTCCACATGGACAAAATGACTGGGTTGTAGTCATTTATGTATTTTGACTCCTCATTTCTTCTTAGGTTGTATGTATTTTTGGGTGATTTTTTGTCACAGTATGTCGCAGAGAAGACATAAAATTGTTAACTCTTCCTTTAGATGTTACTGGACGTGGAAATGCAAAACGACATTTCGTGTAGAACTTGTCCTTGGATTTGTATTTTCGACAACAGTATTTCCCACAACGATGGGTTTGAAAGTGTAAAACTTGATGTCTCAAATTGTTTTCTTCTGTACTTTTCGGAACAGCACATGTAGAATACTGCTCAATGAAACTCATCACTTTCTCATCTGAATCTGTTCCAAATTTTGGTGCATCTTTAATCCATAGCAGCATATGTATGTGAGGAGCACCTCTTGCTTGATACTCCTTTCTCTAAAAGAAATCCAACACCTCTCCAAGCGGAGGATTTTTTTGTTTGTAATAAAATACATCATAGCTTCAAACCTATGATTGAAATATCTCCATACATTAACTGGATCCAAAAAGCACAGTTCTCCAGGTGTCTTGTATTCAATATGTTCAATGTTTTTATTTGCCTCTCGTAGAAATTCAAGTAAGTCTTCCCAAGCATACTCAGCACAGCTAAGAGTGAGGAACCATGTAGGAGTTCCTAAGTTTCTTAGCATACATTTCAATTCCCCATGACGACAGTACCAATACTCGTTAGTACCACGCTGACATGCCATGCGGTTAATTAGCTGAGATTTCAAAACACTGTCTTGCAGTTTCACTTTATCCATAAAATCCCTTGCCGAAACATTTTGTAGATGTGTTCCACTTTTCAGTATATGGTTTACTGCATAAGAAAGTCCAGACAAGTCACTTTCAAACAGTAGATGGAACAAATATGGAATGCATTGACGAAACCTTGGATCTTTTGCATATAATCTTGAAGTCCGGTATTCAGATGCAGGAATTTGAACAGGTCGGTCGTCATATCGTCCACCTTCACCTGTTGGAAATAACTGTGGAAAACAACGAGCTTCCAAACTTTCTTCCCATACACTAATGGGACGTCCTTTGGCTTTTTTCATTTGAAACAAGTCATTAGCATTCCCCATTACTTCTTTGGAATGCAATGGATGAATACTATAATGTTCATAAATTTCTTCACTTCTAGAGACATCAACTTTTTCAATTTGCCCAGCTGAGAAATCAGTGTCGTCTTGTACAGTTGTTTCCTCTTCTCCCACATACACATTTTTATAGTACTGATTATTTTTACAACGTTGCCTTTTTGACTTTCCTAACATCCACTAATTCTTGCCAGATTTTCTTACTCTTTGTCGGAACACCATTAACTAGAATAACCAGAGGCTCCTCTTCTACTTTTTCGACACCAATTGTATCAACATTTTTCTTAAAATCTAAAGGCAAATAAACAACTCTTCCCTTTAATCCTCTCTGTAAATCTGAAGGAGGCAATTTCCCTGTCTTAGGCTCCATGCGAACAATAGCCTGAAAAGGATGCACACATTGAATCAGAATAGACTCATATGTATTTAAATCCATCAATTCAGAAGGAATGTCTACCAACTCCAGATTATTATGAACAGCTCTAGCAGGCATATTGTTTTCATTTAATTTATTATAACAATATTTACAAATACGTTGATCAGAACCAAAATCAAAACAATTTTCTACCAACAAATAAGTTGCAAAATCCTTCCACTCATTATTATTTATCTTTTGGCTTTTTACATTTAAATCAACTAATCTAGTCTGATGCTTATAATGAGTTCGTCGACAATACACACAAGTAAAATTAGGCCTTTCACTTGAATTGACCTTAAACTTTGTAATTTCATGTTCAAATTTTTCTGTACTTGTAATCTCTAGATTCTCTTCAACATTACCTTCTATTACTGTATCAATTTCTGCACTGTCCTCTTTTTCACCAAAGTAACAAAACTCGATTTCATCACAAATGTTTTTCACATCTAATTCAGTTCCATGCAAAAGAGCACTGTTTAACTGTTTTAGTTTAAGTGCTGGACTTTTTGAATAATACAACCTTCTCACTAGTTTCCTCACTTTATTATGATGCACTGCTAACATCCTAAAATGGTGAAAAACACTCTGACATACTTTTCTTGAAAGACAAGCCAGTGAATGCCCTTGCAAACCTGTTTTTCTCTCACTCTACAAGGATCAAACTCTAGTAAAATTTTCATTTTTTGTTTTACACTTTTCTAAGTATATGTCCGTAAGAAACTGCGAAACAAATCGATTGAATCCTGTCACACACTACAAATACTACTACAATTCCAAGTATACACTGGAGCCTTAGGACATCTCCCTAAAACGTCATCAGCTAAAACCTCTTCTGTATTTCTAGGAACAATCTCTTCTTTTTCAACCAGACAACCTTCCTTAACCTCATATGCTCGACCACTGGTGTCAACTGCATGCACCAAAATATTGTCCTGATAGTAACTTTCTTCATTAAAAAATGGCTCACAACTTGAACTATGCTTCCATTCTCCAGAAAAAAACATCACAAAAATTAGTCAGATTAATTACTCTCCTCTACTTACATTTTGATTTGAACACATTGATTACCTTATCGAGTGTACGAATTCTATTCATTACTAAACTAAACAATTAATTTTTCACTTTAAATCCTTCATCCACAATCTTAACTATTTTTTTTTCTTGTTAAAAGCGGTCTTTTTTTGAAACCTCTTTAAATTTTTTAATAAATTGGATATAATTCCGTTATAAAACATTTGTCTACAAATTTCAATAAATTGATTTCTCCTATTGCTATAGACAATATCATCTCCTTCTACAGGTCTAACATTTTTGGAGGGACACACTTTCTTCTTTCTAATTACAGGTGTGTTATTCTTCTTTGAAATCACACGTTTTATTTTTTGACATTTCAATAAGTTCCAGAGAAAATTTTTAGTTTGCTTACCAGGAGCATTATTTTTTTTCTCTGAAGATTTTGTTTTGGTTGACTCTTGTATTTTTTTTTTCCTTAGACCTTAATTCATTTTTATATTGCTTTTCACGTCTTTGTTTGGATGGCATATTTGTTTTTTCTTTGTATAGATGATTATAATCTGTGGTAAAGAAAAAATAACATATTATAGACCACTACAATCATATTACATAGCAATTACAATAAGTAAACAGTATAAACACTATTATACAACAAAAGGCTGATTTACATTACATGTGCTTTGCTTTGTGTCAAAAACAATTTACTAATTAATGTTATGTCTTGCTTATATATAGGTGGCCTGTTTTTGGCCTGTAGAGACAGTGAACTATTGTGAGCAGAGACACACATACTGCTTGCAGAGACAGACATGGTAGATTATATGTAAAATCCTGGTCATGTGCCTAAGATCACACTGATGGGTGAATCAAGCTTCACTCACAGTGTGATCTTAGGCACATGACCAGGATGTTGCATGTAATGAGAAAGTAATGTTATCTCTTGCTTATATATAGGTGGCCTGTTTTTGGCCTGTAGAGACAGTGAAATAATATGAGCAGAGACACACATACTGCTTGCAGAGACATACATGGTAGATTATATGTAACTTCCTGGTCATGTGCCTAAGATCACACTGTGAGTCAAGCTTGATTTGAAATGGATCTGGGTGAATAATATGCTTTTTTGATGTCTTTAAAAATATGGAAGTACATGTTTTTTAAAGACATGGTAGATTACATGTAACATTCTGATCATGTGACTAAGATGACACTGTGAGTCAAGCTTGATTTTAAATGGATCTGGGTGAATAATGAGATTAGTTGATATCTTTAAAAATATGGAAGTACATGTTTTTTAAAGACATGGTAGATTACATGTAACATCCTGGTCATGTGTCTAAGATCACACTGATGGGTGAATCAAGCTTCAATCACAGTGTGATCTTAGGCACATGACCAGGATGTTACATGTAATCTACCGTGTCTGTTTCTGCAAGCAGTATGTGTGTTCTGCTCATATTATTTCACTGTCTCTACAGGCCAAAAACAGGCCACCTATATATACACAAGACATAACATTAATTTCTCATTACATGTAACATCCTGGTCATGTGCCTAAGATCACACTGTGAGTGAAGCTTGATTCACTCATCAGTGTGATCTTAGGCACATGACCAGGATGTTACATGTAATCTACCATGTCTTTAAAAAACATGTACTTTCATATTTTTAAAGACATCAACTGAGCATGTTATTCAATCAGATCCATTAAAAATCAAGCTTGACTCACAGTGTGATCTTAGGCTCATGACCAGAATGTTACATATAATCTACCATGTCTGTCTCTACCAGCAGTATAGGTGTCTCTGCTCATATTATTTCACTGTCTCTACAGGCCAAAAACAGGCCACCTATTATAAGCAAGACATAACATTAATTACTCATTACATGTAACATCCTGGTCATGTGCCTAAGATCACACTGTGAGTGAAGCTTGATTCACCCATCAGTGTGATCTTAGGCACATGACCAGGATGTTACATGTAATCTAACATGTCTTTAAAAAACATGTACTTTCATATTTTTAAAGACATCAACTGAGCATGTTATTCACCCAGATCCATTAAAAATCAAGCTTGACTCACAGTGTGATCTTAGGCACATGACCAGCATGTTACATATAATCTACAATGTCTGTCTCTACAAGCAGTATGTGTGTCTCTGCTCATAATATTTCACTGTCTCTACAGGCCCAAAACAGGCCACCTATATATAAGCAAGACATAACATTAATTTCTCATTACATGTAACATCCTGGTCATGAATGAATGAATGAAAGAAAATTTATAACCGCGCAACTAAAACCCAAAGGCATCAAGGCGCCTATAAAAAAAAAAATCTTAAAAGGCCGAGGCAAAACTACAGGTATGCTTTGGCAAATAGTTGTGACTTCAGAGCTTTCCTAAAGGACTGAAGAGTGGGAAGGGCCTTAATTTCAACGGGAAGAGCATTCCACATTTTAGGTGCCACTGTGGAAAAAGCTCTGCCACCCCATTTGGCTCTGCGAATGCGTGGTACGGATAACAAGGATTTGTTAGCAGAGCGCAAATTCCTCGAGGGGCAGTAGGGGATCAAAGGAGCCCCAATCCCCACAGACCTATTTCTCGCTAGGGCGCCAAAGGTAAGGCACAGGATTTTAAAAGAGATCCTGTCCTCAACAGGTAGCCAATGCAAAGCCTTCCTAGCTGAGGTGGCCGATGCACGTTTGGGTAGATCCAACACAAACTTAGCTGCCGCATTTTGGACCAGTTGAAGGCGCTGCAGCAGCCCCTTACTGAGACCTGCATACAGCGCATTGCAATAGTCAAGTCGGGAGCCAATAAGAGCAACCACGACTTGCTTTCTGGCCTGCTGGGATAAGTAGTGTTTGATTCTCCTCAAAATGTGGATTATGCCCCAACAGGTAGAGACTGTTCTGTTTACCTGCTGACGCATATTGAGGGTGGGCTCAATCAGGACTCCTAGGTTTTTTGCCAGAGCGGTAGGTACCGGACACGCTCCCAAAGAGGCAGGCCACCAAGCAGCCGACCAGATGTCCTCTTTTCCCCCAAACACCAGAATCTCCGTCTTCTCCCCGTTCAATTTTAATGAATTGTAAGTCATCCATGTTGCGACTGCCTCTAAACAGGATCTAAAATTGGAGGCAGCCTCGTTAACGGGCTGAGAGAGGGAGACCAGGATCTGGGTGTCATCGGCGTAGGAAACTACTCCATCCCAAAAGATCTTATCAGCCTAGCAAGTGGGGTCACATAGATGTTAAAAAGGGTCGGACTTAATGCTGACCCTTGGGGGACCCCACATTGCACAGACAGGGATGGAGATAGAAACTCCCCCAGCATCACTCTCTGTTCCCTCTGGTTTAGGAAGGAGGCCAGCAAATCCAGAGCGGGCCCCTCCACGCCAATCTCCCTCAGGCGAGATGTTAACACCGAGGGAGAGAGGGTATCAAACGCAGCAGTGAGGTCTAGCAGGATTAGGAGGGTGGTCTGGCCCCTATCAGCTCTAGTGCGGATATTATCCAGCACGATGGTGAGGGCCGACTCGGTGCTATGCTCTCTCCTAAATCCATGCTGCGAGTGATCTAACAAGCCAGAGTTCTCCAGAAAGGCCGCAAGGTGCTTATTAAGATGTGTTTCAAGCATCTTTGCGGCAGCAGGGAGCAGCGAGATGGGGCAAAGGTTTTTAAAAACCCCAGGATCAAGCATTGCCTTTTTGAGTAATGGTTTCACCACAGCCCTTTTCCATTGCTGGGGGAAGGTACCAAACCTCATTGCCCCATTCATGATCTCCAGGAGGGGAGGTAAAAGGGTCTCCTTACACTGCCTGAGAAGCGTGAGAGGACAGGGATCTAAGGGGGAGCCTGATCTAGTCTTAGAAAGTAGGTCCTCTAGTTCCTGAGATACAAGGGGAGGAAAGGATGCCGAGCGTCCCAAAGGAGCAGCCTCCACCGTGGATAGAGCAAACTCAGCAGAACCAGAGGAGTGCGCAGTTTCGGCCTTCTGAAGCTCTAATGCCGAATACAAATCAGTAATCTTCGCCTGAAAGAAAGAGGCAATGTTGTTACACAGCAGCTGAGAGCAAATAACCGGATCAGGAACCTGCAGGGTAGTCAGAGAGTCCACAATTTTGTAAAGCTCTTTAGGGGAGGAGAGCGAGATGGTACAAGCAGTAAAGTATTGTTGCTTAGCTCTTATTATCTCCGCCTTATAGCCCCTCAATAAGATTTTGTGGGCTTCTTTTTCCCTCAGGTCCCAGCTGGCCAACCAGAGACGCTCCTGCCTCCTGACTCCCTGCCTGAGAAGTCTTAAAGACTCTGAGAACCAGGGGGCCGACGGCTTTTTCCTGGCCGAGTATCGTAAACGGACCGGAGCAAGTTCATCTAGAGCCACAGTAACATCCTTCTCCAGCTGCGAAACCGAAAGACCTACGTCTACCTCCTGGCAGATTGTAATACTGGAGATCATAGGGGCAAGCAGGTTGTTTGAGATGTTCTTAAGGTTTCTCCTAGCTACCCTCTTACTTGGTATCCTTTCCAGATTGTCCAGAGTAGTACATGACAGTTCAAATGGCACCGCGAAGTGGTCGGACCATGAGAGGGGGACAGGGGAGCTAACTATCAGCCTTTCATCATTAGAGAAGATACCGTCAAGCGTATGTCCCGCCTGGTGGGTGGCACCCCTCACCAGTTGGTTCAGCCCACAGGCGGACATAGCATCGATCAGCGTGAAGGAGTCACTGGACTCCATGTTCTCCAAATGGTAGTTCAGATCTCCCAGAACAGTAAAATGCTCACAGCCGAAATAGGGTTCTAGGATGTTAAGCATATTTTGTACAAACTCCATTCTGGACCCAGGGGGGCGGTAAATAAGGACACCAGTAAACGGAAGCTCAAAAGGGCCTTTCAAGGAGAAGTATAGAGCTTGCACATCATCCTTAGGGTCAGAAAGCGGAGTAGTGTGACAAAGGATGCTATCCTTATATAGTATACCTAGACCTCCTCCTATGCGACCTGTCCTATCCAGCCTGGCGAAGAAGTAACCTTCCGGAACAGCTTCCACCAGGTCTAGACCCGAGGAATCTTTCGCCCATGTTTCAGTAACAAACATCCAGGAGGGTTTCCTATCCATGACAAAATCCTTAAAAGCAACATTGTGCTTAGTTAATGAGCGAGCATTCATGAGGAAGCCACTCTCCCTCACGGTACGGCCTCCCCCTTCACCGGACGATCCCACCTGATCAGAGGTCAGAGTAGAACTGGAGACCCCATGGCCCTCCAAGAAGCAGCCACAACGGGGATGGGTTAGAAGAACCTCGGGGGCAAGGCTCTGATGACAGGGATGACCAGATGGCTTAAGCATTAACAGGTCTTGTTTGGCATACCTGACACCTAAGGAGGCAGAATCGGCAATAGCGTCCGGCCAGCCGTCCAGCCCGTCCTCAGCGCGGACGGGCGCAGACGGGCGCGACTCACTGTGAGTGAAGCTTGATTCACCCATCAGTGTGATCTTAGACACATAACCAGGATGTAACATGTAATCTACCATGTCTTCAAAAAACATGTACTTTCAAATTTTTAAAGACATCAACGGAGCATGTTATTCACACAGATCAAGCTTGACTCACAGTGTGATCTTAGGCGCCTGACCAGCATGTTACATATAATCTACCATGTCTGTCTCTACAAGCAGTATGTGTGTCTCTGCTCATATTATTTCACTGTCTCTACAGGGCAAAAACAGGCCACCTATATATAAGCAAGACATAACATTAATTTCTCATTACATGTAACATCCTGGTCATGTGTCTATGATCACACTGTGAGTGAAGCTTGATTCACCCATCAGTGTGATCTTAGGCACATGACCAGGATGTTACATGTAAACTACCATGTCTTTAAAAAACATGTACTTTCATATTTTTAAAGACATCAACTGAGCATGTTATTCACCCAGATCCATTAAAAATCAAGCTTGACTCACATTGTGATCTTAGGCGCATGACAAGCATGTTACATATAATCTACCATGTCTGTCTCTACAAGCAGTATGTGTGTCTCTGCTCATAATATTTCACTGTCTCTACAGGCCCAAAACAGGCCACCTATATATAAGCAAGACATAACATTAATTTCTTATTACATGTTAAATCCTGGTCATGTGCCTAAGATCACACTGTGAGTGAAGCTTGATTCACCCATCAGTGTGATATTAGACACATGACCAGGATGTAACATGTAATCTAACATGTCTTCAAAAAACATGTACTTCCATATTTTTAAAGACATCAATTAATCACATTATTTACCCAGATCCATTAAAAATCAAGCTTTTCTCACAGTGTGATCTTAGGCACACGACCAGCATGTTACATATAATCTACAATGTCTGTCTCTACAAGCAGTATGTGTGTTTCTGCTCATATAATTTCACTGTCTCTACAGGCCAAAAACAAGCCACCTATATATAATCAAGACATAACATTAATTTCTCATTACATGTAACATTCTGGTCATGTGCCTAAGATCACACTGTGAGTGAAGCTTGATTCACCCATCAGTGGGATCTTAGGCACATGACCAGGATGTAACATGTAATCTACCATGTCTTCAAAAAACATGTACTTCCATATTTTTAAAGACATCAACTAATCACATTATTCACCCAGATCCATTTAAAATCAGACTTGACTCACAGTTTGATCTTAGGCACATGACCAGCATGTTACATATAATCTACCATGTCTGTCTCTACAAGCAGTATGTGTGTCTCTGCTCATATTATTTCTCTGTCTCTACAGGCCAAAAACAGGCCACCTATATATAAGCAAGACATAACATGAATTTCTCATTACATGTAACATCCTGGTCATGTGCCTAAGATCACACTGTGAGTGAAGCTTGATTCACCCATCAGTGTGATCTTAGGCACATGACCAGGATGTTACATGTAATCTAACATGTCTTTAAAAAACATGTACTTATATATTTTTAAAGACATCAACTGAGCATGTTATTCACCCAGATCCATTAAAAATCAAGCTTGACTCACAGTGTGATCTTAGGCGCATGACAAGCATGTTACATATAATCTACCATGTCTGTCTCTACAAGCAGTATGTGTGTCTCTGCTCATAATATTTCACTGTCTCTACAGGCCCAAAACAGGCCACCTATATATAAGCAAGACATAACATTAATTTCTTATTACATGTAAAATCCTGGTCATGTGCCTAAGATCACACTGTGAGTGAAGCTTGATTCACCCATCAGTGTGATATTAGACACATGACCAGGATGTAACATGTAATCTAACATGTCTTCAAAAAACATGTACTTTCATATTTTTAAAGACATCAACGGAGCATGTTATTCACCCAGATCGATTAAAAATCAAGCTTGACTCACAGTGTGATCTTAGGCGCCTGACCAGCATGTTACATATAATCTACCATGTCTGTCTCTACAAGCAGTGTGTGTGTCTCTGCTCATATTATTTCACTGTCTCTACAGGGCAAAAACAGGCCACCTATATATAAGCAAGACATAACATTAATTTCTCATTACATGTAACATCCTGGTCATGTGCCTAAGATCACACTGTGAGTGAAGCTTGATTCACCCATCAGTGTGATCTTAGGCACATGACCAGGATGTTACATGTAAACTACCATGTCTTTAAAAAACATGTACTTTCATATTTTTAAAGACATCAACTGAGCATGTTATTCACCCAGATCCATTAAAAATCAAGCTTGACTCACAGTGTGATCTTAGGCGCATGACAAGCATGTTACATATAATCTACCATGTCTGTCTCTACAAGCAGTATGTGTGTCTCTGTTCATAATATTTCACTGTCTCTACAGGCCCAAAACAGGCCACCTATATATAAGCAAGACATAACATTAATTTCTTATTACATGTAAAATCCTGGTCATGTGCCTAAGATCACACTGTGAGTGAAGCTTGATTCACCCATCAGTGTGATATTAGACACATGACCAGGATGTAACATGTAATCTAACATGTCTTCAAAAAACATGTACTTCCATATTTTTAAAACATCCATTAATCGCATTATTTACCCAGATCCATTAAAAATCAAGCTTTTCTCACAGTGTGATCTTAGGCACACGACCAGCATGCTACATATAATCTACAATGTCTGTCTCTACAAGCAGTATGTGTGTTTCTGCTCATATAATTTCACTGTCTCTACAGGCCAAAAACAAGCCACCTATATATAATCAAGACATAACATTATTTTCTCATTACATGTAACATTCTGGTCATGTGCCTAAGATCATACTGTGAGTGAAGCTTGATTCACCCATCAGTGGGATCTTAGGCACATGACCAGGATGTAACATGTAATCTACCATGTCTTCAAAAAACATGTACTTCCATATTTTTAAAGACATCAACTAATCACATTATTCACCCAGATCCATTTAAAATCAGACTTTACTCACAGTGTGATCTTAGGCACATGACCAGCATGTTACCTATAATCTACCATGTCTGTCTCTACAAGCAGTATGTGTGTCTCTGCTCATATTATTTCTCTGTCTCTACAGGCCAAAAACAGGCCACCGATATATAAGCAAGACATAACATTAATTTCTCATTACATGTAACATCCTGGTCATGTGCCTAAGATCACACTGTGAGTGAAGCTTGATTCACCCATCAGTGTGATCTTAGGCACATGACCAGGATGTTACATGTAATCTAACATGTCTTTAAAAAACATGTACTTCCATATTTTTAAAGACATCAACTAATCACATTATTTACCCAGATCCATTACAAATCAAGCTTTACTCACAGTGTGATCTTAGGCACATGACCAGCATGTTACATATAATCTACCATGTCTGTCTCTGCAAGCAGTATGTGTGTTTCTGCTCATATTATTTCACTGTCTCTACAGGGCAAAAACAGGCCACCTATATATAAGCAACACATAACATTAATTTCTCATTACATGTAACATCCTGGTCATGTGCCTAAGAACACATTGTGAGTGAAGCTTGATTCACCAATCAGTGTGATCTTAGGCCTATGACCAGGATGTTACATGTTATCTACCATGTCTTTAGAAAACATGTAGTTCCATATTTTTAAAGACATCAACTAAGCATGTTATTCACCCAGATCCATTTAAAATCAAGCTTGACTCACAGTGTGATTTTAGGCACATGATCTGGATGTTGCATGTAATCAACCATGTCTCTAAAAAACATGTACTTCCATATTTTTAAAGACATCAAGTAAGCATATTATTCACCCACATCCATTTAAAATCAAGCTTGACTCACAGTGTGATCTTAGGCACATGACCAGGATGTTACATATAATCTACCATGTCTGTTTATGCAAGCAGTATGTGTGTTTCCGCTCATATAATTTCACTGTCTCTACAGGCCAAAAACAGGCCACCTATATATAAGCTCGACAGTTATGGAATAAACTTCCTGTGTCCCTGCGCAGCATTCCTAACTTGTTGGCCTTTCGGAAAGGTCTTAAAACCTGGCTCTTTTCCTCTTAGTTTCGGCCCCTTTTAGGTTTCTCTTATTTCTGTCTCTTATTTTCCCTGTTGTGTTATGAGATTAGTTCGCAATCTAAAGCGTCGGGACACTCTTCTGAGTAACCGTACGCTATACAAAACCCCTGCATAACATAACATAACATAACATAACATAACATGACATTAATTTCTCAATCCATGTAACATCCTGGTCATGTGCCTAAGATCACACTGTGACTGAAGCTTGATTCATCCATCAGTGTGATCTTAGGCACATGACCAGAATGTTACATGTAATCTACCATATCTTTAAAAAACATATACTTCCACATTTTTAAAGACATCAACTAAGCATATTATTCCAATTTAATCATTCCATTTTAGGTAGATCATCAATATGCTTCTTAATCTTCCCTATACTGCATACATCAGTGTATCTTCATTAAATGAATCATATATCAGATTACACACAGGCACAGAGTAAAGTGAGACACAAGCAAAGAATACTCTTTAAGCTAATTGAGGCAAACTGTTACAAGGCACAGGTGACATTATTGAAAAATGCGAAAATGTTCTCTCTTATTTCAAACAGAAAGTCAGTGTAATGCTTCTCCAAAATTTAAAAAGCAGGCTTTTTTCCAGAAAATACTTTGCATACTAAATTGTTTTTGACACAAAGCACAGCTCATTTAAATGACCACTACAAAAACAAAGCAGAAACCTAACTCATTTTCAAAATACATTTCCAATATGCACCATTCTATTTTTAAACAACATTACAAAAAACATGGCACAAAATGCAAGAATAAAGAAGCACAATATGCTTCTTAATCTTCCCCATAGTGCATACAGCACTCTATCTTTATTAAAAGAATCATTACTCACCTTTAAAAATGCTTTGAAAGATGTAGAACAGTGTCAGTCACACACAACAGATTTTCTTGAGCAGAATCTCTGAATAATGCTTCTTTCACTGGAGCCTCAGAATAATGGCACAGATTCTTTCTCATTTCAGACCCATATTCTTGTACATAACCAATCAAAATTCTTCCCACAAAAATGCAAAACCAAACTGCACATTTTAATTGGTTGTACATTTGAACACTTTGAACTCACATATTATTCACCCATCCCCCCAGTGCTCATTCACCCTGTTACCATGGTAACTCCCTCCTAACCCAGCACACAGTTCAGAAGTTCATCAAACTATGTTGCAAAAGAAGCTAGCAAGGGTGTTTGACCTCTCAATGTACTAGCTAATCAAGTGCAATGTTTCTTTAACCCCTTCGCTGCGGCGGCTATTCCGCCGCTGCGTTAAGGGGGAGGCGGGGTCGCGCGGCGGTCCCGTGCTCGTGACGGAACCGCTCCATCACGGCCCTCGTGTGAGCTGTGCTTGTGACGGAAAAGTTCCGTCACGGACCCGCCCGCCCATTAGAACGTCAGCACAGGCGCAGAATTCACGCCGCGCAGGCGTGGCGAGCATGCCGTGACGGAACCGTTCGTCACCAGCACAGCCCACCCAAGGCTCGTGACGGAACGGTTCCGTCACGAGCATGGGAGGGGTTAAATTACTTTTTCTCAACCATTGAAATGACTTCTTTCAAAAAAAGCATGCACCTAATTTTCAGTGGAGATTTTTAAGAAAGCACAAATCATTTCTGGTTTTTCAAGTGCACTGAATCTCAACCACTTTTTATCATAATTCCTACTTTCAAACTGCCATTTTATTTCCACAACTCATCTGAATACAAGCACATCTACCTTCAAGATGCCAAAAGTCTGGTTTGTGGGTCATAGCTATGTCTTCTGGAGTGAAAAATGTGCAAGCAACAGAGGTATTTACAACCTTGACTTACCAAATGTGGACATTGTGTGGATTGGACAGAGAGGATTTGAGATGTCATCAGTGATGTCATCAGTGATGTCATTTGAGATGTCATCAGTGATGTCATTTGAGATGTCATCAGTGATGTCATCAGTGATGTCATTTGAGATGTCATCAGTGATGTCATCAGTGATGTCACTGACCATGTCATGAATGATGTAATATGTGACATGATCAGCAGTGGATTGCGGGTGCGCTATATATAGTTAGTACAACTAACTATATATGGAATTTCAATGGTTTTGTGTGAGTAAAAAAAAGGTTTTTTAAATGCTAATTCCTAACTATATATGGTCTATAACCTATGGTTTTTTCAGTGAATTTTCAAGGTTTTGTAAATGCTAATTCCTAACTATATATGGTCTATAACCTATGGTTTTTTCAGTGAATTTCATTGGTTTTTTAAAAGCTAATATCTATAGCTGTAAAATGTATTCTTCTTTAAATCAAAAAATATATTTTATATGTTTATTAATAATTTTTTTTTAATTATTTTTTTTTGTTCGCTCCCGGTTCGCGAACCGGGAAGCTTCCCGTTAGCTCAATTTGGTGCCGCGACCCGGTCCGCGAACCGGTAAACGTTCCTTTTGCGCAACTGCCGCGTTAGAAATCAACATCGTGACGCGTCGCGGAAGCGCGACGTATCACGTTGTCGCGTAATGCGTCTTATGACGCGCCGCGTTAGCGCACCCGGAAGTGCTCCGGTACGCGAACTGAGACATGAAGCGCAGCTCCCCGGAAGCGATCCGGGGCGCGTCGCGAAAGCGCGACGTATCGCGTTGCCGCGTAATGCGTCTTATGACGCGCCGCGTTAGCGCACCCGGAAGTGCTCCGGAGCGCGAACCGAGGCGCGAAGCGCAGCTCCCCGGGGCGCGTTCCGCAGCGCGTAACATAAGCGTAACAGGTCATGTGACTTGTTAATACAACTTTTCATTGGTTCATTTCACTTTTGGTTTCCTAATGATGTAAGGCTAGGTCAGGTGACCTAAAAATAACACTTTTCATTGGTTTAGAACTATTTTGTTCCCAAATGATGAAAGCCCCCACCTTTTTTCTCACTCTGACTTTCAACTTTGTGAAAGGAAGACCTATTTTGCTCAGTGGAAAATGGCTTCACTAGTAGCTGCAGCTGGTGCACCCCCACCACCACCACCACCTCCTCATAGGAAGAGAGGACCACCTCCACAGTTCCTTCCCAACACAGAGGAGGAAGAGGATCAAGAAGAGGAAGAGGAAATACAGGGAAAACAGTTTTTACAAGAGGAGCCCCGGGTATCTCATCATAAAAATAGTTTCATTTGGCAGTTTTTTTCATTTCCTGAAGGACAGAAAAAAGTTAATGCTCGGTATGTGACGTGCCTCATATGCAAAGAGGACTTATCTAGAGGCACAGATAAGAAGTATAGTTACGGCAACTATACTATGCACCGTCACATGCAGAGGTGGCATCCACTAAATTACAGCCGAGCAGAGATGCATGACCTCCAGGACAACCCACCAACTCCTGTGGCCAGGACATCGGCACAGGTATCTCTGTCGGGGCCAGAGGCACGGGAAACAGTGCCAAACATTCAGGATAACTTTGTCCACATGAAGATTGTCTGTTTATATTGCGGTACCTTACTCTCATGTGCCAATATGAGCATTAACTTAATAAACAGAGCATTTGAAAACCACAAGTGCTCTAAACGCCCCAAAAAATAAAATTTTTTTTTGCTCCTGTTGAGCCCTTTCCAATGCCTGTTTTTTGTTGTTTCCCCCCCAAAAAAACCAAAAAAAACATAAAATTGTTCAAAAAATACAAAAAAAACAAAAAATGTTCAGAAAAATAAAAAAAATATATAAAACAACAAAAACATTAAAAAAAAGTTATTTTCAGAACTACCTCCCCTTTATAAAAAAATTGCTAGAATGTTTAGCACTCTGGCAAGCTCTATTTCTTTTGGTTCGCTTCCCGGTTCGCTCGCCGGTACGCGAACCGGGAGCGAATCAAAACAATTTAAAAAAAAAAAGAAGAGTATGTATAAGGGAAGTAAACAGAGAGTAATGTTAAAAGAAAGACAGCTATAGGGACTAAACCAGAGATACTGTTTAATAGATGTATTTACCGAAGAAAAGATGGAAGAGGATATAATTGTGAAAAACAAAATAGATAAGGAAATGAAAGAAAAAAAGGAGAGTAGAAGAATAACACAGAAGAGTTTCTTAGAGAATGTGAGTGAATGTTCAAAATAAGATTAAAACATGTGGAATAACAGAGAGAAAAAACAGAAAGCAGAAAAGAAGAAGTAACAGAAAAAGAATAATTGAAACAGCAAAGAAATGTAAATAACATAGGCCCATATTATCAACATAGGCAATAAAAGTTTTGCAGCTTTTATCGGCAGAAATGTGTCGCTAAAGCCGCTTTTGCGGCAGAAAACTGCCGCTAAAACCGCTTTTGCAGCAGTTTTCTGCCAATAAAAACAGCAATAATTTTATTGGCTCTGTTCATAATATGCCCTTTAGTGTGCTTCAACTACACAGAGAAAGCATAATGAACAAGTAGTGAAAGAGTGATCAGTCAAAGACACTAAGAGTAACAGAGACGGAGTGAGTGAACAAGAGTGAGGAACTATGAGAAGAGAGGGACTGAGAAAAGGAGTGGAAGGAGTAGAGTAAGTAAGTAATAGAGAAAGGAATGAGGGAAGTAGCAAAGGCAGGAAAGTGAGGGTTAAAGAAATGAAGCAGTGGAACTAATAGTAGTTAAATGTGATAGAAATGTAATGAAAAGAGTACAAAACATTTACCTTATAATTGTCGTTAACTTAGTCACTTGTTATTTTTATACTTTCAATCTGTGAAAGAGAGAACAAACATTTGAAAAATATTAAAACATGTATTTAAAAATTAGAAAAAACAAGGGAAAAGATTGAAGGACAAACCGTTTTTCAACAACTTTGACACTTACAGAAGCTTCTGCTTCTCCAGGCCCCCTACACAGTCCTAAAGATATACATTTTAAACTAACAGTATCTTGATGCAGATGAAGTGAGGCCTATCTTGGAACATGGTGCATCTTTTGCACTGCTGTTGTCTCACAAAAGTGACGCAATGGCAGCGCAAAAGAGGTGCACAATCATCATAAAACTGTTCCTAACATTTTAAATGATTGTTTCAGGATGGCAATAAGGTGTGTCCTATCCAGACGTTTGTTTCAGGTGAGGCCTACTCAGATTGCAGATCAAATTTAGCCTTGTTGAAGAGTACAGAGTAGATAATACATGTGCAGGCCAACCAATAAAGTTCAGACTACCTCTGTTTCCCTGGACAGGCCTAAACTTCATCTGCACAATTTGATTCGTAATGTTACGAAACACAGGTAATGTATTTGAAAAATGTGCAATTTTTTTTGCTCATTTCACAATCACATCACTTGTGTTTCCTTTGGTTAGGTATCTCATTGTGCAGATGTAGTCCAGCATATGAAAGAGTACGCACTGCATGCAACAACTTTGACACTTACTGAAGCCTCAGCTTCTCCATACCCCTACACAGTCCTAATTATATACATTTTAAACTGACGGTATCTTGCTGGAAAAGAACTGAGGCCTATCTTGCAACATGGTGCATCTTTTACACAAAAGTGATGGAACAGCGGCGTAAAAGAGGCACACAGCCTTCATAAAACTGCCCTTAACATTTTAAATGATTGTTTCTAGATGCTGATAAGGTGTAACCTATCCACAGATTTGTTTCAGGTAAGTCCTACTCAGGGTTGCAGATGAAATTTAGGCTTGTTGAAGAGTATAGAGGAGATAATACATGTGCAGGCCTACTAACGAAGTGAGTCATGCCCACTGCACTCTTGAACAAATGTCAGACCTCCTCTGTCTCCTGGAACAGGCCTAAACCTCATCTACACAATGTGATGTGTAATGTTAGGAAACACAGGTAATATAATTGAAAAACGTGCAATTTTTTTTGCTCATTCCACAATCACATCACCTGTGTTTCCTTAGCTTAGGTATCTCATTGTGGAAATGTAGTCATTCATATGAAAGACTATGTAGAATGTGAGCACTGTATGCAACAACTTTGACACTTACAGAAGCCTCAGCTTCTCCATGTCTACTACACATTTCTAAATGTAGATCATAAGTACAAAAAGTACAGAATTAATTATACATGTTAAATGGTTTATTTTTGCTGTTCTCAGAATTTATCAAATTTCACTAAAAACAGTGACTTGAAGGTATTCATCATATAACAGCGGGGAAAAAAAACACAATCAAAATGATTGTGTTTAAAAAACCCATATAACATAACCAGTCAGAAATCAGAACTCCTCAAAAGTAACTTACTTTCCATGACGTCGAAGGATGTCCTATGAACAGCTTACACTCGGTTGTGCTGTTTTTATTTTCAGCCCGCCACTTTCTGAAAGAAAACCTCCATCGTTTTGAAAAATATGTTACATACAATAAATGACTTCTCGCTCTCTACCACATGTTTCCACAAGGCCAAATCATGTAAGAGCCATTTATAACTCTTGGAATTCTTGTAAGCAAATCCCGTCATTTTGTATTTCCGCAACTTTCAAAAAGAAAACGTTCAAGATCACTTTCACAATCCTGGACTAGTAATATCTTACCCTTCTTGCTCACTCATGTTCTACATTTCCTATAACACTGATACTGCTTACTATGAAGCAGACTTACACTACCTCTATGACTACTACAATTATTTAATTGTCTACATCACTTTTAATCACAAAGCAATATAAAACAGTAGATAAAATTATATCAACCCCTAGAATCATTATACGCCAGTTACCTACCCTAAATTCTCTTTTCTGAAAACAGAAAGTAAGAATATTTTTAAATAAAAAGGCAACATTGTATCGTAGTCAAATGGGAATAATTTCCGAAACAGCAAATTTTTTTACATTTTAAGCTGTGTAATAAGCGGATCTGTCAAATGACCATCATGCCATATAATAGCTGCAGTTACAAATGTTCTTCCTAAAATCAACGACTGTGTAGCCACAACATTTGTAATTAAAGTTGAAGACTTACTTTCATCAGGTTTATATAGTTGGATTTTCAAAATGACATTATAATCAAAAGTTTGGACCAATAATCTAGACAGCATTGCAGACTTACATTCCCTCTACTCCATGTTTTGATTGGCTGCTTGAATTAGCTTATAAAAAGAAACAGTTTTTCTGAACTCATACAAAGTGCAGTTATTTTTCCATGACGTCAAGTGTTATGGTAAGAACACCGTTTGCTTTGGGAAATACTCTGTTGTCCTTCAACTAATCTCTGCCCACCACTTTCTGTAAGAAAATCTTCTTTTTTTCCAGGAACTATTTAAAACTCAAAATTAACTTTTGACTCTGTACTACACTTATCCTCAAGGCCAAATCGTGTAGGAGCCATTAGAACCTCTTGAAATTCCTCAGAGCAAATCCTGAGATTCCTTCCCTAAAATTTTGGTTTTAAAAACACCAGGTAAGAATTTTTAAGGTCAAAAGGCAATTTTTTTTTTAAAGTTAAAACAGAATCATTGCAGAATGACCAGCCATTTCTAGACTTTAAATAAGCTGTGTAATGTCCTGATGTTATTGAAGGACCGTCATGATATATAATTGCTGCAGTTACAAAAGTCCCTCCTGATATTGACAACTGTGAAGCCACAACATTTTTAATTAAAGTTGTCAATTTTGTTCCATCAGGCCTACATCGTTGGAACATTAAAATGACATACTGGCCATATGTTCGTATAAATAATGTTGACAACATTGCAGACTTACATTGGCTACACTCCATGTTGTGATCAGCTGCTTTTACTAGCTTATTAAATGACACTGATTTACTCTCTGGCAAAGTTAAATATATAAATCTTTCTGAGTCTACACTAGTAGTACTTGATACCCTACAGTTCTCGCAGTCATGCTGCCATTGATAAGAAAGCCCAAACAGGTGATCTACATCTACACCTTCAGCATGCAATACATCAAGCATATACATTAAAAACTCCTGACAATCTTGCTGAATATTTTGAGAGAATTGTGTTTGACCTGAACATCTGTCTAACAGATTTCGAATTTCAGACACACTTTCTATTTTTGTTCTATCAGTGCTACATTTCTCTAACACAGAATTTAACAAACTGCAAAATCTTTGATCAGAATTGACCACAATCTCTTCTTTTATATTTTCTAGAGAAAACAAAACATTAACCACTACATTAGCATAGCAGTTGACACCAGAACTGTTTTCAAATTGAAAACCAACAACATCTTCAACAGAATCCTTTTTCTTTCTGCTTATAATTTCAGGTTCATCGACTTTTCGTCTTTTTGCTACAACCTCCCTACTATTGGTCACATTTCTTCGTTTCCGGCCTACCACACGTTTCTCAAACAAAGGATATTGAGGCAAATGTGGCGCATACTCTCTTCTTAACCTATTGTATTCCTTAACACAATCTAGATCCGCACAAATGTTTGTGACATCACACTCAATCAAGTACAATCCCGATAAAGTTCTAACTCGTGACAATGCCACATATGCCATACCCTCCTTGAACACAGAACTGCCAATATTCACCAATGCACTGTCTACACTTAAACCTTGCTATTTATGGATTGTCACCGCATATGCCAAGCAAACAGGAAACTGCTTACGGCGAACATATAAGTCTTTTACAAGCAAAAATCTAGCAAAACAACGACCAATTAGCTGTACTTCCTCAATGCCATCAAATTTAATTTTTAAAAATTCAATTCCATCTCTATTTCTGTATTTCACAAAATCAACAACATTACCCATTGATCCATTTACCAGACCTCTTTGAACATGTAAATTCCTTCTTAAAATTATACGGCAATTTAAGCACACATTCAGAGTCTTTTCAAAACCCGCTGTTTTAGATATAGTCTTCTCTAATGAATCCAATTTTGTTTTCAAATTCTCAGACAAAATAATTGTTGATCCCATATGCTCTACTCTGTCAATAGCTTCCAGTTTCACAATCTATTGGTTTTCTAAATGCAACATTTTGTTGTTGAAGATGGCACATTCTGCAAGAGTTGGCATCAAACATATTCCAGATTTCGTCTCAGTAATTTTCTGAAAAATATTTTAAGGCACAACGTCTTGTTCTGGATATAAATTTGACAGTAATCGTGCATGTAAAGCTTCTTTCCCATGCTCGGTCACTTTTCCAATTCTAACATCTTGTAGAATATTCATGTAAACTTCATCCTTCGCCTGACGCATATTTTCATGCAGTTCTCAGCATAATTGAAGTGTAACCATATATTGACGTTGCCAATGCTCCCTAGGCACTTCCTGGTATCTTCATGCGTGAGCATTTTGAACACAGGTTGTCCTTTCACTGGTGTCAGCTGCAGAAGATCTCCGAAAACAATGATGTGTTTGCCACCAAATAACACATCATACTCTGTTTTAAGAACTTCTTGCATTCTCAAATGCACAAAGGCAAGCATGACATTAGAAACCATTCTTACTTCGTCAATGATAAGAAGTTTCATTTTCCTCAAGACTCTTGAAACTTCACAACAAGCATCTCCAGATAACTTGTGGTATTGTAATTTGTTATCATGCTCCACTGGCAGCATCAATATACGATGCAAAGTAATACCTTTAATGTTATGTGCTGCCAGTCCAGTTGGAGCGGTGACAACACAAGACAGCGATGACTCAGTCCTTTCCTGCAAATAACATGAAATTGCTTTAATGAGGAAACTTTTTCCAGTTCCCGCTTCTCCACTCACGTACAGTCGGACAGGCTTCAACGACGTACATGAGCACTATTTCTTCTCATGACTTAATCCATGATCAATTTGCTTGGTAACTTCGTCATATATTTTCCTCTGCTCAACGTTGAGTTGTCTTTCCAAGTCTTCTAAGTTAACCACATCCTCCTGAGCATGTGCCATGGCTCTTTCCACTTCATTCATGGCAGTGGCAGCTTCATTTTCGATAACAGGTCCTCCTAGTGGATCCTGACTCAATGAAACAGAACTCTGACTGTCCTGAGAACTGTCTCTGGCAATCTCGGCTGCAATCGTTGCTTCCTGCTCGATTTCCGCATTCAACATTTCAAGATATTTGGGAAATGCAGGACATTCTATGGTCTCCTTGGCGGCAGTGAAAGAGTCTTCGTAACAGAGGAAATCTCCAAGCAGTTCCTCTTCTGCACGCCAAGGCTTAAAAAGTTGCAAAAGTGCTAAATAGAAAAACTCCTTTTTTTCAGAAGATTCGCCACTCAATTTTCGATGGTTTACCAAGTGGCATTTTCTTTGCTTGACCAGACATCCCTCACTTCCAATTACAGCATACACTCCTTTATCAATACCTTCGTTGATGTTCCTCTTGAATATGTAATTTTGTAGAACCTCATACAGACAAACATTCTCGAGGTGACTGCTTCGATTTGGATAATATGTATCCAACATGTTGGTCTTCAAAATATCGGTACTGTTTGGCTCCTTTTCCGCCAAATACTCAATTTCCCGCACAGGTTTCAGAACTCGATTACGCGTTGCAGCAAGACCAAGACTCGCCCAAACGATACTCCTAGATTTGGCATAGAGACTTGCTGAAGACAACCGGTCAGAACATTCGTAAGCTCCGATTTCTCGATGCGACAACATCTTCAGACTGAAACTGTACAACTTCTTACTGAGGCTCTTTTCATGGGAAATGTCCTCCCACATATCCTTCAATTCTGTCTTTTCTCTTTTGGTGATGTAAGATGTCACATACCGAGCCACAGCCATACAGTTATCAGCCACAAACTGTATATCCATGTTAGCATTCCACATGGACAAAATCACTGGGTTGTAGTCGTTGATGTACTTGGAGTCTTCGTTCCTTTTCAAATTGTATGTGTTTTTAGGTGATTTCTTCATCACATTATGTCGCAGCGAAGACATCAAACTGTTTACTCTTCCTTAAGAAATCACCGGTCGTGGAAAGGCGAAACGACATTTGGTGTAGAACTTGTCCTTGTTTCTGAATTTACGACGACAGTACTTTCCGCAACGATGGCTTTGGAAGGGTAGAACTTGTTCTCTTAGGCTTTTGTCCTCCTTTGCATTTGGAACAGCACATGTAGAATACTGTTCTATGAAACTCATCACTAAGTCTTCTGGATCCGTTCCAAATTTAGGTGCATCCTTGATCCACAGCAGCATATGTATATGAGGAGCACCTCTTGCTTGGTACTCCTTTCTCCAGAAGAAATCCAACACCTCTCCAAGAGGTGGATTTCTCTTGTTCATGATGAAAGACATCATAGCTTCAAATCTATGATTGAAGTACCTGCATACATTCACTGGATCCAAAGAGCACAGTTCTCCGGGTGTCTTGAATTCGATATTTTCAATGTTTCCATTTGCCTCTCGTAGAAATTCAAGTAAGTCTTCCCAGCCATACTCGGCACAGCTCAGAGTGAGGAACCATGTGGGAGTTCCTAAGTTCCTCAGCATACATTTTAAATCACCATGACGACGGTACCAGTACTCATTAGTACCACGCTGACACGCCATGAGATTAATCAGGTGGCAATCCAAAATACTGTCTTGCACATTTACTTTATCCATAAAGTCACTTGCAGAGATGTTTTGCATCTGTATACCACTTTTCAAGATGTGGTTCACTGCATATGACAATCCAGACAGATCGTTTTCAAACAGGAGATGAAACAAATAGGGAATGCAAAGTCGAAACCTAGCATCTTCTGCATACAATCATAAAGTCCGGTATTCAGAAGCAGGAATTTGATGAGGTCGCTCATCATATCTTCCTCCTTGACCTGTTGGAAATAGCTGTGGGAAACACCGAGCTTCCAAACTTTCCTCCCAAACACTAATGGGACTCCCTTTGGCTTGTTTCATTTGAAACAACTCAATAGCATTCCCCATGACTTCCTTGGAATGCAAAGGATGAACACTATAATGTTCATATATTTCTTCACTTTTAGAGGGTTCTACTTTCTCAATTTGACCAGCACACAAATCGCTATCCTCTTCCTCACTTACTTCCTCTTCTGCAACATATACATTCTTATAGTACTTATTATTTTTTTTCAAATACAATGTTGCCTTTTTCACTTTCCTAACATCCACTAAATCTTGCCATATTTTCTTATTCTTTGTCGGAACCCCATTAACTAAGATAACCAGAGGTTCCTCTTCCACTTTTTCTACTCCACTTGTGTTAATGTTTTTCTTCAAATCTAGAGGCAAATAAACAAATCTTCCCTTTAATCCTCTCTGTAAATCTGATGGAGGCAATTTCCCTGTCTTTGGCTCCATTCTTACAATAGCCTGAAAGGGATGGATACTTTGAATCAAAATAGATTCATAAGTATTTAAATCCTTCAATTCAGAAGGAATCTCAACCAATTCCAGATTATTATGAACCGCTCTAGCAGGCATCTGGTTTTGATTTAATTTATTACAACAATAAGTACACACACGTTGATCCAATCCCAAATCAAAACAATTTTCTACCATCAAGTATGTTGCAAAATCCTTCCATTCACTATTATTTTCCCTTTCACTTTTTGGATATAAATCCACTAACTTAGTCTGATTCTTATAATAAGTGCGTCGACAACACACACAAGTGAAATTAGGCCTCTCACTTGATTTCACCTGAAACGTGGCAATTTCCTTCTGAAAATTATCTGTACTGGAAACCTGTACACTTTCTTCCACATTACCCTCTTCTTGTGGGTCAATTTCAACATTCTCCTCTTTACTTCCAAAGTAACAAAACTCAATTTCTTCACACATATTCTTCACATCTGTTTCAGAACCATGCAAAAGAGCAGCGCATAATTGTTTAAGCATAACTGCTGGACTCTTAATATAATACAACATTCTAACTAATTTCCTCACTTTATTATGATGCACTGCTAGCATCGTGAAATGATGAAAAACACTCTGGCATACTCTCCTGGAAAGACAAGCCAGTGAATGACCATGCAAACCTTTCACTTCTCTCACTCTGCAAGGATCTAGCGGTATATTATCAAGTGGTTTATCTCCGCTTTTTTGGCTTTAAAAGCCAAGAAAGCGGAGATAAAATTATCTCCCTATTACCAAGCTGTCGCTAACACCAGTTAGTGACAGCTAATAGGAGATAGCGACCATCTTGGGCCCCGCTTTGCATGTCAGTGATATTTATCACTAATGACATGCAAAGTGGGCGTGCCAAGATGTTAGCGACTGGAAACAGTCGCTAACATCGCTATCTCCTATTACCAACTTTTGGAGATATTCGCGCTAAGCGCGAATATCTCCAAAAGCTAACACCTGCCCTGAGCAGTTCTTCACCATGTTATCCAATGGGAGGTGGATAACATGGCTAAGAGCATTTGCTCGATAATGCATGAATATCGCTGACTTTTCAGCGATATTCATGCATTGCGGCCGTTTTTTATCGCATTTGCGATAAACCTTGCTAATAGCAAGGTTTATCTGCGATAAAAATCGCCGATGTGCGGCGATAATTTTTGTCTCTAAACAAGTTAGAGACAAAAATTATCGCTAGTTGTTGGTAATATACCCCCTAATTCTTGCAACAACTTCATTTTCTGCTTCAAACTTTTCTTATTAAATGTCCGTACAAAATCACAAAGCAAATTGATGGAATCCTGTCGCACACTGCAAATACTACTACACTTCCAGGTGTACACAGGACCCTTAGGACGTCTACCTAAAACCTCATTACCTAACACCTCTTCTGTCTCTGTTGTCACAAGTTTTTCTTTTTCAACTGGACAACCATCTTTCACCTCATAAGCTCGACCATTGGTGTCAACTGCATGCACCAAATCATTATCCTGGAAATAACTCTCCTCATTAAAAAATGCCTCACAACTTGAACTATGCATCCATTCTCCGGAAAAAACTTCACAAAAATTACTACGATTAACTATTCTCTTCCATCTACTATTTCTTTTGAAATCATAAATTGCCTTGTTTAGCTTACTAATTGTATTGATCATCAAAATAAATAACTTTCGTTTAATTTCAAATGCCTGATCAATAACTTTCTCAACTTTTTTTTTTCTCTTATAAAAAACCACTTTCTGTTGACCTTTCTTAATATTTTTAACAAACTGCCAATTATCCTGTTGCGGAACATTCGTTTATGAATGTCCCTAAACTGTTGTTTCCTTCTACTATCATGCACAGAGTTATCTCTTGCTCTAGCATTAACATTTTGGATTGGCCTTTCCTTTCCGTTTAAATTGCTTCTCTTTTTCTGGACTAAAACATTTTCTGTAGTAGTACTTTTTTTTTTACAAATGTTTCTTATGAATGATTTCGTGGTCTTACCCGGTGCTTTCTTGGTGACTTGACGATTTTTTATTGTAGAGGACTGCTGCATTAATTGATGAACCTGCTGTCTTTGACGTTTTGTAGCCTTTCTGATTCTATCCTTAGACGGCATTCTCAAAATTTGAAATGATCTGCAGTTGAATCTGTGGTAAAATATAATAAAAAATGTTATTAACCACTATTACCAAACAGTAAATCAATAACAGTCATCAAAAACTTAACACACTACTTGACATTTTTACATAGAATATTTTTTAGTGCTTTGGCAAATTTAGAATACACAAATAGCAGAAAAGAAATGGAATTCTTCTTCATTTTACCTGTCCTGTTTTATATGTGAATCTGATCTAATTTTATGAGCATATTTTAATATTTTATTGACGACACTACACATAACCTGTTTTTGAAGGTGTGTTTAATTTTAAATGAAACGGTTTACATTTTTACTTTTCATTTATTGTAAATTTTAAAAATAAATGTTTATAGTTCCATAGGCTCAAGCAGGTCAGCTTCCCACCCTATGTCATACAATTCTGACAAATCGGCATCCTCATCATGTTCTTCATCATCCTCAGGATTTAAATCATCCAAGTGATCTACTTCCACTGACGTTTCAATTACAAGTTCAATGATAAGGTCGAGATCAACTGATTGCTGATTGTCACTCATGGTTGATGTTGTCGTTATCTTTAAAGAAAGAGAACAACAATGAGATGTTGCAGAGTAAGAGACAAATCTCAGAGATTATAATAGTAAAATTGTTTAAAAGGAGTAACATTTTGCAGCTATTATTTAGCCATGTCCAGCGATGCTGAGGAGGTGAGGCCTATGTCCAAGTTTTCAGTGAACAGGACTCATCTCTTCTTAACCTTGGATAAGCCTCACCGACTCTGTGTCCCCTGCTCATACTTAAATGTACAGGGGCAGATTTATGCTAAGTGGCGCATCCCCACGGATGCACCAGTTAATGTGCACCGCTGCTCTGCCACCCATAGTGTGCCGCATTTACAATGTAGAGCACCATTGAGCAAAAAACAGCACAGATGCGTCACGCATCTGTGCCGCAAAAGCAGCACATTGCAGGAATCACGTCATAAGCGCGACATGTCTACTGCAATGCACAGGAGGAAGCCTCACATTGCATGGTGCATCACTTCTTATGCCTGTTTCAAACCGTCGTAAGGATTTGATTCAGCAATGCTATAAAGCTGACTCAGTGAAATCTTCTAAATTTCACTGTGTTAGTTTTACAGGGCTTTCATGCAAATTAATGCATACCTTGCAACAAAACACCTATATGAAAACTGACGCAGGTTTCATGTGGCACAGGACTTTACAGCATGACACATCTGCCTAGATGCATCAAGTTGTAAATATGTCGCCACATAGCAAATCTTTTGCACCGCCGCTGCATCACAAAAGTGACGCACAGTGACGCAAAAGAGACATACACCTATCATAAATCTGTCCCTAACATTTTAAATGATTGATTCAAGATTACGATAAAGTGTGGCCTATCCAGAGGTTTGTTTGAGGTGAGGCCTACTCAGGGTTGCAGATGAAATTTACGCTTGTTGAAGAGTACAGAGGAGATAATACATGTGAAGGCCTACCAATGAAGTAAGTCATATCCACTTCACTCTTGAACAAAGGCCAGACCTTTTCTGTGTCCGTGGACAGACCTAAACTTCATCTGCACAATGTCATTCGTAAACTTAGGAAACACAGGTGATGTAATTGAAAAATGTGGAGTTTCTTTTCCTCATTTCACAATCACATCACCTGTGTTTCCTTTGCTTAGGTATCTCATAGTGCAGATGGACTCTAGCATATCAAAGAGTACACATAAGTTGAGCAGTGTATACAACAATTTTGACATTTACAGAAGATTCAGCTTCTTATCTTGTTGGAGATGAAATGAGGCCTGTCTTGCAACATGGTGCATCTTTTGCATCACTGCTGCATCGGTTTCATGTGGCACGGGACTTTACAGCATGACACATCTGCCTAGATGCATCAAGTTGTAAATATGTCACCACATAGCAAATCTTTTGCACCGCCGCTGCGTCACAAAAGTGAAACACAGTGACGCAGAAGAGGCATACACCTATCATAAATCTGTCCCTAACATTTTAAATGATTGATTCAGGATGACGATAAGGTGTGGCCTATCCAGAGGTTTGTTTAAGGTGAGGCCTACTCAGGGTTGCAGATGAAATTTACGCTTGTTGAAGAGTACAGAGGAGATAATACATGTGAAAGCCTACCAATGAAGTAAGTCATGTCCACTTCACTCTTGAACAAAGGCCAGACCTTTTCTGTGTCCGTGGACAGACCTAAACTTCATCTGCACAATGTCATTCGTAAACTTAGGAAACACAGGTGATGTAATTGAAAAATGTGGAGTTACTTTTCCTCATTTCACAATCACATCACCTGTGTTTCCTTTGCTTAGGTATCTCATAGTGCAGATGGACTCTAGCATATCAAAGAGTACACATAAGTTGAGCAGTGTATACAACAATTTTGACATTTACAGAAGATTCAGCTTCTTATCTTGTTGGAGATGAAATGAGGCCTGTCTTGCAACATGGTGCATCTTTTGCATCACTGCTGCATCGGTTTCATGTGGCACGGGACTTTACAGCATTACACATCTGCCTAGATGCATCAAGTTGTAAATATGTCACCACATAGCAAATCTTTTGCACCGCCGCTGCGTCACAAAAATGACGCACCGTGACGCAAAAGAGGCATACACCTATCATAAATCTGTCCCTAACATTTTAAATGATTGATTCAGGATGACGATAAGGTGTGGCCTATCCAGAGGTTTGTTTAAGGTGAGGCTTACTCAGGGTTGCAGATGAAATTTACGCTTGTTGAAGAGTACAGAGGAGATAATACATGTGAAAGCCTACCAATGAAGTAAGTCATGTCCACTTCACTCTTGAACAAAGGCCATACCTCTTCTGTGTCCGTGGACAGGCCTAAACCTCATCTGCACAATGTCATTCGTAAACTTAGGAAACACAGGTGATGTAATTGAAAAATGTGGAGTTTCTTTTCCTCATTTCACAATCACATCACCTGTGTTTCCTTTGCTTAGGTATCTCATAGTGCAGATGGACTCTAGCATATCAAAGAGTACACATAAGTTGAGCAGTGTATACAACAATTTTGACATTTACAGAAGATTCAGCTTCTTATCTTGTTGGAGATGAAATGAGGCCTGTCTTGCAACATGGTGCATGTTTTGCATCACTGCTGCATCGGTTTCATGTGGCACGGGACTTTACAGCATGACACATCTGCCTAGATGCATCAAGTTGTAAATATGTCGCCACATAGCAAATCTTTTGCACCGCCGCTGCGTCACAAAAGTCACGCACAGTGACGCAAAATAAGCTTACACCTATCATAAATCTGTCCCTAACATTTTAAATGATTGATTTAGGATGACGATAAAGTGTGGCCTATCCAGAGGTTTGTTTGAGGTGAGGCCTACTCAGTGTTGCAGATGAAATTTACGCTTGTTGAAGAGTACAGAGGAGATAATACATGTGAAGGCCTACCAATGAAGTAAGTCATGTCCACTTCACTCTTGAACAAAGGCCAGACCTTTTCTGTGTCCGTGGACAGACCTAAACTTCATCTGCACAATGTCATTCGTAAACTTAGGAAGCACAGGTGATGTAATTGAAAAATGTGGAGTTTCTTTTCCTCATTTCACAATCACATCACCTGTGTTTCCTTTGCTTAGGTATCTCATAGTGCAGATGGACTCTAGCATATCAAAGAGTACACATAAGTTGAGCAGTGTATACAACAATTTTGACATTTACAGAAGATTCAGCTTCTTATCTTGTTGGAGATGAAATGAGGCCTGTCTTGCAACATGGTGCATCTTTTGCATCACTGCTGCATCGGTTTCATGTGGCACGGGACTTTACAGCATGACACATCTGCCTAGATGCATCAAGTTGTAAATATGTCACCACATAGCAAATCTTTTGCACCGCCACTGCGTCACAAAAGTGACGCACCGTGACGCAAAAGAGGCATATACCTATCATAAATCTGTCCCTAACATTTTAAATGATTGATTCAGGATGACGATAAGGTGTGGCCTATCCAGAGGTTTGTTTAAGGTGAGGCCTACTCAGGGTTGCAGATGAAATTTACGCTTGTTGAAGAGTACAGAGGAGATAATACATGTGAAAGCCTACCAATGAAGTAAGTCATGTCCACTTCACTCTTGAACAAAGGCCAGACCTCTTCTGTGTCCGTGGACAGGCCTAAACCTCATCTGCACAATGTCATTCGTAAACTTAGGAAACACAGGTGATGTAATTGAAAAATGTGGAGTTTCTTTTCCTCATTTCACAATCACATCACCTGTGTTTCCTTTGCTTAGGTATCTCATAGTGCAGATGGAGTCTAGCATATCAAAGACTACGCAGAAGGTTAGAACTGTATGGAACATGGCTATGTAAGTCAAATAATCAAAATCTAAATTTGCCAAGCACACATGGGGGCGTATTTACAAGGACCTTGCACCACAGGGAAAGGTCTTAAATTAAAATGGGAAAAATAACATCAGAGAGACTCAAAGGCCTTATAAATATGCCCCAAGCAACCTATGAAGCTCTAGCATTACATATCAAGAAACCTAATTGATTTCAAAAATCGTTTTTAAACACATCATCTAAATAAATTATATACCTACATTCATCGGGAAGTGACTTAAAATGCCCTAAGACACATGAAAGCGTTTTTTTTAAGCCCTTGCTCCATTTTTAGATCACTTTTAACATGGCTATGTAAGTCAAATAATCAAGACTCAAATTTGCCAAGCACAGATGGGGGCGTATTTACAAGGACCTTGCACCACAGGGAAAGGTCTTAAATTAAAATGGGAAAAATAACATCAGAGAGACTCAAAGGCCTTATAAATATGCCCCAAGCAACCTATGAACCTCTAGCATTACATATCAAGAAACCTAATTGATTTCAAAAAACGTTTTTAAACACAACTTGTAAAGCAATTTTATTCATACATTCATGGGGAAGTTACTTAAAATACCCTAAGACACATGAAAGCGTTTTTTTAAGCCCTTGCTCCATTTTTAGATCACTTTTAACATGGCTATGTAAGTCAAATAATCAAGATCTAAATTTGCCAAGCACAGATGGGGGCGTATTTACAAGGACCTTGCACCACAGGGAAAGGTCTTAAATTAAAATGGGAAAAATAACATCAGAGAGACACAAAGGCCTTATAAATATGCCCCAAGCAACCTATGAAGCTCTAGCAGTACATATCAAGAAACCTAATTGATTTCAAAAATCGTTTTTTAAACACATCATCTAAATAAATTATATACCTACATTCAAGGGGAAGTGACTTAAAATGCCCTAAGACACATGACATCGTTTTTTTTTTAAGCCCTTGCTCCATTTTTAGATCACTTTTAACATGGCTATGTAAGTCAAATAATCAAGATCTAAATTTGCCAAGCACAGATGGGGGCGTATTTACAAGGACCTTGCACCACAGGGAAAGGTCTTAAATTAAAATGGGAAAAATAACATCAGAGAGACACAAAGGCCTTATAAATATGCCCCAAGCAACCTATGAAGCTCTAGCAGTACATATCAAGAAACCTAATTGATTTCAAAAAACGTTTTTAAACACAACTTGTAAAGCAATTATATTCATACATTCATGGGGAAGTGAGTTAAAATACCCTAAGACACATGAAAGCATTTTTGTAAGACCCTTGCACTATTTTAGCGTCACTTTTAAATTCAATTTCAAAACAGTCTCAGAAACACACCAAATTGTCTTTAGCAGAGCATGGTATGGTATGCACTCCAGAGTCTGCAGCCATAAAAAGCACAGAAAACCTGTAATTCATCACACATATCTCTCATGTCACCCAATCAAAACTCTTCCCTCACTTTTTTCAAATCAACACCCTTCCCCCCTCTGCCCTTTCTGCCTTTTTTGCATAGCAACCACCTCCTGAAAGACCTCTCATGTTTGCAAGTTCACACAACAATGTTTCAATTGAACTCTGAACTCTCAGTACACCTGCGTATCCAGTGCAATCTTTCATAAAATGATTTTTTTTTGACCATTCAAATTACATCTTTCAAAGAACTCATCCATGCACCCTAACTTTCTGTTTTCAGCAATCAAAATCCACCAATCACTGCTACTGCTTCATTAACACAGAAACTACACAGTTTTTTTCATTTTAAACTCTTATTTTTTCAACTCCCATTTCATTGCCACACTTCATCTGACTGCAGCAGAACCTCCTCTCACCATGTTTTCTGTCTGGATTGTTGGACATAGTTACATCTACTGGGCTCAGAGGTATGCTGATAACAGAAATTTACCTAACCTCAATTTACAAGATGTGGAAATTAAGTGGTTTGGCCACAGAGGATTAAAATGTCACCAATTGATACCATTGGTGAAAACCTTTATGCATTTGCCTAAACCTGACCTGTTAATTGTGCACTGTGGAGGAAATGACTTGGGCACTTTGACTGGGGTAGGTCTGGAAATGCTTTTAAAGGACACCTTTGAGCAATTGATGGCACTTTTTCCTCAAACTGCCTTGGTATATTCAAATATATGCCAAAGACAGAAATGGAGGTGGTGGAACCAATTTTGTCCACAAATTGAGAAATCGAGGAAGCATGTAAACAAATCTGTTTCAGCTTACATGAGAGACCATGGAATGGGCTCCATCTACAACAATAACTTACGTTACTACATGCAAGATCTCTACAGAGGAGATGGAGTTCACTTCTCAGATGAAGGGAACAGAGTTTTCATTCTGAATTTAAAAATGTGCATTGGTACCTACTTATAAGTACCTAAATGTACCATAAACCCAAAAGCTCTTCTCAGAGCTACCCTAATCTGATCACTCACAATTATTATTTTACTCTAACTTTTTTCACTAATTTTCAACAAAGTACGCTCCCCGGAGCGCTACCCGGTACGCGAACCGGAAGCTAACCGCGCGAAATTTTTTAAAAAAATGATTTTTTTTCACACATATGGGCCTCCTCAGCCACCCTCAGAAAACCTAGGGGGTCAAAATACGTCTACCGTGCCCCCTTCTACCCATTCTGAACATTATTTGCCCTCCATCTTGTATCTTTATTCGACCGAAACACAAAATGGTGGACTCCCGTAACGCTGCCGGTTCGCGTACCGGGGCGCTCACCGGGAAGCGCTCCATTAAAAAAGGTGGGAAAGTAATTTACAGAAGAAACCCTGGAGACACTTTCACCAAATATAGATGAGCTCATACTACATATCAATCCCTACCATTTTCACACATTTGGTTGGAATTCCATTTAGCCATTTAGCCTGTAGACCTCTCTAAATACCCTGAGGTAAATTACTTCACAAAACACAGCTGAAGTGTTGGAATTGACAACCAATTAAAATGTTACTTTCATTTTCTACTTTTTTTACCTGACATTTGATTGGTTATGTACCTGAATATATATAAAGAAAGAGAGAGAAACACAGCCATTTTGACTACTACTTCCTGAACTACATTGCAAGATCATTTTCACTCACAACTTAAACTTGTTTTCAAAAGGTAAGATATTATTTTATAAATTTGAAAACATTTTCAGATAGTTATATACTATCCCTCTGTAAGAGTTAGACATTGAGAAAGGCTTGTTTATTATAATTATGGATTGATTTAGGTTTCTGTGGTATTATTATGAATTTACATAGGCTTTCTCACAGGCACTTTTTAATAGTACTACTTCATGCCTCAAAACTACCTGTCTGAACTTAAACCCAACAGTGCCCTATCTCTACTGATATATTTATTTTGTATTCAAATTTCAGCACAAAAATGCAAGGAGAACAGAACGTTTCCTTTGAAATTGTCCTAGACATGAATAATGAGGAAATAATTGAACCCATTGACTTGGAATTCATGGATGAATCACGAGACCATGAACTTCTACAATGTGTAGAATCTGTGGATCATTTACTTCATTATGATGACGGTCAAATGTGGGAAGTTATGTTCACTCAACAAGAGGACATATCGGACAGTCAAATGTTAGACGTTCTATTAAATTTTGAAAAAGAATCAGAAAAATAAAATTATATTTAATATTTAAAAATTGTTTGAGGCTTTAATCATTTTTATATGTAATTCATAAACTAGTACCAAATTGATTATAAAGTAAAGTCAGACTTATAGTATACTGTGCACAATTTCAAAAATACATTTATATTTAATAATCATTAATACTGCTACTTAAATAAAAAAAAAACAACAAAAAGAACAATCAATAAACATACAATATTTCAAAATATCATAGTCTATCATTCTTTTTTCCTTATAGTACGCTCCCCGGACCGCTTCCCGGTGCGCGTACCGGGCGCTACCCACGCAAAAAAAACAAAAAAAAATTATTATTTTTTTGCCCCGCGGGGCCCTTTTAAAGCCTCCACATCAAACCTAGGGGGTCAGGAAGGATCTACTATGCCCCCTTATGGTCATTTCCCCCTTTCTTTTGGCCTCCTCTTGTCTCTCGATCCTACCGAGAGACAAGATGGCGGCCGCTCCGGACTGTTTAGAATGTTGACAGACACCGGAGAGCCAATCAGCTTCGCTTCGCGAAGTTCCGTTACGCGCCAAGTACGCGAACCGGGGCGCTGCCTGGAGCGCGCTTACAGATATATATATTTTTGGAACGTTAATTTCTCAAAATCCACTGGAGCACATATCTTGAGACCTAGCAAAGGCACATCGGGCTAACAGTCCCTACAATTTTGCCAAGTTTCGTGCAAATCCATTCAGCCATTCGGGCTAAAAGTGAGGCCAACCGCCCTATGGAAATTAACATGGGAAAAACGCGTTTTGGGATCCCCCTTTTTTCTCGGCCCCCCCTTGACGAACCCCCCCCAAATTTTCAGTGGCTGCTCAGAAACAAAATGTTCCATTTTCCTGACAATTTCAGCCAATTCCGTCAACAAACGCCAAAGTTATTAGACATAGAATTATCAAAAATCCCATAGAGAAAAAATCCTAACTATATATACCTAATGGCGACCGCCAGCAGGTAATATATATATATATATATATATATATATATATATATATATTATCACAGGATCTCCCCGGTCCCGGGGAGGAATGGAGTCGCTGAAAGACGGCACTGACACGCTTCTCTCAATAAAGGTGATTTATTTCATCAATCCATGTGGGGGATTTGGCAACAAAAAGCAACCAACGCGTTTCGACTGCGTCCGCAGTCTTGATCACGGTCAGTTTAGGAAGTGAAGCTTACAGTTTTATGAAACAAACAAGACATTTTGGTTACACCCCTTGATCCCTGGCCCCACCCATACATTTGGGTATTGTGGGATATGTAGTCCTCATACAATTCATATGACTTTTCATTAAAGTGTTTAGGGATGCATGTCATTTATACATTTAAATTGCTATTAAATTTAGCTCTGTCCACATTTACAATAGCAGTTTTTTAGGGATGCATGTCATTTATACATTTCAATTGCTGTTCAATTTAATTCTGTCCGCATTAAGTTAACAGTAGCGATGCATTTAGTCTTATGGGTGTCATGAGAAGCCCGTGAAATGGGTGGTCCCGCCCTCCAGTGGGCTTGGGCTGTGCCTCTGCTGACTGGTATTGGTAATTATATCACGCCCACTATTGGTAACCATTTTGTCCTGTTACTCAACCTATGACCTGCCTTTTGTAATCAGGCATAACATTTCATATGGTTAAATTCATTTATACAATGGGGCATGTGAGTACAGTCCTTAGTCTTTATGTTCAGGTTCTCATTGGCATAATACTGCCCTCCGGTGGGCTGATTAGTCCGTTGAAACAGAAGTTTGTTTCATCTGTGAGCGTAGTTCAAGTGAAAAATTAATGAGTGAAGTGGTGAAGAAAAAATAAAAATAATAATAATGGGTTAAAATTGTTCATGGTCTGCGGGGAGTTAATAGAGAGTTGTTGGATTAAAGATGTATATATAGTTCTTCCGACTGGTTGAGCCCAAATGGGGTCATGGTCCTGAAGTTCAGGATATGTTTTGATTCTTTTCGTCGGAGTTCCTTCTCATTGTGTCCACCCCTTATTGAGAGACTTAAGGTTTCAATGCCCCAGAAGCGTAGTTTCTTCCAATCTCCTTCGTGATTCAACTCCATATGTTTTGCAACAGCGTTGCTTCTGTCCTTGTGTACAGTGGCTCTGACGTGCTCTAATATACGTTTTTTTAACTCACAGATTGTGCTGCCTATATATTTGAGGTGGCATGGACATTCAATCATGTACACTGTGTTTTTGCTGTTGCATGTAATGCATTCTTTGATTTTCCAGGTTTTGTTGTTGGGCATTGGTATTTCCTTGGTTGGCTTGGCTATTTCACAGATCTTACAATTGTAACATTTTACAAACCCTTTGGTTTGTAGCCATGATTTCTTGTTGGAGGTTTGGAAGTGACTATGAACCAGTTGGTCCTGCAGGTTTCTCGCTCTCCTGTATGTTAAGATGGGGTGGTTACCCATTTTTTCTCCTATTACTGGGTCCATTTGTAGAAGTTTCCAATTTCTTCTTAGTATTTGATTCAGTTGTTTAGTCTCTAGACTGTAATCTGTTATGAACCTGATCGGTTCTTCTTGTGTTGGTCCCGAGATCTCTTTTGGTTTTAGGCAATCTTCCCTTGTTTTAGAATTGGCCTTTTCCCAACATAGTTGAGTTGCTCGTTGATTGTATTGTCTCTTGTCAAAAGCGTTGCTTGGCGATGTTACTTTGTTTTTGCCATTGTTGCTCCTCACTGCAAATTCTCCGTAAACGTAAGAATTCCCCATAGGGGATGCTTGTTATGAGCGACTGCTGGTGGAAGCTGGTGGCTTCTAATGTTGAGTTTGTCGCAGTGCTTTTGCGATGAAGCGTAGTTTCCATTAGATTGTTTCGTATGTACACTTCCGTGTCTAGGAAAACTGCTGTGTCTTGACTAATGTTGTAGGTAAATTTGATGCCAGGTGTGCTATTGTTTAAAATTTGAAAATATTGCAGAAATTTGTCTTTTCCTCCGTCCCACACAATGAACAGGTCATCTATAAATCTTTTCCAGACTTTGATATGTTGTGTGAACGTTTGTAGATTTATGTCCCATGCCACTGTTTCCTCCCACCAACCCATGGCGGTGCAGGCATAATTGGGGCTAAAGGAAAAACCCATGGCCGCTCCATTCTTTTGTTTGTACATAGTTTCCCCAAACACAAATACATTGTTTTCAAGCAGATATTTGATCATGTCGAGCAGCATGATGTTATGATGTTGGTAATGGATGTTCCGTTCCTGGAAAGCGCATTGGCATGCCTCAAGACCCATATTGTTGTCTATGTTTGTGTATAATGCAATTACATCCATGGTGATCAGGATGTAATGTGATTGCCATTGTATTTGTTTCAAATTACAAAGAAAGTCCGTGGTGTCTTTTATGTAAGACTTTAGGAGCTTCACATGTGGGCTCAGATAGAAATCTATAAAATTGGATATGGGCTCCAGTAAGGAACCATTAGCCGACACAATTGGTCTCCCTGGTGGTTTCGTGGCGTTTTTATGGATCTTAGGCAGAAAGTATATGGTAGCTGTCTTCGGGAAATCCACTGTCAAATACTTTTTCTCATCAAAGTCTAGGAGTGGCCGCCTTCTTCCGCCAGTCGTCAGCTGTGAGTCCCTCTGTCTTCCGAAGGTATACCGGCGAGCGCCTCGAAGAGTAATTTGTATTCCACCGCTTGGCTCACTTTCCCTTCGCTAGGCGCTCTTTGATTCTCGGTCGCATTTCTCCTGCGGTTGAGCCAACCGCTGTAAATTATCACAGGATCTCCCCGGTCCCGGGGAGGAGTGGAGTCGCTGAAAGACGGCACTGAAAATTGCAAATTGAAAAACATGAGGAAGAGGTCAGGCAAAGAAAACAAACTAAATTCGAAAGGGACGCCAATGATTATGCGCAAGGTCGCATATTTACGTTTGCACGAAAATATGATTCATTCAGGCCATCCAAAACCAACATTGCCAGCTCCTCCTCAAGTATGGCATCCTTAACATCAGCAGAATTAAGCGAAGAAGACACAAATCTAGACCCCGGACAGAGGATTTTTTTAGGAGACATGCGCCTTGTCCTATCGCAACAAAGATGGGAACAGAACCACGGGGCGCAGAGAAATACACGCGGTCGAGCCAGGGGCAGAGGAAGAGGTTGGCAACCAAGATTCAACAGATCCACACAAGGAGGGGCCGACGGAGAAACGGCTACAAGCGAAAAAGTGGGAACACAAACCAGACTTATGAAACAAAAGAGAGGGAAATAGATGAAGAACTCCAAATAGTCAACCTATCTGGAAAAGAAATCACGGATGCGGAAATCTCCCTACTAAAGAAAGGAATTAATTTTTGTCCCAAAGCACGCATTAACCTGGCCCAAACAAGAATTGACCTGTATTTATATATACGAAAAATCAAGCTTGCAAAATTCTTTGCAGAGAGAAAAAACAAACCTAAAATTACCAAAAATCAGCCCAAACCAACATCGATACTCCTTGCAAAAGAGTCGGAAGCTTATTTAACTGTGCTAAATCTTAACGCACAAGAAGGCCAAGAAATTAGCCTAGAAACAGCCATACCACAACTGGGAGCCGGAACTAGTGGTTTGAAAGCAAAATCTAAGTTTTACCCGCAACTAGCACCAGGAAACAAAATTGACATGTTTCAAGAGGCAGTAATTCACGACCCATATAACATCAAAATAAAAAACCAAACCAAAGATAACCTATCTAAAAGTGAAAGAGAAGCCTTAAACTCATTACGGAACAATGACACCTTTGAGATCAAAGCGGCCGACAAAGGCGGCAACATAGTGCTATGGGATCGAAAACTTTATATTGCTGAGGCGATGGAACAATTGAACAATTTGTACTATTATGAAAAAATAGACAAAAATCCAATGGATCAAATCAAGAGAGAATTGGACGGAAAGATATCACAATGGGAAAACGAAGAACTCCTAGACTTTGATGAGAAAAAGTATTTGACAGTGGATTTCCCGAAGACAGCTACCATATACTTTCTGCCTAAGATCCATAAAAACGCCACGAAACCACCAGGGAGACCAATTGTGTCGGCTAATGGTTCCTTACTGGAGCCCATATCCAATTTTATAGATTTCTATCTGAGCCCACATGTGAAGCTCCTAAAGTCTTACATAAAAGACACCACGGACTTTCTTTGTAATTTGAAACAAATACAATGGCAATCACATTACATCCTGATCACCATGGATGTAATTGCATTATACACAAACATAGACAACAATATGGGTCTTGAGGCATGCCAATGCGCTTTCCAGGAACGGAACATCCATTACCAACATCATAACATCATGCTGCTCGACATGATCAAATATCTGCTTGAAAACAATGTATTCGTGTTTGGGGAAACTATGTACAAACAAAAGAATGGAGCGGCCATGGGTTTTTCCTTTAGCCCCAATTATGCCTGCACCGCCATGGGTTGGTGGGAGGAAACAGTGGCATGGGACATAAATCTACAAACGTTCACACAACATATCAAAGTCTGGAAAAGATTTATAGATGACCTGTTCATTGTGTGGGACGGAGGAAAAGACAAATTTCTGCAATATTTTCAAATTTTAAACAATAGCACACCTGGCATCAAATTTACCTACAACATTAGTCAAGACACAGCAGTTTTCCTAGACACGGAAGTGTACATACGAAACAATCTAATGGAAACTACGCTTCATCGCAAAAGCACTGCGACAAACTCAACATTAGAAGCCACCAGCTTCCACCAGCAGTCGCTCATAACAAGCATCCCCTATGGGGAATTCTTACGTTTACGGAGAATTTGCAGTGAGGAGCAACAATGGCAAAAACAAAGTAACATCGCCAAGCAACGCTTTGACAAGAGACAATACAATCAACGAGCAACTCAACTATGTTGGGAAAAGGCCAATTCTAAAACAAGGGAAGATTGCCTAAAACCAAAAGAGATCTCGGGACCAACACAAGAAGAACCGATCAGGTTCATAACAGATTACAGTCTAGAGACTAAACAACTGAATCAAATACTAAGAAGAAATTGGAAACTTCTACAAATGGACCCAGTAATAGGAGAAAAAATGGGTAACCACCCCATCTTAACATACAGGAGAGCGAGAAACCTGCAGGACCAACTGGTTCATAGTCACTTCCAAACCTCCAACAAGAAATCATGGCTACAAACCAAAGGGTTTGTAAAATGTTACAATTGTAAGATCTGTGAAATAGCCAAGCCAACCAAGGAAATACCAATGCCCAACAACAAAACCTGGAAAATAAAAAGAATGCATTACATGCAACAGCAAAAACACAGTGTACATGATTGAATGTCCATGCCACCTCAAATATATAGGCAGCACAATCTGCGAGTTTAAAAAAACGTATATTAGAGCACGTCAGAGCCACTGTACACAAGGACAGAAGCAACGCTGTTGCAAAACATATGGAGTTGAATCACGAAGGAGATTGGAAGAAACTACGCTTCTGGGGCATTGAAACCTTAAGTCTCTCAATAAGGGGTGGACACAATGAGAAGGAACTCCGACGAAAAGAATCAAAACATATCCTGAACTTCAGGACCATGACCCCATTTGGGCTCAACCAGTCGGAAGAACTATATATACATCTTTAATCCAACAACTCTCTATTAACTCCCCGCAGACCATGAACAATTTTAACCCATTATTATTATTTTTATTTTTTCTTCACCACTTCACTCATTAATTTTTCACTTGAACTACGCTCACAGATGAAACAAACTGCTGTTTCAACGGACTAATCAGCCCACCGGAGGGCAGTATTATGCCAATTAGAACCCGAACATAAAGACTAAGGACTGTACTCACATGCCCCATTGTATAAATGAATTTAACCATATGAAATGTTATGCCTGATTACAAAAGGCAGGTCATAGGTTGAGTAACAGGACAAAATGGTTACCAATAGTGGGCGTGATATAATTACCAATACCAGTCAGCAGAGGCACAGCCCAAGCCCACTGGAGGGCGGGACCACCCATTTCACGGGCTTCTCATGACACCCATAAGACTAAATGCATCGCTACTGTTAATTTAATGCGGACAGAATTAAATTGAACAGCAATTGAAATGTATAAATGACATGCATCCCTAAAAAACTGCTATTGTAAATGTGGACAGAGCTAAATTTAATAGCAATTTAAATGTATAAATGACATGCATCCCTAAACACTTTAATGAAAAGTCATATGAATTGTATGAGGACTACATATCCCACAATACCCAAATGTATGGGTGGGGCCAGGGATCAAGGGGTGTAACCAAAATGTCTTGTTTGTTTCATAAAACTGTAAGCTTCACTTCCTAAACTGACCGTGATCAAGACTGCGGACGCAGTCGAAACGCGTTGGTTGCTTTTTGTTGCCAAATCCCCCACATGGATTGATGAAATAAATCACCTTTATTGAGAGAAGCGTGTCAGTGCCGTCTTTCAGCGACTCCATTCCTCCCCGGGACCGGGGAGATCCTGTGATAATTTACAGCGGTTGGCTCAACCGCAGGAGAAACGCGACCGAGAATCAAAGAGCGCCTAGCGAAGGGAAAGTGAGCCAAGCGGTGGAATATATATATATATATATATATATATATATATATATATATATATATATATATATATATATTCACTGAAAAAACCATAGGTTATAGACCATATATAGTTAGGAATTAGCATTTACAAAACATTATTTTACTCACACAAAACCATTGAAATTCGCATATATAGTTAGTTGCACTAACTATATATCGCGCACCCGCAATCCACTGCTGATCATGTCACATATTACATCATTCATGACATGGTCAGTGACATCACTGATGACATCACTGATGACATCTCAAATGACATCACTGATGACATCACTGATGATATCTCAAATGACATTACTGATGACAACATCCAGTGACTGTGTATTTCTGTAAAGTTAAAATATGTCTTACGTATTGAAAAATGAGTGGATGTAGGAGTGTCTGGATGAAGGATTTAGTAGGTGCATGACTGACTGTATGAGTGAGTGATTAAATGTGGCTCACTGAGTGCATGGGTTAGTGACTAAAGTTTCTTAATTTGTGCATCATTATGTCTGTTGTTCTATAAAATGCTGCATGTGTTGATCAGTAGCTATATGAGTAACTATATGGGTTATTGATTGGTTGCCCAAGTATTTGTATGGGAGACTGAGTGTGTGTGTGGGTGGCTGGGAGGTGTATGACTCTGTGCATAGATGTGTGAGCAGTTGATTCACTAGATGTATGGGTTCAAAAGGGCATGTGGAAACAGCTGTATGGGCGGTTGACTGTGTGCATGAGTGTATTGGTGAGTCAATAGATATCTCAGTGCTACATGTCAAAGTAAATACATATGTAAAACACAGTACATGTGAGAGTTGACATATATAAATAACTGTGCATAAGACTAGTGAATGTGTGAGTGGCTGTATGAATCATTGTGAACTTGTATCAGGGACTGTATAAGAGAGTAAATATGTGTTAGTATATGTTTGAATAAGTAAGGTGTGTATAACTGTATAGTTGAGAAAATGGAGGTGTGATTGATTCTTTGCATGACTGAATAGGTGTGTGAGTAACTCCATGGATGAGTGACAGTCTGTGAGTGTCTGTTTACACTGAGTGTATCTAAGGTTATATTAGAGTCTGAAGAGGTTCATCATATTATCACATGAATAATGTCATCAGTGATGTGCTCAGTAATGTCATCAGTGATGTCATTTGAGATGTCATCAGTGATGTCATTTGAGATGTCATCAGTGATGTCATCAGTGATGTCACTGACCATGTCATGAATGATGTAATATGTGACATGATCAGCAGTGGATTGCGGGTGCGCGATATATAGTTAGTGCAACTAACTATATATGCGAATTTCAATGGTTTTGTGTGAGTAAAATAAGGTTTTGTAAATGCTAATTCCTAACTATATATGGTCTATAACCTATGGTTTTTTCAGTGAATTTTCAAGGTTTTGTAAATGCTAATTCCTAACTATATATGGTCTATAACCTATGGTTTTTTCAGTGAATTTCAATGGTTTTTTAATAGCAAATATCAAAAACTTTCAAATGTATTCTTCTTTAATTCGAAAAATATATTTTATATGTTTTTAATACAATTTTTGTATGTATTTTTTAAAAAATTTTCTTTTTGTTTCGCTCCCGGTCCGCGAACCGGGTAGCTTCCCGTTAGCTCAATTTGGTGCCGCGACCCGGTCCGCGAACCGGTAAACGTTCCGTTTGCGCAACTGCCGCGTTAGAAAGCAACATTGTGACGCGTTGCGTAATCGCGACGTATGGCGCTCTCGCGTAATGCGTCTTATGACGCGCCGCGTTAGCGCACCCGGAAGTGCTCCGGAGCGCGAACCGAGGCGCGAAGCGCAGCGCCCCGGAAGCGATCCGGGGCGCTGCGCGCAGCGCGTAACGTAAGCGTAACAGGTCATGTAACTTGTTATCAAAACTTTTCATTGGTTCATTTCACTTTTGGTTTCCTAATGATGTAAGGCTAGGTCATGTGACCTAAAAATAACACTTTTCATTGGTTTAGAACAATTTTTTTTCCCAAATGATGAAAACCCCTCCTTGTTTCCTCACTCTGACTTTCAACTTTGTGAGAGGAAGACCTTTTTTGATTACTTAGAAATGGCAAGTCTTGTAGCTGCAGCTGGTGCACCCCCACCACCACCACCACCTCCTAGGAAGAGAGGACCACCTCCTCAGGTTATCCTTCAGCAAGAGGAGGAAGAAGAGGAAGAAGAGGAAGAGACGCAAGGGGAGAGGCAGTTTTTGCCTGAGGAGGCAAGAATTTCCCATGTAAAGGAAGATTTCATCTGGCAATTTTATTCATTTCCCCAGGGCCAAAAGAAAGTAAATGCCCACTATGTTACTTGCCTTATCTGCAAAAAAGATCTGTCCAGAGGGACAGATAAGAAATATAGCTATGGCAATTACACCATGCATCGCCATATGCAGAGGTGGCACCCTAATAATTATAGTGCTGCGCAGGTACGTGACCTTCAGGATAAACCCCCCTCCTTTGGCCAGAACATCAAATGTAGAGGCAGTGACGGCACCAGAGGCGAGGGAGACGGTCCCAAATATACAGATGAAGTTTGGGAGTGTGAAACAAGTGTGCGTTTATTGCGGCCAATTGATTTGCGACAGGGAAAGTAGCATTACTTTAATCAACAGAGCTATCGACAATCATAATTGTCCAAAACGCCCCAGAAAATAAATTATCTTTTTTTTTTTGTTGCTCCTGTTGAGCCCTTTATAATGAATCATTTTCGTTCCCCCCCCCAAAAAAAACAAAAAAAAATAAAATCATTAAAAAAAATACAAAAAAAGTAAAAAATGTTCAGAAAAATAATTAAAAAAATCTAAAACAACAAAAATAATTCAAAAAAAGTTATTTTCAGAACTACCTCCCCTTTATAAAAAATTGCTAGAATGTTTAGCACTCTGGCATCCTCTATTTCTTTTGATTCGCTTCCCGGTTCGCGCGCCGGTACGCGAACCGGAAGCGAACCAGAAAAAAAAAAAGAAGAGTAAGTATAAGGGAAGGAAACAGAGAGTAATGTTAAAAGAAAGACAGCTAGAGGGAGTAACACAGAGATACTGTTTAATAGATCTATTTACCGAAGAAAAGATGGAAGAGGGTATAATTGTGAAAAACAAAATAGATAAGGAAGTGAAAGAAAAAAAGGAGAGTAGAAGAATAATAAACAAGAGTTTCTTAGAGAATGTGAGTGAATGTTCAAAATAAGAAGAAAAATAGTAAAGGATGTGGAATGAGAGGTAGGGATAGTACCGGACTAAAAGAACAATCCTGAGGGAAAATGTTAAGATAACAGTGAGCAAAAGTAAATAGGAATAAAACAAGATGTATGATAGTGACTAAGGTTAAAACATGTGGAATAACAGAGAGAATGAACAGAAAGCAGAAAAGAAGAATTGACAGAAAAGGAATGATTGATCAGCAAAGAAATGTAAATAACATAGGGGCATATTATCAACACAGGCGATAAAATTATCGCTGCTTTTATCGGCAGAAAACTGCCGCTAAAGCTGCTTTTGCGGCAGAAAACTGCCGCTAAAGCCGCTTTTGCTGCAGTTTTCTGCTGATAAAAGCAGCGATAATTTTATCGCCTGTGTTGATAATATGCCCCTTAGTGTGCTTGAACTACAGGGAGAAAGCATAATGAACAAGTAGTGAAAGAGTGATCAGTCAGAGACAGTGAGAGTAATAGAGACGGAGTGAGTGAACAGGAGTGAGGAACTATGAGAACAGAGGGACTGAGAAAAAGAGTGGAAGGAGTAGAGTAAGCAAGTAATAGAGAAAGGAATGAGGGAAGTAGCAAAGGCAGGAAACTGAGGGTTAAAGAAATGAAGCAGTGGAACTAATAGAAGTTAAATGTGATAGAAATGTAACGAAAAGAGTACAAAGCATTTACCTTTTAATTGTCGTTAACTTAGTCACTTGTTATTTTTATACTTTCAATCTGTGAAAGAAAGAACAAAAATTTGAAAAATATTAAAACATGTATTTAAAAATTAGAAAAGACAAGGGAAAAGATTGAAAATCATCCAATTTTACAAAGAAATAAAGTTAGAGATATACATGCAGAAAAAAAAGAGAAAGAAACAGTGATAGACAGTCAGAGACAAAAAGAAATTGAAATAGAGTAAATTACTAAGAGAAAAAAAAGAAGATACTTTCAGTGACAGAAAAGAAGGATAGAAGAGAAAACTAAATTGAAGTTGTGTAAGCTACTAAAAGAAAGTGAGTAAGGTAAACTATATAAGGAAAGGGTGAATAAATAAAAGAGAGTGAGGGAGAGAGGAGACAGAGGAAGTGAAGGAAAGAGTGTCAGATACAGACTGAGTGAGGCATCTACACAATGTGATTCATAATGTTAGGAAACACAGGTAATGTAATTGAAAAACGTTCAATTTTTTTTGCTCATTTCACAATCACATCACTTGTGTTTCCTTTGCTTAGGTATCTCATTGTGCAGATGTAGTCTAGCATATGAAAGACTACGCAGAAGGTGAGCACTGTATGCAACAATTTTGACACTTACAGAAGATTCAGCTTCTCCATGCCCCCTACACTGTCCTAAATGTATACAGTTTAAAGTGACGGTATCTTGTTGCAGATGAAGTGAGGCCTATCTTGCAACATGGTGCATCTTTTGCACTGCTGCTGCGTCACAAAAGTGACGCAACGGCGGCGCAAAAGAGGCGCACGGCCATCATAAAACTGCCCCTAACATTTTAAATGATTGATTCAGGATGACGATAAGGTGTGGCCTATCCAGAGGTTTGTTTGAGGTGAGGACTACTCAGGGTTGCAGATGAAATTTAGGCTTGTTGAAGAGTACAGAGGAGATAATACATGTGCAGGCCTACCAATGAAGTGAGTCATATCCACTGCACTCTTGAACAAAGGCCAGACCTCCTCTGTCTCCCTGGACAGACCTAAACCTCATCTGCACAATGTGATTCGTAATGTTAGAAAACACAGGTGATGTAATTAAAAAATGTGCAAATATTTATGCTCAATTCACAATCACATCACCTGTGTTTCCTCAGCTTAGGTATCTCATTGTGCAGATGTAGTCTAGCATATCCAAGAGTACGCAGAAGATGAGGACTGTATGCAACAGAGCAATGTACATTACTCACAATAAAGCATTTCTTTTTTTTTTAAAACGATGTTTTGGTCATAATTTGAAAACACAACACAGCTCCTATGTAGAAGCACACCCTGTCAGTACTTAAATTTGCCAAGCACACATGGGGGCGTATTTACAAGGACCTTGCACCACGGGGAAATGACTTAAATTAAAATGGGGAAAATAACGTCAAAGTGACTCAAAGGCCTTGTAAATATGCCCCAAGCAGCCTTTGAAACTCTAACAGTATATTTCAAGAAACCTAATTGACTTCAAGAAACGTTTTTAAACACATCAAGTAAACTAATTATTCACCCACATTCATGGGGAAGTGACTTAAAATGCCCTAACACACATGAAAACTTATTTTTAAGGGCCTTGCACCATTTTTGCGTCACTTTTAACATGGCTATGTAACTCAAAGAAACAAAGTCTAAATTTCCCAAGCACACATGGGGGCGTATTTACAAGGACCTTGCACCACAGGAAAATGACTTAAATTAAAATGGGGAAGATAGCGTCAAAGTGACTCAAAGGCCTTGTAAATATGCCCCAAGCAGCCTATGAAACTCTAGTAGTACATTTCAAGAAACCTAATTGACTTCAAGAAACATTTTTAAACACATGAAGTAAACTATTTATTCACCCACATTCATGGGGAAGTGACTTAAAATGCCCTAACACACATGAAAGCGTATTTTTAAGGCCCTTGCACCATTTTTGCGTCACTTTTAACATGGCTATGTAACTCAAAGAAACAAAGTCTAAATTTGCCAAGCACACAAGGGGGGCGTATTTACAAGGACCTTGAACCACGGGAAAATGACTTAAATTAAAATGGGGAAGATAACGTCAAAGTGACTCAAAGGCCTTGTAAATATGCCCCAAGCAGCCTATGAAACTCTAGCAGTACATTTCAAGAAACCTAATTGACTTCAAGAAAAGTTTTTAAGCACATGAAGTAAACTATTTATTTACCCACATTCATGAGGAAGTGACTTAAAATGCCCTAACACACATGAAAGCGTATTTTTAAGGCCCTTCCACCACTTTTGCGTCACTTTTAACATGGCTATGTAACTCAAAGAAACAAAGTCTAAATTTGCCAAGCACACATGGCGGCGTATTTACAAAGACTTTGCACCACGGGGAAATGTCTTAAATTAAAATGGGGAAAATAACATCAAAGTTACTCAAAGGCCTGGTAACTATGCCTCAAGCAGCCTATGAAACTCTAGCAGTACATATCAAGAAACCTAATTGATTTCAAAAAACGTTTTTAAACACATCAAGTAAATCACTTATTTACCCACATTCATGGGGAAGTGACTTAAAATGCCCTAACACACATGAAAGCGTATTTTTAAGGCCCTTCCACCACTTTTGCGTCACTTTTAACATGGCTATGAAACTCAAAAAAACTAAATCTATTTGTAAAACACTTGACACAAAGCAACATTTTAAATACACAACTTTCTTCATAAATTTATCCCTAAAGCATACTATTCTCTATCTAAATTAAATTAATCTTTTCTCACCTTAGCAAATACTTTTTCAGTTTCAAAACAGTCTCAGACACACACCAATTTTTCTTTAGCAGAGCAAAAGGTATGCACTCCAGAGGCTGCAACTAACAATGGCACAGAAATGCTGTAATTCATAACACATATCTCTCATGTCACCCAATCAAAACTCTTCCCTCACTTTTTTCAAATCAATACCCTTCCCCCCTCTGCCCTTTCTTCCTTTTTTCCATAGCAACCACATCCTGAAAGAGCTGTCATGTTTACAAGTTCACACAACAATGTTTCAATTGAACTCTGAACTCTCAGTACACCTGCGTATCCAGTGCAATCTTTCATAAAATGATTTTTTCTTGACCATTCAAATTACATCTTTCAAAGAACTCATCCATGCACCCTAACTTTCTGTTTTCAGCAATCAAAATCCACCAATCACTGCTACTGAATCATTACCACAGAAACTCCACAGTTTTTTTCATTACACACTCCTACTATTTCAACTGCCATTTCATTCCCACACTTCATCTGACTGCAGCAGAACCTCCTCTCATCATGTTTTCTGTCTGGATTGTTGGACATAGTTACATCCACTGGGCTCAAAGGTATGCTGATAACAGAAATTTACACAACCTCAATTTACAAAATGTGGAAATCAACTGGATTGGTCACAGAGGATTAAGATGTCACCAATTGATACCATTGGTGAAAACCTTTTTGCATTTGCCAAACCCTGACCTGTTAATTGTGCACTGTGGTGGAAATGACTTGGGTACTTTGACTGGGGTAGGTCTGTAAATGCTTTTAAAGGACACCTTTGAGCAATTGATGGCACTTTTTCCTCAAACTGCCTTGGTATATTCAAATATATGCCAAAGACAGAAATGGAGGTGGTCCAACCAATTTTGTCCACAAATTGAGAAATCGAGGAAGCATGTAAATAAGTCTGTTTCAGCTTACATGAGAGACCATGGAATGGGCTCCATCTACAACAATAACTTGCGTTACTACATGCAAGATATCTACAGAGGAGATGGAGTTCACTTCTCAGAAGAGGGGAACAGAGTTTTCATCCTGAATTTAAGACTATGTATTGGTACCTACTTATAAGTACCTAAATCTACCACATACCCAAAATCTCTTCTCAGAGCTACCCTAACTATGATCACTCTAAACAAATTTTAAATGTAACTTTTTTTTTACTAATTTTCACGATTTACGCTTTCCAGAGCGCTACCCGGTACGCGCACCGGACGCTAACCGCGCAAAAATTTGAAAAAAAAATGTTTTTTTTCGCACATATGGGCCTCCTCAGCCACCCTCAGAAAACCTAGGGGGTCAGGATACGTCTACCGTGCCCCCTTCTACCCATTCTGAACAATATTTGCCCTCCATCTTGTATCTCAATTCTACCAAAACACAAAATGGAGGACTCCCGTAACGCTGCCGGTTCGCGTACCGGGGCGCGCACCGGGAAGCGCTCGCTTAAAAAAGGTGGGAAAGTAATTCACTGAAAAACCACTGGAGACACTTTCACCAAATATAGATTAGCTCATACTACATACCAATCCCTACCATTTTCACAAATTTGATTGCAATTCCATTTAGCCATTTAGCCTGTAGACCTCTCTAAATACCCAGAGGTAAATTACTTCACAAAACACATCTGAAGTGTTGGAATTGACAACCAATTAAAATTTTACTTTCATTTTCTACTTTTTTTTACCTGATATGATATGATATGATATGATAAAAATGTATAACGCGCATGGACAATAACCCGCAGGTATCAAGGCGCCTAACAATAAGATCAAAAATTGAAAACAGACGTCCTTACATATAGGCTTGCCGGAAGAGGCGAGTTTTTAGGGCAGTACGAAACTTCTGTAAAGACGGAAGGGATCTCAGGTCCAAAGGAAGATCATTCCACCATTTAGGGGCTAGAGTGGAAAAAGCCCTGCCACCCCATTTAGCTCTTCGTACGCGGGGGACTGTCAGAAACGATTTCCCGGAGGAACGCAAGTTCCTTCCGGGGGTGTAGTGGGAGATGATAGACCCAATTCCCGTGTCGCTATTTTTAGCGATGGCTCTGTAGGTCATGCATAAGACTTTAAATCGGATTCGATGTTCTACCTGTAGCCAATGCAACGTTTTCCTGGCCGCAGTGGCCGAGGAGCGTCTAGGAATATCCAGGACAAATCTAGCTATGGCGTTTTGGACTACCTGTAAGCGCTGCAGGTGGCTCCGGTTTAGCCCAGCATACAGCGCATTACAGTAGTCCAAACGAGAACCTATAAGTGCGACGGCTATTTGCTTTCTAGCCTGTAAGGAGAGATATTTCCTGATCCTACGCAGGGTGTGAATCAAGCCCCAGCAGCTGGAAACAGTTCTACTCACCTGACTAGCCATGTCAAGGGCAGGGTCTATCATCACCCCGAGATTCTTAGCAGATGTTGTGGGGGAAGGGCATATGCCTAGGGAGTCAGGCCACCAGTTGGCTGACCAGATGTTTTCTTTTCCCCCAAACACCATCACCTCAGTCTTCTCCCCATTCAGTTTAAGAGAGTTCTGAATCATCCAATGACCAACCGCCTCCATACAAGATCTAAACTTGGAGGCGATTAGCACATCTGAATGGGGGAGAGAGACGAGTATTTGGGTGTCATCTGCATAAGAGACTACCTCCATCCCGAAAGATCTAATTAGTCTGGCTAGTGGGGTCACATAGATGTTAAAAAGGGTCGGGCTGAGTGCCGACCCTTGGGGGACCCCACACAGCACTGGTCGGGATGGAGATAGGAACTCCCCCAGCTTGACTCTTTGTTCTCTCCCAGTAAGGAAGGAAGTCAAAAGATCTAAAGCTGCGTCCCTCACTCCCACCTCCCTCAGGCGAGATGTAAGTACTGAGGGAGAGAGGGTATCGAAAGCCGCAGTTAGATCTAACAGGACCAGGAGGGAGGTCTGGCCCCCATCCACTGACGTGCGGATCTTATCGAGCACGATGGTGAGGGCTGACTCGGTACTGTGTTCCCTCCTGAATCCATGCTGGGAGGAGTCCAGACATCCCGAGCTTTCTACAAAAACAGCGAGATGCTTGTTAAGATGTGCCTCAAGCATCTTCGCTGGGGCAGGAAGCAGCGAGATAGGACGGAAGTTTTTTAGAACCTCCGGATCAAGGGAGGCCTTTTTTAACAGGGGTTTTACTACCGCCTTCTTCCACTCCAAAGGGAAGATACCATCTCTAATAGCTAGATTCATAATTTCTAGCAACGATGGTAAGAGGGTCTCCCTACACTGCTTGATGATTTTCAGTGGGCAGGTATCCAAGGGAGAGCCAGACTTGATCTTATTAAGCAGGATCTCCAGATCTTGCAAGGCCAGCGGGGGAAAAGAGTCCAGGGTGCACAATGGGGAGATGTCAGTAGTGATCATGTTCATCTCAACCCGAGCGGTGGGCACACTGATACAAACTCTTTGTTCCTTGAGAGCTAGGTGGATATCCTGTATTTTGGAGTGGAAAAAGGAGGCAATCCTGTCACATAGGTCCTGCGAGGGAATAACGGGATCAGCGGCTTGCAGGTTGATTAAAGAGTCTACGGTTTTAAAGAGCTCCTTCGGCGAGGAAAGCGAGGTTGTCAGAGTTACAAAGTAGTCTTGTTTGGCCAGCACAATCTCAGCTTTATATTTCCTAACAAGGAGTTTATGGGCTTCCTTGTTCTTAAAGTCCCAACTAGCATGCCAGAGCCTCTCCTTTCTTCTCACTTCTTGCCTGAGAAGTCTGAGGGAATCCGAGAACCACGGGGCAGATGGTCTCTTTCTGGCTCGGCGGCGGGACTGTACTGGGGCCAGTTTATTCAGGGCCTCAGTAGTAACCTGTTCAAAATGACCTACTGCGGTCTGTACGCTGTCCAAGCCAGTGGTAGAAAGGCTAGCAGCCCAAGGCACGAAGGAATCACTGCTAATACTCCTAAGGTTTCTAGCAGTTTCCATAACGTGATTCCCTTTTTTGCAGGAGTCCACCCTATGGTATTCCAAAAGAAAAGGAACCGCAAGATGATCAGACCAAGATAGGTACACCGGATCCTTGATGGTCAAACGAGGGTCATTGGAGAAGATGCCGTCCAATGTGTGGCCCGCACGATGGGTAGCTCCGCTAACACGTTGCGTGAGTCCACATGATTCTAGAGCCTCAATAAGACATGATGTATCAGATAGATCTTGCCGTTCTAAATGATAGTTAAAATCACCCAGGATAGAAAAATTTTCCCGGCCGAAATAGGGTTCCAGGGACTGGAGAAGGTTGTATGTAAAATGAGTTCTAGAGCCAGGTGGTCGATACACTAAGATTCCATTAAAAAAGGGCCATTGCGCTTCCTTTATTGTAAAGTAAAGTGCTTGAAAGCTATCCGGGAAGTCGGGTATTGGTATAATATGGCATTGCAAGTGATCCTTATGAAGGATCGCTATCCCCCCTCCCACTCGACCCTGTCTATCAAGTCTGACATTTGATTGGTTATGTACCTGAATATATATAAAGAAAGAGAGAGAAACACAGCCATTTTGACTACTACTTCCTGAAGTACATTGCAAGAGCATTTTCACTGACAACTTAAACTTGTTTTTAAAAGGTAAGATGTTATTTTGAAAACTGAAGTATATTGTGCACTTTAAGTTAATATGGAAAACTTTTTCTGATAGTTATATACTATCCCTCTGTAATAGTTATATATTTAGATAGACTTCTCTGTTATAGTTATGGATGGATTTAGGCTTGTCTTGTATAATTATGAATTTACTTAGGTTTCATCACATACACTTTTTTATATTTCTACTTCCAGTCTGATACCATACACTGCCCAAAGATAAATTCACTGTTAAAAACTACCTATCTAAAATTAATCCCAACAGTGCCCTATCTCTACTGATATATATATTTTTTTATGCAAATTTCAGGCAAAATGGAAGGAGAACAAAAAGTGTCATTTGAAATTGTCCTTGAAGAGACCAATCAAGAAAACATTGAACCAAATGACATTGAATTCATGGATGAATCACGGGACCATGAACTACTACAATGTGTACAATCTGTAGATTTCAGACACTCAAATGTTGCAAGTTATGTTCACTCAAAATAAGGACATTTCGGACACTCAAATGTTGGAAGTTATGTTCACTGAAAATGACGACATTTCAGACAGTCAAATGTTAGATGTTCTATTAAATTATGAAAAACAATCACAAAAAAAACAAAAAAAAACAACAAAACGAACAATTAATAAACATACAATATTTGAAAAGTCTATCATTCTTTTTTCCTCATAGTACGCTCCCCGGACCGCTTACCGGTGCGCGTACCGGGCGCTCCCCACGCAAAAAAAACGAAAAACATTTATTATTTTTTTTGCCCCGCGGGGCCCTTTTAAAGCCTCCACATCAAACCTAGGGCGTCAGGGAGGATCTAATATGCCCCCTTATGGTCATTTCCCCCTTTGTTTTGGCCTCCTCTTGTCTCTCGATCCTACCGAGAGACAAGATGGTGGCCGCTCCGGACTGTTCAGAATGTTGACAGACACCGGAGAGCCAATCAGCTTCGCTTCGCAAAGTTCCGTTACGCGTCAAGTACGCGAACCGGGGCGCTAACCGGGGAGCGCTTACAGATATATATATTTTTTTGAACGTTAATTTATCAAAATCCACTGGAGCACATATATTGAGACCTAGCAAAGGCACATCGGGCAAACAATATCTACAATTTTGCCAAGTTTCGTGGAAATCCATTCAGCCGTTCGAGCTAAAAGTGAGTCCACCCGCCCTATGGAAAAATGAATGGGAAAAACGTGTTTTGGGACCCCACTTTTTTCTCGGCCCCCCCTTGACGAAAACCCCCGAAATTTTCAGGGGCTGCTCAGAAACAAAATGTTCCATGTTCCTGAAAATTTCAGCCAATTCCGTCCTCAAACGCCAAAGTTATTCGACATAGAATTTTCAAAAATCCCATAGAGAAAAAATCCTAACTATATATACCTACTGGCGACCGCCAGTAGGTATATATAGTTAGGATTTTTTCTCTATGGGATTTTTGAAAATTCTATGTCAAATAACTTTGGCGTTTGAGGACGGAATTGGCTGAACAGCCAGGTCTTGAGCTGCTTCCTGAAGGCAAGGTGGTCCTGGGTCAGGCGGAGGTGGGTTGGGAGGGAGTTCCAAGTCTTGGCGGCCAGGTAGGAGAAGGACCTTCCTCCTGTGGTGACTCTTCGGATGCGGGGGACGGTGGCGAGGGCTTGGCTGGTCGATCGAAGCTGGCGTTTGGGAGCGTAGAAGTTGAGGCGGCTGTTGAGGTATCCTGGGCCTTGGTTGTGTAGGGCTTTGTGTGCATGGGTGAGGAGCCGGAAGGTGATTCTCTTGTTGACCGGGAGCCAGTGCAGGTCTCTCAGGTGTCCGGAGATGTGGCTGCGGTGGGGGATGTCCAGGATGAGTCGTGCTGAGGTGTTCTGGATCCGCTGGAGTCTCTTCTGGAGTTTGGAGGTGGTTCCGGCGTAGAGGGAGTTGCCGTAGTCCAGACGGCTGGTGACGAGGGCCTGGGTGACCGTCTTCCTGGTCTCGGTGGGGATCCATCGGAAGATCTTACGTAGCATGCGCAGGATGTTGAAGCACGATGAGGAGACGGCGTTGACTTGTCTGGTCATGGAGAGGGAGGAGTCCAGGATGAAGCCCAGGTTGCGTGCGTGGTCTGTTGGTTTGGGTGCGCTGCCCAGGGCGGGGGGCCACCAGGAGTCGTCCCAGGCGGAGGGTGAGGATCCTAGGATGAGGACTTCCGTCTTGTCCGAGTTCAGTCTCAGGCGGCTGTTCGACATCCATTTGGCTACGTCTGTCATCCCTTCGTGCAGGTTGGCTCTGGCAGTGGCGGGGCCGTTGGTGAGGGAGAGGATCAGCTGGGTGTCGTCGGCGTAGGAGATGATGTTGAGGTTGTGCTGGCGTGCGATGGCTGCGAGGGGGCTCATGTAAACGTTGAAGAGTGTTGGGCTGAGCGAGGAGCCTTGAGGGACGCCGCAGATTACTTCGGTGGCCTCCAATCCGAACGGGGGGAGGCGGACTCTCTGTGTCCTTCCGGCGAGGAAGGAGATGATCCACTCCAGTGCCTTCTCCTGGATTCCGACGTTGCTGAGGCGCTGTACAAGGGTACGGTGGCAGACAGTGTCGAAGGCCGCGGAGAGATCCAGGAGGATGAGGGCCGCTGTTTCTCCGTTGTCGAGCAGGGCTCGGATGTCATCGGTAGCTGCGATCAGGGCGGTCTCGGTGCTGTGGTTGGCCCGGAAGCCAGACTGCGAGAGGTGAAAATTAGTTAAAAAAAAGTTACATTCAAAATTTGTTTAAAGTGATCATAGTTAGGGTAGCTCTGAGAAGAGCTTTTGGGTCTGTGGTAGATTTAGGTACTTATAAGTAGGTACCAATACATAGTCTTAAATTCAGGATGAAAACTCTGTTCCCCTCATCTGAGAAGTGAACTCCATCTTCTCTGTAGATATCTTGCATGTAGTAACGCAAGTTATTGTTGTAGATGGAGCCCATTCCATGGTCTCTCATGTAAGCTGAAACAGACTTATTTACATGCTTCCTCGATTTCTCAATTTGTGGACAAAATTCGTTTGACCACCTCCATTTCTGTCTTTGGCATATATTTGAGTATACCAAGGCAGTTTGAGGAAAAAGTGCCATCAATTGCTCAAAGGTGTCCTTTAAAAGCATTTCCAAACCTACCCCAGTCAAAGTGTCCAAGTCATTTCCTCCACAGTGCACAATTAACAGGTCAGGTTTTGGCAAATGCAAAAAGGTTTTCACCAATGGTATCAATTGGTGACATCTTAATCCTCTGTGGCCAATCCAGTTGATTTCCACATTTTGTAAATAGAGGTTGTGTAAATTTCTGTTATCAGCATATCTTTGAGCCCAGTGGATGTAACTATGTCCAACAATCCAGACAGAAAACATGGTGAGAGGAGGTTCTGCTGCAGTCAGATGAAGTGTGGTAATGAAATGGCAGTTGAAACAGTAGGAGTATGTAATGAAAAAAACTGTGGAGTTTCTGTGCTAATGAATCAGTAGCAGTGATTGGTGGATTTTGATTGCTGAAAACAGAAAGTTACGGTGCATGGATGAGTTCTTTGAAAGATGTAATTTGAATGGTCAAGAAAAAATCATTTTATGAAAGATTGCACTGGATACGCAGGTGTACTGAGAGTTCAGAGTTCAATTGAAACATTGTTGTGTGTACTTGTAAACATGAGAGGTCTTTCAGGAGGTGGTTGCTATGGAAAAACGGCAGAAAGGGCAGAGGGGGGAAGGGTGTTGATTTGATTGGGTGACATGAGAGATGTGTGATGAATTACAGCATTTCTGTGCCATTGTTGGTTGCAGCCTCTGGAGTGCATACCCTTTGCTCTGCTAAAGAAAAATTGGTGTGTGTCTGAGACTGTTTTGAAACTCAAAAATTATTTGCTAAGGTGAGAAAAGATTAATTTAATTTAGATAGAGAATAGTATGCTTTAGGGATAAATTTATGAAGAAAGTTGTGTATTTAAAATGTTGCTTTGTGTCAAGTGTTTTACAAAAAGATTTAGTTTCTTTGAGTTTCATAGCCATGTTAAAAGTGACGCAAAAGTGGTGGAAGGGCCTTAAAAATACGCTTTCATGTGTGTTAGGGCATTTTAAGTCACTTCCCCATGAATGTGGGTAAATAAGTGATTTACTTGATGTGTTTAAAAATGTTTTTTGAAATCAATTAGGTTTCTTGATATGTACTGCTAGAGTTTCATAGGCTGCTTGAGGCATATTTACAAGGCCTTTGAGTCACTTTGATGTTATTTTCCCCATTTTAATTTAAGACATTTCCCTGTGGTGCAAAGTCCTTGTAAATACGCCCCCATGTGTGCTTGGCAAATGTAGTCTTTGTTTCTTTGAGTTACATAGCCATGTTAAAAGTGACGCAAAAATGGTGCAAGGGCCTTAAAAAAACTCTTTCATGTGTGTTAGGGCATTTTAAGTCACTTCCTCATGAATGTGGGAAAATAATTGGTTTATTTGATGTGTTTAAAAACGTTTTTTGAAGTCAATTAGGTTTCTTGATATGTACTTCTAGAGTTTCATAGGCGGCCTGGGGCATATTTAGAAGGACTTTGAGTCACTTTGATGTTATTTTTCCCATTTTAATTTAAGACATTTCCCCGTGGTGCAAGGTCCTTGTAAATACGCCCCCCATGTGTGCTTGGCAAATTTAGATTTTGTTTCTTTGAGTTACATAGCCATGTTAAAAGTGACGCAAAAATGGTGCAAGGGCCTTAAAATACGCGTTCATGTGTGTTAGGGCATTTTAAGTCTCTTCCCCATGAATGTGGTTGAATAATCGGTTTACTTGATGTGTTTAAAAACGATTCTTGAAGTCATTTAAGTTTCTTGATAAGTACTGCTATAGTTTCATAGGCTGCTTGGGGCATATTTACAAGGCCTTTGATTCACTTTGATGTTATTTTCCCCATTTTAATTTAAGTCATTTCCCCGTGGTGCAAGGTCCTTGTAAATACGCCCCCATGTGTGCTTGGCAAATTTAAGTACCAACAGGGTGTGCTTCTACATAGGACCTGTGTTGTGTTTTCAAATTATGACCAGAAAATCGTTTTTTTTTAAAAAAGAAATGCTTTTCACATTTATGAGAAGGTCATATTGGTGTCTGCTTCTTTAAATAAATATTTCACTTTCCACCATGAATATGTGAGAATAATTTTCCTTGTTTGCCGGTTTAAAAACACGTTTCTTGAAGTCATTAAGGTTTCACAATATGTTCTGCAAGAGTTTCATAGTCACTATGATGATAATGATATACATTTAGAACTGTGTTGTAGGCATGGAGAAACTGAGGCTTCTGTAAGTGTCAAGGGAGGTGAGTAATGTACATTGCTCTGTTGCATACAGTCCTCATCTTCTGCGTACTCTTGGATATGCTAGACTACATCTGCACAATGAGATACCTAAGCTGAGGAAACACAGGTGATGTGATTGTGAATTGAGCATAAATATTTGCACGTTTTTCAATTACATCACCTGTGTTTCCTAACATTACGAATCACATTGTGCAGATGAGGTTTAGGCCTGTCCAGGGATATAGAGGAGGTCTGGCCTTTGTTCAAGAGTGCAGTGGACATGACTCACTTCATTGGTAGGCCTGCACATGTATTATCTCCTCTGTACTCTTTAATAAGCCTAAATTTCATCTGCAACCCTGAGTAGGCCTCACCTCAAACAAACCTCTGGATAGGCCACACCTTATCGTCATCTTGAATCAATAATTTAAAATGTTAGGGGCAAATTTATGATGGCTGTGCGCCTCTTTTGCGCCGCTGTTGCGTCACTTTTGTGCCGCAGCAGTGATGCAAAAGATGCACCATGTTGCAAGATAGGCCTCACTTCATCTGCAACAAGATACCGTCAGTTTAAACTGTAAACATTTAGGACTGTGTAGGGGGCATGGAGAAGCTGAATCTTCTGTAAGTGTCAAAATTGTTGCATACAGTGCTCACCTTCTGCGTACTCTTTGATATGCTAGACTACATCTGCACAATGAGATACCTAAGCAAAGGAAACACAAGTGATGTGAGTGTGAAATGAGCAAAAGAAATTACACGTTTTTCAATTATATCACCTGTGTTTCCTAACATTACGAATCACATTGTGCAGATGAGGTTTAGGCCTGTCCAGGGAGACAGAGGAGGTCTGGCCTTTGTTCAAGAGTGCAGTGGACATGACTCACTTCATTGGTAGGCCTGCACATGTATTATCTCCTCTGTACTCTTCAACAAGCCTAAATTTCATCTGCAACCCTGAGTAGGCCTCACCTCAAACAAACCTCTGGATAGGCCACACCTTATTGTCATCCTGAATCAATCATTTAAAATGTTAGGGGCAGATTTATGATGGCCGTGCACCTCTTTTGCGCCGCTGTGCGTCACTTTTGTGACGCAGCGGCAGCGCAAAAGATGCGCTATGTTGCGACATATTTACAACTTGATGCATCTAGGCAGATGTGTCACGCTGTAAAGTCCTGTGCCACATGAAACCTGCGTCAGGTTTCATGTGGGCGTTTTGTTGCAGGGTGGGCAGTCATTTGCATGAAAGCCCTGTAAAACTAACACAGTGAAATTTAGAAGATTTCACTGAGTCAGCTTTATGGCATTGCTGAATCAAATCCTTACGCCTGTTTGAAACAGGCATAAGGAGTGATGCACCATGCAATGTGTGGCTTGCCCCTGTGCATTGTAGTAGACATGTCGCGCTTACGACGTGATTCCTGCAATGTGCCGCTTTTGTGGCACAGATGCGTGACGCATCTGTGCTGTTTTTGCTCAATGGTGCTCCGCATTGTAAATGCGGCACATCATGGGTGGCAGAGCAGCGGCGCACGTTAACTGGTGCATCCCTGGGGATGCGCCAGTTAACATAAATCTGCCCCTTTACATTTAAGTATGAGCAAGGGACACAGAGTTGGTGAGGCTTATCCAAGGTTAAGAAGAGATGAGTCCTGTTCACTGAAAACTTGGACATAGGCCTCACCTCCTCAGCATCGCTGGACATGGTTAAATAATATCTGCAAAATGTTACTCTTGTTAAACAATTTTACTATTAAAGTCTCTGAGATTTGTCTCTTACTCTGCAACATCTCATTGTTGTTTTCTTTCTTTAAAGATACCGACAACATCAAGCATGAGTGATAATGAGCAATCTGTTGATCTCGATCTTATCATTGAACTTGTCATTGAAACGTCAGTGGAAGTAGATCCCTTGGATGATTTATATCCTGTGGATGATGAAGAATATGATGAGGATGCTGATTTGTCAGAATTGTATGACATAGGGTGAGCAGCTGACCTGCTCGAGCCTATTAACCTATAAAGACTTTTAAAAATACATTTAAATTACTGGAAATGAAAAGTAACCATGTTAACTGTTTCATTTAAAATTAAATACAACTCCAAAAACAGCTTGTGTGAAGTGTATTTAATAAAATAGTGAAATATGCTAATAAAATTAGTTCGGATTCACATATAAAAGAGCTCAGGTCAAATGTAGAAGCATTCCATTTTTTTGCTACTATTTGTGAGTTAAATTTGCCAATGCACTAAAAATTATTGTATGTAGAATTGACAAGTAGTGTGTTAATTTTTTGACGACTGTTATTGATTTACTGTTTGGTAATAGTGGTTAATAACATTTTTTATTATATTTTACCACAGATTCAACTGCAGATCATTTCAAAATTATACAATGCCATCGAAGCAAAGAAGGAGAAAGGCTACAAAACGTCAAACAAAGCAGCTTACTACATGCTTGCAGCAGTCCTCTACAATAAAAACTTGTCAAGTCACCAAAAAAGCTCCGGGTAAGAGAATGAAATCTTTCCTAAGAAACATTTCCAGAAAAAAAAGTCTCACTACAGAACATGTTTTAGTCCAGAAAAAGAGAGCCAATTTAAACGGAAAGGAAAGGCCACTCAAAAATGTTACTGCTAGAGCAGGAGATAACTCTGTGCATGGTAGTAGAAGGAAAAATCAGTTTAGGGACATTCGTAGACGAATGTTCCGCAACAGGATAATTGGCAATTTGTTAAAAAATATTAAGAAAGGTCAACAGAAAGGGACTTTTTATAAGAGAAAGAGAAACATTGAGAAAATTATTGATCAGGCATTCGAAATTAAGCCAAAGTTATTTATTTTGATAATCAATAGAATTAGGAAACTAAACAAGGTAATTTATGATTTCAAAACAAATAGTAGATGGAAGAGAACAGTTAATCGTAGTAGGAGAATGGATGCATAGTTCAAGTTGTGAGGCATTTTTTAATGAGGAGAGTTATTTCCAGGATAATGATTTGGTGCATGCAGTTGACACCAGTGGTCGAGCATATGAGGTGAAAGATTGTTGTCCGGTTGAAAAAGAAAAACTTGTGTCAACAGAGGCAGAAGAGGTGTTAGGTAATGAGGTTTTAGGAAGACGTCCTAAGGGACCAGTGTACACCTGGAAGTGTAGTAGTATTTGCAGTGTGCGACAGGATTCCATTAATTTGCTTTGTGATTTTGTACGGACATTTAATAGGAAAAGTTTAAAACAGAAAATGAAATTGTTGCAAGAATTAGATCCTTGCAGAGTGAGAGAAGTGACAGGTTTGCATGGCCATTCACTGGCTTGTCTTTCTAGGAGAGTATGCCAGAGTGTTTTTCATCATTTCAGGATGCTAGCAGTACATCATAATAAAGTGAGGAAATTAGTTAGAATGTTGTATTATGCTAAGAGTCCAGCAATTATGCTTAAACAATTATGCACTGCTCTTTTGCATGGTTCTGAAGTAGATGTGAAGAATATTTGTGAAGAAATTGAGCTTTGTTACTTTGCAAGTAAAGAGAAGAATGTTGAAATTGACCCAGAAGAAGAAGGTAATGTGGAAGAGAGTGTACAGGTTTCCAGTACAGATAATTTTCAGAAGGAAATTGCCACGTTTCAGGTGAAATCAAGTGAGAGACCTAATTTCACTTGTGTGTGTTGTCGACGCACTTATTATAAAAATCAGACTAAGTTAGTGGATTTATATGCAAAAAGTGAAAGGGAAAATAGTGAATGGAAGGATTTCTCAACATACTTGATGGTAGAAAAACCAGATGCCTGCTAGAGCAGTTCATAATAATCTGGAATTGGTTGAGATTCCTTCTGAATTGAAGGATTTAAATACTTATGAATCTATTTTGATTCAAAGTGTCCATCCCTTTCAGGCTATTGTACGAATGGAGCCATAGACAGGGAAATTACCTCCATCAGATTTACAGAGAGGATTAAAGGGAAGAGTTGTTTATTTGCCTCTAGATTTGAAGAAAAACATTAATACAATTGGAGTAGAGAAAGTGGAAGAGGAACCTTTGGTTATCTTAGTTAATGGGGTTCCAACAAAGAGTAAGAAAATCTGGCAAGATTTAGTGGATGTTAGGAAAGTCAAAAAGGCAACATTGTATTTGAAGAAAAACAATAAGTACTACAAGAATGTATATGTTGCTGAAGAGGAAGTAAGTGAAGAAGAGGACAGCGATTTGTGTGCTGGACAAATTGAGAAAGTAGAAGCCTCTAAAAATGAAGAAATATATGAACATTATAGTGTTCATCCTTTGCATTCCAAGGAAGTCATGGGGAATGCTATTGAGTTGTTTCAAAATAAACAAGCCAAAGGGAGTCCCATTAGTGTTTGGGAGGAAAGTTTGGAAGCTCGGTGTTTCCCACAACTATTTCCAACAGGTCAAGGAGGAAGATATGATGAGCGACCTGATCAAATTCCTGCTTCTGAATACCGGACTTTACGATTGTATGCAGAAGATCCTAGGTTTCGTCAATGCATTCCCTATTTGTTTCATCTACTGTTTGAAAGCGATCTGTCTGGACTGTCATATGCAGTGAACCACATCTTGAAAAGTGGTATACAGATGCAAAATATCTCAGCAAGGGACTTTATGGATAAAGTCAATGTGCAAGACAGTATTTTGGATTCTCACCTGATTAATCTCATGGCATGTCAGCGTGGTACTAATGAGTACTGGTACCGTCGACATGGAGATTTAAAATGTATGCTGAGGAACTTAGGAACTCCCACATGGTTCCTCACTCTCAGCTGTGCCGAGTATGGCTGGGAAGGCTTACTTGAATTTCTACGAGAGGCAAATGGAAACATTGAAAATATCGAATTCAAGACACCCGGAGAACTGTGCTCTTTGGATCCAGTGAATGTATGCAGGTACTTCAATCATAGATTTGAAGCTATGATGTCTTTCATCATGAACAAGAAAAATCCACCTCTTTGAGAGGTGTTGGATTTCTTCTGGAGAAAGGAGTACCAAGCAAGAGGTGCTCCTCATATACATAAGCTGCTATGGATCAAAGATGCACCCAAATTTGGAACAGATACAGATGACTTAGTGATGAGTTTCATACAACAGTATTCTACATGTGCTGTTCCAAAGACAAAGGAAGACAAAAGCCTAAGAGAACAATTTTTACGTTTTCAAAGCCATCGTTGTGGAAAGTACTGTCGTCGTAAATTCAGAAACAAGGACAAGTTCTACACAAAATGTCGTTTCGCCTTTCCACGACCGGTGATTTCTAAAGGAAGAGTGAACAGTTTGATGTCTTCGCTGCGACATTATGTGACGAGGAAATCACCCAAAAATACATACAATTTGAAAAGAAACGAAGAGTCCAAGTACATCAACGACTACAACCCAGTGATTTTGTCCATGTGGAATGCTAACATGGATATACAGTTTGTGGCTGATAACTGTATGGCTGTGGCTCGGTATGTGACATCTTACATCACAAAAAAAGAAAAGACAGAATTGAAGGATATGTGGGAGGACATTTCCCATGAAAAGAGCCTCTGTAAGAAGTTGTACAGTTTCAGTCTGAAGATGTTGTCGCATCGAGAAATCGGAGTTTACGAATGTTCTGACCGGTTATCTTCAGCAAGTCTCTATGCCAAATCTAGGAGTATCATTTGGGCGAGTCTTGGTCTTGCTGCAACACGTAATCGAGTTCTGAAACCTGTGCGGGAAATTGAGTATTTGGCGGAAAAGGAGCCAAACAGTACAGATATTTTGAAGACCAACATGTTGGATACATATTATCCAAATAGAAGCAGTCACCTCGAGAATGTTTGTCTGTATGAGGTTCTACAAAATTACATATTCAAGAGGAACATCAAAGAAGATATTGATAAAGGAGTGTATGCTGTAATTGGAAATGAGGGATGTCTGGTCAAGCAAAGAAAATGCCAATTGGTAAATCATCGAAAATTGAGTGGCGAATCTCCTGAAAGAAAAGAGTTTTTCTATTTAGCTCTTTTGCAACTTTTCAAGCCTTGGCGTGCAGAAGAGGAACTGCTTGGAGATTTCCTCTGTTATGAAGACTCTTTCAATGCCGCCAAGGAGACCATAGAATGTCCTGTTTTTTCCAAATATCTAGAAATGTTGAATGCGGAAGTCGAGCAGGAAGCAACGATTGCAGCCGAGATTGCTAGAGACAGTACTCAGGACAGTCAGAGTTCTGTTTCATTGAGTCAGGATCCACTAGGAGGACCAGTTATCGAAAATGAAGCTGCCAATGCCATGATTGAAGTGGAAAGAGCCATGGCACATGCTCAGGAGGATGCGGTTAACTTAGAAGATTTGGAAAGACAACTCAACGTTGAGCAGAGGAAAATATATGACGAAGTTACCAACCAAATTGATCATGGATTAAGTCATGAGAAGAAAGAGTGCTCATGTACGTCGTTGAAGCCTGTCCGACTGTACGTGAGTGGAGAAGCGGGAACTGGAAAAAGTTTCCTCATTAAAGCAATTTCATGTTATTTGCAGAAAAGGACTGAGTCATCGCTGTCTTGTGTTGTCACCGCTCCAACTGGACTGGCAGCACATAACATAACATAACATTAAAGGTATTACTTTGCATCGTCTACTGATGCTGCCAGTGGAGCATGATAACAAATTACAATACCACAAGTTATCTGGAGATGCTTGTTGTGAAGTTTCCAGAGTTGACGAAGTAAGCATGGTTTCCAATGTCATGCTTGCCTTTGTGCATTTGAGAATGCAAGAAGTTCTCAAAACAGAGTATGATGTGTTATTTGGTGGCAAACACATCATTGTTTTCGGTGATCTTCTGCAGCTGACACCAGTGAAAGGACAACCAGTTTTTAAACTACTTACTCATGAAGATACCAGGAAGTGCCTAGGGAGCATTGGCAACGTTAATATATGGTTAAACTTTAATTATGCTGAACTGCGTGAAAATATGCGTCAAGCGAAGGATGAAGATTATAAGAATATTCCACAAGATGTTAGAATCGGAAAAGTGACCGAGCATGGGAAAGAAGCTTTACATGCACGATTACTGTCAAATTTGTATCCAGAAGAAGACGTTGTGCCAGAGAATATTTCTCGGAAAATTACTGAGAAGAAATCTGGAATATGTTTGATGCCAACTCTTGCAGAATGTGCCATCTTCAACAACAAAATGTTGAATTTAGAAAACCAAGAGATTGTGAAACTGGAAGCTATTGACAGAATAGAGCATATGGGAGCAACAATTTTTTTGTCTGAGAATTTGAAATCAAAATTGGATTCATTAGAGAAGACTATATCTAAAACTGCTGGTTTTGAAAAGACTCTGAATGTGTGCTTAAATTGCCGTATCATTTTGAGAAGGAATTTACATGTTGAAAGAGGTCTGGTAAATGGATCAATGGGTAATGTTGTTGATTTTGAGAAATACAGAAATAGAGATGGAATTGAATTTTTTAAAATTAAATTTGATGGCATTGAGGAAGTACAGCTAATTGGTCGTTGCTCTGCTAGGTTTTTGCTTGTAAAAGACTTATATGTTCGCCGTAAGCAGTTTCCTGTTTGCTTGGCATATGCGGTGACAATCCATAAATCGCAAGGTTTAAGTGTAGACAGTGCTTTGGTGAATATTGGCAGTTCTGTGTTCAAGGAGGGTATGGCATATGTGGCATTGTCACGAGTCAGAACTTTATCAGGATTGTACTTGATTGAGTGTGATGTCACAAACATTTGTGCAGATCTAGATTGTGTTAAGGAATACAATAGGTTAAGAAGAGAGTATGCGCCACATTTGCCTCAATATCCTTTGTTTGAGAAACGTGTGGTAGGCCGGAAACGAAGAAATGTGACCAATAGTAGGGAGGTTGTAGCAAAAAGACGAAAAGTCGATGAACCCGAAATTATAAGCAGAAAGAAAATGGATTCTGTTGAAGATGTTGTTGGTTTTCAATTTGAAAATAGTTCTGGTGTCAACTGCTATGCTAATGTAGTGGTTAATGTTGTGTTTTCTCTAGAAACTTTAAAAGAACAGATTGTGATCAATTCGGATCAAAGTTTTTGCTGTTTACTGAACTCTGTGTTAGAGAAATGTAGCACTAATAGAACAAAAATAGAAAGTGTGTCTGAAATTCGAAATCTGTTAGACAAATGTTCAGGTCAAACGCATTTCTCTCAAAATATTCAGCAAGATTGTCAGGAGTTTTTAATGTATATGCTTGATGTATTGCACGATGAAGGTGTAGATGTAGATCATCTGTTTGGCCTTTCTTATCAATGGCAGCATGACTGCGAGAACTGTAGGGTATCAAGTACTACTAGTGTAGACTCAGAAAGATTTATATATTTAACTTTGCCAGACAGTAAATCAGTGTCCTTTAATAAGCTAGTAAAAGCAGCCGATCACAACATGGAGTGTAGCCAATGTAAGTCTGCAATGCTGTCCACATTATTTATACGAACATATGGCCAGTATGTCATTTTAATGTTCCAGCGATGTAGGCCTGATGGAACAAAATTGACAACTTTAATTAAAAATGTTGTGGCTTCGCAGTTGTCAATATCAGGAAGGACTTTTGTAACTGCAGCAATTATATATCATTTATTTATTTATTTATTTATTTTATTGAATTTATATTGCGCTCAGCTACCCATAAAGGGTTTCCCGGCGCCAGGGACAGCCTAGAGAAGAGAGATAGGTATTTGCTGAAGCAGGGAAGGCAAAAAACATTTGATCAACTACCATGACGGTCCTTCAACAACATCAGGACATTACACAGCTTATTTGAAGTCTAGAAACGGCTGGTCATTCTGCAATGATTCTGTTTTAACTTTTAAAAAAAAATTGGCTTTTGACCTTAAAAATTCTTACCTGGTGTTTTTACAACCAAAATTTTAGGGAAAGAATCTTGGGATTTGCTCTGAGGAATTTCAAGAGGTTCTAATGGCTCCTACACTATTTGGCCTTGAGGATAAGTGTAGTACAGAGTAAAAAGTTATTTTTGAGTTTTAAGTAGTTCCTGAAAAAAAAGAAGGTTTTCTTACAGAAAGTGGTGGGCACGGATTAGTTAAAGGACAACAGAGTATTTCCCAAAGCAAACGGTGTTCTTACCATAACACTTGACGTCATGGAAAAATAACTGCACTTTGAATGAGTTCAGAAAAACTGTTTCTTTTAATAAGCTAATTCAAGCAGCCAATCAAAACATGGAGTAGAGGTAATGTAAGTCTGCAATGCTGTGTAAATTATTTGTACAAACTTTTGGTTATAATGTCATTTTAAAATTCCAACTATATAAACCTGATGAAAGTAAGTTTTCAACTTTAATTACAAATGTTGTGGCTACACAGTCGTTGATTTTAGGAAGAAAATTTCTAACTGCAGCTATTATATGACATGATGGTCCTTTGACAACATCCGCTTATTACACAGCTTATTGAAAATGTAAAAAAAGCTGATGTTTCGGAAATGATTCACATTTGACTATGAAACAATGTTGCCTTTTGACTTAAAAATATTCTTACTTTCTGTTTTCAGAAGAGAGAATTTAGGGTAGGTAACTGGCCTATAATGATTCTAGGAGTTGATATAATTTTATGTACTGTTTTAAATTGCTTTGTGATTAAAAGTGATGTAGAGAATTAAATAATTGTAGTAGTCATAGAGGTAGTGTAAGTGTGCCTCATAGTAAGCAGTATCAGTGTCATAGGAAATGTGGAACATGAGTGAGCAAGAAGGGTGAGATATTACTAGTACAGGATTGTGAAAGTGATCTTGGACGTTTTCTTTCTGAAAGTTGCGGAAAAAGGAAATGACGGGATTTGCTTAGAAGAATTCCAAGAGTTATAAATGGCTCTTACACGATTTGGCCTTGAGGAGAAGTGCGGTAGAGAGCGAGAAGTCATTTATTGTATGTAACATATTTGTCAAAACGATGGAGCTTTTCTTTCAGAAAGTGGCGGGCTGAAAATATTAACAGCACAACAGAGTATAAGCTGTTCATAGGACATCCTTCGACGTCATGGAAAGTAAGTTACTTTTAAGTTCTGATTTCTGATTGGTTATGTTATATGGGTTTTTTAAACACAATCATTTTGATTGCGGTTTTTTCCCCCCGCTGTTATATGATGAATACCTTCAACTCACTGTTTTTAGTGAAATTTGATATATTCTGAGAACAGCAAAAATAAACCATTTAACATGTATAATTAATTCTGTACTTTGTATAGTTAATTTTAATTTGTACTCGTCTTATCTCATGCTCACTCATCTTTTACTACCTTCTATCAATCCTCCTTACATACTCACATTGCCTTTTGGTTTATTCTCTTTCTCCCTTGCTCTCTAACTCCACTTATCTTTTAACCTTTGTTTCCCTAATCCAACTCTGCTTTTTTCTTTTCTCCCTTGCACCATTTTCCAGCTTTTAGACCTTCTGCTTTGCTTGTCTTTTCCATCTTTCCTCCCTTTGTTTTCTAAATTAAATATTTTTGGGTTCTCCTTTTTTGGTGCAATCAGTTAGTGTAACTCACCCTCACTCATTTATCTTTCTTTGTTGCCTCACTCAGTCTGTATCTGACACTCTTTCCTTCACTCCCTCTGTCTCCTCTCTCCCTCACTCTCTTTTCCTTATTCACCCTTTCCTTATATAGTTTACCTTACTCACTTCTTTTAGTAGCTTACACAACTTCAATTTAGTTTTCTCTTCTATCCTTCTTTTCTGTCACTGAAAGTATCTTCCTTTTTTTTCTCTTAGTAATTTACTCAATTACAATTTCTTTTTGTCTCTGACTGTCTATCACCGTTTCTTTCTCTTTTTTTCTGCATGTTTATCTCTAACTTTATTTCTTTGTAAAATTGGATGATTTTCAATCTTTTCCCTTGTCTTTTCTAATTTTTAAATACATGTTTTAATATTTTTCAAATTTTTGTTCTTTCTTTCACAGATTGAAAGTATAAAAATAACAAGTGACTAAGTTAACGACAATTATAAGGTAAGTGTTTTGTACTCTTTTCGTTACATTTCTATCACATTTTACTTCTATTAGTTCCACTGCTTCATTTCTTTAACCCTCAGTTTCCTGCCTTTGCTACTTCCCTCATTCTTTTTTCTCTTACTTACTTACTCCTTCCACTCCTTTTCTCAGTCCCTCTGTTCTCATAGTTCCTCACTCCTGTTCACTCACTCCGTCTCTATTACTCTCACTGTCTCTGACTGATCACTCTTTCACTACTTGTTCATTATGCTTTCTCCCTGTAGTTCAAGCACACTAAGGGGCATATTATCAACACAGGCGATAAAATTATCGCTGCTTTTATCGGCAGAAAACTGCTGCAAAAGCGGCTTTAGCGGCAGAAAACTGCTGCAAAAGCGGCTTTAGCGGCAGTTTTCTGCCGATAAAAGCAGCGATAATTTTATCGCCTGTGTTGATAATATGCCCTATGTTATTTACATTTCTTTGCTGTTTCAATCATTCCTTTTCTGTCACTTCTTCTTTTCTGCTTTCAGTTTTTTCTCTCTGTTATTCCACATGTTTTAACCTTAGTCACTGTCATACATCTTGTTTTATTCCTATTTACTTTCGCTCACTGTTTTCTTAACACTTTCCCTCAGGATTGTTCTTTTAGTCCGGTTCTATCCCTACCTCTCATTCCACATCCTTTACTGTTTTTCTTCTTAATTTGAACATTAACTCACATTCTCTAAGAAACTCTTGTTTATTATTCTTCTACTCTCCTTTTTTTCTTTCACTTCCTTATCTATTTTGTTTTTCTCAATTATACCCTCTTACATCTTTTCTTTGGTAAATAGATCTATTAAACAGTAACAGAGGAGGAAACGAAAATGATTCATTATAAAGGGCTCAACAGGAGCAACAAAAAAAAAAGATAATTTATTTTCTGGGGCGTTTTGGACAATTATGATTGTCAATAGCAACGTTGATTAAATTTATGCTACTCTCCCTGCAGCAAATCAATTGGCCGCAATAAACGCACACTTGTTTCACATTCCCAAACTTCAGCTGGATATTTGAGACCGTCTCCCTCGCCTCTGGTCCCGTCACTGCCTCTTCATTTGATGTTCTGGCCACAGGAGGGGGGTTCTCCTGCAGGTGACATACCTGCGCAGCACTATAATTAATAGGGTGCCACCTCTCCATATGCCGATGCATAGTGTAATTGCCATAGCTATACTTCTTATCAGTCCCTCTGGACAAATCTTTTTTGCAGATGAGACAAGTAACATAGTGGGCATTTACTTTCTTTTGGCACCGGGGAAATGAATAAAATTGCCAGATGAAATCTTCCTTTACATGGGACCTTCTTGGCTCCTCAGGCAAAAACTGCCTCTCCCCTTGCTCCTCTTCCTCTTCTTCCTCTTCTTCCTCCTCTTGCTGAAGGATAACCTGAGGAGGTGGTCCTCTCTTCCTAGGAGGTGGTGGTGGTGGTGGTGGGGGTGCACCAGCTGCAGCTACTACTGAAGCCATTTCTTAGTAAGCAAAATAGGTCTTCCTCTCACATAATTGAAAGTCAGAGTGAGAAAAAAGGTGTGGGCTTTCATCATTTTGGAAAAAAAATAGTTCTAAACCAAGGAAAAGTGTTATTTTTAGGTCACATGACCTAGCCTTACATCATTAGGAAACCAAAAGTGAAATGAACCAATGAAAAGTTTTAATAACAAGTCACATGACCTGTTACGCTTACCTTACGCGCTGCGCGCCGCGCCCCGGATCGCTTCCGGAGAGCTGCGCTTCGCGACTCGGTTCGCGCTCCGGAGCACTTCCGGGTGCGCTAACGCGGCGCTTCATAAGACGCATTACGCGAGAACACCATACGTCGCGCTTACGCGACGCGTCACGATGTTGTTTTCTAACGCGTCAGTTGTGCAAACGGAACGTTTACCGGTTCGCGGACCGGGTCGCGGCACCAAATTGAGCTAACGGGAAGCTACCCAGTTCGCGGACCGGGAACGAAACAAAAAAAAATAATAAAAAAAAAATACATAAAAAAATTGTATTAAAAACATATAAAATATATTTTTCGAATTAAAGAAGAATACATTTTAAAGCTTTTGATATTTGCTATTAAAAAACCATTGAAATTCACTGAAAAAACCATAGGTTATAGACCATATGTAGTTAGGAATTAGCATTTACAAAACCATGAAAATTCACTGAAAAAACCATAGGTTATAGACCATATATAGTTAGGAATTAGCATTTACAAAACCTTATTTTACTCACACAAAACCATTGAAATTCGCATATATAGTAAGTTATACTAACTATATATCGCGCACCCGCAATCCACTGCTGATCATGTCACATATTACATCATTCATGACATGGTCAGCGACATCACTGATGCCATCACTGATGACATCACTGATGACATCACTGATGACATCACTGATGACATCTCAAATGACATCACTGATGACATCACTGATGACAACATCCAGTGACTGTGTATTTCTGTAAAGTTAAAATATGTCTTACATATTGAAGAATGAGTGGATGTATAAGTGTCTGGATGAAGGATTTAGTAGGTGCATGACTGACTGTATGAGTGAGTGATTAAATGTGTCTCACTGAGTGCATGGGTTAGTGACTAAACTGTCTTAATTTGTGCATCATTATGTCTGTTGTTCTGTAAACTGCTGCATGTGTTGATCAGTAGCTATATGAGTAACTATATGGGTTATTGATTGGTTGCCCAAGTGTTTGTATGGAAGACTGAGTGTGTGTGTGGGTGGCTGGGAGGTGTATGACTCTGTGCATAGATGTGTGAGCAGTTGATTCACTAGATGTATGGGTTCAAAAGTGCATGTGGCAATAGCTGTATGGGCGGTTGACTGTGTGCATGAGTGTATTGGTGAGTGAATGGATATCTCAGTGCTACATGTCAAAGTAAGTACATATGTAAAACACAGTACATGTGAGAGTTGACATATATAAATAACTGTGCATAAGAGCCAGTGAAGGTGTGAGTTGCTGTATGGATCATTGTGAACTTGTATCCGGGATTGTATAAGAGAGCAAATATGTGTTAGTATATGTTTGAATAAGTAAGGTGTGTATAACTGTATAGTTGAGAAAATGGAGGTGTGATTGATTCTTTGCATGACTGACTAGGTGTGTGTGTAACTTCATGGATGAGTGACAGTCTGTGAGTGTCTGTTTACACTGAGTGTATCTAAGGGTATATTAGAGTCTGAAGAGGTTCATCGTATTATCACATGAATGATGTCATCAGTGATGTGATCAGTAATGTCAAATGAGATGTCATCAGTGATGTCATCAGTGATGTCATTTGAGATGTCATCAGTGATGTCATTTGAGATGTCATCAGTGATGTCATCAGTGATGTCACTAACCATGTCATGAATGATGTAATATGTGACATGATCAGCAGTGGATTGCGGGAGCGCGATATATAGTTAGTACAACTAACTATATATGCGAATTTCAATGGTTTTGTGTGAGTAAAATAAGGTTTTGTAAATGCTCGTTCCTAACTATATATGGTCTATAACCTATGGTTTTTTCAGTGAATATATATATATATATATATATGTATATATATATATATATATATTCACTGAAAAAACCATAGGTTTTACACACGTTATAGTTAGGAAGTAGCATTTACAAAACCTATGAAATTCACTGAAAAAACCATAGGTTTGACACCAGTTATAGTTAGCTGGACATTTTACTGATATAAAACCAATGAAATTCCACGTTATAGTTAGTTGGACTCATTATAACTTGCGCGTGTAATGCACTGCTGATGACGTCACATATTACATCACTCATGACATCACTGATGACACCATCCAGTGAATGTGTGTCTTTCTGAAAAATAAATATGTGTTATATATGTATATATTATTGAATATCTTAGTGAATACATATATTACTGAGTAATGCTTAAATATTTAAATATATGTATTAGTGTTTCACTTTGTGTATAAGTGGCTGCATGGGTTGATGAGTAGGTACATGTGTATGTATATAGGTTATTAGATGTTTTTCTTAGTATCAGTATGAGTGTTTGCATGGTTTGGTGGGGGTATTACTTACTACATAGATGCAAGAATGACTGAGTCTCTGTTTGCATGTGTTTTGAAGACAGCATATGTGCAGGACTGTATGGGTGGATTAGTGTGCATATGTCTGTGTTAGTGAGTGAATGACTGTCTTATTAGTGTCTTTATCAGTAACTACATATGTTTTAATGTAGTATATGTGAATATTGATGTATAGAAGTGACTATATGTGAGAGTGAGGGATTGTAAGAGTTCCTGTTTAAATTAGTATGTGTTTCTATAAGTGATTTTTTAAGAGAGTAAGTATGTGTAAGTTTCCTTAGAAGTAAAGTGGTAGTGTGTGTATAGCTGTTTATGCAAATAAATGGATGTTCAATAGTTTATTTGCATGTGTGAGTATGTGTGTGAATAACTTTTGGATGACTGTCGGTGTGTAACAGGATGTGTAGGTGTATCACTACATATGATTAGTGAATATATGTATGAGTGACTATATAGAACTGTTGGTGAATTAGTGCATGTGTATATAGATGGTGGAATTATTGAATTGGTTGTTGTAACTGGTATGGGTATCTCCATTTTTTTGAACATTTTAGTTTCTATTTTTGAATATGCGTTTCAAGGGTTAGATTACAGTGAAAGGAGGTCTGTCACTGTGTCACAAGGATGGTGTCATGAGTGATGTCATGAGTGATGTAATATGTGACGTCATCAGCAGTGCATTACACGCGCAAGTTATAGTGAGTCCAACTAACTATAACGTGGAATTTCATTGGTTTTATATCAGTAAAATTTCCAGCTAACTATAACTGGTGTCAAACCTATGGTTTTTTCAGTGAATTTCATAGGTTTTGTAAATGCTACTTCCTAACTATAACGTGTGTAAAACCTATGGTTTTTTCAGTTAATTTCAGTGGTTTTTAAAATGCTAATTCAGAAATATCTCGTGTATACAACCTATACTTTTGTCAATAAAGTTCTGGAAATATTTTTTTCGGAAACAAGACTCCTTGTAAAGCGATACAGAATTAGAAAGTCTGTACCTTGCCTTTTTTTCAACGCATTAAAATTTGTCTGTAAATAAAAATTGCCTTTCTAAACTTTCGTGCACGACCCGGTGTGCGCACTCTCGGCAACAGTTCTCAATAAAATGGATAGCGCATTTCCAGGCTTTCGTGCGTGACCGACTGCGCGCACCCGCCTATATATTTCGTGAAAACTTTGCAATCTGAACTTATTGAATTTCTTCATAGACCCATCAAAGAACTTATAATACGTCAAAGAGACTAAACCTAGGCTTCTTTTTTAATATTATGAAATTTTTCATTAAATGGAGCCGAATGTCTTTTTAAACTTTCGTGTGTGACCGAATGTACCGACCTTTGTATTTTAAAAAAATATATAAAAGGTTTTATACTTTAACAATTGTATGCTTTAATCGAGCTCAGAAGATATATTAAATCCGGATATGTTTGGATTTACTCCTTTTCACGTTTTGAAACTTCGCTGAATTAGACCGCTACTTCCAAATGGCGTACGTGACCAGATACTATCACCGCGTACACGTCCTGAGACGCGCATGTGAAGTCATGTGACTTGAAAACAACACTTCGAATTGGTTCTTAGTAGTTTCTATTCTGCAATTTACACGGAGAACTCCACCCACTTCTCTCACTATCTTTTCTACTCTCAAAAGAGAACAACGTTCAACACCCTTCGGAAGACTTTGCTGAAATGGCTGCCGCCCCGCATTCATCTTCCGAATCTGAAGGAAATGAGCGACTACCTTTAAAAAGAAAAAAAGGAATCTTTTATTTGGCAATTTTTCACTTATCCTGAAGAACAAAAGAAAGTGAATGCGCCAAAAGTTACCTGCACGATATGCAATTCGGTTCTCTCAAGAGGAAATCCAAGAAAAAAATATTCCTTTTCCATACATACCATGGTGCGGCATGTCAAACAAGTGCACCCTGTGGAATTTGCAAAGGCATCGACAAGAGCCCTGGCCACGCTATTATCATCAGAGGTGGTCAGCACATCTTCTGGTGGACGACCTGTATCTCCATCGAGTGCTGTGATGGACTTGAGACCATATCTTGCAAAGGTGCACATGAAATGCAACGAGTGTGGAGAAATTCTTCTGTACGGAGAGCAGAGCCTCATTCTTACTAAACTAAAAATTGAGAGTCATAAATGCCCCGAGAAAAGATACATTTCTTCATTTCATTTTGATCCTGTGTCACACTTGAAAATGTTGTTGCAAGTTTAAAAAATCAAAAACAACATAAGTTGTTTAAAAAAAAAAAAAAAAAAAAAAGTTTTTTTCAGAACTAACTCATTGTACCTAAAACAGCTCCAGGAGCATATTATAAAGGGGGTTTATCTCCGCTTTTTTGGCTTTCGTTCGTGCGTGACCGTGTGCGCGCACCCGCCTATATATTTCGGGAAAACTTTGCGATTGCAACTTATTACATTTCTTCATAGACCCATCAAAGAACTTATACTACGTCAAAGACACTAAACTTAGGCTTCTTTTTTATTATTATGAAAATTTTCATTAAATGGAGCCGAATGTCTTTTTAAACTTTGGTGTGTGACCGAATGTACACACCTTGGTATTTTAAAAAAAAATATAAAAGGTTTTATACTTTAACAATTGTATGCTTGATTCGACCTCAGAAGATATATTAAATCCGGATATGTTTGGATTTACTCCTTTTCATGTTTTGAAACTTCGCTGAATTAGACCGCTACTTCCAAATGGCGTACGTGACCAGATACTATCACCGCGTACACGTCCTGAGACGCGCATGTGACGTCATGTGACTTCAAAACAACACTTCCAATGAGTTCTTAGTAGTTTCTATTCTGCAATTTACACGAAGCACTCCACCCACTTCTCTCACATCTCTACCCTGTTATCTGCAATTGTGAACATCAAAAGGAGCTGCGCTACGCCTCTGTAGGAGGCCTCACTCCCACTGCTGCAACGGCTTGGCAGTCCTCCAGATGCACAGGAACAGCCCCTCCGATCCATTGAAGTTCTGTGTCGGTCTCAATACCACTTACGAAATGAAAATAAGCACTGAAGAATATTTATGCTGTAGCAGGAGGAGTACTAAATGCTTGCAGAATGCATTCTATTACCTATAAAAAATTGAAACACCCACGCTACAATCATATAGAATATTTCCTCTAAAGAAGCCTGTGAATAACTTTAGAACATCAGGTTAACCTTTTTTTACTCTCTCATCATTGTTAAAGATAAGTATTTACAATACTATATTAAACAATGCCATGGTTTTTGCTTTTTAATTTGAAAAATCTTGCAATCTTTCACAAACCCAATACTCATGGCTTCTTTTTCGTGACAAAAATATTGCAATATTACATACCTACATAGAATAACAGAAAAAACATAAAACTACAAAGGCCAAACAGTCTACTAAACGCGGATTTGTAACCTATGGGGCAGATTTATGTTAACTACTTCATACCCAGATATGCATCAGTTAATGTGCACCACAGTATGCTAGTGCTCCGTTACCCATGGTGTGCCACATTTGAAATGTGGCGCACCATGGTACAAAAACACCATACATGCGTAACACATCTGTGCTCAAAAACTAATACATTGCTAGAGTTGCATCGCAACTGTGATGCAGCTCCAGCAAGGCTCAACAATGCACTATATTCACAATGCTGCGTCAATACCTACGCCTGCTTCAAGCACATGCACAGTTTTGAAACAGCATGGGCCTGAAAGTCACTGAGTGAAATATCATACATTACAGTCAGCCACTTTCAAGACGCATTCCTTCAGAGGAACACTTACCGTTTATTAGAGGTAGATCGTCCGACTCCACCGGAGGACACCCCTAATAAAAAAGACATATATATGAAATGCGGACTAGCCGCTGTATCGTGCTAGCAAACTTTAACTTAAAAATCGTTAGAAAAAACAAAAGGAATCGAGCAAAATCAGTAGGCCACTGATAGGATCTCTTTTTCACCTCGCTAAAATAGAAACATTAGGAACAACCCCTCATGAGAAATATGAAACTAGTGAGAGAAACCGAGCTCAATGCCATGATGGCTGCAAGATAGCTCGGCTCCGCCGCCCACCCCGCCCAAAATAACGACAAACCCTATACAAATATTATAAATAAATACAACACACCAGCAAAGTAACAGGGTAAAACGTTTTATTAAAAAACTATTTACATGGCAGCCTGCTGCAACATGAAAACAACACTTCCAATTGGTTCTTACTAGTTTCTATTCTGGAATTTACACGCAGCACTCCACCCACTTCTCTTACTATCTTTTCTACTCTCAAGAGAGAAAAACATCCTACATTTTTCGGAAGACTTTGGTGAAATGGCTACCGTATCTCATTCATCTTCCGAATCTGAACAAAATGACCGACTACCTTTAAGAAGAAAAAAAGAATCTTTCATCTGGCAATTTTTCACTTATCCTGAAGATCAAAAGAAAGTAAATGCACCAAAAGTAACCTGCACGATATGTGACTCGTTTCTCTCAAGAGGAAATCCAACAAAAAAATATTCCTTTCCCATACATACGATGGTGCGGCATGTCAAACAAGTGCACCCTGTGCAATTTGCAGAGGCATCGACAAAAGCCCTGGCCATGCTATTACCATTAGAGGTGGCCAGCACATTTTCTGATCGACGACCTGTATCTCCATCGAGTGCAGAGATGGACTTGAGATATTTAACTATATATGGTCTATAACCTATGGATTTTTCAGTGAATTTGCTCCGCCGCCCACCCCGCCCAAAATAACGAGAAACCCTATGCAAATATTATAAATATATACAACACACCAACAAAGTAACAGGGTAAAACGTTTCATTAAATAACTATTTACATGGCAGCCTGCTGCAACATCGATCCAAATGCATGGTTTTTTCAGTGAATTTGCTCCGCCGCCCACCCCGCCCAAAATAACGAGAAACTCTATGCAAATATTATAAATATATACAACACACCAACAAAGTAACAGGGTAAAACGTTTCATTAAATAACTATTTACATGGCAGCCTGCTGCAACATCGATCCAAATGCATGTTTTTTTCAGTGAATTTGCTCCGCCGCCCACCCCGCCCAAAATAACGAGAAACCCTATGCAAATATTATAAATATATACAACACACCAACAAAGTAACAGGGTAAAACGTTTCATTAAATAACTATTTACATGGCAGCCTGCTGCAACATCGATCCAAATGCATGACACTGTTCCTGTCAAGGTAGCATAGCTGGCGGCCTAGGGGTGGAGGACCGTTGTGCAAATACCCCGGCGAGGACTCTGGATATGCTTGGTCCCTGAGATTCTTCGATGTCACTGCCTTCCACAAATGGCATAAGTCCTGGATGTTCGGTGCCATACTTGAGGGTTTGACCTAAAGACACGTCCTGCGGTGCCCTGGTCCAACCATCACATATACCTCCGCCAGGAGACGCCGTGGGGTGCACTGGAAGGGAGAGGCGGCGCGAACGAGCCTCCCCCACCTCCCCAGGTGGAGGTTTCTCAGCTACACCCCTAAAGACACGTCCTGCGGTGCCCTGGTCCAACCATCACATATACCTGCGCCAGGAGACGGCGTGGGGTGCACTGGAAGGGAGAGGCAGCGCGAACGAGCCTCCCCCACCTCCCCAGGTGGAGGTTTCTCAGCTACACCCCAGCGCTTCACTGATCTCCTTGTCCTCAGTCAAGCATCAATAGTAAGATTTTCATAGGTGAGTGTAGGTTCATAGTTTGCCATCCACAGACTAAAAGCCTGGAGTGGCAGTGAAAAAACCATAACTAATTAAGAAGGAACGCAGAGGCTGTAGGAAGGACTCTGGATATGCTTGGTCCCTGAGATGCTTCGATGTCACTGCCTTCCACAAATGTCATTAATCCTGGATGTTGGGTGCCATAGTTGAGGGTTTGACCTAAAGACACGTCCTGCGGTGCCCTGGTCCAACCATCACATATACCTGCGCCAGGAGACGGCGTGGGGTGCACTGGAAGGGAGAGGCGGCGCGAACGAGCCTCCCCCACCTCCCCAGGTGGAGGTTTCTCAGCTGCACCCCAGCACTTCACTCGACATAGGCGGCCGGCTTCCGGGGTCCGGCGGAACTTTTAGCCTTTTGGTTACTCTTCCATTCTGGACCTTGTCCCACAATCCGTTTGACCTGAAGACACGTCCTGCGGTGCCCTGGTCCAACCATCACATATACCTGTGCCAGGAGACGGCGTGGGGGGCACTGGAAGGGAGAGGCGGCGCGAACGAGCCTCCCCCACCTCCCCAGGTGGAGGTTTCTCAGCTACACCCCAGCGCTTCACTCGACAAACTGAGTTGCGCCCGCTCCTGCGGCATAGTGCCTCGCTCGGCCAGCTGAATTACGCCTGCTCTTGCTATACAGCGTCTCACCCGCCATCCGGCTGAATTGCACCCACTCTTGCGGTACAGCGACAGGCGGCTGCCACAGAGCTCTGGAAATGGCGGTCGGCTCCACAGACTTGGGCCTGGCCTGCAAGGATGGCTCTGGACAACCCTGGAACTCGGATGCTTGACTGCTACGGCATGGGCCCCATTCCCAAAAGCGTCCCATCAGCCTTGAAGATTCTACAAGAGTCACCGGGGCCCCCGACTCCCGCAGAGTTCCGGTGGGGAGCTTCTGCCATGATTGCTCGCAGAATGGCCACGACGTAGCCACGGGGTGCTCTCATGCTGACGCCAGCTTCAGTCTGAAACTTCCAGAAACACTGTAGACTACCAATTCAATCAGTTCCGGTGGAGCCCCAACAACGTATCGCGTTGTTGCATAATGAGTCATATGACACGCCGCGTTAGCGCACCCGGAAGTGCTCCGGTGCGCGAGGCGTGAAACGCAGCTTCCCGGAAGCAATCCGGGGCGCGGAGCGCGTAACGTAAGCATAACAGGTCATGTGACTTGTTAATAAAACTTTTCATTGGTTTAGAAATATTTTTTGTCCCAAATGATGAAAACCCCTCCTTGTTTCCTGCCCCCTCCCCAAGTCTTGCTCGGCCAGCTGAGTTTCGCCCACTCTTGCGGCCTACGACATGGATACGCCGGGGCGTTATGGATCAGTATGAGCAAATATACACTTGGGGATTCACAAGCAACAACAAGCCTTTGTATTTGGGGCTCTAAATCAACAACAGTGACAGAGAACAGAACCGAACTAAGCACTCAGGGGCTACGTTTAAACATAACATCATCTCCCCAGAGGTACATCACCTTACACACACATGCACTCTGATCTCCTTGGCCTCAGTCAAGCATCAATAGTATGATTTTCATAGGTGAGTCTAGGATCATGTATTTCCATCCACAGACTAAAAGCCTGGAGTGAGAGTGAAAAAACCATAACTAAGTAAGAAGGAAGGCAGAAACAGAATCTTCCTCTGCAACATCCGGCTCTGCATCGCTACTTACTTATAAATGCAGAAAAAACTCAATTAACACAAGGGCTCTTTTCAGAGCCACCTTATATCAAAGCACTCAAACTTCTGATTTATCTCCATTTTCACACTCTTTCAAATAAGTGTGCGCGCCGAGTGCGCGCACCCCGCAACTTTTAAAAAAAAATATATATATATATTTTCGCCTTTAAGTACCTTACTGCACACCCTGACAAAACCTACGCAGCAAAACAATCTCTACCTTCTCCCCTTTCCATGTTCCAACGCTTTGAAATGACAATATATTTACTCGCAGTGACAAAATGGCGGTCAACACTTCCTGATTTCCTTCGAATCGAACGTTAACACACGTCACGCAGCAAAAAAAAAAAATCTGCTCGCGCGCAGCCGCTTGAGTGCGCGCACCCGTCCGCGCTTATAGATATATAATTGACTTTAACTTTAATTTTATCAGCAACTATTGAACGGATTTACACCATTCCAAAAAAAGCGTAATCTGCGAGCCGGACTCTACAGTTTTGCCAAATTTCTTATAAATCCATTCAGCCGTTCGACCTGAAGCCGTGTCTAAACGTCCTATGGAAAATAACATGGAGAAAACACGTTTTGGGACCCCCCTTTTATCTCAGCCCCCACTTCACCAATCCCCCCCAAACTTTCAGGGAAGGAGCGCAGCGGACCGAGCCATCTTCTTTGAGAAATTCGAAAAGATTCATCCACCAGGGCCAAAGTTAATCCAAATAGAATGTTGAGGATTTCCTATGGAAACTAGGTCCTAACTATAACTACCTACTGGCGACCGCCAGTAGGTAATATATATATATATATATATATATATATGCACACACACATACACCGGTAACATAAAATGTATTTAAATAAATTATAGGATAAATTAAAATATTTTTACACTACATGGAGTGCAACAGTAGGTAAACTGTTGGATAGCGGATGGGAATAATATACTATTCCCACTGCAGTGAGTACAACAGTAGGGAAAGAGTTGGATAGCGGAGAGGATAAGATTACAATTCCCACTCCTGTGAGTGCAACAGTAGGGAAAGTGTTGGATAGCGGAGGGGTAAAAATTACTATTCCCACTCCAGCGAGTGCAACAATTGCCTTTGGCTGACCTGTGGCGAAGGAAATTCCTGTCCACCAGGAAACTACCTGCCATCATAATTTGGCAGGTGGAGAATGGCCGCAATTTGGTGGTGAATCCACCACCGGAAGGCTGCTGGTGGTGGATTCACTGGTATCGTAATGAGCCCCTATGTTGTTAGACACTCCAATGTGACTCCAATAAACATGCACTAATGCCAGCACACATGCACAAATCTCGCAACACATCGTAAGAGGAAGTGTATGTATTTCATTATAAGAGCACAACTGTGGTACCACCCACTACGCCGGACACACCCTCGATCCCGTCTTCTCCTCCAGCAAAGCCATCTCCTTCAGCCACGCCACCGGACTCCACTGGACAGACCACAGCTGTGTCCACTTCAGCTACAAGAAGAACACGATACACCACCACCAGCAACAGGTTGCACGCAGAAGATAGAACAAGATCACAGCCGACCAGCTCGCCGCCTCCCTGAGCCAGGACCCCCCCGCAAGCTCAGCAAACCCCAGCCAGGCCGCCAACAACCTCACAAAGTGGATCAGCAACTGCGCAGACGCCCTCGCCCCACTGAGAACCCCGCCCAGCAGACCCGGCAGCAAGAAAGCACCATGGTTCACCAACGAACTCAAGAGCTCCGAAGGAAACTGCCGTGCCCTCGAGAGAGCCTGGCGCAGAGACCCAACACCAGACAACATGACCACCCTCAAGCTCGCCACTGGAAAACACCACCAACTGATCCACACCACAAGAAAACCGCATTCAAGGAACGACTGGACAACAACGCCAACAACAGCAAGGAACTCTTCAACATCGTTAAAGAGCTCTCCAACCCCAGCGCCGGAAACAACAACATCACCCCATCACAAAACTTCTGCAACTCCCTCGCCGCCTACTTCCACAACAAGATCACGGACATACACAACAGCTTCAGCACAGAGCCAACACACCCCACGACAGCACCTGCCCCCCCCACCACTACCCTCCGCGCCTGGACCCCGATCAACACCAAGGAAACCCTTCGCACAATGAACTCCATCCACTCCGGATCTCCAACCGACCCCTGCCCTCACCACGTCTTCAACAAGGCCGACTCCATCATCACACCCCACCTGCGGGACGTCATCAACACCTCCTTTGACACAGCGACCTTCCCGGAGAGCTGGAAGCATGCCGAACTCAGCGCTCTACTGAAAAAACCATCAGCGGACCCCACCGAACTAAAAAACTACCGCCCCATCTCGCTCCTCCCGTTTCCGGCCAAAGTCTTCAAGAAGACCGTCAACAAGCAGCTGGCCGCCTTCCTCGAGACGAATGGATCCCTCGACCACTCGCAGTCCGGCTTCCGGGCCAACCACAGCACCGAGACCGCCCTCATCGCAGCCATCGACGACATCCGAGCCCTGCTCGTCCTCATCCTCCTGGACCTCTCCGCGGCTTTCGATACTGTCTGCCGCCGCACCCTAGAGCAGCGCCTCAGCAACGTCGGAATCGAAGAGAAGGCACTAGACTGGATCATCTCCTTCCTCGCCGGAAGGACTCAGAGAGTCCGCCTCCCCCTTCAGATCAGAAGCCACCAAAGTCATCTGAGGCGTTCCTCAAGGCTCCCCGCTCAGCCCCACCCTCTTCAATGTCTACATGAGCCCCCTCGCAGCCATCGCCAGAACAACCTCAACATCATCTCTTACGCCGACGACACCCAGATGATCCTCTCCCTCACCAACGACCACGCCACCGCCAGAGCCAGCCTACACGAAGGGATGAAAGACGTAGCCGAGTGGATGAAGAACAGCCGCCTGAAACTGAACTCAGACAAGACGGAAGTCCTCATCCTGGGACCTTCGCCCTCCGCCTGGGACGACTCCTGGTGGCCCCCCGCCCTGGGCAGCGCACCCAAACCAACAGACCACGCACGCAACCTGGGCTTCATCCTGGACTCCTCCCTCTCCATGACCAGACAGGTCAACGCCGTCTCCTCGTCATGCTTCAACATCCTGCGCATGCTACGTAAGATCTTCCGGTGGATCCCCACCGAGACCAGGAAGACGGTCACCCAGGCCCTCGTCACCAGCCGACTGGACTACGGCAACTCCCTCTATGCCGGAACCACTGCCAGACTCCAGAAGAGACTCCAGCGAATCCAGAATGCCTCTGCAAGACTCATCCTGGACATCCCCCGACACAACCACATCTCCGGACACCTGAGAGACCTGCACTGGCTCCCGGTCAACAAGAGAATCACGTTCCGACTCCTCACCCATGCACACAAAGCCCTACACAACCAAGGACCAAGATACCTCAACAGCCGCCTCAACTTCTACACTCCCACACGCCAGCTTCGATCAACCAACCACGCCCTCGCCGCCGTCCCCCGCATCCGAAGAGTCACCACAGGAGGAAGATCCTTCTCCTACCTCGCCGCCAAGACGTGGAACTCCCTCCCGACCCACCTCCGCCTGACCCAAGACCACCTCGCCTTCAGGAAGCAGCTCAAGACCTGGCTATTCGAGCAGTAGCGGACCACCCCCTCCCCAAGCGCCTTGAGACCCTCCGGGTGAGTAGCGCGCTATTTAAATGCCATGATTGATTGATTGATTGATTGATTGGTAAAGCACAACACACCTGCGTCAGGCACAGGGTGGCACTTGAGTTTCAATGGCTTTGTACTGTCAAAGAATCAATACATGAGCTGTTCATGCACAAAGCTCAACCTGCTCAGCAAAACACATCTAGTTCAAATTACAATGTTCTGAACCAATATAGGCCTCTTTCTGTGACAAATGAGGACAATGCAATGTGCATACACTCTTCATGATGTACAATAGCAAATGTAATGTGTGTGATCCATCGGCTTGTGTAAAACCACAACATATATTGTGTGTTTCTCCTACCCACAGGGCCTGCGGGGGACACTGCAGGAACAGAACAAGAATCACACTCCCAGACTCTGGTTTACCCTGAGCTCTCCAGTGTGGATGTCCCTCAGTCCTTTTCGGATGACAATGAATGACCTGGCCCCTCCGGTGTGGATCAGCATGAAGCACCAGTAGCTGTAACTTCAGCCCCCCCCCCTCTGACCAATCCTGCAACATCTGTCAACACCCAGATGACCTCTACCAACATGGACAGACCACGGCAAGAAAACAACAATGGCACAGCAACACAGGGCACTCTGGAGTTGGCGGACAACAACACCCGTGACAACAATGAAGGAGGCTCAGTGTTGTCTGTGTCTACAATGGCAGTTCCTGCTCCTGTGGGTAGGGGTGAGGGTCTGTAGGGTGTGAGGGTCTGTAGAGTGAGGTCACATCCTGAGATGGTGCTGCTGATCAAGCTGACCCACAGTTAGGACACATTCTAAATGCATACCGAGAATGCACCAGAGACATTGGCCAGGTAATTGAGATCCTCAAGGACATCTAACATCAGCAGGCTGCCCATTATGCCAAAGTGGACTTCCACAAGTCCAAAATGGACTCACACATGTCCATTGTGGAGACCCACATGTCCAAGATGGAGACACACATGTCCAAGATGGAGTCCAAAATGGATAAAATGGATGACTTCACTGCGGTACATGGGGACATACTCACATACCTCCACCAGATTGCTGACAACATGACCGCATGTCGCTGTGTGTCCACCACATCTTTTGCCACTATATCTGCAATTGCCACAGGTAGGGATGAGGACTCTGGAGGAGAGTCCCCTGCACCGCAGCACCTGCACCTAAGGGTCCCCCTCAAAAGAAGAGGAGTGGTCGTCCGAAGAAAGACAAATGAAAGACAGATGGTCATATACCCCCTCAGGAAGTGAAAACCTGCTCCTGATATCCTTCATTGTGTGCCAAGGGTTCACCTTGTTGACTCTCACTGAACTCTCCCACATGAGATTGAGGGTCTAAGTTGGAACAATGACTCAAATGACTATGGACCTGGCTCTGAAAAGGTCATCTCCTAACACTAACAACTCCTCTGTGAACTTTGGAGTTCTATCACTTTGTACAGCACTATCAATTACTGTTTCACACATGCATCTTAATTAAATCATAATCACACAATACTTGCCTCTGTTGTGAATTAAACACTGTTTGTGACATAAAGTTGATGAGCTGCAAAACAAATACTTTGCAGGGAAACAATTACAACAATGAAAACACACCCGTGAGTTATTGTGATGTGAAACATATGATAGATACACACAACAAGGTCAACACAACACAAATATCACATGGCATACATACTCATTGCCTCCTCTATTGTACACTGAAAAGACACTTAAATGCACAAACAATAAGCTTATTCAGATAAAGTGGAAATCAGGCCACAGGTACAGTATGCAAAAGAATGTAGGATGTGTGTATACAGACGAGGCACACCTCAATGTGGAGCACAGGTTCATTACACAGTCACAACATGTTGCCTCCATAACAAATGCAAGCTAACCACACCTTGACAATGAGCACAAAGTAACCAAGACCGTCCAAAATGTTGGTCATTGGGTGTGTGGCACCACTTCCTGTTTCAAAGAAAAGTTGCACTCTGTAACAGCATTGTGTGTTTTGAAGGTCACATGTCACCAGACAACAACCAAAGGACCCTGTGAAGGAGAGACAAAGAATAGTCTTTAAATAGCTACATTTCTACATACAGCTCCAATAAACATTCCATACACAAGTCTTATGATTTGTGAACACAACCTAGGAATCATGTCAACACTGTACTGGTGAACATACCAACTCAATAGTCACATAACTACAAGGATCATGTCAAGTAGCATGCACCCACACCTATGCATAGACATTACACTACAGACACATATCATGCAAAGAAAAAGCTTAGTCAACTCATCAATGTATACTCACAATCATGAGAAAAAGTTGTTGATGAGCTGGCTCCAAACATCCTCCTCCCCCTCATCATCACTGGCAACATGACCCAGGGCTGGATCCTCCCCTGGTGGAGGCTGTTGGTCACTGTCATCTTGGATGAGAGAAAGCTCAATCCTCACTGCCAGACTGTGTAGCATGCAACACACTATGATGATCTTACACACCTCTTCTGGTGCATATTGGAGGGCTCCTCCTGTCCACCACAGGCAGTGAAACCTGCTTTTCAGTAGTCCAAATGTCCACTCTATCACTCACCTGGTCCACCCATGTGCCTCATTAAGATGTATCTCAGCAGGGGTGATAGGGTTTCAGAGTGGTGTCAGCAACCACGGCATGTTGGGGTATGCGGAGTCACCTACATCGAAACAAAAAAAATCTCATGTGTCTGAAAAGAAGGTACAACCCGACATACAAACAACATGCAACATAAACAGACATTACACACCGACAAGCCAGGCATGCTGATTTGGCAACTGTGACATCATCCTACTATTCCTCATGATGTACGCGTCGTGTGCGGATCCTGGGAAATGTGCACAGACTTGTGAGATTGTCATGTCAGGCAGGGCATTGATGGAGTGAAAATGCATCAGATTCCTGTATGTCTGTTCATTTGCTTGTGGTGGAACGAAAGCCACATGTGTACCATCAATGAAACCAATGACATTTGGCATTCTTCCCACAGCATAAAAGTCACTCTTGATGTCAGCAATTTGTCTTGGTATTTGTAATTTGATGTACCGGTTCAGCAAATGCAACATTTCCTCAAAATAATCATGTAGAACACGGCTGAACATTGTCTGTGTCTGTGACATCCTACCAGCAATAGCCACTGTCAAAGAAATGTAGGGTTGCCATCACCTTCACCTTGGGGGCCAGTGCAGATAGATAAGGCTGTCCAGGTTGTGAATGTGGGGCCAGCTGCTGTGCCAAATCCTCAATGAGTTGTCTGGTGAGGCAGTAACGTCGAATGCTGTCATGTTCAGCCATAGTTTCTAGGTCGGGAAGGGTATGTGGACAGTTGATCTCCTGCGGTACATGGCTGACAAAGAAACATTATCATTCCCCTTTAAATGTGGCAATTAACATGCTAAATATCATATGCAACATCAAGGCAAGAATCAATGAAGTCAGATGTGTACTGTTTAGCATTGACACAAATGCCAGCTCTGTGGCCCTCACAGAACATTTCATGTCCTGATGGTTGTACAACAAGTGCAATGCTGTGCTGTGAACAATCAATTGGGTCTGTCACAGTCCATCTTAACAAATATCACATACTAAACACACACCTCAGTAACTAGCATAGATAGATGTGTGGTCCAACTGACGTGTTTGAAAGGTTCACCCACAGGGATCATGTAATGCCACATGGACACTGTCATGACGTAACATCTGACTTACACGTACCATCACAACCGTGAAACACTTATGATGTGTTTCAAATTTTGTTTGCATGACAAACAGGTATGTCTGTGACACACAGACACAACAGCAACTCACATGCCACATACAGATTGATGTTTGAAATGAGTTTCATCAATAACCTAAACTATGGATTGTGTGCACTGCACAATTCGCAAATACTGTGGATTCACCCATAAATACTGTCTCAAAACCACTTTGTAACACACAGTCCATTGTTATTCCGTGTGTATGTAACTTGTAATTACACAATGGGCCCCTGGAACTGTGCCCAGGCCTAGGAGGGTGATCTGTAAAGTTGTCAGTCACAGTTGTGATGTGCATCACACACAATGGATTTGGTCCCCATGAAGCTTGGCTCATCATGGGAGTGTGAGCTAGAAAGAGCTCTGTCCAAATGACATGTGAAGCTATCATCTCACATATGTCATGAAGCAGGAAATGAAGTTTCCTATACTGTCTGACAGGCTTATTGATTGGTCTAGGGCACCTGAGCCTCAGCCAAAATAGTGTGGATTGCATCCATTGGCTGTTAACTGTAATGGAGATAGACGCGGGTGAGTATTCAAGAGATGCACTGTACGCTTCTACACCAAGTCAGACGCACACATTGCCTATTGGTCTTCAGGGGTACAGATGTGGGTGAGTATTCAAGAGACGCGGTGTAAGCTTGTACACCATGCCGGACACACACATTGGCTCCAGGTCTTCAGGTGTACAGATGCATGTGAGTATTCAAAAGACACGGCGTACACTTCAAAATCAAGCCAGATGCACACATTAACCTTTGGTCGTCAGGGGTACAGACACAATTGAGTATACCAAAGATTCAGCGTACACTTCAAAACCAAGCTGAATGCACACATTGGCTATTGGTCTTCATGGATACAGACCTGGTTAGTATTCAAAAGAGGTGCTGTACACTTCAAAACCAAGCCGGACACACACATTGACTATTGTTCTTCAGGGGTACAGACACGGGTGAGTATTCAAATGACGCAGCGTACACTTCAAAACCAAGCCAGATGCACAAATTGGCTATTGGTCTTCAGGGGTACAGTCGCGGTGAGTATTCAAACGATGTGGCGTACACTACACACAACCAAGCCGGATGCACACATTGGCTGTTGGTCGTCATGGGGACAGATGCATTTTTGCAGCGTGTACGAATCGTGTGCAAAAAATTCGGTTGGATAAGAACAACAATGTATCAAACTCACAAGTGTCATGATGCTGTATATTTGAAGGACCCGGTAGGCTTGTCCAAGGGGTGGAATGTGATGGATTGAGCAAATTCGGATAATGCAAATATCTCAGACCTATCTCTTTGGATCCATGGAACAGAATCCACCTCTGCAGAACAGATATAAGGCTGTCTGTTCCCAAGGGACTTTACTTGCCTGCAGTACATGCTACTTGCCTACATCTCATCCTACCACTGCTGCTGTCTCTGCTTCCTCTGGGTTCTGCAATGGCACATACTGTGGAAAGGGCACCAGCATTCACAGAGGAGGAAAACCAGGCCCTGCTGGACAGACTCCTTCCACAGTACAGCAAGCTGCAAGGGAAACCGTGGGAGCAGGTGAGTGTTGATTGCTAGACTCCTGACCCTCAGCCAGAGATCGCTCTTCCCCTGCAGCTCAATGTGCTGTCCTCTGCCTGCAGTTCCTTGCTCTCTCTCTGCCCATTGTAATACTTATGTTGTTCTCTCTGTGCCCATTGTAATAAGTTTTTCTTTCTCACTGTGCCCATTGTAATACTTTTTCGTTCTCTCTGTGCCCATCGTAATACTTTTCCTCTGTGCCCATTGAATTACTTTCCCTCTGTAATTCTTCTCCCTCCATAGTGCTTATTGTGTCCTTTTGCTTTTAATCCCTGTGCTGTGCCCTTATTGTGTGTGACTTCGCTGTCTGCCCCATTCACTTACTCCTCGTTGGGTAACTGCTTGCTGCTCTCCGTTTCCCGCCCATGCCGTTCCCGCCGTAACTTGCCACCAATCCTGCCTCCCAGCTGCACGTCCCTCCCCCTCCCCTACTTAATGGCAACCACGCGCACCTAAGGCAAGCCCATCTGCGCCCGTCCGCAACCTAACCGTGGCCAGCGCCAGGAACCCTGGATTTCCGGAACTCCACCGATACAGCTCCACCGCTCTCCACGGACTCAACCCTGGAAGACTCAATGGCTGCTAAAGAGTCACACCAAACACCACCCAAGGACAGTTCTCCTGCAAAAACTGCTGATGATCCTTCACCATCGGCTGCGCCCCCAAGACCGCCCAAAAATCACTGGACACCTGCACTACCAGAGCTCTGACACGCATCGCCCTCAACGTAAGCTCCTTACACAGACACGCCATAGAGATCTGGGACCTGCTCAACACCCTCTTGCCAGGCGTCGCCTTCCTCACCGAAACCTGGACTAACACCTCTTCCGGCACTGACATTGCCACCGCCATCCCTGATGGATACAAGATCCAGAGAAAGGACCACCGCCTCTGCCCAGGAGGAGAGCTCGCCATCGCTCACATACCTCTCTTCGACTCTCTACCTCCAAAACAAGCGACCCCCAATCCAACACAGAACACCTCCACTTCCAGATCCAGACCAACCCAGAACCATGCTACGGGGCACGCTCGCCTGCAGATCCCCCGGACCACGCATCCTGTCCACAACCACCATCGTCGATGTCGCACCCCACGCCATCAGTTCCACGGGCTAAATTCTAGTCTTAGACCTCAATTTTCACCTCGACAACCACAGCAACCCCAACTCCATCATCCTCCTCTCCAACCTCTCCAACGTCGGACTGAAGCAGCTCGTCACCACCCCCAAACACAGAGCTGGACATTCCCTTGACCCCATCTTCACAAGGGGGACGAACATCCATTTCAGTCATACCTCGCAGCCCCTCTGTACGGACCGCCACTGTGTACACTTCACCTTTAACACATCCACAGGACCCAAATCCCCCCAACGCCTGCCTCGAAGGAATTGGAGCAAGATCACAGAGGAGCACCTTAACACCACCATCCTCCGAGGCCCACCCTTCGCAATGACTGATGCCAACTGCGCAGCCCAGGAACTTCACAGCAGGATCTCAAGCTGCGCCAACAAGGTTGCACCCCTCCGCCACCCCGGCAAACAACGCCCCCTGAAAGCATCTTGGTTCACCACCTATCTCCATGCAGCCAGGCACTCCTGCAAATGCCCCGAGAAAGTCTGGTAAAACCGGAAAGCCACGGAAGACTTGAACAGCTACTGGAACACCCTGGAGGAATACCACCAGTGCTTAAGGGATACCAAGCGGACTTCATCGGCAACAAAATCCACACTAACACCACCAACGCTAAAGAACTCTTCAACATCATTCAGCAATTCACCAAACCCCGCCAGTGAAGCGCTGACAAAACACCATCTCAGGAACTCTGCAACAAGCTCAGCTCCTACTTCCATCTCAAAATCCAGGCCCTCTACGGCAACTTCAGTGAACAGACGCCGGACACTACCCCACGCACCCCCACCACCGGCAAAGAGACGATCATCACTACCTGGAATCCTACCACCGTCGAACATACCACAGTGACCAGCACCACCCCACCCAAATCGAGCACCAGCAGCAACCACCTGAAGTGCATCCTGTTGAACACCCGCTCCGTCCACAGGCACGCCGTGGAACTCTGGGACCTGCTCGACGCGACAGCACCGGACGTCGCCTTCCTCACCGAAACATGGATGAACGCCTCCTCAGCGCCCGACATCGCCATAGCCATCCCGGGCGGTTACAAGATCACCCGGAAGGGCCGCGTCAACCAGACAGGAGGGGGCAGCGCCATCGTACACAAGAACACCATCCGCATCTCGACTAACTCCGATGATACCTTCGCCGCCGCCGAACACCTGCACTTCCAGATACACACTGACCCCAAGACCACCCTCCGAAGCACCCTCATCTACAGACCCCCAGGACCACGCACACAATTCAGCGAAGACATCGCAGACTTCATCAGCCCGCACGCCCTGCCCTCCGCCGACTACATCCTCCTAGGGGACCACAACTTCCACCTGGAGAACAACAACGACAGAAACACCACCGCCCTGCTCGACAACCTCGCCAACCTCGGACTCAAGCAACTGGTGAACACTCCCACCCACTACGCCGGCCACACGCTTGACCCCGTCTTTTCATCCAGCAAGCACATCTCCTTCAGCCATGCCACCGGACTCCACTGGACTGACCACAGCTGCGTCCACTTCAGCTTCAGAAAGACTGCTACCCACAACCACCCGCAACAGGTTCCCCGCCGGAGCTGGAGCAAGATCACCACCGAGCAGCTCACCACCTCCCTCAGCCAGAACACACCCACCAACACAACAGACCCAAATGAAGCAGCCAGCAACCTCACCAAGTGGCTGACCGCCTGCGCCGACGACCTCGCACCACTAAAGAACCCTCCCAGCAGACCCGGCAGCAAGAAAACCCCCTGGTTCACCAACGACCTCAAGGAATCCAAGAAGAACTGCCGCACCCTCGAGAAAACCTGGCGGCTCGACCAGACCACAGACAACAGGACCGCTCTCAAGCACGCCACCCGCAAACACCACCAGCTGATCCGCGCCACCAAGAAGTCGGCACTCAAAGAACGATTGGACAACAACGCCCACGACAGCAAGGAACTTTTCAGCATCGTCAAAGAGTTCTCCAACCCCAGCGCCGGAAACAACGACATCACTCCCTCGCAAGACCTCTGCAACTCACTCGCCACGTTCTTCCACCGCAAGATCGCCGACATACATAACAGCTTGAATGCACAGACGACGCACCCTACGCCGAACCAACGCCCGCCACCACCACCCTCTGCAACTGGACCCCGGTCAACACCGAAGACAACACCTGCACGATGAACTCCATCCACTCCGGATCACCAACCGACCCCTGCCCACACCACGTCTTCAACAAAGCCGACGCCATCATCGCACCCCATCTCCGGGACGTCATCAACTCCTCCTTCCACACCGCCACCTTCCCGGAGAGCTGGAAGCACGCCGAGCTTACCGCCCTCCTGAAGAAACCAACAGCGGACCCCACCGACCTCAAGAACTACCGTCCCATCTCGCTACTTCCCTTCCCGGCCAAAGTCATCGAGAAGACCGTCAACAGACAGCTTGCCACCTTCCTCGAGACAAATGGATCCCTCGACCCCTCGCAGTCCGGGTTTCAGGCCAACCACAGCACCGAGACCACCCTTATCGCAGCCACCGACGACATTAGAACCCTGATCGACAACGGGGAAACAGCGGCCCTCATCCTCTTGGACCTCTCTGCGGCGTTCGACACCATCTGCCACCGCACCCTAGCGAAGCGCCTCAGCAACATCGGAATCCGAGAGAAAGCACTGGAGTGGATCATCTCGTTCCTCGCCGGAAGAACCCAGAGAGTCCGCCTCCCCCGTTCAGATCCGAGGCCACCGAAGTCATCTGCAGCGTACCACAAGGATCTTCACTCAGTCCAACCCTCTTCAACGTCTACATGAGCCCCCTCGCAGCCATCGCACGCCTTTTTTGGATGTGCCACTGACCCTGAGTGGCGACAATGGTGGCCGGTTGAAATGAGCCCTCCGGCACAGTCATCTCTGGTTGCCAAAAATCTCGGGGTTAAACTTGACAATAAGTTGTCATTGAGAGCCCACGTACTTGGTCTGGTGGGCACCTGCTTTGGTGTTCTGAAGATGCTCCGCAAGTTTCTTCCATTGCTTTCTGCGGAGCATAGGCGGATTACCGTGCAGGCGCTCATTGGATCCAGGCTGGATTATGCCAATGCCCTTTTCCTTGGCCTTCCAGACTACCTGGTCCAGCGTTTACAGGTGGCACAAAACTCTGCTGCCCGTGCGATTTTTGGCCTGCATAGGCGATCGCGAGCTTCGGGGCTGCTTCAGAAGCTCCATTGGCTGCCTATCCGTAAGCGGATTATGTTTAAATCCCTTACGTTGATGCACAAGGCACTGTTTGGCTCTGGGGCTGGATATTTACGGCGCAGGCTGATCTTTTACCGCCCTGCTCGCCTACTGCGTTCTGCGGCTCTTTTCACTGCCGTGGTCCCTCGCGTGCACAAGGTCCGCACTGGGGGCCGCTCCTTTGCTTCAAGGCACCTCAGTTGTGGAACTCCTTACCACTGGCGCTACGCAGTACTCCTAATTTGCTTCAATTTAGGAAGAGCTTGAAGACATGGCTTTTTAATGCTTAGTTGCTCTCTGGGGGGTCTTTCTTTTCTGTATTGTTTCGTGTTATGTTATTACACACTGAGTTGTTTGTGGAAAGCGCCGGGACACTCTGTCGGAGTAGCCGTGCGCTATATAAATACATTTTAACATAACATAACATAACACGACCTCAACATCATCTCCTACGCCGACGACACCCAGCTGATCCTCTCCCTCACCAACGACCCCACCACCGCCAGAGCCAACTTACACGAAGGGATGAAGGACGTCGCCGACTGGATGAGGAACAGCCGCCTTAAACTGAACTCAGACAAGACGGAAGTCCTCATCCTGGGATCATCACCCTCCGCCTGGGATGATTCCTGGTGGCCCCCGGCCCTGGGCACCGCTCCCAAGCCAACGGACCACGCACGCAACCTGGGCTTCATCCTGGACTCCTCCCTGTCGATGACCAGACAAGTCAACGCCATCTCATCTTCGTGCTTCAACACCCGGCGCATGCTCCGCAAGATCTTCAGATGGATCCCCACTGAAACCAGGAAGACCGTCACCCAGGCACTCGTCACCAGCCGACTGGACTACGGGAACACCCTCTACGCCGGAACCACAGCCAAACTTCAAAAAAGACTCCAGCGCATCGAGAACGCCTCCGCACGACTCATCCTGGACATCCCCCGACACAGCCACATCACCGGACACCTGAGAGACCTGCACTGGCTCCCCGTCAGCAAGAGAATCACTTTCAGAGTCCTCACCCACGCACACAAGGCTCTCCACGACCTGGGCCCCAAGTACCTCAATGACCGCATGACCTTCTACACGCCCATCTGCCAGCTACAATCAACAAGCCATGCCCTCACCACCATACGACGCATCCGCAGAGCAACCGCCGGAGGAAGATACTTCTCCTACCTGGCAGCCAAGACCTGGAACTCCCTCCCCACCCACCTTCGGCAAACCCAGGACCATCTCTCCTTCAGGAAGCAGCTCAAGACCTGGCTGTTTGAGCAGTAGCATACCCCCTCCCCCAGCGCCTTGAGACCCTCCCGGGTGAGTAGCGTGCTTTATAAATGCCGTGATTGATTGATTGATTGAAGATCATCCATTCAGGACCCCCAAAGACCCCTGCCGACCTCACATCTACCACAGGGCAGCTGCCGCCTTTGCACCCAAACTAGGACACACCATCAACACCTCTCTTGAGTCCGGCATCATCCCTGATGACTGGAAGCAGGCGGAGGCCAAACCCCTCCTCAGGAAGCCCATGGCCGACCGACAGACCTGAAAAACTACCGGCCCATCTCTGTCCTCCCCTTTGTTGCCAAAGTCACCAAGAGACTCGTAAAACACCCAGCTGACTGCCTTCATCAAAGAAAACTCCATCCTAGAGGCCTCCCAGTCAGGATTCCGCAGCAACCACAGCACTGAGATGGCCCTCCTCGCTGCTACCGATGACATCCACATGCTACTAGACCAGGGGCACACCACAGCCCTCCTCCTACTAGGCCTGTCCGCAGCCTTCAACACCATCTCACACTCTCCTGGATCTGATCCTTTATCTCCGGCAGAACCCAGACTATCAGACTACCTCCTTTCCACTCCAAACCCACACAGATCAACTGCGGAGTTCCCCAAGGATCATCCCTCAGCCCCACGCTCTTCAACATCTACAATGGCCTCCTCGCCGCCATCGTCCGACAACACGGGATCAGCTAGTATCGTACACCGACGATACCCAGCTCATCCTGTCCCTCACGAAGAACCCCGAAGACACCAGACTCTGTTTTCCAGAAAGGAATGTAGCCACCTGTATGAAAATTGGCTGCCTGAAGCTCAACTCGGAGAAGACAGAGGCCCTCATCCTCAGACCCTCCACCTCCGCCTGGGACAACACCTGATGGCCCTCCACCCTCAGGAGTCCGTCCACTACAACAGACCATGCACGGAACCTCTGCATCATCCTCAACTCCTCCCTCACCATGACCGGCCAGATCAACTCCATCGCCTCCACCAGCTTCAACTGCCTTCGAATCCTCCACAAGCCCTTCAAATGGATTCCCCCCAGAATGCAGAAAAACCATCACTCATGCACTCATAACCAGTAGATTAGACTACAGCAATACCCTCTACACTGGAATCAACAGAACCCTCCTACACAGGCTACAGCCTATCCTGAACACCACAGCCAAACTCGTTCTCAGAACCCCATGGCACTAACACATGACCCAACACCTACGTGACCTCCACTGGCTCCCCGTTGAGAAGAGAGTTACCTTCAAACTGCTAACCAACGCCTACAAATCCCTCCGGAACATCAGACCTACATTCCTCATTGAGAGAGTCTCCTTCCACATGCCCAAGAGGAACCTTCGCTCTACAGACCTTGCATCTGCAGAACCAGAGCAGGCGGAAGAGCTTTTTCCTACTTTGCAGCCAGAACCTGGAGAGAGCTCCCTGTGAACATCAGATGCTCCCCCTCTCCCCCCAGTGTCTTGAAACCCTCACAGGTCAGTAGTGCACTTTATAAACCCCTGATTGATTGATTGATTGACTTCTCAATAGACCATGTTTCCTAACAGGCACTACTAGCATTGTGATCGCCAAGTACATGCATGCACACATAGTTATTGTAAGTCTCACAGTGTGCAATGTAAAAGTGTATCTTCTGCAATTTATTTCATGCACTGTACTCATGTTGTTAAGGCAGCATTGCACCCAGGACAACTGCCCCTGCTGATACTTGAACTACCTTAATACATGATCTGCCCTTCTACCAATTACCTATATTTCCATGTGTGTGATGAACAAACATGTAGCAAGTGTAGTAATGGTGTGTCACTATGTCATCCTATAGATTGACGCCCATCAGATGCAGGATTTTTGCTTGGCTGTCGTCCGGGCTGTGAGATCTGTGGGGGTCTTCGAACTCCTTATCCACCACTGCCAGAAGAGGTGGCAGGCCCTCCGAGGCTGGGCCCGGAGGATTTCAAGAGTCCAGCTGAAGCTGTTACATCCTCGCAAAAAGGGTCGACGACGGACCCTGACCCCCACATGCTCCGGATATTCACGGTGGTCTTCCCTGATCTGGATGGGCAATTAAAGGCCAGACAGCAGCAATAAGGGGGTGAGTTTGTGCCATTTTGCTGAACTATGTCTGACATGCATGTTGCACTCCCTCAGCCTGGTAACTCTCTTACAGGTCATCTGTCTGCAGAGACAACATTTATGTGCCAAAATGTAATGATGCCCCATTCTCATCTGATGCCGAGGTGTGTCCCTTTCCATCTGTGACATGTGTCACTAAGCTCCTGGGTATTTGCTGTATTCCAAGTTTACTGTGTGACACCATATACAACAGATGCATTGAGTTGACCATCATGATTGATGTGATTGTCTGACATGTGTCAGCAACTTAACAGAAATGTGACCTGCACTCTGTGTGGAACATACACAAATGTACGGTTAGGTTTGTGAGATTAATACTATGCACACGTGCAGCAGGTAAGACCAATGTTGATGCCTCAGACAAATGAAATGGATAAGCTTTCAAAATGCATAGTAATCGGCCTCGTGCTCCCACAAATCCCATGTTTCACATGGACCAAGGACAGGTATGCCAAGTCAGGCCATCTGAGACAATCTTACATCCTATTTTTGTATGTCAGGCCACCCTGTAACCTTTGCAAATGTAGATTCATGTGTCTGACTCTGTGTCAGTGTGTACAGGCTGAGATATTTTGATTACACATGTGGCAAATTTATAAAATATGGACAGACATCTCATGTATGGAAATTGGCTCAGATACACAGGACTAAACATGTGTGTGTCATCCCTTGACTGTACATAATGGTTGCTTCCACATATATGTGTATGCTGCATTACTTTGTTCTTGGGAGCTTGCAAAATGTTTTTGTATACAGATTTGTGACTTCACGTACTCCAATGTCTCATTAGACAGCGTGAGCTTGTCAAAGTGAGTGGGGCAGACAGCAAAGTCACACACAATAATATCACAGCTCAGGGATTAAAAACAAAATTACACAATAACCACTATGGAGGGAGAAGAATTACAGAGGGAAAGTAATTCAATGGGCACAGAGGAAAAGTAATACAATGGGCAAAGAGAGAACGAAAAAGTATTACAATGGGCACAGCGAGAACGAAAAACGGATTACAATGGGCACAGAGAGAACAAAATAAGTATTACAATGGGCAGAGAGAGAGCGAGGAAAAAAACGGTGCCAGCAACAGGCACGAGCAAGGTGTATGTAGCACTTAGGGGACATGTATACTTGAGCACTACAGATGTTACTTGAACAGTGTATACATGAGTTTGACCCAGTGCTGACTGTATAATCATGATTCATTTCCCCTGTAACAAGAGTCAGTACAGACTGTTTAGCTGGACAGGACTGTGGCATAGTGTGCCACCTGAAACAGTTTGAAGATGCAGTATTTGTACTTGTCAGTTGTCCTGCATGCAGACCATTTTGGCATTGGAGTTCAATATATGAGCCCAACATGGTTACTGGGGATGGAAGTATTTTCATCATATCAACTTAGGAATTTGTCCATCCAATTTGAGTGCCCACTTCCAGACTCCCTTGCATTAGATGAGACATGTTTGTGATAAGCCCTGACACTCCTGAGCATTACAGATCAGACAACAGGCAAAACAGTGCCCAGTTGGTCATGTATTTATTTTAATTTGAGATACATCTAACAGGTGTTTCCATTGCCATAATCTGTTTGGTAACCACGATTCACTGGCAGACTTACAAGTGACATGTTTACATATGTGTGATGAAAATAAATAGTGGCTTTGGCATTATGCAATGCCTTGCCCTGTGATGTGTTGTGAAAAGAAATCATGTGTCAAGTACGTGCAGATGACTGGTGTGAATCTGTCTCTCCTCCTTTTTCCAGAATCATCTATGGCAACTGGAGGAGACAGATCCACAGACCAGGAAGAAGCGGCTAGCCATGCAGGGTCCACTGTGGAGGAGGATGAGGGACCCAGTGGCGCAGAGTGTGAGGGGAGCCAGCTGAGGGCCGCTCAGAAACATCTACATCAGCTGATGAACCATCCAGATCCCTTGTGGTGGTGGGTGTTACCAGAGCAGAGGCCACAACCACAGAATCTATCCTGCCCCCACCACCACCACCACCTCCACCGTAACAGCTGCTCCCATTTCAAAGGTCCATGGACACTCCTGTGTGAGGGAGCATGTCTCCTTTGCTTCAGGCACCACACCTCCTGCATCTGTCACCCCATCTGCCCTGAGTGTGGAGTCTGTGTACTTGCTGAAACAGTTACATGTGGCACAGACATCCATGCTGAGTGTCCTCCATGCACACGCCAGTCTATTGACATAGTTGGTGTCATACATGGAGGGGATGTCATCAGACATGTCTGCCCTACAGCGGACAAATCAGTCTATGGCCTCCTCCCTGATGGCAGCAGTGTCCCTCTTACAACAGTCCCTCACCCCTCCTACCTCTGCCCCATCCACAGTCCACACTAACCTACCTGACCAACGCACACTCACACAGGAACATGCACACACCCCACAGCAACCTAAGACACAGTCAAAACAAACACACATGCACACTCAGGGGACTGATAACACGCACACAGGGGATAGGGCAAAAAAAACACACACCCATCCACGACCAATCCGCATTCCTCAGCTACCTCTCCCTCCAAAAGCCCTACCCTTGACTCTCATGCAACCCCCCTTCCCAGAGGGTCTTCCTCTGTGACCTTGGCCTCTTCACCACTGATACATCAGACCAGAGGAAGAGGAAATCACCACACAGAGAGGCGATCCTCCACTGCACGCACACCCTACACTAAGAGTAGGAACACTGAGGCCACCACCCGTACATCCCCCAGGAAAAACAAAAGCAAAAGCCCACCACCATCATCCCACACTTTCCCCCAGAAAGCTACATCCGCCAAAGCCAAGACCACCCCTCCAAAAGTTCACACACCAAAAGTCATCCCTAGTTCACCCACACACCATTACACCATCCCCAAGATGATAAGGCCCTCACACCCTACCACATGCACTGCTACTCCCACAACACCACACCCTCAGTCAGTACTAGACATTGCAGTGGGGACCCTGGCTCCCCAATCTGACCTGTCCACTGCAGTGGAGCCCTAGCCCCCTCAACCTGACATGGTCACTGCAGTGGAGGCCCCGCCCCCTCAGTCCAACATATCCACTGCAGTGGAGCCACAACCCCCTCAGTCAAACATGTCCACTGCAGTGGAACCACAACCCCCTCAATCTGAATTGTCCACTGCAGTTGCTACGGACACTCCAGTAATGTTAATGTTAATGTTATATGGACTTGTAAAGCGCACGGCTGCCCCAGCCAAGGGGCGTCCCGGCGCTAGCTGCATGAAGCTGGGCGGAAGGAGATGTTTGAATTGACATAATAGAGATATTGCACACTAACAGAAAAGATGAGTCTTTATGGCTTTCCTGAAGGGTAGCAGATCTTCTATTCCTCGTATTTGAATTGGAAGTTCATTCCAGAGCTTTGCCGCGAGGTATCTGAATGAGTGGCTGCCCATCCTGACTAATTTAATGCGGGGCACTATGGCTAGATTCTGTCCCTCAGAGCGCAGCGTGCGTCGGGGAACGTAGGATGAGAGAAGTGAACAGAGCATGGGGGGGAGGCAGTTTTAAGGATTTTAAATGCAAGGCATAGGGTTTTAAAGTGAATCCTTTTTTCCACGGCAAGCCAGTGGAGTTTCGTGAGGACAGTGGTCACCGACCTATGACGAGGGAGGCCGGTCAGAACTCTGGCGGCGGCATTCTGGACTCGCTGGAGTCTAGATTTCTCTGCTACGTTTGCCCCTAACTGGAGGGAGCTGGCGTAGTCGAGCCTCGAAAGGATTGCTGACTGAACCACTAGTTGGCGGGTTTGGTGGTCCATAAATTTTAAAATCGGCCTGAGATTGCGTAAAATTCCAAAACAGGTGGGCGCCACTTTCTTGGTATGGTGGGTAAAGTTCAGGGCAGAGTACACACATACTTCCAGGTTTTTTACACAGTCTTTATGCTCGGGTGGTTGGCCGAGGGTCTCTGGCCACCAGCTGTTCCCCCAGGCAGTTGTCTCTTTGCCCACCAACAAAACCTCTGTTTTGCCGGCGTTGAGCTGGAGGTAGTTCGCCGTCATCCAGCTGGTGATGTCTATGAGAGTCTGTTTGAAAGTCTGTGCACTAAGACCGCTTTCATTTTTCAGTGCCACCACCAGCTGGGTGTCATCAGCGTAAGACACAAGTGACAGTCCATGACTCCTGGCTACTTCTGCCAGAGGTTGGACGTACACATTGAACAGGGTAGGGCTGAGAGCCGACCCCTGGGGCACACCCTGCTCAATGGGGCATTCTTTAGAAATAAAAGGAGGTGTGGAGACTCTGAAAGATCTGCCTGACAAAAAAGCTCTAAACCAGCTTAGAGCCTGCCTGTGACCCCTATCTCCTCCAGCCTAAACAGCAGAATCTCGTGTGACACCGTATCGAAGGCAGCACTGAGATCTAAGAGAATCAGTGCTGCTGTCCCTCCAGAATCTAATATGGTACGGAGATGTTCGGTCACACTTAAGAGAGCTGCTTCGGTACTGTGACCGGCGCGGAAGCCATGTTGGGACCTGTCCAGAATGGAGTTGGAAGTCAAATATTTGGCCAAGTTGGAATTAACATGGGCTACCGCTACTTTGGCTGGCCAGGGGAGGAATGGTATAGGTCTGAAGTTTTCGGGTAAGGTAGGGTCTAGCGTGGGCTTTTTTATGATGGGTGTCACCCAGGCTTGCTTCCATCTTGTAGGTATAATAGCAGTGGAAAAGGACAGGTTTACAATGTCTCTAAGGGGGCCAAGTACCGTCCAGTTTGACTCTCTAAATAATTCAGGTTTCAGGGGGTCTGCAGGTGAACCGGACTTAATTTTATTACAGAGTTTGAGGAAATCTTCTTGGCTGAGTGCCGGGATATTAGAAAGATTGGGCCTGTTCGGATCGACTGAAGGAATGAGGTGGGGAGTCGCTGGGAAGGTACAATAGATTTTTTTGATTTTGTCCATAAAAAAAGACGCCATGTTATTACAAAATGTAGGAGACGTATTGGAGTTGTCTATCGTTTTCTTGGCGCTGAGCTCTTTTGGTATTCTAAAAATGGTTTTGGAGGCATTATGACTATTCTTAATCTCAGTGGTGTAATTCGCCGCTCGAGTCCTGCAAATATTGCGGTGGTAACTTTTTTGTAATTGGACATAGAGGGCCTTGAGTGCCGGATCATAATCTCTCCTCCATCTTCGTTCAGCTTTTTTACACTCTTTTTTTTGCGAGGAGAGTTCTTCGTTGAACCAAGGGCTGGATTCGTGGGAGCGCGCCTTGATCCATTTGGCTGGTATCAGGGTGTCCAAAGCTTTACTAATCCTCTCGCAAAACTGGTCATAGCCCCGATCAGGGTCCTCGCTAGGTTGAGGAGGATTCTTTGTGAGGAGTGCGTGGAAGTTTTCAAGACAAAGCTTCCTCCATGGTCTTTTCAGGACCTGCTGGGCGGGTTTTAAGTTGGGGTCATCACTGAGAGGTATAGTCATAATCACCAAACAGTGGTCAGACCAGGTCATAGGCATAGGGGGTTCGACACTAACATTGATCAAATTCGAAAAGGTGGGGTCTAGGAGATGCCCGCCGCTGTGTGCGGGACCACTCACAAGTTGGCAGAGCTGAAGGGGGGCGAGGTCAGCTAGCAAGGTATTGATCTTAGTGTCAGTGGTAAGATCAAAGTGAATGTTCAAATCTCCCATGATGGTGAAATTCGCAGTTTCGGTGATCAGAGAGCATGTATGCTCAAGGAGTGAGGTTGTGAAGCTCATGCTTGCTCCCGGGGGCCTATAGATCACGAGACCCACGAGGCTAAGTTGAGAGTTAATTTTAATATTGAAGCGTGCACATTCACTTTCTCTAATTTCTAATCTCGATAGGTGGCAAGTGAAATAGGATTTAACCATTATTACTATCCCCCCTCCCTTGGAGTGCCTATTCAGCGTATACGTGGTATATCCCCTAGGGGTGGCGAGGTTGATGACTGAATTCATGTCGTCTCGAAGCCAGGTTTCTGTCAGGAATAGAATATGTTTCTGCATGGATCTGACGTTAAGCTGGCCCACTCTAATTTGTTGGGCATTGGCTTTAATAAGGGACGGCAGTAGGGAGGGATTCGGCAGAGCGAAGCCACAAGGGCATGTGAGACGACTTCTACTATGTGAGAGGTTCAGTTTGACGCACTTGCTATCCGAACATTTTAGAGTTAATACCTCTTGCCTAGAGTAGGTTATCACGTCCTTCGTCATGTCACCATGGTTCCTGGCGAGAGGCGACGTGCCGGCGCAGACGGGCACAGACGGGCAGGACTCTTCCAAGACTCCGGCGCAGGTCCGGCACGTCCGCCACTCGCGTCCGCTGCGCGGAGGCATGCCCGTCCCCTTATATGCGCGACTAGAGCGCGTCAGAGCACCAAAACACACCCAATATGTCTGCCGTGAATTAGTGCCCGGGACCGACTCGTCAGCGTCAATGCTCGGCTGCGACTGGCCCAGGCAGCAGGGAGGTGAGGGGAGGAAATTAAAAGCTTATTAAATCAAGCCCTTACAATGAAGTATCTAAAATCATTAAAGTCACGATTATGACAGGAACAAAACAAAACAACCCGGCTTCCGCCTCAAGAGGGATACAGACAAACAGCTAATCAGGCGCCGGGCTCAGTGAAGCCCTTTATATGCGCGACTAGAGCGCGTCAGAGCACCAAAACACACCCAATATGTCTGCCGTGAATTAGTGCCCGGATCCAACTCATCAGCGTCAAGGCTCGGCTGCGAGTGGCCCAGGCAGCAGGGAAATTAAAAGCTTATTAAATCAAGCCCTTACAATGAAGTATCTAAAATCAAAGTCACGAAACAAAACCTCCCGGCTTCCGCCTCAAGAGTGATACAGACAAACAGCTAAAGCCCCCAATTCTCCCATTACCCAACTGGTACACCTGTCCCTGAGTGCCTGGCCTGCCCAGGAGATGCCCCTCCTTGGGAAGTTGTCCCCTAGTTATGTCAGTGCAGGAAAGCAATAGATGAAGACTCATCGTGTCTACCCCTGAACGACTCATGGACTGGCCATTGGCCTTATTTTTCTTCAAGATTCGTGATTTCACATTTGAATGCTGAATAAAGCAATGTTTTGTTATTTTCTCGATTATCATTCTGTGTACATAACTTTGCTGATTAGTGTGCTGAAATTGCTGTTGAAATACTGTTTGCAGACAAAACATGTTAGAGAGATGTGATGGACTGCCCGGGGTCCAAGGGATATGTGTCCTATTACAGTATGTAGCAGAGTCATCGTTACCTGAAATTGGTGGTTGTCAGGATCCACATTATTTTGGACAAGGAGTGTGACATTATTTTCACAACCTCCCATCTTTGGCTTACACTTTAGCACATATGTCGGGCTGACATTTGTACTCATTTTAAATATTTCTAATGGTACGCACCTCTCCAATGGAAATGCATATTAGCGCAATGATGAAGAACAAGTCATCTGTCTCATCAGTGCCACTTAGTAAACATGGATTATGACTACGTGCTGCTGACTTGGAAGATACACCTGTACACATGCTGATGATACTAAAGTATTATGTGTGTTGTAATAGTTTAGTCAATGTCCGAGCCTCATTCTGACATGGCTGACCCATGCCAAAACCAAGCTTGACACAGCGGACCTTCCACAGTAGTGAAATCACCTCCTGGCAGTGTGTTAATCTGTGACCTTTCCAAAGCCCATGGTATGTGTTCTGTAAGCGTGATTTTTTATGTTAACAACCACTTTTCTACCAAGACTGTAATCCCAGCAGATGTTTCTGTCTGCGAGGTTTGCCAAATTGTCAAGTGCTTTGTCAGCCTATTTGACTGTGAGTGTCCATGATGTGGGTGCATGGGACAAATAGAGTCATTATGGTGTCCACCCTGATTAGGTTGCTATAAGGGCCTGCACTGATTCCGGCAGTGATTCTGAAGTTGTGGAAGCACTCCAAAGTTGTCCCACTGCTGAAAAAACCCACACTAGAGTCATCTTTGCCGGAGAACTTTGGACCAATCTCCCTGCTTACCTACCTGGCCAAAATTAGTCCCATGTCAATATCACTCTGACCAAATATCTGGTGGCCAATCAGATCTTAGATAGATCTCAGAATGGATTTTGTCCCTGGCACAGCACAGAATCAGCCCTTTTGGCGTTCACTGAGCAGCTGTGGGCCACGCTAGTTGAGGGCAATACCTCAGCACTATTTTTACTTGATCTTAGTGCGGCCTTTGACACGTTCTCCCACAAGATTCTTCTCCAATCCGGAGATCGGGGTCAAAGGCAGGGCTCTGGCCTGAGTTGCCTCTTTTTTATCAGAATGCTCTTTTCAGGTACATACCCCCAGACCAGTCTAGTAATTACCCTCTTAGCTGTGGTGTCCCGCAGGGCTCAGCCTTGAGCCCCATGTTGTTCAATGTGTATGTCCACCCTCTGGCCCTCCTGGCTAAATAGCGCAACATCAAAACGGTATCTTACACGGACAATACCCAGCTGGTACTCCCCTTTTCCAACAACCCTGCTCTGGACCAACTTAAATTTCGTGCTGATGTTCTGGCCATTACAGACTGGATGGCAAACAACCATCTGCAGCTTAAGTCTGCAAAGAAGGAGGTGCTCGTGGTTGGTCGGTACACTCACAAGTGGGACTAACAATGGCGGCCTGTGACCTAGGGCCCTCCTCCCACACCAAAAAATGCATTTAAAGATTTAGAGGTCCTGATTGATACCGCCCTCTCATTTGAGCCTCATGCAAAAAAAGTGGCTGGTACCTGTTTCGGTCTTCTGCGTGCCTTAAAACCCATTTTAGGATTTTTTGACGCTGCCACCTGTCAACTGATAGTCCAATCAACTGTTTAGTCATGCCTGGATTACTGCAATGGTCTTCTGCTAGGCATGATTAAAAGAGTTACTGCAAAACTCCAACGAGTACAGAATGCAGCAGGACATACTCTGTTTGTCCTCCCTAGGAAATATCATACCTCCAATCTCCTTCACCATCTACACTGGCACCCAATGAAACAGAGAGTCCAATTTAAAACACTCTGCACCACACATAAGATTGTACAAGGCCAGGGACCTCAAATCCTACAGGGACTTTGCACCCCTTATATTCGTATGTGTACATTGCGTTCCACTGATCACCATCTGCTGTGCAACCCACGGGTCCGCCGGTGTAGAGCCGGGGTTTGCTCCTTTAACTCTCAGGCCCCTGCACTATGTAATTCCATCCCACTAGCTGCCCGCAGCACCCATGATCCCTGGGCTTTCAGGAAACTGATCAAAACTTTGCTTTTTGCTTCCATCTAGCCACATCTCCCCTGGTCACTTGTCCGCTAGCGCTGGGACGCCTTATTGCTGGGACAACCATGCGCTCTATAAATCTCCCTAACATTAACATTAACATTACCACTGTGGGCAAGCTCACATTAGACATATTTAGGATTCCACAAGTCACATCTGGGCTACCAACATCAGAGTGTTTTTAATCATTCCTCTGTTTTCAGCCATTTGGCACTTGTATGTGGGTATGACTGCTCACACACAGCAAATTCTTCCCTTCCCTGTCACCTGATGTCAACGTGTCGTATTTTTAAGTCTCCTTGAGTGTTCATTTTTCTGGGACAGCGTTAAAGTTCCCAATGTGTCTGATACATTTCACGTTATGCACATGCACTATGTCCTAAGCGGAGTGACAAATTCTACCATGTGTAATGCCTAGCTATGTGTCTTCTGTTTCTAAAACACAGATCCGACTATCACCCCTGGGATTGTCATGAGTGCATGTGCAATGTCCCCATTCAATGTAGGCTTAGCTGATGCACATTGTGTGTGATCAAGGTGTCTGGTTTTTAGACTGGCCAAATGTGACTTGCCTCTTGTAAGGCCCCTGCCAACATAGTGGTCTTATATTACAGGTCATTCTCTGTGAGTAATGTGTGGGTATGGGGAAACATCCTTTACAACGCAACTTTTACCACGCAGTGCCTTTACGATGCAACTTTTACAACGCAACCCATTACAACGCATTGCGCTGGGGGGCGCTCAGGGATAGGGAATAGATTTAATTTACTACCCAACACCTTCCCTACTATCCACGGGGACTGGAGTTGGAATAGTAAATTAAACTATTCACTATCCAGCGCCCCAAAGCACTATGCGTTGTAAAGGTATTCGTTGTAAATACCGCGTTGTAAAGGCATGCGTGGTAAAAGCATGCGTTGTAATGTCATACATCCCTGGGTATGTGTAATGGAAGTTGTTCTGGCAAGACACGTGACACAGTGCACAAGAGTGAGTGTGGGCCAAAGTATGGTCCACGTCATAATTTAGCATCACAAAAGGTCAACAGACAGGATACTGTCACCACAGTGTAGTGGCCTTGAGTGTTCCAGAGATAGAGAGTCAGTTTCCTGATGTATTGTTTGGAGTTCCACCAAGCTTGTTCCACAGGTGACTGTTGTGGACCTGCACATCAAACAATGCCAAATTGCCAACATTCTGTAACACAATTGTGGAGATGCACCTGGATTATACTCAGAACGCATATGTCTCAGTGGAGTTTAGACCACCATTGTGTGTGTTGGGGTAGCTTAGAGATACGGCGACCCTTGACCTTGCCAAGGCCAGGTCGCACCTCTGCCGCCGCACAGCTCTACCTTTGCGTCGCTGCCTCCCCTCGCTGCTGCCGCAGTTCGTGAGTTCCATTCCGCTGTGCCCCTGAGCTGTGTGACTGTCATTTCAGTATTTTGTTGTTACTGCTAGCACTTTGTTTCGTTAGTGCTTGTACCTTCCCTGGGCGCTTCCCCCAGCCCCCGTTTTCTCTTCTGTACCCCAGCCTACCTCATCTTTCCCGCCGCTGCCCCCTCCGTGGCCCCGCCCCCTCGCAACCCTGCTCCCGCCTCCCAGCTGCTCCTCCTCCCTCCCTCCCAACCTTAAAAGGCGGCCGCTGCGTGGCAGTAGGGGCGACCCTTGACCTTGCTAAGGCCAGGTCGCTCCTCTGCTGCCGCACAGCTCCACCAGTGCGTCGCTGCCTCCCCTTGCTGCTGCCGCAGTTCGTGAGTTCCATTTCGCTGTGCCCGTGAGCTGTGTGACTGTCATTTCAGTATTTTGCTGTTACTGCTAGCACTTTGTTTCTTTAATGCTTGTACCTTCCCTGGGCGCTTCTCCCCCCTCCCCCCGTTTTCTCTTTACCCCAGCCTGCCTCATGTTTCCTGCCGCTGCCCCCTGCGACCCTGCCCCCCTCGCTGCCCCGATCCCGCCTCCCAGCTGCTCCTCCTCCCTCCCTCCCAGCCTTAAAATGCGGCCGCTGCGTGGCAGAAGGGGCGACCCTAACCTTGCCAAGGCCAGGTCGCTCCTCTGCCGCCACACAGCTTCACCAGTGCGTCGCTGCCTCCCCTCGCTGCTGCCGCAGTTCGTGAGTTCCATTCCGCTGTGCCCCTGAGCTGTGTGACTGTCATTTCAGTATTTTGTTGTTACTGCTAGCACTTTGTTTATTTAGTGCTTGTACCTTCCCTGTGTGCTTCCCTCCATCCCCCCCGTTTTCTCTTCTGTACCTCAGCCTGCCTCTTCTTTCCTGCCGCTGCCCCCCGTGGCCCTGCCCCCCTCGCCACCCCGCTCCCCAGCTGCTCCTCCTCCCTCCCTCCCAGCCTTAAATGGCGGCTGCTGCGTGGCTGCAGTGGACGCGCGGCTGGCGTGCCAGATGGAAGTTTGTCTGTGCCCGTCCGTACCTGGACCGCACCCAGAGCCAGGAACCCTGGACCCCGCACACTCCACAACGACACTCCGGTACGACGCCAACACCCTCCACACTCTCAACACCGGACGAGACCACCGCTGCTTCCAGGCCGCCCCAAAAGGCACCCACAAACCCTTCTCCTGCCACACCTGCAACTTCACCTGCGACAGAACCACCAAGCCTCCAAGGACCGGACCGAACCACCTCCGCTGCATACTCCTCAACACCCGCTCCGCACACAAACACGCCGCCGAGCTCTGGGACCTACTCGAAACCTCCGCCCCAGATGTTGCCTTCCTGACCGAGACCTGGTGGAACGTCTCCTCGGCACCGCACATCGCCATAGCCATCCCGGATGGCTACAAGATCACCCGCAGGGATCGCACCAACGGAATCGGAGGAGGAATAGCCATCATCTACAAGTCCACCCTCCAGGTCCACACCCTCGTGGACGACCCACTCCACTCCGCCTCCCAACTGCACTTGCGGATCCACACTGACCCCAACACCACCCTGGGAGGATAACTCATCTACAGACCCCCCTGGGCCACGAGCCCAGTTCAGCGACTCCATCGCTGACATCGCCAGCACCCACGCACTCACCTCCATGGACTCCATCATCCTCGGGGACTTGAACTTCCACCTCAAGAACAACAATGACGCCAACTCCACCACCCTGATCGACAACCTTGCCAACCTCGGCCTCAGACAGCTCATCACCGAGCCCACCCATCGACAACTGCACCAACACTCTCGCCCCGCTCAAGAAACCCTCCATTAACCTCCACAGCAAGAAAACCGCCTAGTTCACCGAAGAACTCCAGACCTTCAAACGGACATGCCGGAAGCTGGAGAAGAAGTGGCTCCACGACTGCACACCAGACAGCCACACAGCCCACAAGGACGCCAGGACGCCATCCGCAGACATCACCACCTCATCAGAACAGCCAAGAGATCCTCCTTCTAAACCCACCTGGATAACAACTCTCATGACAGCAAAGAGCTCTTCAAGATAGCGAAGGAACTATCCAACCCCAGCGCCAACACCAATGACATCCCGCCCTCACAAGATCTGTGAGACTCACTGACCGCCTTCTTCCACCGCAAGATCGTCGATATCCACGACAGTCTCAACCCCCCTTCCGACCCTACCATGACAGACCCCACCCCGAACGCCACCTGTGCCAACCAGCTAACCTCCTGGGCCAATGTCAATGACGACGAGACACGCAAGGTCATGAACTCCATCGACTCAGGATCCCCGTCTGACCCCCTGCCCGCACCATGTCTTCAACAAAGCAGACGCAACCATCGCCCCCCAACTACGGAAGATCATCAACCTCTCCTTTGACACTGCAACCTTCCCGGAAAGCTGGAAGCACGCCAAAATCAACTCTCTCCTCAAGAAACCCAAGGCAGACCCCAAGGACCTCAAGAACTTCCGGCCCATCTCCCTGTTCCCTTTCCCGGCGAAGGTCATCGAGAAAATCACCAACATACAGCTGACCCGCCACCTCGAGGACAACAACATCTTAGACCTATCCCAGTCTGGATTCAGACGAAACCACAGCACCGAGACAGCCCTCATCGCTTCCACAGACGACATCAGGTGCCAACTCGACAACGGCGAAACTTCAGCCCTCATCCTCCTGGACCTGTTAGCCACCTTCGACAAGGTCTGCCACCGCACACTAGGAGCACGCCTCCAAGAAGCCGGAATCCAGAAGAAGGCCCTGGACTGGACCACATCCTTTTTCTCCGGTAGAACCCAGAGATCCGCCTCCCACCCTTCCTATCCGAAGCCACCGACAGCATCTGCAGCGTTCCCCAGGGCTCATCCCTCAGCCCGACCCTGTTCAGCGTCTACATGGCCCCCCTCGCACAAGTGGCCCACCAACACTACTTGAACATCATCTCCTACGCCGACGACACCCAGCTCATCCTCTTCCCTCACCAAGGGCCCTCACACCGCCAAAATCAACCTCCACGGGGGAATGACAGCTGTCGCAGAGTGGATGAGGAGCAGCCACCTGAAACTGAACTCGGACAAGACGGAAGTCCTCATCCTCGGCCCCACTCGTTCTGGCTGGGACGACTCCTGGTGGCCGACCACACTGGGACCAGCACCGACACCCACAAACCACGCACATAACCTAGGATTTATTCTTGACTTCTCCCTCTCCATGACCAAGCAGGTCAACGTCGTCTCCTCCTCATGTTACAAAACCCTCTGCATGCTTCGCATGTCTAAAAGTGGATCCCGACTGAAACCAGAAGAACAGTGACCCAAGCCCTCGTCAGCAGCAGGCTGGACTACGGCAATGCACTCTACGCAGGAATCCCGACCAAACACCTACAACGCATCCAGAACGCCTCTGCCCGCCTGATCCTCAATATCCCTCGACACAGCCTCATCACCTCCCACCTGAGAGACCTGCACTGGCTCCCCGTCAAGAAGAGGATCACCTTCAAGCTCCTCACCCACGCACACAAAGCACTCCACAACACCAGACCAGCCTACCTGAACAACAGAATCACCTTCTATACCCCCGCCTGCCAGCCCCGCTCCGCCAGCCTCGCCCTCACAGCTGTCCCTTGCATCCAACGAGCAACATCCAGTGGCAGATCCTTCTCCTTCCTCGCCGCAAAGACCTGGAATGCCATCCCCACCCATCTGCAGCAGACCCAGGACCTGCTCGCCTTCAGGAAGCTCCTCAAGACCTGGCTCTTCAAACAGTAGCAGCACCCCCTCCCCTCAGCGCCTCGAGACCCTCACGGGTAAATAATGCATTTTACAAATTCCCTGATTGATTGATTGACACACACACATGTTGTGTTTGTTCTGCAGTGAGTGGTTGGCTGGTTGTTTTAGTGCATCTTGACCCATGTCTTTCTACTGGCTTTATGGTTAGTGATTTGATGTTTGTTTTATTTTATCTACTGTCCCTGGGACCCCTACATATTCAAACTGGCCATTCATCATGTTCATAATTAGACTTGCTGCTGCAGTGTGGAACAACAGGATCTTGTCTACAATTTTGTTTCTGGTAGATTTCCTTTGTGTGTATGTCTGTTTGTGAACAAATGTGTGTTTATGCATTTGGATGATCACTTCTTACATTGTCCAAATTCAACATTGGTGGCAGTGTTAGCCCACAATGGCAATGCTTATCTCCACATGGCAGGGGGATTTTCTAAAGGCACAACAATGTTTGCCTCAACAGATATGTGTTTGTTTGGCACACAACCACTACTTTGCCACTACATTGCTTGTGGTTGTAGGCCAGTCATACATGATTGTTTGCACATGCTGGGAGTCAGAACCCCACACTCACCTTTTGGTCACTCCAATTATGTGGGGGTTCTGACCCATGTCCCCTATGTGCTTGTCAACACTGGGGTTCTGTACACCACACTCACATTTTTGTCACTACACTGATGGGGGTATTACACCCTTTGTCCCCTATGTGCCTGGCAACGCAGGGGGTTTGAACCCCACACTCACATTTTCCTCACTAATCTGATGGTGGTGTTATACTCCATGTCCACTACGTGCTTGACAACGCTGGGGGTTTGAACCCCACACTCATCTTTTGGTCACCACACTGATGGGGGGTATACTCCATCTCCCCTATGTGCTTGACAATGCTAGGGTTTGAACTCCACAATCTGCTTGTGTCCACTAAATTGATGGATGTTACTACATTTATTTTCTTAATGTGTCACTGATTCTGGCTGTTTGCACACAATACACAAGCTTTGCATTGGAGTATGGGGGGAATGTTTGCCCTCCACCCCCTATGGAGTGAACAATGCTGGGGGATGGACAATAAAGCACCAATAGGGTAGACAATGCTGGGGGATGGACATCCACCCCCTCTGGGGTGGTCTGTGCTAGGGTATGAACATCGACCCCCTCTCGGTGTACTGTGTTGGGGGGAGAGACATCCACCCCCTCTGGGGTAGACTGTGCTGGTGGGATGGACATCCACCCCCTCTGGGGTGGACAATGATGTGGGGATGCTGAGTATATGGCCATCCACCCCCTCTGGGGTAGACTGTGCTGGGGAATGGGCATCACCCCCCCTGGGGCGGACTGTGCAGGGGGGATAGACATCACCCCCTCTTTGGTAGACTGTGCTGGGGCGATGGACATCACACCCCCTCTGGAGTGGACTGTGCTGGGGGTTGGATATCCATTCCCTCTGGGGTAGACTGTGCTGGGGGTATAGACATCCACCCCCTCTGGGGTGGGCAATCCTGTGGGATGGTGGGAGATGGACAATAAACCTCCTATGGAGTGGACAATGCTGGTGGGATGGACATCCAACCCCTCTGAGAGGGACTGTGCTGGGGGATTCCTCTGGGGTGGACTTGCTGAGGGATGGACATCCACCACCTCTTGAGTGGACTGTGCTGGGGGATGTGCATCTACCCCCTCTGGGGTGGACTATGCTGGGGTATGGGCATCCACCCCCTCTGGGGTGGTCTGTGCTAGGGTATGAACATCGACCCCCTCTCGGTGTACTGTGTTGGGGGGAGAGACATCCACCCCCTCTGGGGTAGACTGTGCTGGTGGGATGGACATCCACCCCCTCTGGGGTGGACAATGGTGTGGGGATGCTGAGTATATGGCCATCCACCCCCTCTGGGGTAGACTGTGCTGGGGAATGGGCATCACCCCCCCTGGGGCGGACTGTGCAGGGGGGATAGACATCACCCCCTCTTTGGTAGACTGTGCTGGGGCGATGGACATCACACCCCCTCTGGAGTGGACTGTGCTGGGGGTTGGATATCCATTCCCTCTGGGGTAGACTGTGCTGGGGGTATAGACATCCACCCCCTCTGGGGTGGGCAATCCTGTGGGATGGTGGGAGATGGACAATAAAACTCCTATGGAGTGGACAATGCTGGTGGGATGGACATCCAACCCCTCTGAGAGGGACTGTGCTGGGGGATTCCTCTGGGGTGGACTTGCTGAGGGATGGACATCCACCACCTCTTGAGTGGACTGTGCTGGGGGATGTGCATCTACCCCCGCTGGGGTGGACTATGCTGGGGTATGGGCATCCACCCCCGCTAGGGTAGACTATGCTAGGGGGATGGACATCCACCACCTCTGGGGTGGATTGTGCTAGGGGATGGGCATTCACCCCCTCTGGGGTGGACTGTGCAGGGGTAAGGACATCCACCCCCTCTGGGGAGGACTGTGCTGGGGGATAGACATCCACCCCCTCTGGGGTGGGCAATCCTGTGGGATGGTGGGAGATGGACAATAAACCTCCTCTGGAGTGGACAATGCTGGTGGGATGGACATCCACCCTCTATGGGGGACAATGCTGGTAGGATGGACACCCACCCACTCTGGGGTAAACTGTGCTGGGGGATAGGCAATTACCCCCTCTGGGTGGACTGTGCTGGAAGGATGGACATCCACACCCTCTGGGGTGGACAATACTGGGGGGATGCTGGGTGAAAGGACATCCACCCCCCTCTGGGGTGGACTGTGCTGGGGGATGGACACCCACCCCCTCTGGGGTGGACTGTGCTGGGGGATGGACATCCACCCCCTCTGGGGTGGACTGTGCTGGGGGATGGACATCCACCCCCTCTGGGGTGGACTGTGCTAGGGGGATGGGCATCCACCCCCCCTGGGTGGACTTTGCTGGGGGATGGGCATCCACCCCCTCTGGGGTAGACTTTGCTGGGGGATGGGCATCCACCACCTTTGGGGTGGACTGTGCTGGGGGAATGGACATCCATCTCCTCTGGTGTGGACTGTGCTGGGGGGGATGGACATCCACCCCCTGTGATTGTTTTGGCTATCGCAGGATTGTATGGGTTTATGTGTGGTAGGTGCCTGACTTAACGTCTGTGATATATGCGTTGGTTTTGGTTGTTGATTTGGTGATAGGAGTACAATATGGGGATGACATGCGCGATCAGATACATGGCAGCTTCGTCTCATACACTGTGTTCGTGTTGTGGACCTGATATACAGCTCTTCCGGATGCTGTGACATACTGGAGGTGGCGACCTGTTTGGCACCGAGGAAGGATGCAGCCTACTTGTCAGGCCGGAAACTGCTATGGTAATGGTTCCAGGCGAGTCCATTCAGCATTTATACAGCCGGCTCGTATGGGAAATCTTGCTCGATTCAGAGCATGCGTGTCGCTCAGGAAATGCACACATTTGTGCATCGTACTTCCTCATTTGGACTTACCCTGGGCGTAGTTCGCGTAATAGCGATACGCGTAGCTACGCGAAGTGCACTACGCAAGCTACGCATAGCTATGCGAACTGCGTAGTGCACTGTGCAAAATGCTGTTCACACTGATTGCACAGTGCCGGATGCTTGTCTGCATTGTGCAATCAGTGCAGACCGCATCTTGCACAGTGCAAGCGGTCATTTTCTGCCGCTCGAGTAGATTTCTATTCAAGCGGCAGCTTTCTCAACGTGGACTGGTAGTCTCAACGCGAGCGGTCGCGAGCATACGCGACCACTCACAATGAGTGCATTGAGAACTCCCTGCATTGACAATCTTGCCGGGAGGATTATTTTTCACGCTCGCGATCGGCAACTTGATGTTGCTGATCGCATACGAGCAAAAAGTCTCACAGGGATGAAATTTTGCTCACTCGCGGTCGCCAACTTGACGTTGAGAACTGCGAGCAAGCAAAAAATGACCGCTATGCTACGGGTGTTCACACTGTGCTACGTGCAATTTGTGTAGTGTGAAGTAGCGCAAACTACGCAAGCGTAGCGTAGCGTAGTACTTCACCCAGGGTTAATTTGAACGGACCCGCTCCGGGAACGAGTTGGTAGGAAGGTACAGCTTCGGATGGCTTTGGGAGGGCCATCTGACCAAGATCGGAATCAACCCCCTTTTTTTTTGCAAATAATATTAATGACTTGGATATTTTTTTAAACAATATTTCTTACCTTAAACTCGATATTCTTGACCACAATATTCTTGCAGTCAATATTTTTGTATCGCGATATTCTGCACTCGATAGTAATGCAAGTGGACATTTCCAACTCGATATTCTGACTATTTACCTGGCCTAGGAGAAAATGCAGATGTTTCAGCTTACAACATAAGAATGGAAAGGACAATGGACCCCCTGAGGATGCAAACAGAGGTGGTTACTTTGGAAATTTTTGTGCAAAACTGGAGTTCACACTATCTAAAGTTAAGCCACTTTCCTGTGGACTTTGAGAGGTTTAGTCCTATGTGCTTATTCCCTTTGACTCTTGAATAATATGGCTTAGGCTAACACTCATCAATCTGACACAAGAAGACTCTTGACTAACCTTCTAAAATACTGATACATTTAGATACCTGTCCGGAATTTCTTGAATTTTCCTATTGCTACAAATATCCTTGATTTTTTACATCCTTTACGTTTTTAAAACTCTCAGTTAGTGAAGCAAAGGTCCATAGGATCACCAATATTAGGAGGGTTGGCCCAGTGCTAGCAGCAAGGTAGCCCTTTGGATGGTTCATCAGTGAAGTGAAGGAGTTTGGGTGTCCCATTTAGAAATTACCCAAGCTCAGTCCAAAACCCCTAAAGCCCATGGTTCATTTGGAGGTTTAATGGAGTTTCAGTGGTTCAGAAACAATTGTAGCATCAGAAGTATGAGTATTAATAGAGTTGAGCATTGCAATTGCTTATGCTTAGCTTGCAGTATTTTGCATTGATTGTGCGGCGTTCTGCGCATATGTTTTAAATTGTTGTTTGAATGTGGTGCTTAATGCAGAGAAGTTGAAGTGGTTATTGGGTCCGATGTGGCCTAAGATCCCGGCATAAACAACTAGGTTAACTGTGTAGAAGACACTCTGTGTAGTTGTCTGCAGTGTTGTGGTGCTTGTCGTGAAATGTTGTCAACAGCCCTGTTGAGATAGGGACTTTATCATGTTATGTTATGTTTTGTTATAAGGGATTTATGAAGCACACAGATACTCAAGAGTGTCCTGGCTCTGTCAGGGCAGTAAGACCAAAGATAAGAGCGAACAAGTGGTCTACTGGACAAAGAGCCAGGGTTTAAGCATTTTCCCGAACAGTCCTTCATCATCAATGAGCTTGAGTTCTAAACAAAGCTTGCTCCAGCCCACTGCCCCCAAAAGAGAAATAGACCTGCCGTAGGCTTTTGCAAGGCAGACTCTTGGAATTGTGGCCAAGTGATTATTGGAGGAGCGCAGCTTTCTTAAAGGGTTATAGTAGGAAATCCTAGAGGACAAATAGTCTGATCAAGAGTGGTGTAGTGCTCTGTGCACCAGAAGATAAGTCTTAAAAAGATTCTGATTGTGTACAGTAAGCCAGTGCAAAGTTCACAAATGTGAAGAATAGACTAAGAGCGAGCCTAGTGGTAGAATGTTGTACTGTTTGAAGTTTCCTCACAAGAAATTGCAGTAAAACCACATATAAGGCATTGGCATAGCCCAGCCTTTACACAACCAATGCCAAGATCCTGTTGGTCCCAACAGGGATTACAGTGAAGTGCAGGGATTTCTTGAAAATATGTATTATGCCAAAACATTTGCCTACCACAGGATTAATTTGATTATGGAAGGAGAATTTATTGAAAAATTCCAAACCCAGGTTATTAACTGTTTCCGCTTGCCTATTTGGCGGAGTGCCCCATCTGCCCAGTGTGCTTCCAACTTGAGATCAAAATTATGCCCCATGCTGGGCATTTCAGTCTTCTCAGTATTGCACTTGATCTGGAAGAAGATCATCCAGTGGAAAATGGCAGTGAGGCATGGCTTAATAAAATCTTGTTCACTAGCAACCCCGTGGAGAAAACAAGCTGAGTATCTTCGTCATAAGAGATTATTTGGCCCCAAATGACTCAACCCCTGAAAATGGCATTGAGGGAGAATGGAAGGTGTCAAATTCTTTCTTGGAACATTGCGGAGTTGGCGAGTAAGAATCAGACCCCGGAATGGTTAACCTTTGTTAAGAGTTTTGATGTGATATTGTCGTAATTTGGCAGCAACTGAGTTAGCATTTAGCTCAGCTACACGAACTTTCATTGCTAACTTGACCAAACGTGCGGAGGCCATTTTGTATTTCCTGCCTTCCATTTTGTATGAACATGTGGCCTCGTGGTCAGCATGCCCTTTTGTCCTTCCTCTGTACCAATGACCATTTACCTTGCTATTTTTAGCACTGGTCAAGCTCACGCATGCGTACTCGAATATTTGGGTTAATGAGTGGTCACTTCTTAGGAATGTTCTCTGCAACTGACCAGTGGAACTAAACTCCTCCCACTTGTTGGCTGTGTTTTAAAAATGCCCTTATATGTACCTAAACTGTGCAAAAGTATACCGCCTACCTTTTTATTGCTGTTAGACTTGTATAAAAGGTCGCGCACCGATGTTCGGGGTGAAACTTCTTGCATTACCGAAGGGTGCTGTAGGAATGTACCACCACCCCATGGGGTCTTAATAAACTTGTCCTTTGCATTTCCAGTTTCCGTGCCAACTTCTATTCTATGGTGTTCGAGAGTTTTTGCAGAGTATGTAGACCTGACGGAACCCAATACCACAATATGCCTCCAGGAACTTGGGCTGTAGAGAATAACTGTCACCTGGATGGTTATAAAACCCTCCTTGTGCCAGCAACCGCGTCCAGGCTAGGGAGCCAAGGGGAGTGTTGGACTTGGCCCTTTTTGCAGTGTCATCCCCAAACTTTTTGCCTTTCTCCTAGCCTTTTTTCTGACATGGTGTTGGTGATTTTAGGACTCTGGGCACTTTAGCACTGCTGTCCAGTTTAAAGTGTGTGTGCTCTCTGTGATAAATATAGTAAGATTGGTCTACACCTGTTTGGCCTATTTAATTTACCTCTCAGTATCTTGTGAAGTGGTATCTCATATAATCTCAAAGGGATGGCAACTAGGCCGGAGGTAAGGCGCACTGCTGTGGTTGAAAGTAAACAGGCATGTATTGAAAACGTGAACTCTAAGAGAGAAAGGGAACTGGTTACCAGACAGTCCCCAGTGAACCTTGAATAGAAATCCAGTGTTCATCAAAACGCGAGCAGCAAGGCTAAACTTGGAGGCGATGTGCGTTAAGTATTTGCGCATGCACCCCAGCAACAACACCCAGAACACTCCACAAAGGAAACTACACACAAGGTTATATAAAAATAGCCTTTGTATTACACCAAAACACATTAGATAAAACACACACTTTACAATGTGCCAGAGGCACGGGCAGAATTTACAGGGGATATGTACAAGACAGGGCCACCTGGACCACTGTCAGGAATCAGCACTTTTAGAACTAGCAATAGAATACTTGTAGGCCTAGAACTTAGAACATGCAGCCTATCGGACAGTACCTTCCGTCCTGGTTGCGCAGGATAATGCGAGTGACCTCCTTAGTAGACTTTAGCGGGCGGCCGGCTAGCTACAAGCGTTTCTCTGGGGCGACCAATGTGTGCGGCTCAGAAGAGGAGGGGGAGGCAGGATGCGGACGGGCCAGCGAAGCGGCGCGGCTCAGGGGAGAGCGGCGCGGCTCGAGGCTTGGACGGGCTGCCGTGCACGAGCTGCCGAGGGGAACGAGCGAGGCCACTTCAGCGAGGCCCCAGGGGCCCAGGGAGATCAGACAAGTCCCAGCAAGTCAGCATCTCAGCAGTCATGGGGCTGGGCAGGGCTCAGGCAGGCAAGCCTTCCCCTGAGCCCAAGCAGCAGCACGCCCCTGACAAGATTCAAGTTGGGAACAAGAACATTTCACAAAAGGTCACAGCCTCCTTTTATACAGAGCATTCCTTTGTCCAAAGGTGCAGGGTGGGGGAAGAACCAGTTGCAGCTGGTCTGGGAGTACTGTTGATGGCCCAACCACCCTCTCTATTCACTGGCAGGGCTTGGGTCATTAGACGAACCACAGGGGGGCGGAGCCAGCATTGTGTGGGGAAAACCCAGCCCATCCAGGACACAGGTACACTCCTCCCACACATCACTCATGCTAATCTCACACTCACCACCGGGCAGACCCATCCAGACTTCCTGGAGCCTGGCATGCCAGCCAGCTCCAGCCAATCACGCTCCAGCACCCTCACTGCACACACACAGCCATGTCTAGAAGTGGCCCTTCCCCACTAGACACCTACAAGCCGCACATACCGTTGCGCAGCATTCACTCCCACGAGTTCACACATACCAAACTCGAGCCTGCACTCCCCACGCATCAGGAACTACCAGGGACACATACATTCCCCATGCATTCCTATGGGAGGGCAGGCCTAGCTCATCACATGCACTCAGGGAGCGCACGCACTTTACACTGCGCCACAGTGTCAAAGTGCGCAAGACCAGACATCACTATACTTCAAGGCAAAAAGTTCAGGGGTGAACCTGCCAGAAGGCCCAAGTCCAACACAACCCCCTTCCAGCCAAAACGCAGGGTAGGCCAATCACCACTGTGATGGACTTCCCTGCTTGGGGCGATAGAACACGGACGCGGGCCCGCACTGCAGGGACACCCTCCGGTTCTACGCCATGTTGATCCATAAGCCAAGCACATCCTTAAAAAAAAAAAAAACAGGCCCAACTAGGCTACCCCACTGGTACAACTTAGTTGTCCACGGCTAGGACCAGGCCCTAGGCCACCTAGATACCACTGATCCTTGCCAATCCACAGAGTGGGGGGTAGTAACCCCTGGCCTACAATAGCCATTCTCCACTCCCTTTCTCAGTGTAGTTCCAAACTACCACTGATCCTTCAACCTAGGGTCCGCACCCTCAGGCTGACCTGAGGTCACGGGCAAGAATGCCCCACACTACCTCTACTTCTACTTCTGAAGCACCCTCCAGAACACAACTCTCCCACCGGGATCCACATTCACCGGATGCACAGGGGTCAGACTCCCTCTGACCCCCTTCCAGAGTTCTGCACCCTCCCACTGTAGAACAGGGTCCCTCCACTTAAGGTAGGCCCCACCTGCTCTCAGGGTAGTACCACAATACTCAGCCAAGAACCCTAAAGATCCCTGCTAGGCCTGTACCACCCCTTCTGGGAAACACAGGGTCTCTTCACTTAAGATGAGCCCCACCTGTGTTCACAGGGGTACCCCTAGAAGACAAACCGGCCAGGACACTGGCTACAGTCGCCCTGCCGTCCAGGACAGGCCAACACCTGAACCTGGCTCCCTAACCTAGGGATGGTACCCTTTGGTTAGATGCCTGGCGTACCAGGACTTCCTTGAGGGTGACACATAACTAATGTGTCGTGTACAAGTCTGCCTGACACTCAGGACAGAAGTGGCACCACCATGGTCACTCACTGGCGACACAACCCTTCTGGCTGGCCCCTGACCCACTGGCTTTTCCACTGGGGAACCTAACCCCCTCGCACCCCTCCATCTGGACTTCTGCACCCTCCCAACTAGAGCGATACTGCCAGACACCAGAACTACTGGAACCCTGGTTACAGAGGTTCCACGTTCTCCAGACACTCTGGAAGATCCTCCTCAAATGACCTATTGGTACAGCCTAGGCCCCCGACCTGACGTTCCCTTCAAGAACATTCCAGGCCCTGACACTGGGTTTCGGGCACCTGGAGACATGCAGTCCCACCCACTCCTTCTCCTCTTGAGACAGGACGTGAGCCCCTAAACCGAGACCTAGCTGGGCTACACTGAACCTCTTCCACCACGCTGGGCTGGAAGACACCTCAGACACTCCTTTTGGAATCACTCCATCCCCTATGCCTCTCTCCTCCCAGAACATACCAACTCCAAAATTCTGTCTCTCAACAGACCACAGAAATCAAAAGCAGGCTCCACTGTCTGCAGACGTTCTTGGGAAAAGTTTAACACACGGAACTTAGGTATCTGAACAAAACAAGAGTACCCAAGCATTCAGCAAGCTCCCCATCCAGAGAACTCACACACACGTCCAGTGCCACACACCATTCATCCACACACACCCCTCCCCAGACTGGTAAGGCAGTTTCTACCACCCCTGACTTCTCAACCTGACCACACTTGACACAGGTACCATTACTCCAGGACAGGGACGGGGGACACATGCACTGGACACACTTATGCTGCCACCACTGGATCCCACCCTTCTGGTGAATCCAGAAAACACACTGCACTTAGGGGGATGATCTACCCTCCCGAGCTAGGGACACCTAACTCAAAGTGCACAAGAAACACATTTCCACAGAAATGACATTTTCAGCAAACTTTACACAATAATCCCCAAAATGTTTTTATCTAAAATGCAGAGTTTTGTGGTGCAGCCAGCCGCTACTGTGGTACAACGCAAACACAAATCCTTATCCCACCGCTTGCCGCCAATGTTGGAAATGGGATCCCTGGCTGGCCAGGGCTTTCGCCAAAGTCAGTCAGAGACCACCACTCCCAAGTCAGGGCAAGGGAGTTACACGCCAAGATAACCCAAGATAACCCCTGCTCACCCTCTAGGTAACGTGGCACGAGCAGCAAGGCTAAACTTGGAGGCGATGTGAGTTAAGTATTTGCGCATGCACCCCAGCAACAACACCCAGGACCCACCACAAAGGAAACTCCACACAAGGTTATATAAAAATAGCCTTTGTATTACACCAAAACACATTAGATAAAACACACACTTTACAATGTGCCAGAGGCACGGGCAGAATTTACAGGGGATATGTACAAGACAGGGCCACCTGGACCACTGTCAGGAATCAGCACTTTTAGAACTAGCAATACAATACTTGTAGGCCTAGAACTTAGAACATACAGCCTATCGGACAGTACCTTCCGTCCTGGTTGCGCAGGATAATGCGAGTGACCTCCTTAGTAGACTTTAGCGGGCGGCCGGCTAGCTACAAGCGTTTCTCTGGGGCGACCAATGTGTGCGGCTCAGAAGAGGAGGGGGAGGCAGGATGCGGGCGGCCCAGCGAAGCGGCGAGGCTCAGGGGAGAGCGGCGCGGCTCAAGGCTTGGACGGGCTGCCGTGCACGAGCTGCCGAGGGGAACGAGCGAGGCACACTTCAGCGAGGCCCCAGGGGCCCAGGGAGATCAGACAAGTCCCAGCAAGTCAGCATCTCAGCAGTCCAGGGGCTGGGCAGGGCTCAGGGAGGCAAGCCTTCCCCTGAGCCCAAGCAGCAGCACGACCCTGGCAAGATTCAAGTTGGGAACAAGAACATTTGACAAGAGGTCACAGCCTCCTTTTATACAGAGCAATCCTTTGTCCAAAGGTGCAGGGTGGGGGAAGAACCAGTTGCAGCTGGTCTGGGAGTACTGTTGATGGCCCAACCACCCTCTCTATTCACTGGCAGGGCTTGGGTCATTAGACGAACCACAGGGGGGCGGAGCCAGCATTGTGTGGGGAAAACCCAGCCCATCCAGGACACAGGTACACTCCTCCCACACATCACTCATGCTAATCTCACACTCACCACCGGGCAGACCCATCCAGACTTCCTGGAGCCTGGCATGCCAGCCAGCTCCAGCCAATCACGCCCCAGCTCCCTCACTGCCATGTCTAGAAGTGGCCCTTCCCCACTAGACACCTACAAGCCGCACATACCGTTGCGCAGCATTCACTCCCACGAGTTCACACATACCAAACTCGAGCCTGCACTCCCCACGCATCAGGAACTACCAGGGACACATACATTCCCCATGCATTCCTATGGGAGGGCAGGCCTAGCTCATCACATGCACTCAGGGAGTGCACGCACTTTATACTGCGCCACAGTGTCAAAGTGCGCAAGACCAGACATCACTATACTTCAAGGCAAAAAGTTCAGGGGTGAACCTGCCAGAAGGCCCAAGTCCAACAGGTGCATACCTCATTAGATTAAGCGAGCATGTGTCAAGGAGTGAAGCCAACCAGGGGTCTTCCTATGTTTTTCGGAGGTGCAAAAAACATGTCACAAACCGTTCGAATAGCTAAAGTTTTTTTAATTAAAAACCACAACAGACTGTTCATAAAGTAAATTCATTTCAACAGGGCTATAGTCAATCTACTTGCTACAGATTAAGGATCAAATCGAAGAAAATCTGAGCATCAACACGACTACGGTATTTGATGTCAGAAAATAGCTGGACATGCATGGTCTGCTGTGTGGGGACCAGCATTCTATCCTATACCACAGACGTATATGCCTATACACCTGGGTAAAGTTGTCAATATCTAAACATAGCAGATAATGTGTTAATGACATAAGATAATGCCCGGGAAGTGTGAGGCAGTTACCGCAGCCACACGTGAAACATCTCTACATACTGTGGACTATCTAGGGATGTACGCTCAAATCAGAGGTAACGTGGTACGTGTTCTATTCAAAGGCACAACCTAAGGGACAATGTTTAACCCACAATATTATAATTGCCAGTCAAACATCAATGTGGCAAAATGTAACTGATCAATAGGCTTTCGTGCTGATATATAATATTAGAGGCATATACTAAAATGGCCACACGGGCGAGATAGGAGCATAACATTAAGCTTTAACATTAGCATAGCTCTAAGCTGCCACATTGTCAGTACCCTGTGGTCAAGCAAGAGAGCCTAGGGAGTATCACGTAATCACAGCCATATGTATAGGTGGGCTCGGAATAATCTCCCCGGCTATCTCCTTCATAGCTAACAACAATATTGAGAGATTAGGAGTAATCATAAGGGGGTCTTCTCTCATATGCTACAATCATACATTCACGAGCCTCAAGTCTAAACTAACGGTGCTCGGCAATACTTACATTTGTTGAAGCAAAAACACGTGCAGCAAAGAATTCGGCCGTGGTGCATCAGAGCATAAACTGACCGGTATTGACTCTGCCGCTTTTAAAGGGCCTTGACCCGGAATTAAATCAATGAAAACCACCTGGGCACTTCGACTGAGTCGAAATCACCGAAAACATGGCGGCCATCTTGCAATGTCAAAACGGCAGTTAAATTATCATGTAACTTTAATTAGCAACCGAAGACTGTATAATCGTTGCCAAAGATACTTGAGTCATTAAAGGTGCCAAGAGTCTTCCAAAGAAGGCACTCAATACAGCCCACCAGTGGTTTAAAACTTGAATGCGAGCATAACATGCAAGAAAATGGCAGCCATCTTACAATGTACAAAGAGAGGGTGGAACATGTAACATTGATAAAGGAAATGATCCAGTCAGCTAGTTATGATAAACACTGCAGAAAATAGACCATGTGTATCATTCAAATGCATATTTACAAGGTAGCAAATATAATTCAATGCACTAGTATATTGCACTGTCAAGAACCCTCACAATTAATGGGTTGGTACATTATTAATACCGACAGCTAGACAGAATGGCATTGCTGTGTTCCTGGACTAAAGACAGAGAAAAACATTTATAAATAAATGAACAACCAGAAAAACTGGTGCTTGAACAGCAACAGTGTGTTAAGTTTGTTCATAACAGAAATGAATAATTAATCATAAGTCAGAGTTTGCCATCCTTAATGACAGATCATTAATCATATTGGGAAAAATCAATCAACAAACAGTTTAACAGGTCCATAAACAGCCTAAACATAGTATAACAGTTTTCTAAGGTGTGTCCAGACAAGGACAGCAATGACAAATTCATAGTCATAAGATATCAGTTGTTGAAGTGTATATTAACAATGGGCAAATGACAGCCAGCGTCATGAGGACATATACAGAATCTAGCTCCTACGGGAAGTGCGTGTACAGACATGATCCTCTGTGGATATACAGCTAAACACACAGAATAAGAGACTACCTACAGCAAAAGTCTAGCTGAGTCCAAATACACAGTAAGAACATAACAGATATATATGGATTAATTAAGACAAGCTAAAGTGTGCCGTTCAGTAGAGGAGTTTAATCCCTTGTTCACGGTATCGGCACAACAAATCTACCGTTGTTCTTTCACCGTTAGAATCCTGTCTATGTTTGTTTGTCTGATGGTAGGTTTGACTACCTCAACCACCCACCACAACATTTCTCTTTCAGTGTGTTTCATTTTGTTAGAGTGTTCCACTAAGGGAGCATTCTCAGTACGACACCTTATCCTGGACTGATGCTGAAGAATCCTTTTTTTAACTACCTGGGTAGTTTTTCCAAAATATCTGAGACCACAGGGACATTCAATGCAATAAACAACGTTGGCATTGTTGCAGTTGGAGAAGTTTTAGAGACAAAGTTAAATGCCATTGAGTTGAAAAGATTTAACATGCGACACAATGACTGCATTTGAAATGGCCTATCACAGGGCATAAGGAGAGCGAGGGCTTCGTAGCACGGAGCCCACGCCCTCTTAGAGGGAATCCCGATGTGGGGATTACCCCGCATTTGTTGCTCTTATCAGCAGGAGCCCACCCCGCATTTGGTCAGCCGAGCTGGTGCCCACCCCACTTTATGAGTTATTTGATGTGGCGGGAGCCCATCCCTCATTCTTATTCCTTTTGCGGGTGCCATCTCCGCATTGTGCTTTATTGTAAGGCGGGTTTCCACCCCACACTGCAGCGCAGAGAAAGGAATTCCTGCCGTGGCCCAATTGAGAAAAGCCGCTGACCTGGAAGCCAGGCAGAGTCTGCCTGACTGTGGGCAGGGTTTCTGATTCCAAGGACGGGGAGGAAGTGAAGCCGCAAGTTATGGTATGCCTGCGCGCAGCTCCCATGAGGAGAAGGAGAGCCCCGTGTCTTTGCTGGAGTCCGAGCCAGAGATTGAGGCGGGAGCCTACACCGCTTGAGGAAGAGACCGGCCAAGAAGAGAAAATCCAGGCCGGAGCCTAGCCTGCCTGCATGTCACCGGTGACATGAGGAGAGACTCCAAAGGAGTCTTGAACCAGCCTGGTGAGTGGGGTTGACTCCAAAGTCCAGTGACGTGGGCTTCCCCGAGGCACATTGTCGGTGCCTGAGTGGTTCCGCAGGACAGCGGGCCACTCCAACTGTGGGGCCATTGTCTTCCAAAGCCCCAGAGGGGGGCTTCCAACGCACAGTGGTGCCTGAGCTTATTTCCTCCACAGCTGCTCCACCAGACAGCTGCAACGGTTGGGTAGTCTTGGGTTCCGAGCCCCAGAGTGGGGCTCCCCAAGCAGTACAGTTCCGCCAGGGCCATTTGTTTTCTAGCGTCTCAGTGGGGGAGTCAAGTCCAGGAGTGCCAGTGCCTGTGTTGTTCTTCAGTTGCACTGCCGTAGTTGATAACTGCAACTTTGGAGGCCAGTTCTTTGTTAGTACAGAAGGGCTAAGTTGCACCCCTCGCCCCAGCGCCGGTGCGCACCTTGTGTTTGCTGCCAAGGCAGCCAGGGGGTATTTTGAGAGATCCCCCCTAGAGCCCTGACTTTCTGGACTAAGGGCCTTTGAGCCCTGGTGTATGACCAGATGGCCTGGGGTCATTGTAGATGGTGATTGCATAATGTGATTTATGTGAGGTATATGCCAAATGTGATCTATGCGCCCTGACATATGCCCCTAAATATGATTTATGCTTAGGAGGTTATTGCATACTGTCTTTATGCTGGTGAGGCCTAGAGCGTAATGTGTTTATGCTAATGAGGTTTGGGCCTAATGTGATTTATTGCCTAATGTCATGCTATGATATTTCAGAATGATGTCTAATGCTCGTGTGATAATGTGTATGTCATTATGGTACCGGCAGTTACTGGTTGTGATTTACTTTTACTTACCTGTTCTGATGGTTCTGACCGTGGCCCAATTGGCAGGGTCCTGTATATATTCCCCTGTGAATATTGAGCAGTGCCAGTTGGCCCAGTGTAAATGTGGGATTATGTTTCTAATGTGTTTATGATAATACAAAGGCTATTTTTTTATATAACCTTCTATGGAGTTCCTTTTGTGGTGTGCCTAATGTGTTGCTCCTGGGTGTTTGTGTTGCGCAAACGCTTTACACATTGCCTCTGGGATAAGCCTGACTGCTCGTGCCAAGCTAAAAAGGGGGTGAAAAGGGGTTATCTTCAGCGTGTAACTCCGTTGCCCTGACTAGAGTGGTGGTTTCTGCCTGGCTTAGTTGCAAGCCCTAGCCAACCAGATATCATATTTCTAACAGGGAGGCGTTTCACTTTTATTTCACTAGCTGTTCTCGGCATCTCTGTTACCTCACAACATGTTTCTCTCAATTTACATGCGATGTTGCTGTCTAGTTGAAAGGTAAGCTACTTTTGGTAAATTTTTATAATGCGGGGGCTACACATCTGGTCGAGGAAAACATTTCTCAGCAGGGGACTGTACTTTGGGATAGTACCTTGAACAATCAGAGTTATCATATTTTTTAACCTGGGATCTAAATATCCAAACGTGTGGGGACATCAGACAAGGCAGAGTGGCAGCTATGGGCTGTGCACAACAAGCAGGCTTGCATTTGGAACATACACCACATGTTATTGAACTTAACTCCATCCTGCTTGAATTTGATCTAATATCTGTCATGAATAAGTAGCCCCCTTGGAAAACAGATATCACCCCCACATTTATTGGGGGAGGGTGTGAGACCTTTATTGATTTCACTTTTGTATCTACCACATTTTACTCTCTGGTTACTGACTGTTCCATCCAGGTGAGTGTATTTAGTGACCACACCCCATTTGAGTAACAACAGGATGGCCTCGAGCACATGGTCACATTAAGGAGGGAGGGGGTGGGAACCTTTCCTAAAGTAGTAGTCCATATTAATTCAGTGCCGCAGAGAGTTTGCCATCTGTCTCGATAGTGAGGCTTATGCCTTGGATATAGTGGGTGCATTCGGAGAAATTTCCACCACCATAGGGAAGGTGCTGCAGGCCCCGGGGGGGGGGGGGGCCGTAAGCAACTAAGTCCTAGGTGGTCTGACTTGGCATCCTCTAAGGCCTCGAGGAAACTGAGACAGGCATTGGATGTTAAGCCCTAAGACGCGGTGGTGGTCAAAGGTCTACGAAGAACATACAAGGCTGCTGTAGTAACTTGCAAGTCCACCCTGAAGGAGGAGGCCTGGAATGATTTGATGGAGGCTAGCACACTGCGCGACAGCTCCAAGTTTTGGGGCATCATCAATAGCCCACTTCTATCTAGCGATGATGTTAACCTACTGGATGCCCATACTACGGAGGATGACTGGGTAATCACTTTGAGAGTATCTTCCAGTCGGACGTCTCGATAACCGAGGGGCAGGAACGGGTAGAGGGTAAGGCGGATCTTGTTTTCTCGACACAAGAGGTGAGAGCCGGCAACTTGGGACTGTCTAAAACAAGGCCCCCGGGCCCAACGGGTTCCCGCCTGATCTCTACATTGCTCATGTTGATACCTGGGTGCCTGTCCTCACAGCTGTTATAAATGCTACAGTCAAGGTTGGCCACCCAGATTCCTGGGCCTTATTGATTATAGTCCCGGTGTTCAAAAAGGGAGATACGGACAGTACCCTTTGTTATATGCCCATTTCTCTCCTCGACTCTGTTGTGGTAAAGGTGGTGGGTCACATGGTGCTGGAGAGACCTGTATCCTGGGCTGACGAAAACAACTTTTTGGCCGAGGTTCAATATGGTTTTTCCCCAGGCTGTTCCACTGTGGAACAATGCTTAAATCCGTACATGATCTTGAACAAGTATACTGTGGCTCGTTCCAGCCCAATATACCTAGCCTTCATGGACCTTTCATCAGCATTCGACTGTGTCAACAGATCCAAGTTGTGGCAGCTGATGTCCTCTATTGGCATTGATAATATCTTCTTATTTTGGACCTTCACCAGGAAACAAGGGCGGCTGTTCGCTACTCAAAGGATTTGAAAGTGTCCCCTCAGTTTGATATTAAGTGAGGGGTGCTCCAGGGGGGCATATTAGCTCCCTTTCTTTTTAATCTATATATTAACTTCTTAGAGGAGACCCTCTTGGCCACAAAAGTTGATTGTCCCAAGGCAGGTAAGCAAAGTCTGCTGGTTCTCCTATATGTGGATGATGCCGTCCTCTTGGGGAGGACAGCCAGGGGTTTACAATTGTAACTGAATTATTTTGCTTCTTTTATGGAGGACTTGGATTTGTTGGTTAATCATTCCAAGTAGTTCATAACGCAGGTGGGACCTCGTGAAGCTAAGTAGTTTACTTTTTACTTTTAAACTTGGACCCTTGTTAATACCCAAGACAACTGCTTTCTCCTACTTGGGAGTAATGTTTGACTCATTGAGTTGGCGCCCTTTGCTTGCCCAGAAGAAGCGGGATCAAATGAAAGCTTCTGTAGTCATTTTTAACGGGAATCTTTTATTTTTGAAAATGTAAATAATAACAAAAAGACATGCAGCTTTTCAGATGCCCCTAAAACATATTTCTTAAAACCAATTAGAAGAGAGACACACAGCCTTTCAACTGGCACCATTCATTTAGGGGCATATGTAGGTAGGCTTTTGCGAATCGCAAATGCATAAAATCTGCAAATTCATGCGTTTGCGAGTCGCAAAAGTGTGAAATGCTAAGTAGGTAAAAAATCTGCCATGCAAAATTGGTAATCGCAATTTAGCGATTATAGGATTCTGCGAATATTTATGCAAATTTGCAAGCTGCAGATGAGTAATTGCGAAAATCGCAAATACCGTCACGCAAAAAGCGAATTCGCAATTTCCAATGTAGAAAAAATCGCAAATTGCGAAATTTCAAAATTCGCAATTTTGCACCTCGCAATGACCACCAACTCAGGCCAGGTGGTAACCAGGTGCCACCTATATAAAGTGGCCCATGATGCATCAGTGGTTTCTCACAATGGCTGGGCTCTACGTAATAGCCAGGAGGCTGCACATCCGAGAGGCAGTACAGAGAAGGAGACGCCAGGAGAGGATCTACAGGACACACATCACCCTCTTCCAACGCACTGAGGATGACATCCATGTGCACTACAGGCTGCATCCAGACAGTATTCTTGAACTGATAGAGGAGCTGACACCCATGCTTGAGCACCTCACATACAGGGCTCACACCATCCCCACACACATACAGGTGTTGTGCTCACTGCACCTCCTATCTTCAGGGAGTTTCCAGGGGGTAATAGCCGCAGTGGGAGGGGTGTCCCAGAGCGCTCTTTCGCGTTTCTTCCATGCTTTCCTTAATGCTATGATGCACAGAATGCATAACCACATAAAATTAACAGACACACAGCAGGAACTTGACAAACCAAACAGGATTTTTATCAAATAGCCCAATTTCCCCACGTAATTGGCTGTGTAGATGGAACACATATTGCACTCTCCCCCCCTCACACAATGAGTTGTTTTTAGAAACAGAAAATCATACCATTCACTTAACATCCAGGTAGTCTGTAATGCAAAAAATCTCATCACCGATATTGTATCTAAATTCCCAGGGAGCACTCATGATTCCTTCATTTTCAGACACTTTGCTTTACATCGTAGACTTACAAATGGTGATTTTGGAGAGGGATTCCTGCTAGGTAAATATATGGCACACACAACCAGTAGTAAAATATGTTACAATTGTCAACATCTCACTAAAGCCATCCATTCTTCTTCCATGCAGGAGACAGTGCACATGCTGTGCGTGACTAAATTCTCTCACCCTACCTGACTCCAACCACTGCTGCTGAGCGGAGATACAACACTGCCCACAGAGCTACAAGAGCCACCATAGAGCGAACTTTTGGAATCTTGAAAAGTCGTTTCCGCTGCCTCCACAAGAGTGGAGTCACCCTACAGTACAGCCCTGAGACATGTTGCAAGATAGTGGTGGCCTGTGCTATGCTACACAATATTGCCATCAAGAAAGGCACCCCAGTGGATCTGACTGACTCCGACACATCCGATGAGGAGGAACCAGCCCCCCAACGGAGGCGTGCAGGAGGTGCTGGGACAGCTGCTGTGCACATGTGACATGATGACATCACACAAAATTACTTCTAGGTAAGAGAATACACCACAATCCTTAATGTTGTTATTCAGAAAAAAATGTACTTCCTTAAATGCAGGAGATGTAATGTCACACAATGTTACTGTAAGTCAGAAAATTGCAGGTGTTAATGTCCACACAGTGCCAATATGTCATTAACTTAAGTCCGCATGGGATGTGTTGCTTCACAACATTCCATCTGCATTCTGCTGCTTCACCTATGGCGTGAACGACCTGATGCACCACCGTCAGCCTGGTCTGTATTTTCGATGTTGTGCTCCACACCTCTTCCATGACGGCCACTCCTACACCTTTCTGCTGGTATTGGTGGTGCAGGCGTGCTTCTGCTTGATTGCCCATCTGTGTCAATGCTACCTGGCGTAACAATGCCCCCAGTTACAGCAGCACGCAGCTGATCAAGTGAATGTGTCACCTGCACCAGGCTCCTGGCAACATCCTGACAGCAGTGTGTCATTGCATTTTGCATGCTCACTGTTCTTCTGCAAAGCATGGCTATGGCTGTCGATTGTTGGCTCACAGCCCTGGCAAATTGGTCTAGCCGCGTAGTTAGGCGTCGTTGCTCCCTGCGCTGGGCCTGGCTAGAAACTCTAGCTTCATTTAAATGTGCCTCTGTTGATGTTGCAATGTGTCTGATGCCGACTCTCACCTCAGACATGTGCCTATTGTGTTGTGCCATCTGACGTTGAAATGACGCTATGCCTTTGCTTTGCAGGCGCTGCACTTGTAGCATTTGGCCCTCCAGCCCAGCAAAAACAGACTCAGAACCTGTGGTGGCACTGCAGGTGTCGTTCCGTGCCCTCTGTCTGGCTCCACTGCCAGTCATGTTGGAAATGTTGGTTTGTGATGTGCCCTGAGGTGCGCTAGGTGATACATCAGCCTGTGGCTCATCTTCATCATCTCTGGATCCTGATTGCATTTGGATTAATGCAGGTTCAGTTTTGCGCTTTTTTGTTGGTACAGAAGGTGTGTCACGTGTGGTACCCTGAATCTCCTGCCCTGCCTGGTCCTCTGCTGAAGCTGACTCTCCCACTGGTGCAACTCTGTCCTGTGTTGTTGGTCCATCTGAAAAAAAAATCACACATGAGTTGTGTGTAATTTTTCTTTTTTTATGTAAAGATTTAAGATGACACTATTTACATGCCTGCTTGTCTATTTTGTGTACTTTACATTTTGCCTTTGGACCTGTTGCCTACATAACCTTTGTATGTGTATCTGCCCCTATGTACATGACATATGACTACATTTCCCAAAATGCTTCACTGGGTATTACTGAAAACATGGACCGGATTCCTATTCATGCATGCAAGTTTTTAAGTATGTGTGGGATGGCAATGCATTGTGTGTTTTGGCATGCATCTTACCTTCAGTTGTGTCTCTGGCTTCAGAGCTGTCCAGTTCAGCCACACCCATCACTTCCTCTGGCCTTAGGGTGGTCTCCACCAACTCCTCCATGGGCGTCGGCACAGGTGTAGTGGAGCTCTCACCTCCAGTTGCTTTGGCTTCTGCCAATCTCGTGGCCACCCTCTCCTTGGACCTTTGCCTCATGTCATACCACCGCTTCCATAGGATGCCGGTGGTTCGATGAGTAACTCCAATCGCATTGAATTGTTCCTGAATTTCTCCCCAGATTTTCCGCTTTCTGGCTTCAGGCACACGAAGTGAGGCTTTTCCAAAAAGAAGATCAAGGTGCCTCACCACCTCCTCTGTTAAAACCTCCAACTCCCTTTCAGAAAACGTCTGCTTCCTTTTTCTGGATTGTTCTTCAGCCTGCTTCTCTCCACCTTCCTTTTCTGCAGCCTGTGAATCCATTTTGCACCGTTTGAGCTCAGAGCCAAATACACACACCCTCCACTCTGTCTCTCAACCAGCAACTGACTCTGGACCCGGTGCAGGCAATTAGGTGCAGCATGGAGACTCACACTTCCTGGTTGTGATGTCATCATTCTGCACCTGAATTGCACTTTCCCGTTTTTGCGATTCCTTATTAGCGAATTCGCTAATAAGGATTCGCAATTTCAGAAATCGCAAAAATAATTCTGCGGATTTTGGGGAATCGCAAAAATATAGCGATTTTTTTACCTACATCTGATTTTGTGATTCGGAAAGTGCGATTCGCTGAAAAATCGCATTTTCCGAATCGCAAAATCTAAATTACCTATATATGCCCCTTAGTCATTAGACAATCTGGTTGGTGCTATAGAAAAAAACATGAATAAATGAGATATACGAAATAGTTTTATGTTAACCAGCATAGCTAATACATGTTTGTAGATTGGGCATCCGTAAGGCCTAGCATTGAAATACCTGCCGTGAAATTTGTGTTCATAAGTCAAAGGCCTGTTTCTCCCTACTGGAGCCTGTGCCTTTTGACCTTGCATCAATTCTCCACATTTGCTGGGATGTAATAGTTTATTATTCTCAATATAGTTGGAGAGCTGAAAGGTCACAAACCTTTCCAGCAATTTGGATGGTGCAGGCAAAAGCAAAATGGGCCTGTATTTGCCTCGAATGTCTGGGTCTGCACTTTGCCTTTTCAAAAGCGGTAACATTTTAGATTGCTTACAGCTGGATGGAACTGTAACTGTAGCCAGTGACTTATTTAGGAGGACGTTCAGAATGGGATTAATAATGTCTACTCCCAAAGCCAAGAGGGCCAGGGATCAAAAGGTGTACCGGTCTTAAGATTAAGGGTAGCCCTTCAAGAGAAATCTCATTGAACTCGGCCATCAAACAGGACGCAGAAATAGAGGGTTACGTTTATCTAAGAACCTCAACATCCAAAGGCAAGGATATTTTAAAACCATTCTGGATCCACTGTATTTTGTTAAGAAATAATAAGGCCAATTATTTGCACCATATGGCTGAAGGAGCCTGGCTTCTGTGCATGATTCTGAATCCAAGAAACATTTACAATCTTAAAAATTGCTCTAGATTTGTTACTGCCATCATGATCCTACCTTCATCTCTTTGAATGGTTTAGCAGCTTCACATAACTTTTGAGAGTCTTTTTATACAAGTCTGTAGACTCCGTACTATAGTTCTTTCTCCATTTTGTTTCAGCACTCTTACATAGTTTTTTCTCCTGCCTGAGCTCATCACAGAACCAAGAGCTCATGACCCTACCTCTGCTATGCACACAACCTGAAACAGGAGCCAAATTTTCCACTTTAGTGTGCAGCCAGTTGTCATTGTTCAGCCTGTCATGGTCAATAGAGCCCAAAAGGTTCAGTTTGCTGTTTCAAGGGAAAGCAATAGGCTGCTTTAAAAGAGATATTAGAGAAAGGTCTAGTAAATCGCAAGGTAGCATGGGTCCCTGGACTGACATGAGGAGGGATAAGCCAGTTGAATTGGATCCAATAATGATTAGTCCAAGCCGGAAGAGTAGGGTCTGACACTGCTAAACTGAGATTAGAAAAAATGAAATCGATAATATGATCACATGAATGGATGGCATTGGCGACCCATTGAGAGAGCCCTAGCTGGGACAAAGTGCAATTAAGGTAAGTGTATCTTTATCGGATGAGCAGTCCCAATGAATATTGAAATCCACCAATATGACACAGTGGGACTATCACAAAATAACCTGAGGGATGGTTTCATTGAGGAAGTTTAAAAACATCCCAGCAAGCCCAGGAGATCAATAGTCAACATGCCCCTTAACAACTTTTGGGCATTTAGCAAAAGGCAAGATACAAGCACCTCTGCTTCCAAAAGTTCTCAAACTGGGAAGGAGGAACAGGTATAGATGTGATTCCACCCCCTCTTCCTGAGTCTCTCTTTAGATTCAGCATCTTGAAACCAGAGGGAATAGCCATTTCTACCACTGGTTTTGATAATGCAGACAACTAAGTCTCTGTTATGAATAATATATCAGGGCTTTTGTCCATGAGAAGATCATGGACAAATACTGCATGCTTCTGGAAGGAGCGCACATTAATAAGAAAAGCTTTATGTGGGCCTGTATCTTTAGCGGCGGCAATATTCCAACGTAGAATATTATTTAGGCTAAGGGGTTTAGGCTCCAACAGGAAACCACAATGGTCACATGAGGAACAATTGGCCAGCAGATTTGGAGCCCGCTTTTAGGGGATATTTAATAGGAGAATTAAAGTATAGTAAGTCCGCCCTCAAATAAGGCATTCTTACCTTCTCTTCTTTAACATAATTAGCATAATGGCTGGTGTTGGGTGCTTCTAGGGAGCAGGAGGGCTTGCCTTAGGCATGCCAGTGGCACCCCAGGCACGGGCCCACTTCTACCATCTGAAATAGGGATCTACAGAGCCGTGAGCAGGAGATTATACCCTGTACTAATGAAAGAGGAAGACAGAAAAGGTCAACAAAGCATAAGAAAAAGAAGAACTAGGCATATGATACAGAAAACATAGCTGAGGACAGTGAAAGTGATTATAATGAAATGTTATAGCTCACTTATTGTTAAACCGTCCACCCCATACAATGTGAGCAAAGCTGGAAGAGCAAGAAATACCAGTGAGAATTTGGATGTGCCTACAGAACCAGTAGATGCACATTCTAATTCTATGGGAGAGAGTTCAGGGATGACAGTCCTTCTAAATTCAACTGCTTTAGATGCACTGACCGTTCCTGTTACAATTCGCTCCTGTAGTTCCTGTATGTAATCCTGGAATGGCAGCAAATACCACATATACTTTGGCTGCACCTACTTGGATGGGTACCTCAGTTAGCAACCCTGTGGGCATGACAAGGAGACCAGTTCCTCAAACTGTTTTGTTTCTGACACAATGGAATACCACATATGCTGCAAGTGCAGCACCTACATTAACTCGTACAGGGTTTGACCCAATTGGAAGGTGTTCCCAAAGATCAACACCCTTTTTCATGCCCAACAAGTATGTTGTTCCAAGTGATAATAATAATACCCCTAGGACAGAAATGCCTTTGAGTTCACCAAGTCCTGCCATGTCTCTTTTGAACTCACCACCTGATGCAAATCGTGGTTCTTTCAATGGAGAGATAATTCTTAATTCCCCAGTAGAACAGCCTGGAGAACTCGATAATTGTTTGAAAGGTATAGATACCTTAACTGGTATGGGAATACCAAGCCAAGTGAAAGGAATATTCAAGCCTCAGAGAGGGAAAAGAGGATAGATGTGGCTAAATTGAGCTAGAATTAGACAAAATGATACTTGGAATACGTAACATGTCCCAAGAAATGCCTATCTGTATTATGAGCTTTTTTTTCATGTGTAGACATGCTGGACAAGCTCATGGAAGGTTTTCTGAATTGGCTCATAGATAAATAATTTATGTGCAGAAGACCAAAACTTTTCAGAGTAGTTACAGTTCAAGCTTTAATGACCAAGACCTTACTAACATGAGACCGTCAGGAATGAAATTATAGATCAAGGAATTAATTGCCTATGTTAAAAAATGGAGGGAGCTGGATAGATGGGAAGTCAGATAGGAAGGATAAACCAACCGAAGTAAGTCAGATTATAGCTGCTTCCATCTGGAACTGACAAGGAGGATGAGGATATTCACATACTCCCAATGAGAGAAGTGCCTGGTGGAGGTTATGTCCACATACCTTGGAGAAGGACTGATCTTGCGTCATCCACAAATGATTTTCTGAAATTGAGAGAAAACCCAGAAAATTATGGTTCCAGGTGACTTGTGGGTTGAATGCAAAATTACTCTAGAGTGTCCTGAGAAAGAGCCTAGTAGACATCCCATATCAATGGCTTCACCGCTAGTGGTGATGAAAAAGTATCATCGAGTGATTGCCTTTTTGGAATCCAAAATATCCCCTAAAGAGATTGATTGGGTCAAGATTGACAGAAGAGTCCAAATAAATGATACATGCCTATTATGAAAGACTGTTGCAGGCATTTAAGCAGAATAGTGGGACAGAGACGATTGAAAGTAAAGATATGGGACATTTTGTCAACAGGTTTGTGCATGTATTGAAACCTGAGATTAGTTCCATAATTCAACAGTATTTGATTTGTTGGTGGGGTAAGCCCATTAATGAAATATTGAGATAAACTAAATACTACAGTGACAAATTGGAAAGTAAACATAAGAAATTGAAAGAGATGTTGATGATGGCACCGATAAAAGCTGCACAGTGAGGTCAGAACCAGCAGTTTGTTGGGAGTGCTGGTCCCATACAGGGAGTATATCACCAAGGAGTTCCTGTGATGCAAGGCGGGAATGGGTTTCGACAAAAAGGGCAGAGGTTGTTGTGTTCAAATCGACCTGAGTACAGGGATTGATGTGGCAACACATAAAAGTTGAATCCTTGCCACATCTGCATCAAGTTGAGGCATTGGAAGCGGGAATGCTGTTTCAGTGCTGGTAACATGGCGAATGGGAATCATGTTCAGAACGGCGGATTTGTGCAATCTCAAGGTAACAATATGGTCCAGACACAGCAAGTACAGAGGCAGAGAGTACAACATTTCAATATGCCTCAAGCTCAGGAAATGCAGGTTCTACAAGCCCAAATGCCACAACTAAATGGAAACGCTCACAGATTTAACTCGAATCAGGTTCCCAATGTAAACAATAATGTCTATGTGAATCAGGCTACATCTCAACAGTACCATATGATGCAAACAGATGAGGATTACAGCTCAGACCTGTTGCACTGACGGTGCCTGAGTGGGGAGGAGGATTGCATGCTTGGCTTAACCTTAGAGGTAGACTAGAGTGGTCCATTCATGTGGGTAAGTTAATGTCCCCCCCTTACCATTATTGATTGACACTGGTGCTACCTGTGAGGAAGTGGCTCTATATATACTGGACCAGAATAAGGTACAGTGGGAATATGTGAATAGAGTCCACAAACCCCAGAGGTATAACAGAGGTTAAAGTCAGGGCTGACCTTACTCTCCAACCTGGTTGCTTGGTCGAGCAGTAAGGCAGTACCAGAGGACAGTGTAAAGCATTTGTTGTACACACTCAGTCAGCAAAGGATTTCACACACTCAAGGACTGAACTCCAGGCCAATTGTTTTTATATCAAAAGATATAGTTGTTTTATTTTCAGAACCAACAGGCATACACATATACTTTTCTCGATATGCGTACTCGCATGTAATTACTTTGCAAGGAGGCAATAAACTTTGTGAACACAATAGGTACAGGGGTTGCAGTAGGCAACACAATTCTAAACACACTATAGCATTGAGCGCAATGGATTTTCATCATATAAGTACAGTAGATTACTTTGTAGATTACGTTGGTAGTTCCTGGACTGGATCCTAATTCAGTCCTGGGGTCTAAGCTGAAACCAATCTAGTAAAATCGCTTTAGGTACAGTAATGATTTTTCAGTAATATAAAGCTGTTTTAAAAACTCTTCAGTGAAAATCTGGCAATGTTATCGAATTGGAGAAAATTCAGGTTGCATGTAAAGTATGATCTCGTTACTTTTGTAATCCAGTAGCAGGCTCCTGGGTCCAGTACTGGGGTCTCAACTTAAAACAGGTAAGTAATTGCGTTTCAGTATTTCGTATGATTTTTAACCCGTTTCTTGCGTCGAACATTCAGCGCCAGTGCTGAACGTTCTAAGAAACGGGTGGGGCCGCGTCGGCCATTGGACGTGCGTAGCACTACAGAGGTAGTGCTCGCAACATACAACGGCCGATGGCATCACTAAAGGGGTTAAAGAATGTTTCAAGTTTTCAAAAGTAGACTGAAGAAATTTCATAGAAAAGCAAACAATGGATTCCTATGGAGAAAATGTAGATTACTAGTAACCCCCGTAAGGATTACTTTTACGGTTCAGTACTGGGCTACAAGGTGCTGATGTTTAACCACGTATCCAGTATGGTGGCAAGCTTGGGACTGATTCTGCTGTTTCTGAGGTTGAAGATTTGGCAAAGGCAGGTGTCTATAAAAACACAATACTTGAGAGTCAGTAGCATTTTCCATTATTGAGAAATGGTTAAGTGAAGAGAGGAGAATGGGAAATCCAATTCAGAATGAGGTTTTCTGCCAGAAGCAGTCAATCCTAGACTACCATGAGGAAGAAACAGTGGCACACCCATTACACAAACTCTGACATGCCCACAATAAAAGCATATGTATTTTTCTGTGTTAACAAACATTTACATATGTACCCACCCAGGGATACCCACAGAGCCACTCCTTCTATCAGATTAGATACTGGAAGTTTTGCAAAACTGGGAAGATTTCCATGGTAGCAAATTCCCTATCCTGAATCTCTTAATCACGATTTGGAAATCACTGCACAAGGGGATTATGTTACCCACATAAACAGAGCATAGGTTCACAAAATTAGAATCAAGCCTTTGGTTTGACTTTTTTAAAGTCTGTGCAAATTTTATCATGTGAGACTTGGGGACATATTATCAAGAACAGAGTTAATATTATCGCCGTTTTAGCGGCAGGAAACTGCTGCTAAAGCGGCGATAATGGGCTTGATAATATGCCGTAGAGAATTCCAATTGAAGCCCATGTTCACATCAGAACATGGGCTTCTATGGGAATTCACAAGTGCATACTATCAAGCCCATTATCGCCGCTTTAGCGGCAGTTTCCTGTTGCTAAAGCGGCGATTATTTTAAAGCCGTTTTTTGATAATATGCCCTTGTATTATTCTGCATTAGTGCTGTTATCTGTGCAGTAAATTGAATTATGTTAATGTTGTTTGCCGCATGACTTTTTTTATTATTTATTTTGATTGGGTTCAAAAGAATGCAGGCCTAATAAATAATAATAGGACAAAACTTTTTTAGAATTTAAATAAAACAAGCAGGCTCAGTTTATAGAGCCACGGTTAGGAATTTGGAATCAATCAATCTGCCTATTTTCATGAGGCACAGTGATTAGAAGAGGGCCCATACATTTTGAGCAGCATTTAAATGTCAAACGTCTGGTTTTACCTCAGTGCCCAGGTAATATGAACATATATGGAGACTGTGAAACTGAATAAATAAATTACATGTTAAGAAGGCCTCAGGCAGATATTCAAATAAAAAGAACATAGATGACTTCAGGACTTAATAACCCTGGGTGTAAACCTTGCAGGTAAATAGTGGAAAAGAGACTAGATAATCATAAAACTAAAATCTGGTCCAGCACATTTGCCCTGAAGGCAAACTGGTGAAATGAAGGATGGATGATGTCACAACAGAGCAACAGAACTAAGGGGCATATTTACAAGAACTTAATCCTGCAGGAGCATCAATTTCTTGACATTACAGTGCCTTTTTTATTGCCTTAATTACAAGTTGCCGCTAACTGTAATTAGCTGCATTTTTCCTGCATAAACAGGAACTTTCAAGATCACCAATTCTGTTAGCAAGACTTAACAAAAATGAGATGCAAGGTAGGTGTTCCCGTGTAAAAAACAGCTGCTAAACACACCGCGACATTTACAAGGAAATTCCCGTATGTCGATAACACCCTAAAACTGCAACTAAGTCCAATTAGCATCAGTTTTCGAATGTCAAGACTTACCTCGTCTTAAAAATCGTGCAAACATACCTGTATATAAGGAAGCCAATCCTAGACCCTCAGTGGGAACATCAACGATGACATGGAGATACTACTATTGCAACTTGGAGCACCAAAAAACCACCACTACCACCACCACCACAGAGGCAGCACCGCGGAAGAGAGCGGGTCTACTGCCAAAGGATCACCCTCATACACCTCCGGCCAGAGGAGGTGATAGCCCATTAGAGACTACAAAGGTCCTCAATCCTATGCCCACTTAACCAGATAGCACCAAGGCTTCAGGCCACATCCCAGCACAGCACTAACATCCCTCCGCAAACAAAGCTACTTTCTGTGCTGCACATGTTTGCCTCAGGCACCATCCAACCCACCAATGCCAGAGTGGCCAGAGTCTCCCAGGCATCTTTCTCCAGGTTTCTCCTCACTGTCTAGGATACCATCATCAGCCTGATGCCCCAGCATCTACGCTTTCCCAACACTGCACAAGAACAACGCACCAACAAGCAAGGCTTTTATGCCATTGCTGCTTTTCTGCATGTGTTTGGGGCAATTGATTGCACCCATGTGCAACTTGTGCCTCCTGCGGACACTGCACACATATACAGCAGCAGGAATCACATACTCAATGAATGTGCAGGCAATTTGTACCATCTTGGACTGTTCATCAATGCTGTAAAAGCATCCAGGCAGTGTGCGTCATTCCTACATCTTCCACTAATCCGTGATCAACCAGCGGTTTCAGAATGGCATCTATGGAAATGGACTGCTTGTTGATAAGTGCAAACTGAACACTCCACATACCTCAAGTCAACCAATCATGTAGCTCAACTATGTGAAAATGCACATGTAGCAAATAGAATTCTGCATACATTGTAACTGGGCTAACTACTATACACACACCTAATGCCAAAGGATAACATATATATAAGTAGTCCCAACAAGAGCGTACGCTAGAAATACATCCACAAACCGCTAAATCACTCAAGGAATACAGAGCTTGCAGAACTCATCAGACAAAAATTGCAAGGAATCAATGCAATAGGTGCCACAAGACATATGCTTGCCCTGTGCTGCATTAATTCTGAAACAAAGCCATGTGTCATATGTACAACAAGATGACAGATCACTCTGCTATCCCATGTGCTAGTGCACAATTAGCTGACATGCACCAACATAGGCACTCATGCACAATGGTGCAAGGGTGCCTGGGGGCCATAGAGAGGACATTATGTTTGCATGAAGGCACCCCTACTTGCACACAAACAATCCCAAAAGTAGAATTACCCTTACTATGGGTTTAGATTTCATTGTATCCACTGGCTCCTAACTGTACCCAAAGGTTTTTCAAAGTTAGGTTCCTTGCAACCATGTCCCTCTGATAACTTTTCTGAACAAGGCCTATTGCACTTTATGTTCTTTTGTGGTTTTTATACCGAGCTGCGAGTTAAATACATCCTACCACTTTTAAGAGATTGCCAATTTGCACAAGTTATGCCAGCACTGATCTACCTACAAATGCTTCCTTCCCCATTTCTTTGTTACAGGGTCGCACGTTTCTTATCAGGGGCAATTCGTAAAAGAAATAATATGGTGGGTTAACAATTATATCCTGTGTCGTTAGAATATGTCTTTTAATCTGAATTCATTTTAACCAAGTGTATTTTAACCTGGAATGCATGTGTTTTATGTAAAATGTACTTTTATGGCTAGAACGTGGCCGAATAAAGTTGTTATTGACTTTACATGACTTGACTGGGTTGTGTCAGAATGTATCATGCATAGAAAGAGCATAGAAATAAATGTAATGTAAATCTCATTGAATTTTGCGCATCCCTACACCTTACCTGGTGAGGGGTATCAATCTGATGCTTTTCCAAGTGTAAAATTAATACCAGATAAACAAATGTAGCCAAATAAATATGTTATGTGTGGGAACACACATGGCAATATCCATGGCCCACCTCCAACAGGCATTCAAGCGGATTCAAAGTTACCATATACCCAAAGATATGTATAGACATGTGCCTTGGCTTGACATGTCCCAGTAAGTAGAGTGCAGCAGATAGCAGTGCTGCTGCATCTCAAACAGTGATCCACATGGGGTGCAAGGGGATGTTAACTAACCCACAATGAGTACAGAATTTAGCATTCAAGTAGTTATGCTGCCAGCTACCCTCAGTACAATAACTCACAATGAGGGATACTGCCGATGCACATACACGGACAATGCAAAAAGTCAAGGGCACTCTTTTGCAAGCCCCCTGTGTCACCGATGCGTCAGTTTTAATATGTGAAAAAGTGATGTACTGGTGGTGCAAGGGGCTTGTAAATAACCCCAAGGTGTTCAGAGGCACCCTGACATCCTGACAGTTACAACCTGGAGGTATTACAGAGGACCTGGCCAACGGCATCATAGTGATGTGTAGTCTGTAAAGTATAGGTAATTCAATGTCAGCGATGCAGGTAAATCGTATGTACCACACATGTTGAAGTAGAAAGACAAAGCTGTACAATGGAGACAAAATAAAAAAAGCCAACTCTGCAAACACAACAGGCCAAAATACTAATGGACACTTCTCTATAGTTTCTGTTTCAGCTGATCAAGGTTATGCACGGTCGTCATGGGTGATGACACCCATCAAAGTGCCCCACACACAGGTCCAAAGAGACTATAATGTGGCACTGAGACGCACAAGGGCCATCGCGAAATGGACCTTCGGAGTCCTCAAATCCAGGTTCTGTTACCTTGACATTTCAGGGTAAGACTCATGTACAGGCCTGAGTTGGTCTGCAAAATAATACTGTTGTGCTGTATTTTGTATAATATCTGCGTAAGGACCAACACACCTCTGCCAAAAGAACAGACATGGGCCCCTTGCTCACTTTGCCACTGGATTCAAGCTAGCCTGGCTGGTGAAGGCTGATTAGCCAGAAACTGATCCCAGGATGCTTGTCTCCGGGCCAGGGAAGATTTGGCTTGGAAGTTAGGGCTGGACTGTTCCCATGAGGCACAGGGTCAGACTGATTTGCATATGGCCATGTCTGAACTGGGGTGGCGGAGTGAGATAAAGAATGATGATAGATTAAACCCAGATCAGTTGACTGGGGGTGAGTGCTTGCATTGTTCAACACTCCGTCCATCAACTCCTTTGGTTTTGCTTTGTTCGCACTAAGTTGGCAGGGAATGCCCAGACAGGAGTCCCTTACTCACATTGCCACTGGATTCAAGCTAGCCTGGCTGATGACGGCTGATTCACCAGAAACCGGTCCCAGGATGCTTGTTTCCGGTCCAGGGAAGACTTGGCTTGGCAGTTTGGGCTGGACTGTTCCCATGAGGCACAGGGTCAGACTGATTTGCATATGGCCTTGTCTGAACTGGGGTGGCAGAGTGAGCTAAAGAATGGTGATGGATTAAACCCAGATCAGTAGACTGGGGTGAGTGCTTACATTGTTCAACACTCCATCCATCATCCCCTTTGGTTTTGCTTTGTTCTCCCTAAGTTGGCAGGGTATGCCCAGACGTGGTCCCCTTTGGTTCTGCTTTGAAGCACAGGACTTGCTGGACAATCCGACAGATGGGCAGGATGAAGAAGTCGATGCAAGCCACACCGCAGCTTCTGCAGCTGCAACAGCAAGGACGGATGCCATGATCTTGTACTTTTTTTCCTAATACCAACTTGAAAATGTCTTGTTACAAACATTTCTATCACCAAAAGGTTCCACCTTGTGATTTTTCACAATAAGATGTCAGTACAACAATGTCTTGTATGCTGGGTTTGTGACTTCAGAAGGGGAACAATAATGTAAAGTTAGGTTAGCACAACAACAGTGTCGCACAGATATCTCACGTAGCGCAAGATATGACACCAACTAAAGTATGGTGAGAATGGGACAATGTTTTGTGTATCTGAACTCATGAACGTGTATGGTTTCTCACTGGTAATTAAAACATGCATGTTGTGTGTTCTCCTGAGCACAATTAGGCCTGTTTTCACACAAGAGTGTAGAACAACATACAGTGTGTGTCTGATTCATAATTGTAGCTGGGGCCATATAGTTCTAATCCATTCTAAAAAAAATTAACACTATATCTCTGTGTATTCTGTGCCACAGGAAAAAAGGTAGCTGAAAAAGTCGAAAGATACATGAAAAAGGTGGACTGGATCAACTTGTGGTATGGAGGATGAAGATTCAAAGAATAGTAGAGCCAGACTTATGGATGTATCAATACAACGCAGGGTATGCTTTTGTTACAAAGCATACCTATTCATTCAACATTAGCACATAATACTAACTCTCTATCTGACACGTGTCACGGTAGAGACAAATAAGCACGTCTTTCATCACTAAAACTGTGCATGATTCATCCTTCATAACTGCGCTGATCTAACAATGCTATAGTTTCATACGCACAAGCAATGATACATCGGTCAGCCATGGGACAACTGGCAAGGCATCAGCAATCAACAACGTGCATGTATGACTATTGACATGGCAATGCAGTGGCCACAAAATGTTGAAGTAGCATGCACAACAAGACTAGTGTGGGATGGCAATGAATGTAGAGAACTGGTTATATCCTCATCCCATCACATTTACTCTACATTGGCACCCCTATGACAGAGAACCAACATGCACGAGTGAAGTGCAACAGGGATACCAATATGAACAGCCAAAAGATTCAAGTAACATACAACTAATTACATTAGGAATGCTTGTTGTATTAGGTAAGACGGACCACAAAAACATGGTAGCACCATGAAGTTGCATCACCTCTCTCTGGACGCCACTATAAGTTTACAAATGCCAATCGCATGATGTGTGTAATATAGGAATTAATCACAACAAAACTATGCAAAATAGCCCCACATTTGCAGGCACAGTTAAACATAAATACGACCATGCATCTAAAATGAAATGGCAATGCCACATGCGGTTGTATCTGTCAAAGAATATACAAAATAATCTTGTAAACACATTATTGCACTCAATGGCCAGGCACCAGGTATGGCATGTGTTGCAGTTCAATGTGGCCAACCAGCAGCCCTCTCCTCCAGTCAGGTGTATGCTAGACAGAAATATCCTTCCAGATAGCATAAAGGGAAATCACCGTACACACAAAAGGCTGCACTGCCCAGGTGCCTCCTGCATGCCAACTTTGGAAAGCAGATTACACGTCCCACATTCCCCACGGAAATCTGGGTGGTACAAGCAGTGTGCTCATGGCTTTTGGGCAGATGCCACACCTGGGCTTCCTCCGCTTCCCACCCAACCATCTCCCAACCTGGACATCGACACCAGGCCCTGAACTGCCCTACCTTCTCCAAATCACGGACTCAGCCAGCTGATTTCTCTGTCAGTCCAGATTTCACAAGCATGGCTACCGCAGTGTACTCTGAGTATGCAGGGGAACCTATAGATGCAGGAGATGCAACAGGCCCCTCTTAGTTGCCTAGTCACAGGTCCTCTGCCACACAAGATTTGTCCAGGTCAGGGGCCTCTCCCTCCACAGCGAACAGGTAGCACACCCTCCTCCGGCACGATGATGTTGAGAGGCGCAGCACAAAATGTAATGTCTCCCCTGTCATCCCAGTGTTGTATTGATGGTTGTCATGCAATGCAGACTACCCTTTATTCCAGATCAGGAGCACCTCGAATGATCACCATTACAAGATGCACCATACAGGCTTCTCATGTCAGCAATGTGTCTGCATCTAACATGCCATACTTTGCAACCAAGTAAGCGTCATTGCTGATACATCAATGACTACAGTCAAGGCCCACAGGTTTGTGCATGATGCAAGCACCGCCTCCAATGTCAATCTTCAGTAACTCTGCAGTACCTGTGTCTACCACTCCGGATCTCATACCAAAGCACAGTGGGGTCTCAAGTCCATGGGGACTGCCTGCGCTTACCAGCACTGGATTCCATGCTGTTGCATGGAGTGGCAAGTGTAAAGTTCTTCATTGCTGCTTTCAGCCAACAATGTCCTGTTCGCCTTGGACTCTGGGTCTATAACATGTTTGTACATGGCTTTGTGGGGCTTGTTGAACTCTGCATAATTTGGTCATGCCTGCTCCACTCTGCATTCTGGTGCATACAGTTCTTAATACCTCATCAGCGGTGTCTCTGTAAGCTCTTGCACCCTTCAGAGGCTGAAAAGTGACAGAGGGCTTACTCACATCAAATGTATTGACTGCTTACCTGTCCAGCCGTCATATCATTTTCTCCTTTAGCTTCAAGATGTGTATTGCTGTCACGCCAGACTGATGGGAATTGTGTCTGACACAAGATGATCCTTACGCCATGTAACAACGTATTGTATGTATGCAGCTTACATGACAATGGATCTGGTCGACAGACACCGTCCCAAAATATATACCGCTTTGCAACCTCTCCAATGCACACCATACCTATTAAAATTATGCCCATCAGTGCTTTTGCACAGCCCTTTGTAAATGTGCACATCTTTGCATCCAGTTAAGTAGATAGTGAATCTGTAGTTTAGCCTGCGCATTGTATGCTGCTTCATAAAGCTGCAATACAAGTAGTGAATGCCTGTTGTCAAAGTTCATGTGTGTTGCAAGCCCCTTAAACTGGTACATACATCAGAGTAATGTGACAGTCACATATAGACACACATGCAACCAATGCTAACCATTATGACTACTACTGATGCATTCATTTACGATCACACATGACTAGATGTGGATAGGCATCAATGTGAGGAACTAGTGCATGTTGACAGCTCAGGATTACTGATACCATGACATATTAGAATGCCTGCAGTCACCTACACAACACAGATCACATCGCATAGCAATATGGTGTTCTTAAACATGCAATATCATGCAAGTCAAGTCAAGTCATGAAGCTTTATTTGGTGCATTAAAAATGACCATAAAATCACAACAGATATATAATAAATCAAGTACAATCATTTAAAGTTAAAAGACTATCAATATGACAGACTAGATGACAAAAAGCACATACTTTTCCTAGCCTTAATAGATTTAGTTAAAAAAATGGCAGTAAAAAACAGACATCGATAAATTGCAGATTAAAAATAAGACTCATTGCCTGGGTAACTGTACGTACACCATATTTAAGAAGCATAGGTTTTAAAAAGGTTATACGAAAATTCATATACAGTTTGCAGATCAAGAGAAAGTGCAGAGTGCTTTGTTTAGTTATACCATCACACATACAAGGCCCCTGAGGGTGTTTCCTAAGTGTTGGTAGTGCAACTAGGTGGTGAGCTACACCAAACCTCAGTCGAGTTAGTACAAACTTATGTGAAGGCCTAGTCACCCACATTAAATAAATGGGAAAGCCTTCAACAATGGAGTAACTATTGTAAAACATGACAGTAGATAAAGAGCCATTCGCAACAGCTCGTCTTCTCGCAGCGAAGGCCCGAAATTTAGACTTCATTTCAGAATTGGGTATTGAAGACGCTGCTCCAGGGTTAACCATAACATTGATGTTGAAGATCTCAGAATAACAATTGATAACATATTTTAACAAGGGTATGTTACAGTATTTATCCAATGAGAGGCAATCCTCGGTGATGGATCTAGTAAGGGATTTTTCCACCTGAAGCCAAATTGACCGCCAAATCATAAGTGGCCTCAATGATAGCTGATCGATCAAATAGTTGGTGTCCAATTCCCGATGGATTAACTCAGTTGAGGCAGATGTTGGCAAACACAGGAGCTTTTTAAAAAAAGAATTTTCCTCCTGCTGCAACTTATGGTTGCATATATGTCCCCAAATACCTGCCCCACAGAGTGCAATATCATGCAATATGGTACATTTGCTGATCAACTAGCACTTAGCGTAAAACAATTTGCTGCGTTTTCACGTGAGCAGTACTTTTTCCCATGACTGAAATGGAAAACACTTATTAAATACATGTTACAACAATGAAATATTCCCGATTAACCAATAGCGGGTAAAATGTTCTCACCGAGTACATAAACGTGCCGCAAATGCCCAGGAAGTGATGTCAGTCTGCATCCTTTGTCTTGGAGGAGTACTGTACACTTTCTTTTTTTATAAATCTTTTTATTGCGTTTTGAACAAACAAAAGATACAATGGTTACATAAGCAAGCTACGAAGGCGCACAGTAGAACACATGTGGGACTATCAGCCATATTCATGTTATAGCGACAGGGTTTGGCAATAGTAGACAGTTAAATATCGACCTCGAGCGCTGTCCGTTTTGGCTGGGGGGGATCGCATATGTTACCTCTATACTCATTCCATTTGCTCCATACCTCCCCCCATTTTTGGGGGCATCCCCGGGATACATAAACAGTTCTTTCTTGTAACATGCACCAGTCCATGTCACGCTTCCATTCCACTAGACGCGGAGACGTGTCCGCCCCCAAAGTCCTGCAATGTTCCGTTTCGCCACCATCTGGCCGAGAGTGACCCACAATTTGCCCCTAGCTGGTAGGTTTGTTGGTTCCCAGATGTTCAGAATGCACCTTTCCGCCTCTGGGGGCAATTCAGCCCCCCATACATCCTGCATACATCGCACAACCTTCACCCAATAGGCCTGCAACACCGGGCACTCCCATATCATGTGGAAAAAGGAGCTACTCATTCCGCACCCCCTCCTACATCTGTCATCCTCGCCCCTGCCCATACCCTTTAGTCTGGTGATGGAGATGTAGACTCTGTGGAAAATTTTTAGTTGAATGAGTCGTAGCCTGGATGAAATAGCAACCTCCCTAGGGGAGGCCAGCGCGGATCTCCACTCCTCATCTTCAATAATCAACCCATCCGCCTCCCACCTCACTTTGAGGCCCTGCAGTAAGTCGGGGAGATTGTTTATCAGTTTCTTATAGATGAGTGAGATTGCATGTTCAGGCAGGTATCCATCCAATAGTCTATCCTCCAGGGGGGAGGCTGGTGGGGGCACTGTACTGCGTGGGATGTTTTTTTGCAAGGAATGACGGACTTGAGGATATCGAAAGTACTCAGTGCTTGCGAGTTCGTACGCAGTTTGAAGGGATGGGAAGGATTTGACACCGCCTTTGTCTCATAGGTCCCCAATCCGAGAGATGCCTACGAGGTCCCAATTTCGGAATCCCCGAGTGCGACCCAGGAAGCCGAGACGTTCCGACACCCAAAGTGGGGTAGCCAATGTGAGCACATTATGCCAGCCCAACTTCCGCTGAACAATGTGCCAAGTTTGCACAGAGTGGAGTGTCGGGCCCATGAGGGCGTATTTGAGTGGTCGTGAGTAAAGCACGGCTTCATAGTTTCCACCAGTAAGGAGACTGGGAGCTTCTGCCAAGCGGCAGAGTCGCGCTTAAGCCTCTGATGGGGCGGGAGTAAATTCTTGTCATACATTGCTGCCTTATCTTTGGATATATAGATGCCCAAATATGTGAAACCCTCGGTGACTATCCTAATGGGACAGTCCCTTGGCGGTGCGGGGGCACTACCTTGGAGGACGTATAGGAGAGACTTACTCCAATTAATAGTATATCCGGAGTTCTTCCAAAAATGGGTAAAAATATCAAGGGCTACGATCAACGATCTACGGGGTCGTGAAAGGTAGAGGAGGATATCGTCGGCGTAGAATGATATCCTGTACTCCCAACAATCTGCCCACCGGATCCCTTTCAACGCTACGTCCTGTCTGATCCAAGTGGCTAGAGGCTCCACAGAAAGGGCAAATAGAAGGGGCGAGAGCGGACACCCCTGGCGCGTCCCCCTCTCTAAGGTAAAGGCCTCCGAGACCTTATTGTTGACAACCACCTGTGCTAGCGGTTCCGAATAGAGGAGTCGTACCCACGAAATGAAGGTAGGTCCGAATCCCATTTTACGGAGGACGGCCATCAGGTACGGCCACTCAAGGGTGTCGAAGGCCATTGTGGCATCCAGCGATACCACTACTGCGTCCTCTCAGTGTGTGACATCTCCCCAGGACTCCGTTCAGACGGCGGAGATTGAGTGCCGTATTTCGGTGGGGCATAAACCTGGATTGGTCCGGGTGGACCAAAGTGGCCAGGACCGGTTGAAGTCTATTAGCCAAGACCTTCGCTAATATCTTGGGCTCGGCATTTAGTAGGGAGATGGGCCTGTAGGAGACGCACAGCTCCCTGGGCTTACCTTCCTTCGGAATCACGACAATTGTTGATAGTTGTTGGTCACGGGGCAATACTCCTTTGGACCGACTCTCGTCGAACATTCGTTTGAGATAGGGGCTAATGTGATCAGGCTTGAGTTTGTAAAGCTCAATCAGTAGGCCGTTGGGACCTAGCATTTTACCAGGACGGAGGTCCCCGATTGCACGCTCCACTTCCGCCGTTGTGAGCGGTGCTTCCAAGAGGTCACGCTCTGCGTCAGAGAGGGCAGGCATCCTCAGATCTGTTAAGAGGGTGACCGAGTCATCCTCCGGGCGGTCAGATCCCTTGCTGTAGACTGTCTGGAAGTGACGGGCAAATTCCGTGGCTATGTGTCTAGGCTCGGTGGTCATTGTGCCATCCGGCGTTCGAATCTCCGCCACTACTCTACTAGCTTTTTGCTTTTTGTCGAGCCATGCTAGGAGCTTACCCGCCTTGTCGCCCTGATCATAAATTTTACATTCTGTAGTAGTCGCCATCTTTTTGGCAGCCTCCATGACTATCGCCTGATGTTACGCGTTTTTAAGGACAACCTGTGCCCCACCTCGGGAGTACCCTCGGCGCGTACCTCCTCCTCCAGCGTCTCAACTTCAGCCTCTATTTGAATCAGCTGCGCTTCCCTCTCTTTACACCGGACAGCAATTGCCGAAAGAGCCTCTCCTCTGAGGACCGTTTTAAAGGCCTCCCATAGAGTGACCACCGAGTCCACCGAACCATCGTTGGATTCGAAATAGTTGGCAATTGAAAGAGTCAACGCCTTTCGGAGGTCCTTGTTGTGCAGGTGCCAGGCATTGATAGGCGCCACGCACCCCTCCCACCTGATCCCTACGGTAATATGAACCAGGACTGGCGAGTGGTCTGACATTCCCCACGCCAGGTGAGTGGCTGTGCGTACCTCCGTGTCTTGATGCAGAGGAGTAAGGATATGGTCCAGACGAGAGAAAGAATGGTGCGGCCCCGAATAGAAAGTGTACTGTGTGTCCATAGGGTGTGCAAGGCACCATAAATCCGTGAGGCCAAATGTTTCCAGGAAGTGCCCGAGCCATCTCTGTCCCTTAGGCGTATCTCTAGGCGGATGCCTGTCTAAAGCCCCCGAGAGTACCGCATTGAAGTCTCCTCCAATAAGCAACTGCCCATCAGGGAGGGATAGGAGGAGAGTGCCGAGGTCAATAAACACCTGCGATTGCAGGCCAGGCGGGACATAGACAGACACCAGCGTTAGCCTGCGCCCCTCCCACTTCCCTGAGAGCGTGGTAAAGCGGCCCTGCGAGTCAGTTGCAGTGTGATCTGGGAGGAATGGCAAATTGCGTTTGAGGAGGATACCCACCCGTCGGGACCCCGTGGAAAAGCCAGAGTGAACCGCCAGGGTGTAGCCGTACCTGTTTAGAGCGTGGCAAGTATTGCGGAGCAAGTGAGTCTCCTGTAGCATTACAACATCAGGCAGGTGGCGCTTCACAAATTGCAGCACGGTGGTGCGTTTGAGCTTGTCCCCCAGCCCATTTACGTTCCAGCTCAATAATTTGAGGCTCTTGTCCCATCGCTCAGCCATAGCCACGTTTCACTTTCATTTTCACCCCACGTGTCTCTGCGCGCACCCGGGGTCCATCTGTGCTCTTCAAGTGTGATCATACAAACTTCCTCCCCCTCCCCAACTTCCCTCAACTCCTCCCCCCACCCCTACACCCCATCCCCTCCCCCCTTACAATCCCACTGTGACCCATTCACTCATTGCACCAAACACAGAACCCCCCCACCCTGCCCCCTGCTTTGTAGGATTCAAACTACCCACTGCCCCAATTATCAGAGCGCCTATCGCCCCACCCTAACTCCGTAATGAGGGAGCTGCCCCCCCTCCCGAGGAACTCTGTACAGGAGAACGTGGGCCGGCCCCATCGCCGGCCGCCGTCTCGGTGCTGTCCCCAAACTGAAAGGTCCTGCATCCCTAAAGCGCCCCACGTCCAGCAATAGAGCCACAAAGTCTTTTGGGCGGATATAGAGTCCCCCCTGTGACTTTAAGGAGAAAGTGTACACATTACAATCACATAGTACGTTACAGTTCAGCAGAGCATGGAGTCGCAGTCCAGGTCCTCAGCGAGCAGCCGCATCTCGGGCTGGATCTCCGCGGGGGCTCGCCGATCTGGAGCACCAAGATCTCTGATTCCGTGCCTCCCCCTCTGACTGTTTCGCAGCAGACCCGGGAGATGGGGCCTGATTATCACGCCAACTGCCGTGGCCCTGCAGCTCTTGATCCGCCGGCGCCGCCGAGTCAATCAACTCCTGGACCGCCACTGGTGATGTGAAGAAGTGGGACTTTCCTCCCACGAATATTTTTAGCTTGGCAGGGAAGACCATCATGTATTTGATGCCCCGAACACGGAGCGCAGCTTTCACTCCTAGAAATTAGCACCTTTCCTGCTGGACCTGCAGCGTGAAATCAGGAAAGAAGCGGATGGTAGCTCCTTCGAATTTCAAATCGCCCTGTTGCCTGGCCAACTGTAGGATGGCGTTGCGGTCTCTGTAATTCAATATTTTGGCGATTATTGTCCAGGGTGGGGCCCCCGGTTTAGGTTTAGGGACTGGCGGCCGGTGGGCCCTTTCATTTGTAAAAATCTTGGACAACCTTTTGGGCTTCAAGTGGTTAAGGATGAGGTCCTTGAGGAACAGTTCCACACTGTGCCCCTCTGTTTCTTCCGGCACACCTACCACGAGGATGTTACTCCTTCGGGCCCTCCCTTCCTGATCCTCGAGCCGTATGGCCATTTGTCGATGCTGGTGAACTAGTTTGTTGATCCGGCTCTCGAGCTTTTTCTCAGAGGTCTTCAGCTCTTGTATGTCTGTGGCGTTGGATTTAGAGCGCTCTGTGGTCCTACTGAGGTCTGTGCGAAGTAGGTTCATCTCGATTGAGATCTTATCCATTTTGGACTCAAGGTTCGTGCCTAGAGTCCGGATAGCGGCCATAATGGAAGTCAGGGACGGCTCCGTTTGGCCAGACTGGTCTCCGGCCGTAGCACCCATCTGTGCCTGAGTTAGCGGCACCGCATACTTATCCAGTTTGTTCCTTTGGGGGACTGCTCCCCCTTTTGGTCGCATCCTGTACAGGCAGTGCTCCTGCAGGCCGACCACCGAGCCAACCCTCGGCAGGAGAGATCTATGGGACGAGAGTCACCCCCTCGTATGAGCCAAGTTTGTCGTGCCTTAGGGCGGGCACCACTGCGTACCTTGATGTGCACACCGTCTGCGGCACCAGCTTGCCAGCCGTTTCCAAGGACGTCCTCGCCCCAACACCTTGTGGCTCCGCCCGCGATGGTCAGTGGTATGCGCTGGACTTCGTCGCCTCTGAGAGTGACTCACTCTGTGCCCAAATATGCGACTCCGCGCAAGGATGCCTGTGACACTCCCAACTGGCCCCACAGTTCTTACGGCCCAACGCACCTTTGCAGGCTCCGGGTCACCAGGATCAAGGGGCTGCCAGTTCCCTCCGGGTGTCCGGGAACACACCCCGCGGAGATAGAGCCGTGATCCAGGCCAATAGTCACCAATGCAGCAGTCCGTGTTCGCACCCGCACTTGTGGGCCCCGAATGTAATGATGTGAGGTCTCTCTCCAGGTCTGTGGTCTCTCTGGGGCCCCGTGTGCCCCGCCGACCATTTTCGGCGGTTTCGCGTTGCTGGGCCCAGTCGCAATTCTCGGGTTGAATTATCGCCCTCCAAGTCCGTCGTGGCGCCCCCGGGGGGGCCCCAACACTACCCCTGTTAGTCGGCACAGCACAGGAGGTTTCTGGCGTTATGCGGCGGCGCGGCTCGGGCCCCGCTGCAAGCTTGGAACAAGCGGATGCTCCGCCCAGTGCCGGGCAAATGGCGACGTCAGGCCCCAAGGCAGGGGCCGCGATTTCTGCATCCACCGGCCCCGGAGCTCCGAGCCCCAGGCCCCGCGTCCGCCTCGGCAGCGATGTGAGCCGTGGTTCAGACCCCAAAGGCTTTTAGGCTCCGTTTCTTCCCCTCCGTGGTCGCTCAGGTATGCAGGGAGCCAGTGCCGAAGGAAGAACGCCCCGGTCAGGATTTCGGGCCGGATTTTGCGGGACAGCCCCAGTCCCGGCGGAGCTCAGGAATTAGGCAACCATCTTCGCAGGCGCCTGGCCACGCCCTCGAGTACCGTACACTTTCAGTTTCTATTTTAACCACACTGTTAGTGTCTGAGGAGAGTTGTGAAGGTGTATGAAGTTTTGTGCTGGTGTTGTTGTGGAAGAGAGTAGTTTTGTGTCCAGTATACTGTCCTAGTGTCTCTGTTAAGCACTGTGTCTTAGTCTTTACGTTTGTTTGCGTTTTGTTGATTATCTTGTCGGGTGTCTGTCCAAGGGCTATATTTGTGTCTCTGAAGGTTTTTTGGGGGTATTTACTTGGGTTTTATTTTTCTAGAGTTAGTTAGTTGTGTGTCTGGAGATGTTGGGTGAGGGTAGGGAGGGCAGGATGTCAGAGGGGGCATTGGGGGCTTTCTCTGGCTTGTTAAGGTTTTCTTAACACTGATGGTGGAGAGTGGGGGGCGGATCCTGCAGGGGTATGATGTCCAGGTCAGGAAGATTAGGTTGTAGCACGTAAGCAACCACATGATGCGGATCTTCGGGATGGATGGAAACACAGATGGTGTGATAAACAATCATGAAGTGCTCTATCATGTTTTGATGTGCGCTGTGCAGTGCAGCATACATAGATAGTGAATAGTGAGATTTGTGTGTGAGGACTCGCAATGTGCATGAAGTGCCTATGTAAGCAGCACAATGCAGCACACATGGCAAAACAGACAACCGGATAAACTAACTCATCTATCCCAATTGGGCAATGCTTTAAGCATTTGTTAGTCAATCAATCATTCAGGAAATTGTAAAGCGGGCTACTTAACCGTGATGTTCTCAAGGCGCTGGGGGGTGGGGGGGTGGGGGGGTGGGGAGGGGGGTGGAGTAAGCAGCTCTGTTTAGTCAAAGAGCCAGGTCTTGAGGGTCTTCCTGAAGATGTTCAGAGAGGGGGCACAAAAGATGTGGATCAGAAGCACTACAATTCCCAATGTAGGTGCAGGCCCCTATGCATGTCACACTTTTAAATCTGCACCTTTGCAATATGACATGGGTGTTGTTGTGTCATGCCAATCACAACACCCATTTCTATAGGGACACTTTCCACAATGTTCTGTGTGAAAGGCTGCCTTATACACAATGCAGGATCAAACCATGTCAATTGTCTAAATACACCCTTGTGAAATATGCTAAGCACATATTGACAATCCAACACCTTGAAAAATATGCAGTGGTTGGAAATGGTGTCTTGTGAATGTGTCACTCAAGTTGTAGGTGCAATATGATCATGTATACCTGCAGGATTGTCTTGAAGTCCACAGGGCTGCACTTGTCATGTGTTGTGTGTCAGGCAGGCACAGCAGATCTCTTCATGTATGCAACATGAACAGACACAAAAATGTTACAGGCCTTCAAATTGAATGTAGATGATTTCAATAATGAACATGACACGCGAAAAGTCACATGTCATATAAATATATGTTTTTTTACATATCTCACAGTTGGGAGACCATTGATAACTCAGGGGGACGTTTGTGCCTTCATGGACCCACATGCCACTAATGAGTGCCTTCCTCATATATGTTGATGAGATATGTGTGAGGTGTGAACACTTTATGGAAATGCTCCTGTATGTAGTTGAAAACAGTCTGGGTGTATATTACATGGACCTCACCTCTAGTGTGATGAGGCAGCTGTAAATTGAGATGTATGCACATATTTCTGATGTGATGGAGCACATCATTCGCCTTCTTGACGTTACATTGCACATGCCCAGTTTGTTCAATTCATCACTGCACCATATCAGAGCAAATATCCAGCTTATTTATGTGTTTTGCACTGTCACTGAGCAATTTTCTATAGCATCCTAAACATGTGGGCACTATGCCACGAATGTGCAAGGGGGCCTGCTTTGGTGCTAGCCATAGAAACTGGACACTGTTGTGTATGCAAATTAGTGTTTGCCCGTTATCATGGCACCTTTTTTGCCAAAATGCATTAGCAACATGTTAGTGACGATTTACAAAGATTTTGGTATGACAATACACTACAATATCCTTTTCAAAGGGTGCCCATCCTTAATATATTTCATCAGATGTTTGTCACACAATGGGCCAGCTATTCATGTGATATTGTGACATCAGGTGTGAATTTATGTCCAAATCACTAAGTGTATATGTCTTTTTAGTATTGCATCATGTGTACATGGCAGCTTATCTTCACGTTGCATGACTACAGCTACATGACATATTATTTTGTCAGTCTGTACTGACTAACTTAGTCAGTGAAACTTGTGAAGTCACACTTCCACTGTGGCCATAACTTCAAAGGGGTATGTCACTCAAGTCAATGCAGGTCAGTTCCACAGTGTACACACAGAAGAGGAAACATATGGGTGATGTTGGTGATGGGTATGACCAGACATGGAGTCCATTGGAGTACCAATTGTCAGTGATCGGTATTAGTCCAAAGAGTCAGTATCATACAGAAGGAGAGAAATTAGGATGAGTGGCATGACCCAGAGTCACAACTACTTTGAATGAGTCAATATAACTGTAAGACATAGTTAGGTACCCACATTCGATTCCTGACATTAGTCACGGTCGTATTCAATTCTTGTGAATCTTTGACATGTTGATGCATATTACAAGGACTCTATCGCCACTGCAACGTTACTTAGCACAACATGGTGATAGCAATAGTGGCTTAGTCACAAGGCAGTGTTAAGCCATTTCCCATTGATAAGTGCTTCCTGTGCTATTCGTCGGCTACATTGGCTGCCTGTAGCTAAACGAATTGAGTTTAAAACTCTCTGCTTGCCTCCCCAGATATCCTAGCTAATCTGCTCACACCCTACATACCTTCCCGCCAACTTCGATCCACGGGCCAGCATTTGGCGGTTGTTTCCTGGGTGAGGAGGGTTCGTGCTGGTGGTCGCTCCTTTGGGGTATTGGCAGCCAAACTTTGGAATGCGCTCCCCATTGCTATTAGTAGTATGGATAACTACCTGGCCTTTCGTAAGGCAATCAAAACGTACCTCTTTCCTTCCTTGTAAATTGTTGTTTGTTGTCTACTGTTTTGCTTATTTCTGTCAGCGCTAGGACGCCCTTTTGCTAGGGCAGCTGTGCGCTATATAAAACAGCATAGCATAGCATTAACACTCAATTTTGCTTTAGACCCCCTTTCAAATCATATTTTGGGTTCAAGTGGTGGGCAATGTCACCCTGCAAAGCAGCATTTTCAGTATTCTGCACATATCTACAAGACCACCATGACTATGGTGGAGTGCGTAATGTGTAAGACCATGGTACAAATTTGATCAACCATGCACAGAACAGTTTATTTTTGCATAATCTTTGCTGTTCCTATGTGTGCCGTGTTGTATGACACACATGTAAACAGCAAAAGGCCATTGATTGTTCATGTTCAGGAAGGTGAGCCTTACACCACAGAAACAAACTTTGGGTCAACATAAGCACGCTTACACTGCTGTGCAAGGGTGTCTGCATTAGAGATAGCGAAAGACGTTTGCACCCATACAAGCTGAAATGCAGTTCTGCCACAATATGATCCTATTATTGTGCAGCTCTGCATTTATGTAGTGGAAGATCATAGCATGATGCCAAGCTGGTTAACAATGTGCTCCAACACTTTGCCTCATTGATAAAATGTTTCTAGTTGATGAATACAGCATGACTCGTGGATATGTAAATGTGTAGGCACATCCAACTTGTTAATGAATTGATGTACATTGATTTATTTTACTGGTCTACATGAGTACCACTGTGGTGCTTAGTGGCTTGCCACCATTTCAACATGTGCACCCTATGTCTTTGTTGGAATGTTATGGCCTGGTTCTGCAATCGGCCTGTTAAGCTGTCTCCTTGAGGTCATTCCCCTGGTAGACTCAGTCTGACTTTTTGTCCGCAGCATCATTGAACTCTACTAATCTGCAAATATTGTAACTCTACTCTGCCCTTGCTAAGTCCCAAGGCATACATTGCTATGTCGGTATCACTATCAGGTTGTGATTAGTCCTTTCATTCACTTTGCACTGTTCAGGTCATGTTGGAAGTACCGAACATTTGATGAGAGTGTAGAGTTCATGTTTTCATACACTTGTCTTTGTGAACACTGGTATTTCGCTTGGATCTTACAGATTGTAATATGCATTATTTTTCAGACAACAGGTCGCTCGAGGTAGTCAGACAGTTCGGAACGGTACCAACATATCCGTTGGGTAGCAAAGGGATACAATGACATGGCTAGGAGGTACCAGGAGGAGAGGGCAGCCAGACAGTGGAAGGCAGTGGCAGAACATCTCCAGTGACATTTTGAGGAATAAAAAAATACTTCAGTTAGGAGGCTGATTGCAGTTACATTGGGGTTCCATGGCCACATTGACAGTCCATTAAAAGTCCAAGGTGAATGTAGCAGGTCAATCTGAGGACAGGGAAAGACGATGTTCCTAGGTATGATAGTAAGCACAAAGCTAAGCATAAACTAGTCATTCTCCTTGAGAATGTTGTTTCATCCACATCTTCCTCCTCTGATGTATCATGTGCCTCCCATGAAGTTAATAGTGGCTTTGCGGCAGCAGTGGGAAGCACAGACTCATCAGGGACAGAATATGTGGATGGTGTAGGTGCAGCAGCATTTTTCTGTGCCATTTGATGAGGCATCACTGTAGTGATGATGAGCTGCAGAGCTTGCAGGTCTCCAGCAATGTCTCGGTGAAAGGCAGCCATGGCAGCAAAGTATAAATCCTGTTTCCGCTCCATGTTCTCCATGATCTTACGCATTTCTCCCAAATGTTTGACAACATCGCTGGTGCCACTTGGACAGGAGAGTTGCTCTTGTCTCTGAGTAAGGACTCCAGCAATGTCAACCATGGAATGCTGGAGAGCATGGAGCGGACCGTGGGTACCTCTGATGGCTTCTAGGTGGTTGCTAATGGGACTGAGGCACCCACGGATCCCTTCCACTTGGCTGCCCGGCACTCAAGCCCCACCCGCACCTGGTCTACCATCTCATGCTAGACTCCTACCGCAGTACGTTGAAAATGTAACTGTGGATCCTCAGACTCCAGGTTGACAGCTGTGGTGCTAGGTGGTGCCTGCTGGATATTTTGCATCGTAGGTGGCGAGGCCACAATGCTGTTGAATCTCCCCCCTTGCGAACATTGGCTGCCTATGGAGTCAAGCAGGTCTTGGAGGGTGCCCTGGTCGATGGTTATGAGGTCTTCTTCTTTTATATCATTGAAGAGTGGGACATGCTGTTGACCAGGAGGTGATGCTTCTTCCTCTGCAATGTTCTGATACTGTTGTATATGTATGTCCACTTTGGGCAAACATTTTTGCAGTTAGCAATCAGAGTGCATGACACTTTCTATTCTGTATTCTTACATGGTACACCCATTACTCGGAGCATGGTTAAGCAATGTACAACATCCATAATGTTACATTTAGGTTGTTCATGGATTAGGATAGTTTCCCTGTATGCCAACATTGAGGTTTATATTTATATTCCCCTGCTGTTCCTGTTACATTTTCTGTTTATACCTTCCTGTGCTGCTGATTGTTTCACCTTATTCACAATGCAGGAATAATCTACTTAATGAGTCTTCACACTGCATTGTGGATGAGTCTCCCTTTCTCAGTAAGGTTTGCGTATGGGTGGCAGTCACTATATTTTGAGGTTGAGATTACACTGCACCCCCAATTGATGTTGGCACTGCCACCTATTTTGTACTGTGGCATGAAGAGGGCACTCATGCACTTGAGATCGGGGATACAGTGATGTCCACGTAGAGATGAAAAATATATGCGCTTGAATTCCCCTACTCTGAGTAGTAAGTATTTGTTTCAAGTTTGGCAAGTCACATTGCCACAGGCAATCCCATTATTGGATGTTGATGTGCAGGGAGGAACACCTTCCTCTTCATAGACAATCATTTCCTCTATCCAGACACTCTTGCCCTTTGGTGCAGTGCCAATGTTTAAAATATGCAAGCAAGAGGATATAGGACTTTGAGGCAGGCTTCTAAGATTGGTGCATTGTTGCACTGCAGACCTTTGTTGGGCCTCACTCATCTTGGAACAGTGCCCCCCCTTTGTGTTGACTTCATGGTTAGTTTGGAGCACGGGCACTGGACCATTAACTAGCTCCTGGTCCCCCCCTCTTCTTTTGACTACACACACTATTGCAACAGGACCATCATCAACTTTTGGTTTACTGAGTGAAATCAATGCCTCACAATATTTACAAGGCAGTGTTGACACACTTGATGTGGATTGGCAAGACATTGTAAGGGAGGCACACTTTCATTAGATGCCTGTGGTGATATGTACAAACCTGTAACATAAAGCAGATCTAGTCTTCTTGGCTTGACACAACACTGAGCCACTTCTGTGAATCAGTACACAGGCTTATTCGCTACATTACGTTGAGGCATGGAAGTTCGACATGCACATGCAATAAATGTAGCTGGGTATCCACTGTGCATGAGTGCTTGTTTTTGCTCTAGGCGACTACATTGATCAGAAGTGCAAATTGTGAAACAGGACTGGGCCATATTGTTATACATATAGTGCAGTGCTCCTTTTCCTCTGATACCTACAACATAGGAATGCCCCACAGAGACATGTCGCAGATGGACAACAACTGATAAAATATACCCCACTTGAAGATAGGCTGTTTATGGACACCATGTTGGAGAAAACTACCTCACTAATGTACAAATAAAGTATCAACAACTCCCCCAACCCTCTTAAAGTGCTTAGGGAAGCCTGGGAAAATGACCTAGATACACTAGATGATAAAATTGGATGATGGGAATCCAGAGCCCCAGGGAGGTAGCATTTAGGACACATTTCCGATTACTGCAGTTACATATCCTTCATAGGTCATACACTTCCTGAGTACTTATGCACCGGTTAGAACATAGTGACACTGACCAGTGTGCACAGGGTTGTGGGGCAATGGGTACATTCTTTCACATCTTATGGACATGCACAAAGATACAGCCGTTTTGGGAAAAAGTGATAGAGGTCATGTCAGAGGTAGTAGATCAGGAGGTTCCTTGTGAAGGCAAATGGCACAGTACTTGTTTAACACAGGAGGACAAACGGCCCAAATACTGTAAGATATGGCTTATGACAGCGGGCATAGTAGCCAAGCCTAATATTGCATAAGAATGGGGGGTGCACCAGCCTCCGAGTGCGAAGAAATGGAAAGTCGACCTGGACTGGTGTTGCAGCACTAAGAAGGTGGTGTTTTAGAGCAGGGTTTGCCCCAAGAAATGGGACAAAATATGGGGGAGAATGTCTGCATTGTCAGCATTCCGTCCATCATTTGTTTGCTATAACACTTTTTGCCCTAAGTGGGATGGGTATGCCCAGACGTGGGTCCCTTGCTCACTGTGCCACTGGATTCAAGCTAGCCTGGCTGAAGAAGGGTGACATACCCTGAAACTGGTCTCGGATGCTTGTTTCCGTTCCAGCGAGGACCTGGCATGGAAGTTCGGTCTGGACTGTTCCCATGGGGCACAGGGTCAAGACTGATTTGCATATGGCTGGGTCCAAACTGGGGTGGCGTAGTGGGCAAAAGAATGATGAATTTAACCCAGATCTTTTGACTGTTTGACTGGGGGAGAATGTTTGCATTGGCAGCATTCCATCCATTATTTGTTTGCTATTACACTTTTTGGCCTAAGTGGGATGGGAATGCCCAGAAGTGGGTCCCTTGCTCACTGTGCCACTGGATTCAAGCTAGCCTTGCTGAAGAAGTGTGACATACCCTGGAACCATCCCAGGATTCTTTTTTCCAGTTCAGGGAGTACCTGGCCTGGCAGTTCGGTCTGGACTGCTCACTTGGGGCACAGGGCCAAGACTGATTTCCATGTGGCTGGGTCCCAACTGTGGTGGCTTAGTGGGCAAAAGAACGATGGATTTAACTCAGATATTTTGACTGGGAGAGAATGTTTGCATTGTCAGCATTCCGTCCATCATTTCTTCGCTGTAACAGGACTCACGTCTGGGCATACCTGGCGCACTTAGGGCGAGAAAGCAAAAGACACACAATTGATGGACGGAATGTAGAGCAAATCCAAACATTCACCCCAGTCAAAAGCTCTGGGTTAAATCCATCATTCTTTTGCTCATCATGCCACCCCAGTTTAGACCTGGCCATATGCAAATCAGTCTTGACCCTGTGCCTCATAGGAACAGTCCAGCATGAACTGCCAAGCCAGGTCCTCCCTGGACTCGAAACAAGCATCTTATGAACGGTTTGGGGTTTTACCCCTCATCAGCCAAGCTAGCTTGATTCCAGTCGAACAGAGAGCCCAGGACTCACACCTGGGCATACCTGGTGCACTTAGGGCAAGAAAACAAAAGACACACAATTTATGTACAGAATGCAGATCTGGGTTAAATCCATCATTCTTTTGCTCACCATGTCACCCCAGTTTAGATCTGACCATATGCAAATCAGTCTTGGCCCTGTGCCTCATGGGAACAGTCCAGCCTGATCTACCAAGTCAGGTCCTCCCTGGACCGGAAACAAGCATCCTTGGACCGGTTTCTTGGTCTCAAACCCTCATCAGCCAGGATAGCTTGATTGCAGCGGCACAGTGAGCCCAGGACCTACGTCTGGGCATACCTAGTGCACTTAGGGCGAGAAAGCAGAAGACATACAATTGATGGACGGAATGCAGAACAAATCAAAACATTCACCCCCAATCAAGAGATCTGGGTTAAATCCATCATTCTTTTGCTCACCATGCCACCCTAGTTTGGACCTGGCCATGTGCAAATCAGTCTTGACCCTGTGCCTCATGGGAACAGTCCAGCCCGAACTGCAAACCAGGTCCTCTCTGCCCTGGAAACAAGCATCCTAGGACCGGTCATGGGGTTTCACCGCTCATCAGCCAAGATACGTTGATTCCAGTAGCACAGTGAGCCCAGAACCCATGTCTGGGCATACCTTGTGTACTTAGGGTGATAAAGCAAAAGACACACAATTGATGGATAGAATGCAAACCAAATCAAAACATTCACTCCCAGTCAAGAGATCTGGGTTAAATCCATCATTTTTTTTTTGCCCACCATGCCACCCCAGTTTGGTGTGGCATGGTGGGCAAAAAAACAATGTATTTAGGCCCAGAACTCTGTACTGGGGTGAATGTATGACATTGTTCTACATTCTGTCCGTCAATTGTTCTTTTTGTATTTGTCACCCCGAGGAGGATGGGTATGCCCAGACGTGGGTCCCGTGCTCTCCATGCCACTGGAGTCAAGCTATCCTGGCTGCTGAGGGCTGAAAGCTCAGAACATGGTCCTAGAATGTTTGTTTCCAGTCCAGGGAGGACCAGGCCTGGCAGTTCAGGCTGGACATATTCCATTGGGCCCAGGGTCAAGACTGATTTACATATGGCTGACTCCAAACTGGAATGGCATGGTGAGCAAAAAAACAATGGATTTAGGCCTAGATCTCTGTACTGGGGTGAATGTATGACATTGTTCTGCATTCTGTTCATCAATTGTTCTTTTTGCATTTGTCACCCCGAGTGGGACGGGTATGCCCAGACGTGGGTCCCGCGCTCTCCATGCCACTGGAGTCAAGCCATCCTGGCTGATGAGGGCTGAAAGCCCGAAACCGGTCCTAGGATGCTTGTTTCTAGTCCAGGGAAGACCTGACCTGGCATTTCTGGGTGGACTGTTCCCATTGGGTGCAGGATCTAGAATGATTTGCATATGGCTGGGTCAAAACTGGAATGGCATGGTGAGCAAAAAAACAATGAATTAGGCCCAGATCTCTGTACTGGGGTGAATGTATGACATTTTTCTGCATTCTGTCCATACATTATTCTTTTTGCTTCATGTTTGCCTGATACTTGATGGCACAGAAAATTACAATGTGAATGAACTGTAGATTTTAACCGATGTTAGCCGAATGCCGCGCCAGTGGGCTTTTGCTTGCACGTTTAATAAAAAGATGTTTTTTTTTTAAATGATAGAAACAGGAGAAATATTGCATTATTACACCCTACTCAGCCCTGAGCACAGAAGTCTATAAAATCTTAGGGACCTATTAACTCAGGGTGGTACACTGAAAGAGGTTGTTGTGACCAAACTAATAATGACACATTGAAGAGGGAAGACATTGAGACAGCATCTGTGTCCAAGTGACATACCAGCACAAATAAGGAGTACTTGGTTACCCTCTCCTCTGAAAGGTTTTTACAAATGTGGCTCGTGTTGTGTATGTTGTTTTGTCGTAGACAAAACCATTTCATTTATGTACAACACACACAGAACGTATACTATCCACAGCTTTATCAACTGTAATACCAAATATGTTGTTTACTTTATCAAATGTACTTGTGACCAGATCTATATTGGCAGTACGATAAGGCCATTGAAAGAGACAATACAATCACATGTGACAGAAATCACAAACAACACACCATCCTATTGGCACATATTTGAACCCAATACATATAAGAAATTAATTGATCAATCTTAGCTCCCATGGTATTGATGTGGCACGTCCCCTGGCAAGGGGAGGTGATAGAACGTTCAGATTTAATAAGATGGAAAGTGATTGGAGGATCAAATTAAGGGCAGTGAACAGGGTTTGAATATTGATAAGGAACTACGTGTGTTTCTTTATACTTGGTTGTGCCCATAGAGAACATGTTAGGATGTGAGAAATACATAACTGTCTATGATTTAAGAATGTAGAGATATGAGGTACATTCTCCAGGATGCATTCCTGTACTTTACGCATCTGATTCATATGCTCTTGACAAAGTTGACTTGATACCAACACCTAATTTGTTTCTAATACCTAGCTTTCTTAATAACTGTCAGAATATCAACACCCTGGATACACAACTGTAGACAGACACAAATGGAATGAAACAACTAAATTGCCAAATAAACTTGTTCTAGTACCAAGGACTATAACTTCCGCACACTAGCTCCACACCACTGTTCTACTGGTCATGATATATCTCATCACCAAGTAACTTTTCTTAGCAATTGTGATGTGTAAAGATCACTCCAACTAATAAATAGTATGACTTTTCACCACTTTCTGGTGAACTATGTCAAACAATTCACATTCTATTCACTAATTAAGGACAGTTTCAATATAGGAGACATCCTTATCTATTGACAAAGCCAATATGGCGACCAAAGTCCAGGCCACTACAATATAATAGCCAAAATAAGTTAAAACCAACCTCAAAGGGTGGTAAGGGTACGAGCTCTTAATTTCCGCATGTGTGCACAAACCAATGACGTAGCTTTGATCACATTTTTAATTGCGTATGCAGAGATTTGTAATCCTATGGGTGTATGTTTATTCATATTTAGATACGATATGCCACTGGAGCATCGCCTTAGAATACCTCTTTTTTTGCTCACTCAAGTTTATGACATTATTCTGCATTCTGTCCATCAACTGTTGTTTTTGCATTTGTCACCCCGAGTGGGAGGGGTATGCTCAGACGTGAGTCCCATGCTCTCCATGCCACTGGAATCAAGCTATCCTGTCTGATTAGGGCTGAAAGCCCGAAACCGGTCCTTGGATGCTTGTTTCCAGTCCAGGGAGGACCTGGCTTGGCAGTTTGGGCTGGACTTTTCCCATGGGGCACAGGGTCAAGACTGATTTGCATATGGATGAGTTCAAACTGGAATGGCATGGTGTGCAAAAAAACGATGGATTTAGGCCCACATCTCTGGACTGGGGTCAATGTATGACATTGTTCTGCATTCTGTCCATCAACTGTTTTTTTGCACTCAAGTTTAACATAAACTATATTACCAAGACTATAATCAGGTCAGAAAACCTTTTGTGAATTTTGCACAAACACCCATGATAATTTCTGTGCACTACTTGATATGATAACTAGATAATTCTATATCATGGGTTTCCATGGCCGAACCACTGACACAATATTAATCAATCTAATATTAATAGTATAGATCGATTTGTATCTGTACTAGATCATCACAAAAGCGCATAACGACGAATCAGGTTTTAACTTAGACTTTTTTTAACATATGCCCTTCCATATTAGGTGTTTTATCTATTATACAATCACAACAGGGTGAACAGTTGCCGGCACTATTGATAGTGTCAAGAAATACATGCACAAATTGGTACAAATAATTTGCATACATGATTTTGCAGCCTTGAGAAAGTCCAGGAGTATGAAACACTTGTCAACTGCTGCATGAGCAATGATGTATTGGGAACCGTTCCTGAAATAAATAAGAACAGTGTACCACTTTCTGCTGGGATCTTAATCGACCACTGAGAAGTTGGAATCTAACAAAGACTAAGAGATAGTAATTGAACTGTGTGTACTTTGGTGCCTTGTGTAGTTATTCATTTTACTCTTCACTACATTGTAGTGTAGTGGATTTGCACCTGAGGTAGCTGGGTGTTGGCACTATAACAGCACCACCAAGCTGGACTGATATCATACTATGCTTCTTACCTTACTGCTGAAAACTGGGGACAGATGTGGAGACATTAGGCTCAGCTACAATATTGTAGATCAGTAGCTTTGATTGATTTGCATTTGACTGGGTCCAAACTGGGATAGCATAGTGAGCAAAAGAACAATGGATTAAACCCAAATCTCTTGACTGGGGATAAGTGGTTGAGAAGTTTCAGCACTCCGTCCATCATCTTGTTGTGTTTGCTATGTTTGCCCTAAGTAGTCAAGAGTATGCCCATATGTGGGTCCCCTGCTTGCTGTCGAACTGGATTCAAGCTAGCCTGGCTGATGATGAGTGATACCCTGAAATCGGTCCTAGGATGCTTGGTTCGGGTCCAAGGAAAACCCGGCCTGGCCGTTTGGGCGGGACTGTTCCCAAGAGTTACAGGGTCGAGACTGATTTGCATATGGCTGGCTCCAAACTAGGATGGCATAGTAGAGCATAAGAACAATGGATTAAACCATGATCTCTTGACAGGGGGTGAGTGGTTGAAAAGTTTCCATTCTCCGTCCTTCACCTATGTTCGGGAACATAGCAAACCCAACAAGGTGATGGACAGAGTGCTGAAACTTTTCAAACACTCATCCCCAGTACTTGAGTAACTAACAATCCGACAAGCTACCATCTGAGGGCATCGGTGAAAGTGGAGGTCAGTCTTCATCCAATGGATCTTTCTAATTGACTTACAATTTAAGTTTGAGTAGCCCATTTGGCCGCACAATGAGGAGCAGCAAACAGTAGGTAAAGCTGAGTAGGTTTATTACACATTGATAATCAATCCGATATAGGCGCATATCAAATTCACATTATAAGATATAGAATCATAATAGGCAATCTGAAACTCCGGAATAGGTTTCGTCTCAGTTGCAAAAAATATACAAGAAATAGAGTCACAGTAATGCAGATGCTAAGAAAAGGGAATTGGGGTTCCTTAAAGAAACTCCAATCTTCTTTTCTAAACATGAACGGATTTAAGAGTCATTTAATCCAGACTCTAAATTAGAATGAGAGTGGTTTACAATAGATGGTCTCAAAGGATTCAGGAATAAAGGAAAGACGGTGTAAGCATAGTGAAAACAGTAGAAGTCTCCTCAATAGGGAAATCAGTGTTATCATGAAACTAAACATTTGCAAGGACAAAAGGAAGCAGAGAGGTCTGTACCTTTCAAAGTTAAACAGAATGTGCCTAAAATCTAACAGTGTGAAAACAGAAAGTTCCAGGAGTAAACATATCTCTTAACACGTCACCAGAATCCGCAATTACTTCTCTTTCCCACAGTCTACATCTGCAACATTCATTGATTTTCCCACCCCACAGTACTCGAACAAACAAGTTAACCTTCAGCACTGGTATAAAATACTAAAACATTATGTTTAAATTAAAGAGTTATTTATTACAAAATGTAGCAACAGCCTCTAATGCGACATCAGCTGTTCAGTCAGCATCTCTGACCTGAGTCACAACTGACTTTCCAACTGTCGATGGAATGTTGGTAAGTACCACGTCATAGACAGAGCAAGGGAGCACTGAGGAAAATGTAAATATAAGGGAGAGAAGGGAAGATGATAACAATATAATTGACTGCTAGATTATGAATTACAACATATCTACCTCCTATAATATTGGAAGATAAAGTCATCATGCCAAAGTGAACGAATTAGAGATCTTTGCAGAGATATAATACAACATACAATGTGACCATTGTGACCTTAACATCGTATAACAATAGGAATTAAGAAACATAACACTATTTCAACATCATTTCATAATTTTAAAGTATATATTTCTCACATTTCCGTGATTTATGCTAGAATACAAACCCACTAGGGAGATCTCACTAGGATCAACATTACTCAAAGAATGGTGACAGGGTGTTAGTCTGTCCATGATCCATGCCCTACCATCCTCTATAGTCACAACATTTCTTCTCACATCAACCACCTTCATAGGTTTGGAAAATGTGCTGCCATCCTTTTGGCGAGGAGCAGGAAGTTTGGCAATACCCATTTACTCTCTTTATTTCCATGATTTTGATAATATCTTTTCCTGTACATTTCTTGATAGTGATTCACTTGGCTACTCATTTCATCTCTACTCACTAATCTGAGTTCTCCAACCGAGCCAATCTGGAGTACATTTTGAACCCAGGAGTCTGCACTTAAGTAACAAAAATGGTGAAATATTGGGGATTGAATTGGGTGTGCAATGGTACGACCAAATCATTTTTGGAGAGCTTTCTCTGCTGGACTTCCTGATGTAAAAACAAGTTTAATATATTCTTTAATCATATGATTAACACGTACCACTAATCCTTTGTAAAGATAAGGGGTAAAGAGGTCAAAATCTCTTACTGGCCAGAAAATGAGCGTAGATTCTCTTTTTTTTGGTTCTTGCCCTTGACAGGGGAAAGCCCCTAACATCCTAATGTAAGCAAAGTACAACAGGTTTGTCTGGGCAAGAGTCGTTTCATCTGTTTTTTCTGGAAGAAATTCCAATCACACACTGGTTTTTTGTAAGGTGTTTATAATAGTATTGACACTCTATCCATAAGAGTGAATGAGAGAAACAGCCAACACATGAGGAAGCCCCAGGCCAGAGGACTTGGCCATCCTCCACCTATTTTGTCACCTCAACATAAACCAAGGGGCATAATTATCTACTTACTAGAATATACTGATTTGATGAATGTTTTGCAGGCAGTCAAATTGAAACGTCACATTTTCTGGCAAGTCTCCCAATTATTTTTCTCACAAGATTATTAATCAATCAATCAATCAATCAAACAGATTTATAAAGCGCGCTACTCACCCGCTAGGGTTTCAAGGCGCTGGTAGGGGAGGGGTCCTTTACTGCTCGAAAAGCCAGGTCTTGAGTTGCTTCCTGAAGGAGAGATGGTCCTGGGTCAGTCGTAGGTGGATGGGGAGGGAGTTCCATGTCTTGGCCGCCAGGTAGGAGAAGGATCTTCCTCCGGCGGTGGCTCTGCGAATGCGTGTGACGGCGGCGAGGGCGGTATTGGTCGATCGCAGCTGGCGGGTGGGCGTGTAGAAAGTGAGGCGGTTGTTGAGGTACTTGGGGCCCAGGTCGTGGAGAGCCTTGTGTGCGTGGGTGAGGAGTCTGAACGTGATTCTCTTGCTGGCGGGGAGCCAGTGCAGGTCTCTCAGGTGGGCGGAGATGTCGTTGTGGCGGGGGATGTCCAGGATGAGTCGTGCGGAGGCGTTCTGTATGCGCTGGAGTCTTTTCTGTAGTTTGGCTGTGGTTCCAGCGTAGAGGGTGTTCCTGTAGTCCAGTCGGCTGGTGACGAAGGCCTGGGTGACCGTCTTCCTGGTTTCGGTGGGGATCCAGTGGAAGATCTTTCAGAGCATGCGCAGTGTGTTGAAACAGGATGGCTAGACGGCGTTGACTTGTTTGGTCATCGAGAGGGAGGAGTCCAGGGTGAAACCCAGGTTTCGTGCATGGTCCGTCGGCTTGGGTGTGGTGCCCAGGGCAGGGGGCCACCAGGAGTCGCCCCAGGTGGAGGGGGATGATCCCAGGATGAGGACGTCCGTCTTGTCTGAGTTCAGTTTCAGGCGGCTGTTCTTTATCCACTCGACGACGTCTTTCAATCCTTTGTGTAGGCTGGCTCTGGTGGTGGTGGGGTCGTTGGTGAGGGAGAGGATCAGCTGGGTGTGGTCGGCGTAGGAAATGATGTTAAGGTTGTGTTGGCGTGCGATGGCTGCGAGGGGGCTCATGTAGACGTTGAAGAGGGTGGGGCTGAGCGAGGATCCTTGAGGGACGCCGCAGATGACTTTGGTGGCCACGGATAGGAACGGGGGGAGACGGACTCTCTGTGTTCTGCCGGCGAGGAACGAGATGATCCACTCCAGTGCCTTCTCTTGGATTCCGGTGTTGCTGAGGTGCTGTATTAGTGTGCGGTGGCATACTGTGTCGAACGCTGCAGAGAGGTCCAGGAGGATGAGGGCAGCTGTTTCCCCTTTGTCAAGCAGGGATCTGATGTCATCGGTGGAAGCGATGAGGGCAGTCTCGGTGCTGTGGTAAGCTCGGAAACCGGACTGTGAGGGGTCGAGGGATCCATTTGCCTCGAGGAAGGCGGCAAGCTGTTTGTTGACGGTCTTCTCGATGACATTGGCGGGAAAAGAGAGGAGCGAGATGGGGCGGAAATTCTTGAGGTCGCTGGGGTCCGCTGTCGGTTTCTTCAGGAGGGCGCTGAGCTCGGCATGCTGCCAGCTCTCCGGGAAGGTGGCGGTGCTGAAGAAGATGTTGATGATTTCCCGGAGTTGGGGTGCGATGATGGAGCCGGCCTTGTTGAAGACGTGGTGGGGGCAGGGGTCAGTAGGGGAGCCGGAGTGGATGGTGTCCATCGTGCGGGTGGTGCCTTTGGTGCTGACCGGGGTCCAGGTGCGGAGGGTGGTGGTGGGGGGCTTTGGTTCGGTGGTTGGGTGCGTGGTCTGTGCGCCGAAGCTGTTGTGTATGTCGGCGATCTTGCAGTGGAAGAACGAGGCGAGTGAGTCGCAGATATCTTGCGAGGGTGTGATATCGTTGTTTCCGGCGCTGGGGTTGGAGAGCTCTTTGACGATGCTGAAGAGTTCTTTGCTGTTGTGGGTGTTGTTGTCCAGTCATTCTTTGAATGTTGTCCTTTTGGTGGTGCGGGTCAACTGGTGGTGTATGCGGATGGCGTTCTTGAGGGCTGTCATGTTTTCTGTAGGCTGGTCGTGTCGCCAGGCTTTTTCGAGGGTGCGGCAGTTTTTCTTGGAGGTTTTAAGTTTGTTGGTGAACCACAAGGCTTTCTTGCTGCCGGGTCTGCTGGGTGGGTTCTTCAGAGGTGCGAGGTCGTCGGCGCAGTTGGTGAGCCACTGTGTGAAGTTGCGGGCTGCTTCGTTGGGGTTCGTTGTGTTGGCGGGAGGGTTCTGGCTGAGGGAGGTGGTGAGCTGGTCGGCGGTGATCTTGCTCCAGCTCCTGCGGGGAACCTGTTGCGGGTGGTGGTGGGTTGTTGTTCTCCTGAAGTTGAAGTGGACGCAGCTGTGATCAGTCCAATGAAGTCCGGTGGAGTGGCTGAAGGAGATGTGCTTGCTGGAGGAGAAGACGGGGTCAAGCGTGGGGCCGGCGTAATGGGTGGGGGTGTTCACCAGTTGCTTGAGTCCGAGGTTGGCGAGGTTGTCCAGCAGGGTGGTGGTGTTGTTGTCGTTGTTGTTCTCCAGGTGGAAGTTGAGGTCCCCTAGGAGAATGTAGTCTGAGGAGGTGAGGGCGTGCGGGCTGATGAAGTCTGCGATGGCTTCACTGAATTGTGTGCGTGGTCCCGGGGGTCTGTGGATGAGAGTGCCTCTGAGGGTGGTCTTGGGGTCGGTGTGTATCTGGAAGTGAAGGTGCTCGGCGGCGGTGAGGGTGTAGTCGGAGTTGGTCATGATGCGGATGGTGCTTCTGTGGACGATGGCGATGCCTCCTCCAGTCTGGTTGACGCGGTCCCTCAGGGTGATCTTGTATCCGTCCGGGATGGCTATGGCAATGTCGGGCACTGAGAAGGCATTCCTCCAGGTTTCCGTGAGGAAGGCGACGTCTGGTGATTTTGTGTCGAGCAGGTTCCAGAGTTCGACGGCCTGTCTGTGGACGGAGCGGGTGTTGAGCTGGATGCACTTATTATTATTATTATTATTATTATTATTATTATTATTATTATTATTAAAACTTATATAGCGCGCAGCTACCCTGAGGCATCCCGGCGCTATGAACAGTGCATCAACCGTGGGACCATGGAATAAAGATAACGACTCACAGGGGAAACAAATGTGTTTTCAAGCCTCTGCGAAAACGCAGGGTACAGGTCTCAGCGCGGAGTTTTAAGGGGAGGGAGTTCCAGAGCATTGCTGTATGCACAGAGAATCGCCTCCCGCCCGTGCGTGATCTTTTTACTCTCGGGACCTGGAGCAGACACCTCTGGTCAGACCTCAGTGCTCTATTCGCTTTATAAGGCACTACCAAGCTCCCCAAAAGAGGAGGCCCGCCGCCCTGGAGTGTTTTATGGGCGATGGACAGTGCCTTGAACTGTACTCTCTCCCGCACTGGTAACCAGTGCAGTGCCTTGATAGCGGGTCTGGCGGATTCTGTTCGGGGGATACCCATAAGGAGTCTAGCTGCCGCGTTTTGCACCTGCTGAAGCTTGTTAAAAGTCGATTCAGGGGCGCCCAGAAACAGACTGTTGCTGTAATCAAGGCGAGATGTTATCAAACCCTGAATCAACAACTTCCTTGATGGAAAAGGAAGAAGCGGAAAAATTTTCCGCGCAGCCCGCAGCAGGGCAAAACAGACTCCCGCAGTTCTTTTGGCGTGAGTTCTAAGGGAAAGATCTTGCTCCAGCCAGACTCCCAAGCTCTTGATCTCCTCTTTCATGGTTGGAAAGTCACCCATACAGCTTGGCCAACATGAAGGTGACAGTGGCGGCGCTTTGTTTCCAAGCAGCATGATCTCTGTTTTAGAGCCGTTCAGCTTCAGGGCTGAACTGCTCATCCAGGTGTGGACGTCCGCCAGACATGAGTGCAACAAGTCAGGGTTCTCCACCAGTTGAGGAAGGGCGACCACCAGCTGAGTATCATCAGCATAGCTGATGATTTTGATGTTATAAGGGGTCACCACATCCTCCAGGGGGGCCATATAGACATTAAATAATGTCGGGCTCAGGGACGAGCCCTGCGGCACCCCCCACTGGAGAGAAATAGATGGAGACTTGTTGCTTCCTTCCCAGACCTGATAGGAGCGGTCTTCCAGAAATGAGCAGAGCCATTTCAGGGCGACACCTGCCACACCCACCTTTGACAGCCGTTGGGTCAGCACCTGATGGTCAACGGTGTCGAATGCCGCACTCAGATCCAGGAGGATCACTGCCACTGATCCTCCCGAATCTAAGATGCGCCTCGATTCCTCAACGACCGCCAGGAGGGCCGTGTCGGTGCCATGGCCGGGACGGAAGCCGGTCTGCGAGTCTCGGAGCAGACCATTCGACTCAAGAAAGTTGGACAGTCGATGGTTAGCAAGTTTCTCAGCAATTTTGCTGAGACCTGGCAACAGAGAAATGGGCCTAAAATTGGCCAGCTCAGCCGCGTCAAGGTTAGATTTTTTTAGAAGAGCCTTGACCACGGCTTTTTTCCAGGTGGGTGGCACCAGACCACGAGAGAAGGAGGCGTTAATCAGGTTCGTAATGGGCCCAACCACAGCGATTGCCGCTTGTTTTAGGCTTTTAAAAGGGACAGGGTCCATGGGGGAACCGCTTTTTATGGAAACTATAGCTTTTAGTGTTTCACTTTCTGAAACTGGGCCAAACGTGTCAAGGGAGAAAGGACACTTGAGGTGGTTGTTGCTGGTGCCTGGCCTTTCAGGTGCGGTGCAGGTCCGGAGGCAGGAGAAATTGCAGGCTTGGCAGGTGAAGGGTCTGTGGGTGCGTTTCAGGGTGGCTTGGTAGCAGACGGGGTTCTGGCCGGGTTTGAGTGCGTTGAGGGTGGCGGCGTCGTAGGTCTGTCGTGTGGGCTGGCATCGTCGGGGGCCAGGGGTCCTGGTGCTGGGCGCGGTCCAGGCGTGGACGGGCGTAGACGGGCTTGCCTTTGGGGTACCTTCGGCCATATATGACCAAGTGGGAGGGTGGAGTGTGGAGTGACCGGGTTAAGGGTCACAGCTCACTGCCGCGCGGTCCCCTCCATATATGGCCAAGTGGGAAGGAGGAGCAGCTGGGAGGCAGGAGCAGGGTGGCGAAAGGGGACTGTGGAGAAGGAAGGGGGGCGGGCCGCAGAGGAGTGGCAGCGGTGAGCGGTGAGCGGGGGGGCAAGGGCATGAAAAATCTGTCACGGAGGGAGCGGCAGGAAAAGCAGCAGCGGGAAAATCAGTCAAGGAAGTGGCGAGGAGGCAGGCCTGAGGGCGGAAGCCCAGGCAGCAGGAGTGGCAGCAAGAAGGGCAGCAGCGGTGACCAGGGCACACGGGGGCCGTGCGGTGAGTGGAGTGACCGGGTTAAGGGTCAGATTATGCCAAAGTCACGGCAGACAAATGGAAAGGATTTCTAGCAATGAGACCAGTGCTACGTGATTTAAATGCCAGATTTGGTTTAATCCACCCTTACCTCTTTAAAGTGACTTATAAAAATACAACTACCGTTTACGGGGACCCAGCTTTACTTCAACGTTTTCTTGACAACTGCAGAGATCATCTTCTACATGAAAATATTGCCTTTTTCCTGTGCCAACCGTAATTTTACACTATTTTCATTTCCTCTTAAGGACAGAATTTCATTAAATATGTTTTTCCTTGTGTTTCCCTTTTTCAGGTGTCAGTCTCCCCTGTTTCTACCCCCATTGTATAGTTCCATCTGGAACATTTCTCTCCTCGTAATTTCCCCTGTAGTTGTTTTGCTGGCTATAACGCTTCTCTTTTTGTGGCCTCCACACCCTCTATTAATGTTTGAGCCTTTGGTATGTTTTATTGTTCTTTTTCTATGTTTTTTCTATATTTAATTTTTTTATCACTCCATTTATTCCTTCTTTTTTCCCCTTTCTATCCTTCTCTTCTCTCCTTTCATTAAATATTCTTCCACTCTATTTGAGTGCTTTGTTCTTGCTTATTCTGATTAATGCAGGTTGTTTGCTATGCTCATGTTTGCTGTAAAGTTTTATGCATTTTTCTCTTTTCCTTATAATTTTTGATAAATGACGCTCTGTGTTATTTCCTGGAAGGTCAAACTCTTGCTATGCCCACTCTGCCTTCTCCTTTTGGGGGAGAAAGCTCACTAGACACTAGGGAATGTACTTCAGAGTGGGGAGCTTTCCACCATGGGAATTGCCATTCCCCCACTCTTAGAAAGGGTGCAACAGTCTCCCTGCCTACCAGCGAGAAAAATGGAGGTTTGCCTCCAGAGAGAGGGGTGGGGGGCAGAAAGTCCACATGACATCAGGAATTTAGACAAAAATATGAAGGGTTGGAGGCCGCCCACCATTGGCATAGCCATGAACCCATCATAAAAAAGCTCCAACAGTATTTCTGCCCCACGAGGGAGCAGATTGCAGGATTGCTGCAATCCGCCTCCCTGGGGGAGGGGGGCAGAAAGTGCACTAGGCACCATGGAATATAAAAAAAAACATAGGGGCGGGGGCTGCCCAGCATTGGCATGTCAATTCCCTCACAACTAAAAGGTAGAAACAGACTTTCTGCCCTACCCCTCTTATAGGAGGTTTTCCTTCAATTTGCCCCGTGGGGGGCAAAAAGCCCACTAAACACCATGGATTTGAAAATGGAGCCAAAATAAGCAAAAGGGGGGGACAGCCTGCACTGGCATGTCTAAACCATTCCCCCGGCCCCAGAAAAGGGAATGGTGTCTTTCTACCCCCCTAGGGGCAGAGAAGAGGTTTGTTCCAGTTGGGAGGTTGCCCTAAATCTACCCCTGGGTGGGTAGAAAGCCCACTAGACACCAGGGATTTTGCATTTGGCACAAAAAAAGGAGTGAGGGTGTTGCACTCTGGCATTGGTCATACACCAAAAAGGGACAATTAGTCTTTCTGCTCCACCCAAGGGCAGACAGTTTGTTTGCCTCCAATTTGCCAGTGGTGGGGCAGAACGCTCATTAGACACTACAGATTTTAAAATTGCATCAAAATAAACAAAGGAGGGTGTGGCCTACCCTGGCTTTGAGCCTCAACCCTCCCCCAAGGGACAGATAGGAGGTTTGATGTAATTGGCCCCGGATCGGTCCCCCTGGAAGGTAGAAAGCACACTAGACATCAGGGATTTTGCATTTGGGACATAAGAAAGAGGTGTGGGTGTTAAACTCTGGCATTTACCAGACCCCACTTCAAAATGGACAAACCGGTATTTGCCCCCTATTTGCCTTCAGGGGGTAGAAAGCCCACTGGATGGCAGGAATGTGTTTTTGCATAAAATAATATGGTAAATCTGGCCCATCCTCACATAATGTCCCACCCTCACCGCTAAAGCCTCAACCAGCTTTCTGCTCCCCTGCATACTAGTGGCAAGGGAGAGCACATTTGATTTTTTTGGGTGTTGCATTTATGGATGTGCCAAGAGAGTGTGGCCAAATCCCAATAACGTCCCATTTGCCATGGTTAATGGCTGTGCTGTTTGGGTTGGGTAGGCCGCCATTTGCGGAAACCTAACAGACACAGAAATTCTGAAAACTAAACACCCAGGGTAGTCCAGGGTGGTGTATTTCACTTGAAGTCCACAATATTTTCTTACCCAAAATGCCTTTCAAACCTCAAACTTTGTCTAAAGTCACACATTTCCCTTGAATTTATATGACATAAACTTCTGGCATCCACAGGGATCCAAATAATTTCCACTGCCTAGTGTTCTCCCACATGTCCCGATACAAAACGCATAATCACTTGTGTGGCTAGACCCAGTGCCTATAACAGGAATAGTTCAAGCCAGGGTCACTAGTAGTCCTCAAGGGAGGCTCCCATAGACCTGGCACAGGCACTAGGCATAGCAACACAAGCAGGGAAGCGTTTTTATCTAAACATCTGGGGTATCGCTTGGTGTTAGGAAATATGTAGATTGCTGCTTTCTATCACAAAAATGTAAGAAAAATGCATGATTTTAGGCAACGTTTTAGGTTTGCAGGGCATTGCGGGTAGGAAAAACCCTGTGGGATCCACACAAGGCACCCACCACCCTGGAATCCATTGGGTGTCTAGTTTTTAAAAATGTCTATGATTGATAGGTTTCCATAGGTACTGGCCAATCACATCTCCAAATATCGTGGCTATGCAATTCAATTCAATAAGTCTTTATTCAGTAAATAAATTCAAAATTCAGTCAAATTCATAGAATCACATAAAAAAGGCGACACAATTAATTATAAAACAAGCAACACTTAAAACAATGAATCAGGTCTTGATTCCTTTGACATCAATACAGCTTGTAAAAGGATAAAACAGGAGTGGTGGGGTAAAGTAGTAGATGTACTGCCTGATCTGTAAAAAAATCCCAGGGGCAAGGCGACAATCCCTGGTGGACCTAATGTCTGTTGGGGGGAAGAAGCAAGTAATTTCCCAACTATCCAAGGATTGTTAAAATATTTAAATTAACCACCACACAGGCTCTCGGCCACGGTTTCCTACCCTTGCCTAACAAGTTTGTTCTAGACACCATAATATTAGCATCCACAAGGTCCCTACTATGAAAGAGATTTGATCCAATCCAATGCATTGCCTTACTTTTAAGTTCTTGAAACGATTGCCCATTATAGTTTAAAAATGCTTTATTGAAATATAAATAAATATGAACAGTGTGCAACTACATCAAACAAAATAATGATCTATATAACAATCCAAGTGAGGGACCCTTGACCCTGATCTCGGGTCAGGTCGCTCCCCACGCCGCACGGCTCCTCCTGTGCACCCCTTACTATGCCCCACTGCTGCCGCTGCCAGGAGCTCACCGCTGGTGTGCTCCCGTGGTATGGTGACGTCGTAGTTTTTTCTTTTTTTGTACTTCTGAATTGCACCTCTATTGCATTTATATCCCTGTATTTCTGTTTTTTTCTGTATTTCTGTTTTTATTTCATTTGAGTCTCTTTTGCGTCCCTTGGCCTCTGTGCCCTCCCTGCTCCCCGCTTCCCGCCGCTGCTCCCCTGCGGGACCTCCTCGACTCCATCGCCCCTGACATCGCCTTCCTGACGGAAACCTGGCTGAACGCCACCTCGGCACCAGACATCGCCATAGCCATCCCACAGGGCTACAAGATCTCCTGCAAAGACCGCACCAACGGAGTCGGAGGGAGAATCGCCATCATCCACAAAGACACCCTCAGAGTCTCGACCAACACCGGCGAAACCCTCACCACCGCCGAGCACATGCACTTCTAGATCCACACTGACCCCAACACGACCCTCAGGGGAACACTCGTCTACAGACCACCCGGACCCTGACCACAGTTCAGTGACACCATCGTCGACCTAGTCAGCAACCACGCCCTTGCCTCCACGGACTACATCCTCCTTGGGGACCAGAACTTCCACCTCAAGAACAACAACGACACCAACTCCACCGCCCTGATCGATATTCTCGCCAACCTCGGACTCAAACAGCTCGTGACGACATCCACTCATGCCACTGGACACACACTTGACCCCATCTTCTCCGCAAGCCCCCACGTCTCTTCCAACCACACCATGTACCCCACTGGACTGACCACAGATGCGTCCACTTCACCTTCAGGAAACCCACCGCACCCAACAGCTGCCATGCCGCTGCTGGGGCAAGGTCACTAAGGAGTAACTGACCAGCACACTCGCTCTGAGACCACCCGCCCATCCCATCGACCCCGACACTGCCGCTTCCAACCTCAAACAGTGGATCAACGACTGCGCCAACACCCTCACCCCTCTCAAGACCTCCACCACCAACCACACAAGCAAGAGAGCCGACTGGTTCACCGAAGACCTCCGAACCTCCAAGCACACCTGTGGAAAACTTGAGAAGAAATGGCTCCGTGACCAAACACCAGAAAGCCACACAGCCCACAAGAACGCCACCCGTAGGCACCACCAACTCATCAGGACTGCCAAGAGGACCGCCTTTAGGACAGCCTCGACAACAACACACACAACTCCAAAGAGCTCTTCAGCATCGTAAAAGAACTCTCCAACCCCAGCTCCAACACCAATGACATTCCACCCTCACAAGACCTGTGCGACTCACTGGCCACCTTCTTTCACCGCAAGACCACCGACATCCACGACAGCTTCAACTCCAATACCCCCGCAGCCCCTGCTGATCCCACCACCCCTGCAACCTCCTCCCGCACCAGTCACCTGACCACCTGGTTCAACGTCAGTGACGAAGACACCATCAAAACCATGAACTCCATCCACTCCGGATCCCATCCGACCCCTGCCCTCACCACGTGTTCAACAAAGCCAGCCCAACCATCACGCCCCACCTCCGGAAAACAATCAACATCTTCTTCGAGACAGCAACCTGGCCGGAAAGCTGGAAGCACGCCGAGATCAACGCCCTACTAAAGAAACCCAAGGCGGACCCCAAGAACCTCAAGAATTTCCGGCCCATCTCCCTGCTCCCATTCCCGGCGAAAGTAACAGAGAAGATTGTCAACAAACAGCTAACATGCTACCTCGAAGACAACAACATCCTGGACCCCTCCCAATCTGGCTTCCACAGCAACCACAGCACCAAGACCACCCTCATCGCCGTCACCGACGACATCAGGATCCTGATGGACAAAGGAGAAACAGCCGCCCTCTTCCTCCTGGACCTATCAGTAGCCTTTGACACGGTCTGCCACCGCATCCTATCAACACGCCTCTATGATGCTGGAATCCAAGGAAAGGCCCTGGCCTGGACCACATCCTTCCTTTCCGGCAGAACCCAGAGCGTCCGCCTCCCACCCTTCCACTCTAAAACCACAGAGATCATCTGCGGAATCCCACAGGGATCCTCCCTCAGCCCGACACTGTTCAATATCTAAATGGCACCCCTCACCCACGTCGCATGACAACATAACCTCAACATCATCTCCTACGCTGACGACACCCAGCTGATCATATCCCTCACCGAAGACCCCCACAACGCCAAAGCCAACCTCCACAGAGGAATGAAGGCCTTCCCCGAATGGATGAAGGACAGCAGACTGAAGCTAAACTCAGAAAAGACGGAGGTCCTCATCCTCGGGCCCACCCCATCAGCCTGGGACGACTCCTGGCGGCCCACATCGCTGGGCACAGCCCCGGAACCCACCGACCACGCACGCAACCTGGGGGTCATCCTCGACTCCACCCTCTCCATGACAAAGCAAGTCAACGCCGTCTCCGCGTCCTGCTTCAACACCCTCAGAATGCTCCGCAGGTTCTTCAAATGGATCCCCCCTGACATGGGAAAAACCGTCACCCAGGCTCTCGTCACCAGCAGACTCGACTACGGGAACGCCCTCTATTCAGGAATAACAACCAAGCTCCTGAGATGACTACAACGAATCCAGAATGCCTTGGCACGACTGATCCTTCGACATACCCCGACGCAGCCACATCACACCCCACCTGAGAGACCTGCACTGGCTCCCAGTCAACAAGAGGATCACCTTCAAACTCCTCATCCACGCACACAAAACGCTTCACAACGCCAGACCAGCATACCTCAACGACCAACTCAGCTTCTACATCCCCACCCGCTGCCTCCGCTCTGCCAACCTCGCCCTCGCCACAGTTCCCCGTATCCGGAAAGCTACCGCCGGCAGCAGATCTCTCTCCTACCTCACCGCCAAGACATGGAACTCCCTCCCTACCAACCTACGACAGACCCAGGACCTGCTGGCCTTCAGAAGACTCCTCAAGACCTGGCTCTTCGACCAGTAGCAGCTCCCCCCCCCCAGCGCCTTGAGATCCTCACGGGTATGTAGTGCGCTCTATAAATGCACTGATTGATTGATTGATTGATTGATCTGCTAAGAAGAGAAGATAATAAACCATTAAAAAATTGACATGTTAAACATATCTTAAATTATGAAAATGTGAACTTGAAAAACCTGAATTGTAATGCACAACTATAATGCTAAAACAAATGCATTTTAATCTTTTCGAAAGGTAAAAGGAAGGGAGGGAAGAACAGAAAAGAAGAGAGAGGAAAGACAAAGCAAATACAGAAGAGAAAGAAGGGAGAGGAGATGGAAAATATAATGTACTGTAAGGTTGAAACAGCGAGTGTCTATCAACTATGCAGCATTATAGACAGATGGTAATTAAACACTTATATTTTAAGGAGGTTCGTAATTACAAACTTTAGAAATGGATCGGTTGAAACCTCTGAATAAAAATGAAATAAAGGTGACCTTAATAAATCATTTTTTATTTTTGAAAGAACAGATGTGGCAATGGATCGATCTAATCTGTGGTGATGACATAAGAGGTTCCACCATGCCATATAAGAAATGTTAGCAGTATCCTTCCAGTTATAGGTAATTATTTGAAAAGCTAAGGCAAATATTAAGTCAACAAATTTTCCAACCAAACGCTGAGAAGTCCAAAAGGGGGAGGCACCGCCTAAAAATATGTATGGGATTTCAAAAGGGAGAGACACAGATATGATATCATTAATTTTGTGCCAAATGTGCAACCCGAACTTTTTAACAAGAGGTTATTCCAAAATCATATGAAAAAGATCACTCTTATCATGCGTAGATGACCAACAATTAGTATTAGATGACACTTTAAATTTAAACAAACTTGTGGGTGTAATAAAAAAGCTAATATAGAAGTAATATAATGTTTGTGTTGTGCTTGCTGAAGAGGACAGGTTGTGAATCCTGGCCCATATCTTTTTCCAAGTGTGAGCTGAACATTCTTGATGTAACTCTGATTTCCATTCAAGTACTATTTTATGCTTTGAAAAAGTTTTAGAGGAACGAAACAATAACTTGTATATCTTTGAGGCCTTCAGTTGTGTAGAAAAATCTATTGAAGAAAAAGAGGGTTGTATGTCTAGCTGGAAGAGTTTGCTGAGAAGTATATATAATAAGGAGAAGACCAAGAAGTTAGAATTGAGAAGTATATTTGTTAGATATATGAAATTTGTCCTGTATCTCAGAAAAATCCACTAAAGTGTTATTAGAGAAAAGTTGTCCGACAACAATAATGCCTTTTTTAATCCATTTTTTTCACCCTAGAGTCATATTATATAATATAAAATTTGTATTATATCATATTGGTGTTTGTAAAATATTTTCAGAAATGTAATTTAAGGAAGTAATAAAGGGTTTGCTAATAGATATGGAATGTGTAAGTATAGGGAAAATTAGACCTCTTGGGGGTTGAGTTATAAGAATAACGTCTTTGAAAGTAAAAAGGGAGAATTGTGCATGTTCTAATTGACACCATACTTTGGATGATCCTATGTAATTTTCAGAAAGCGATCTAATATTAGGAACATTAACTCCACCAAAGTCCTTTGGTTGTAAAGTCGCTCTAAAACAATACAAGGTTTACGTTTGTTCTATAAAAATTGAATTAAGGAGCTATTAATGATTTTAAAGAAATTAAGAGGAAACATTGATAAGTAAAAAATGACAATAGGTAGTAGCATCATTTTATTTGTGGCTAACCTACCCCACCAGGAGATTAAAAGAGGAGACCAACCATCTATTAGTGCATTAGTTTTTGACATTATGTAATTCCTGTTGATTTTAATGGTTTCCTTAATATTATTAGTTTAAAGAATTCCTTGACATTTAATGCCTCTTGAACTCTATTTAAAACCAGAGTATTAAAACATAAATTGGAGGCAATATTTATTCAGCGGTAATACTTCTCATTTATCAATATTTAATTTATAACCTGAAACAACTGAGTAAGTATTTAATAACGAAAATAATACTGGCAAGGAGGTAGTGGGGTTAGATACAAAAATAAAACATCATCTGCATATGCAGTGTATTTTATATTAATTTTTGTTTACCGGTAACCAGAAAAAATGGAGGATCTTCGAATTGTTTCTAAAAAGGCTTCTAGTGCTAAGATGAATAATAGGGGAGACAGCAAGCAAACCTGACTGGTACCCCTATAGAGAGGGAAGTGTTTGGATTGTGTACCGTTGACCCAAATAGACAGTAAAGGATTAGAGTATAGTAACTTAATGTATTGGATAAAGTGGGGACTAAAACCATGCCATTTTAAAGCACAAAGCATAAAATCCTAGTTCACTTGATCAAAAGCCTTCTCAGCATCTAATGTTATGGATAGGATAGTGTTGTGTAGTTCCTATATTCTCAATATGCTCTGCGCATTGGAATAATATATCCTATAGATTTGACGTAGGACTGAGGTCGACTAGGTCTCTATCGAATACATTAAACTTAATTTTGAGTGCCACCTAGCTCAGAGGTCACTAGAAACTTTCTGGAATTCACAAGAAGCGATTAGTTTCTGACAACTGCATAAACATGACAATGTTGTTTCCCCCAGAATAAAGGTATCTTCAGAGTCATGGAACCAATAGATAGGTATTTTACTCAGTCAATCATGCATGTTTCGTTTCATCAGAGGTGCAGAGAAATAGAGAGACGGGTGTTTTCAATAAAAGTATTTATTGAAGAGTCTTCTTTCTCATGCAAAAGAAATTAACTGCTACAATCCTAATGCAGGCTGCAAAGTATAATGCGTGCAGCGAGAAGAGTATTATAAGAGTATTATAAAATAATACTGTAAAAGCATTGTATTGTTTTTAAGCCATACAAATACATACATAAATAACAATGGCTAAATGTACTCAACTGGTGCTTCTAAAATACGCCTACCCCAGCCTAACCTAAGTCTAGTACAAGGGAAGAAGTAAGTGTGGTGTAGCATAGGTTTAGTTTCTTTGCCAAGAATCTATCCAAGATTTCTCTTAGGGTCTAATCAGCTCCATACCTTAGTTTAGAATGAAGCAGGGCTGGTATCTCTGTCTCGGGACTCGATTTCCCGATACCCCGCAAGGGGATCTTGGAAACACTGGAGCTGGATTATCAGCAAAAGAAAAGGACAGCTTCTTGATCAGTGCGTCAACTGGAGGGTCGGCACTTGCTGTAGCAAGCTGCGTCGGGCAAGTAGATAGTCGAACTGCTCCCAACCACCGTGTGCTTGCTATAGCAAGTGAAGGCATATTTATACCTTGAAGGTGCCTAGTTTGACGTAAAGTTGGGCATAATAACGTCAGAAAAGAACCCTAAGAGAATGGTAGTTCTTTGTAAACTCCATGAGTTCTTGGACAAATCAATATTCAAGCAAGGAGATGTCCCTGACTGATTAAGACGATTTTCCAAGAAATCCTTTGACTTTTTAATACAGGTGTAAGTAGCCATGCCTATATTAGGGCAATGTGAATTGTACCTATATAAGGACATGAATCTGGAAAATTTCACTTGGATCCTAAAACGCCATACAACACCCACTCCACTTTATTATGTACGACATTACTAAGTTCTAAGCACAGAAAACATATCTAAACATGATGTGTAAAAAACCCCACCCAAAATACATAAAATGCATTTGAAATGGTTTGTACACGAAAATGAGCAGTTGTGCTGTACGCATTTTAAAAGCAATGTTTTCTTTCAAAGCATATAGTATGACATTGGAAATGCTATCCGAATGAATCATGAAATTACATTTATGAAATGGCTCTTAAATACAGAAGAGAAAGTCGAGACCATTCCATGGCAGAATAGATAAATTGTTTTGGTTGTGGACGAGGTCAAATATAGTCTCTTAGATTTTTTTCACAGAATTATTGTTCCTTATAAATAGTTTTACTTTAAGCAGATTACTTTGTGCCCAAAAAAAAAATTTCAATTTTGGAAAAAAGCCAATTCGTAGAAAAAATAGAGTTCTAAAGTTAGTAGTTTTGTTTTTGAAAAGTGAAGGTCGAATACAGAGCCCATAGAACGCTGTATGCTCATTTCAAAAGTCTATCTTATTGTTTGGAGAAAACATCAAATCTTCTAAGCTGGTAAAGAATTCGTCTACCACAGTAGTGAAAGTTGGACCACTTCATTAAGTAGACCGATTGCACAAAAATGTGAAGCATCGCCTTCAGCGTTAGCCGCATGAGCAATGTTCGAAGGAGATGGTACCTGTATGCCTGTCGATCCACGTATCTCACCGTCAGCAGTTTGCTTCTGTTCGACCTCAATGAATGCCGTCATCAGGATTGGTAGCTGCTGTGGACAACACAATGCATGGGCCGTTACCGAACCAAGCAAAGTATCAACATCCGTTGGCAGGACTGATGGGAGTGTCAGACAGATGTCTAGCACACATTCTTCCCCACATAGCAGGCTTTGCAGAACAGGTAAGATGCACACTATGAGTGTGGGGAATACGCGATCAGTATTTTCAAGCGCCATCTTGAATGATTGTAGTTCAGCTCGCTGAGCTGTACAATCTCCGAGAGATTGTGTTTTTGTGACCATAGGTCGGAATTTATCATAACGCCATCGACCTTTAACGATCGCACATGCAGCACTATAAGCTTGTTTACCCCAATTGCGGGCTGTGCTGAACCATCTGTATAAATTATACATTCGAACCGTTCTAGAGGCAGAATCTCAGTTGGCAGAGGACATTCTTGTTCGTATTGTAGAAATTCTAGAGTTTTCAAGTAGGGGTCAAAAACTTATTCAACGTCTGTTGCAGCAAGAGAGTTAACCCATTGTATCCATCTCGGATGTAAAGCCTTTGCATTCGGAATGCTCGCTTTTGTCACTGCCTCTAAGGCAGGTACAGGAGTAACGACCATTATGCGTTTTCCCTGTGCGAGGGCGCTCTCTTTTGCTACTGCAGTTTGAACAGCTGTCAGAATTTTTTCTGTAGAAGTGAATTTCATTTCAGCTTGTGTGTACAAGTGTGATTTATAAGCTATTGGTACTTTTTCTCCTTCATTAAAGGTTAAGTACGTGAATCTGCATCTTCCTTGGATGATTCGGAATATAAGGTTGTGTACATTTACGCGTGTCTGTAAATGTGTTGTTGCTAACATGTCTGTTTGCACTGAACGCAACATTTCTGTGCGTTTTTGAGTCCAATTAGTAGTTTTGAAATCAGGTTTGATTAATTCGTAGAGGGGTTTAACCCTTTCTGCGTAATTTAGAATGTAAGTTCTTCCGAAATTCAGGAAACCTAGAATTGACTGTAAGTTTTTCAGCGTTTTTGGAGGTGGAGCAGCGCACACTTTTCTAAAAAGTTGGCTGCCAGGCTTTTGCCTTCACTTGATAACTCGTATCCCAGAAAAAGGACGTTGAGGTGGGCAATTCTCGATTTCTTAAAATTTAATTTATACCCTTCAGAGGCGAAGCCAAGTATTATGGTATTCACTCTATTCATTTGCCTGTCCAAGTTTAAGCATGGGCAGAAAATTAGTTCCTTTCACGGAATTTGTGGATTTTTGGCAATTTTGCAATCCGCGAATCGCGCGAAATTGCCAAACAATCCACAATTCGCGAGTTCGAAAATGTTTCTTTGCTTGGTCGCGCTTCAAAAATACAATCTCGTGCGCGCGGCGTTGACTTACCGTAATTCTGAGTTCGCCAAGTTGTTTTCCTCCCGGTTTGCGTGCGCTGCGCCATTTTGGATTTGGCTGTGTGATCCCGTGAGACTTTATGACCGCCAGTACGTCATGGAGTCCTGCCATCTTGCACTGCAAGACTTTGAGAATGCGAATACGTCATAAGGGCCTGCGATCACGCATCGCGAGAGTAAACAATAGCGAATACGTAGATGCGACGGAAAGCTGACATCCGGCGGGAGATTTGAACAGCTCGCTTTCCCGAAGTCACAAAAATTTCAATTCTGCACAAGAAATCTATCGCTGGTAGCATAAACCTTCTGAAAATGATGATTTGGAACAGAATATCTCCTCAGATTGACATTTGGCTGCACTTTTTTGTGCAAGGAGTCCATTTTTTGGGGGGTGGGAGAAAGGAAGGCCCCCAGAGTCTCCAACTTCCTGTTCCTGTCCAGCAGGCTCCTCCAGTGCTTTGTCCAAGTCCTGGTCACTTTTCATTTGGATCTGGAGCTGGAAGGATTACTCTTTGTGGCTGCTGTTGGATATTTGTATTTGAGGACTTTTTGTTTGGATCACTTTTGGATTTGAGATTTTATAAGTAAGTTGGCGTTGTTTGTTTGGGGCATTGCAGTTGCTGCAACTACAATTTATAAACTTTTTCACAACTTTATAAAAAATATATTGTGGGTAGCCACAGTATCCAGTAGGCCCAGGGTTAGTCATGGGTGCATGACACAACTGTTTCTGTGAGTTTTGTTGAACTTAAATATAATTTACGGCATGGACGGTATTAATTTGAATAGCTCACTATTATAAGTTTTTTTTTAATTTTGGGGTGCGTGTTAAAGCCACACTAGCCAGTAGGCCCAGGGGTAGTCAGTGGTGCATGGACCAAGTCTTTCTGTGGGGTCTCTTGAATTTAAACATCATTTAGGGCATGGATGGCATTGGATTGAGGTGATTGTTGTGTGTATTTAGATTTTTTGGGTGTTGTTAGGGCCTGGTTCAGGGCCTGGCCATGTGGGTGGGGGCCATTTTGAGGCCTGGTCCAGGGCCTGTCCATTTGAGTGGTGGTCTAGGGGCCATTTTGAAGCCAGGCAGTGTCCTTTGTGCCATAGGCCTGCACCCAGTCTGCCTTGCTTTCATCCATTATGCCCAGGGGTACTCAGTGGTGCATGGACCAAGTCTTTAAGTGGGGTCTCGTGAATTTAAACATCATTTAGGGCAAGGATGGTATTGGATTGGGGTGATTTTGGTGTGTATTTCGATTTTTTCGGTGTTGTTGGGGCCTGGTCCAGGGCCTGACCATGTGGGTGGGGGCCATTTTTAGGCCTGGTCCAGGGCCTGGCCATGTGGGTGTGGGGTCTAGGGGCCATTTTGAAGACAGGCAGTGTGCTTTGTGCCTTAGGCCTGCACCCAGTCTGCCTTGCTTTCATCCATTATGCCCAGGGGTACTCAGTGGTGCATGGACCAAGTCTTTCTGTGGGGTCTCTTGAATTTAAACATCCTTTAGGGTATCAGGCTCCTCCTTCCAGAATCTTCGGGATTGTGCCGATGCTATAAGGGGTCCACCTCTCGACGGCCCCAGAGTCTGAAGTATAAATACACAGACTGCTGGGACAGTCAAGCGAGGGAAGGAAAGGATGGGAACAGCAGGGAGGGAGACCTGTGTAAGACAACAAAAGACACAAGGAACATACTATAAGTATCTGTGGATCATAACGCTAATTTGTTCCCCTAGTCCCTCCCTCCTGCTAGGAACGTTCACTATTCTACTCTCCTACCTGTAAAGGAAAATACTGTTGTCTTTCAATGCAAGGAGAGAGTAGGGCAATACCAGGCTTTTACAAATTGTAATGGGAAACAAAAGAACACATTGAAACTACAGACTCTATTTCTAACAACATATACAATTGTATTTGTTCTACAACTCCGTAGTTGGTAAAGTCCCACCGATATGATACCCTTATGCTCCTCTCTCCTGTGATTGGATAAATATAAAGGATTGTAGATAGAAATCAAAAGTTCAATAGCAGACAAGGTTAATGCCTCTTAACTATGTCTGCACCACGATATTGTCATAGATATCCGTGAAGTTCCCAGCTTAACTGATGGGATGGCCAAGATATAGTGTGCTCCTTGGTGAATACAGGGAACTGTTCTGAGCCCAGAACGCCCCGTGCAGAACTGTACAAGGAAATAGTTTCCCCGCAAGAGCCTAGGAACCACTGTCTCCTCCAACGGGGAAACTCAATAGCACCACACCTTTTCCCCGCAATAAGACGGCGGAATGCCTATCTCCTCCAATGGGGAAGCGTGAACTCGCTCAGCCAAGAGAGTTCACCGAAACAGAATAACTAGTTCCGGCAACAATGGTTTCATGCAGGGCGTGCCTCTCGTCAAATAGCAGAAGTGCACCCAACGATAATGGGAGTACAGCATACCCCTTCCTAGACCAACGAAATGCGGGATAGCAAAAAACAAAGAGCTCTTACCGCCTCCTCCAAAGTTGCTACATACCGACCAGGAAACTTCCAAGAGAATTATCGGCAGCGGTGAAATACCCGGAAATAGTTTTGTTTCCTCTGATGCGTGTCTCTCGGCGCACGTACAACGTGCGTCCCGAGCATGCTGGGAAACGTAGTCTTTTGCCTCATACTTCCGGGTGTAGCGTGATTTGAGTCAGCGCTTACCGGACAGTCTGAATCCTGACATAGTGCATGAATGGCATTGGATTGGGGTGATTTTTGTGTGTATTTCAATTTTTTGGGTGTTGGGACCAGGTCCAGGCCCTGGCCATGTGGGTGGGGGCCATTTCGAGGCTTGGTCCAGGCCCTGGCCATGTGGGTGGGGGTCTAGGGGCCATTTTGAAGCCAGGCAGTGTGCTTTGTGCCACAGGCCTGCACCCAGTCTGCCTTGCTTTCATCCATTATGCCCAGGGGCACTCAGTGGTGCATGGACCAAGTCTTTCTGTGGTGTCTCTTGAATTTAAACATCATTTAGGGGATGGATGGCATTGGATTGGGGTGATTTTAGTGTGTATTCCGATTTTTTGGGTGTTGTTGGTGCCTGGTCCAGGGCCTGGCCATGTGGGTGGAGGTCTAGGGGCCATTTTGAAGCCAGGCAGTATGCTTTGTGCCACAGGCCTGCACCCAGTCTGCCTTGCTTTCATCCGTTATGCCCAGGTGTTCTCAGTGGTGGTGCATGGACCAAGTCTTTCTGTGGGGTCTTTTGAAGTTAAACATCATTTAGGGCATGGATGGAATTGAATTGGGGTGATTTATTTTGTGTATTTCGATTTTTTGGGTGTTGTTGGAGCCTGGTCCAGGGCCTGGCCATGTGGGTGGAGGGGGCATATTGAGGCCAGGCAGTTTTTGACGTAGGCCGGCAAGCTTGCGGCCAGTAGTCCTAGGGTTATGAATGGGTGCATGAAACAACTCTCTCCGTGTGGTCTCTCTTCTATTAATCTAAGCATTCATTTTTTATTAGAATTGTTGTTGTTGTATTGCTTTATTTCGATATAAAAACATATCATAAAAGCTTTGCATTACAGTATACAATTTGATAAAACATTTGACATTTACATTTAAAAAAGCGAGCATCAGTATCGATTTGGCAATACAAAAATAGAAAACCTAGAGATCTGCCTAGCTTTACTAAAATAGGTTATTAGCCAGATCATAAAACTCATGCAAGTACAAAAGGACTCTAGTGAATTAATAACATCCTTGCAGACCTTATTCGCCAAACCCAACCCAAGAATTTTGCCATACAACAGGCGAAAAAGGGTCGGGCATCAGAACAAAGGATGCGTAGAGCATCCAAATGTGATCTGGTACCCAGGCTCCTACATAGTGGCTTAAGCCATCTCGACCTGGGGGCCGCATACGCCTGACACTCGAACAGCAAATGGGCAATGGACTCTACCTTTGAGACACAGAAGGGGCAGAATGGTATGGTTTGAAATGGTGGTTTCCAGGTGGAGGTAAACAGTCCCACAGGGAGGACACCAACCCTGAATTTGAAATACAGAGATCTGTCTCCAGGATTATGAATCAGGTCCAAGTAAGATTCTCTAAGTGGGAGCTCCTTAATTAAGAGGAACTGAACAGCAGATTTACAAAGGTTTGGGTTGCACCATCGCACATTAGCCACCCACGACCAATAAACCTTCTTCAACGATTGCTTAGGAGGAGCTGTTTTGTTAACCCAAGCATCGCCTAGACCCAAGTCATAAAGGAGCCGCTTAACCTCCCTGAGCCAAGTCACTTTGTGCCAGCTTGGAGAGGATAGGAGTTCTCGTAGTTCTACGGCATAACTGCACAGTTCTGGAACATTCCAAATCCTTGGCCACAATAAGAGGGGACGGAGCCTGGCTTGGTCACCTATAGGGTGTGTGCCTGCATCAACCAGGAGGGGGAGAGTAGGGGTACTGTGGGGTAACTTCATAAGATCTTTATGGAAGTTATTTTCGAGGCAGGTTAAACAATCAACTCTCTGTACACCCCACGGTTCCGCGCCATACAAGGCTGCACTCACCACCCTTGCCCTGTAGATATCCAGAAGAGCCCCAATAGGTTTAATAAATGAGGCACGTTGTTCTTTGAGCAGAGCCCCTGCAACCCTCTTATGGGTCAGGAATACCTTATGATGGTGTGGCTTCCAACTCATAGTGTCGCAGAGTCGTATACCCAAATAGTCGAACTCTTTGACTCTATTGAGTGGAACGGAGTCCAGGGCAGGGGGGAAGACAGATTTCCTAGGGGGGTTAATGACAAGGAATTTGGTCTTGCTTACATTTATAGAAAGGCCCCTGTTGTCACAGAAGCCCTTGAATCCAGAAAGCAACTTTTGGATGCCCGATGGAGATTTAGAGATCAGAAGGGTATCATCAGCAAATAGGAGCGTTGGTATCTTCCTGCCGGCCAGGGAAGGTGCATCAGATGGTTCCTGAAGAAGATGCTCCACCACTCCGTTCACATAAAGCGAGAACAGGGTGGGGGCCAGCACACAACCCTGGCGGACGCCCCTATCTACAGGGATACAAGATGTTTTTTCCCCCTGGAGACCCCATCTGATCTGGGCAAAGTTGCTTTCGTGGGACTTGATAAGCAGGGCCAATAGATAAGGTGGTATACCCAACCCGTCTAGGACTTTCCACAATTGGGCCCGCGGGACCAGGTCGAAAGCAGTTCGCAGGTCTATAAAGACTAGATACAAGCTGCCTCCTCCCAGAACCACCACTTTCCAGTATAGCATTAAAAAGCGGAATGTCTGCTCAATTGTGCCTGTCCCTGATCTAAAGCCCGCCTGGAAATCTGACAGAACCTGATTTTCCTCCACCCACTGCAAAATCCTACCCAATACCACTTTGCCCGCAACTTTTTGGGTTGAGTCAAGCAGACTAATTGGGCGATAATTAGCTGGGTCGTCCCGACAGCCTTTCTTAAAAATAGGGACGACCTCTGCGCCCCGCCAAGAGTTAGGGAGAGGGGCTCCCAAGACAGCTGCATTCAAAAGTGAAGAAATTAGTCTACTCCACAATAGTGGGTATAACTTCAACAAATCGCCCGGGATGCCATCTGGGCCTGCAGCCTTATTGGAAACAATGCTCTTAATCGCCCATTCAACTTCCTTAATACTAAAGGGACAGTCATTATATGTGGTAAAGGCTGTGGCAGGGGGACTGATCGAGAGACCCTTCCTTGGTTGGGGTTCACCCAAAGGGACAGAGTAAAGCTTGGAAAAGTGAACAAACCAAACATCACCAGGAATGTTACAGGTGATTTGTAGATCGATGGGCTTGTTCCTAGCTCTCATTAAATCCCAAAACTCCTTAGAGTCTTTCATAGAGCTCGCCTCCGATAGCTCCCTCCAAAAATTATAGTCTTGTGCCTCCTTGGCCTTTACCACAGATTTCTTGTAGAGTTGCCTTGCAGATCGAATGCTGGCTGTGTCCTTGGTCTTCACTGCAGAAATGAGTTCCCCCTTAGCATCCCGACATTCAGTAGTATACCACTTGTCTCTTGACTTAGAGGAACCTATCACTGGGAGCCTCACACTGGTACGGGGAATAAAAAACAAATCGCTTATAGCAGCAGTAGTTTCTGTAAACATTGATATGACAGCTGCAGTGTTAGTTCCCGATTCGTCAAGGCGTAGGCCCACCGCTGTCATTATGGACCCTGCTTGTACCATCCTTTCCTCGTCCATTGCTGCTTTAGCCCATTTCAAACGCCTGCCACAGTTGGAAGGAACAACTTTGTGGGATGTTTTCCACAAGTGGGCAGACTTAGCTGGCTTCCTGACATGCCAGGGCGAGATGAGGGTTAGGGATAGAGGGTTGTGGTCACTATCACAGGATGCTATGACTTCCATGTCTTGCAGGAATGGCCACAGGTTGTAGTTCAACATGGTATAGTCTATTCTGGAGGTGCATCCCATTCTGTTGTAGGTGTGGGCACCCATAGGATCGGATTTGGATCGACCATTAGATGGTCTCAGATCGTGTTCCATACAGAGTGCGTTGATGGCTATCGCGCTCTGGGTCCATTTTCGGATTGGATCAAGGGACAGAATAGGGATGCCTCTCCTTGTATCCTCATCCCATGAGTCAAGGATGTCCTCCCTCGCGAGTGGCTCAAAACAACAATTAAAATCACCTGCAAGGAGCACATAGGAGTCAGTGCTGCAGGCACTTAATTCACCATTTAATCCTGTGGCAGGTAACGATGATGCCCCACCCCTAGCCCCCCTTAGATAGAGATTAAGAACCTTTAGCTTCCTTCCCCCTTGGCAGCGTATAGATATCCTCTGAAGGTCTGGGGAATGGGTAAACTTTTGGGTTACGCTTAAACCAAGTGCGATGCTAACCCATATTAAAAGGCCGCCGGACGGGCGACCTATGCAACCCACGGGTTGGGAAGCTGGAACAAAGTAGGTTGTATATCCCACTCTGTGCCTGGGTTCAAGGCACCAGGTTTCTTGCAAAAGGCAGATGTTATAAGAGTCCAAAAAAACATTCCACTCAGGGATGTCAAAATTGCGGGCAAGGCCTGCCACGTTCCAACTTAAAATTTTTAACAGAGGATCACCTGGGGTAATCAGCCCTGGCGGATTAACAACGCCAACCGTGGTGCATACAAGGGTAGCCGGTCCTATAGCCGGTATGTTTAACTTTTGCGGAGGCTTGGTCTGCTGTTGATTGGGAGCCCCTATAACATCAGTTGGGTGCTCGACTGAGAAAGGTTTCTGGGTAGATAGCAAGGGGGTCATGGGGGGTGAGACCAGCAAGTGGACAGCAACATGGGATTCTGGGGAAGTTGAAATGGACAATCCCTCCTCTATAGATGGAGCGTGTACGGTTTCGGCCAGAATTGGGTAGGTGGTAGGACTATGATCAGACAATACAGAGAGACTATCAGTAGGCCCTAGGGTCTGGGATAAAGAGGCCTTTGCCACTACATCAATGGTGGATTGCCCTGCAAGTCAGTCCACCTCCTCGAGGCTGCCAAACCTATTCGAGGTAGAAAGGCCATTCCAGCACGCGAAGGGAGTTTGATAGTTGGGGGGGTAGCTCCTCCATGCGTGACGCTGTACCAAGGACCAATCGTCTTCCCGTATCTTTTTGGGAGGTGGCGGATAGAAGAAAGACAAGGGTCTGGGTACAGCACGAGAGCCTTCACCTGAGGGGCAAGAGCAAATGTAATGTGCTGTATGTGGGTCCTCGAAGGTCACCACTATGCAGTCCCCAACCGCGGTTTTCTTTGTGGGGCCAACCCAGGGGACACGACGCACCATCAGGACTCTGCTCTTCTGACCATTGGGGATTGGGCGGTTCGCATTAAGCCAGTGCATTGTCTTGTTCTTCAAGGACCAGTGGTTCTCGTAGTGGCCGTTTTCGATCTGGGAAACGCCCGTCAGAACAACCACATAATCGTTGGCCTCTGGGGGAAGGTCGATGTCGCCCCCTCTAAAATTATTCTTGGCAGAAGGGCCCCGAGAGTGTTGGAGGCGAGCCTCACTAGGAGGAGGTCTAAGAGAAGGGCCTATAATAGGCTTTAAGGAAGGTTGGGGGGAGGGACGAGTGGGAACCTTAGGTTTAGAGGCAGCAGTAATTTGGTTCACACCCAAGGTTCGCGGCTTGGGAACCGGGCGTTCAGGCGCTGGTACAGGGGGAGGAAAATATGATGCTTGTGGAGTTGGATCCTCTACCCCGAAACCCTGGTTTTCAAGACTTCTCAAGCCAAGAGTGGCCAAAGCAATGATGCTTTTTTCCATCTCCAGCAAGCTGTTTTCAATGCATGAGAGTCTAAGAGCAAGGGGGGAAAGAAGTTTCTTGAGTGTTTCCCAAACTATACCTATAAATTCCCCATCCTTCCCTTCCCGACCCTCATCATGTGTGCCCCCATCCTGTGCTGTGATGGTGGTAAAAGCAGGATCTGTCCCCTCGGTGACCCCCTCTCGACGTGACTGTTCCCCAGGGCTAGCCCCTTCTGTTGTATTGGGTAGTGGTACAATGGGCGATTTCGGTTTCTGTACCACCCCAACTCTTGCCTTCTTGCGATAGTAAGTGTAGCGGGAAATCCTTTTCCTTTTGGGTAAATTACCCTTACTAGTAATGATCCTAGAAGAATTAAAAGTTACTGGGGCGGGAAAGTGAGAGCTGGCATCCTGCTTGCCGTTGTGTGATTTTAAAATTACCGGGGTAGAAAAATTGAAACTGGCATTCTGCATAGAAGACAACACAGGGAGATTTAAATCACCCGCGTTGGCAGCTGGCCCTGGGGCTGGAGAGGGAGGTTGTGAAGTCGGGACCTGATGGACTTCTGCCTGCAAGACTAGAGAACTGGGATTGGCAGGTCGCTCCGGGGTAACAGCAGTAGCTATGTTGCCCAGTGAAGATTTCTTTGAAACTGCAATAACCTCCGATAATCTTCTTGCGGCAGCCAATTCCAGAGAGACACGAGTCTGCAATTTGGAAATTTCCTGGTCAATCGCAAAATTAGTACGCGTGATGAAATCATCCATAGGACCACTAATTGATGAGCCTCCCTTAACGGCCTTGCTGCGAGTTAACCTGGTGCACATAATTAAACAAGAACAAGGGCCAGGGTGAGGCCTCCTAAAGAATGCGAGAGAACTGAACAATAAACCCAATTAGTCAATGATGAAAACTGGGCGAAAGAGGGTGGGCCAGTCCAGTCCTCTCAGACCTCGAACGGCCTCAAACGGCCCGCTCTTAGCCCGGTCTTGTCCCGGGCTGCGTCCCGCGCTGCGGGAGTCTAGTTGAGTTATATAGTGTGCGTGGTGGACGGGGGGCGGGCCAGCGGGGAGAGCGGACCGGATGCTGTCTCCGTGGTCTCGCAGGGACTCCTGGATGTTGGAGTCCCCGCACGCTCACAGCCCCGCCGAGCCTCTACCCCTTACCTCCGCCTTGTCGCCTTGCTGCTCCTATGCCCCCGTGAACGGTATGTTGCGCGCACCTGCGCGAGGCGGCACCCGCGTAGCGGGAGCGGCGAGGAGTAGGCTGGATCGCCCTCAGGGTCCTACTGCGTCTGGGAAAACAGGTAACTGTGCCGGTAAGAAGGAGTGGAGAGTCCCAACAGGTGAAGGTGAAGGACGCCTTTAACGGCCTCAGATGGACGGGGGGGCGGGCCAGCGGGGAGAGCGGACCGGATGCTGTCTCCGTGGTCTCGCAGGGACTCCTGGATGTTGGAGTCCCCGCACGCTCGCAGCCCCGCCGAGCCTCTACCCCTTACCTCTGCCTTGTCGCCTTGCTGCTCCTATGCCCCCGTGAACGGTATGTTGCGCGCACCTGCGCGAGGCGGCACCCGCGTAGCGGGTGCGGCGAGGAGTAGGCTGGATCGCCCTCAGGGTCCTACTGCGTCTGGGAAAACAGGTAACTGTGCCGGTAAGAAGGAGTGGAGAGTCCCAACAGGTGAAGGTGAAGGACGCCTTTAACGGCCTCAGGCGGACGGGGGCCGGGCCAGCGGGGAGAGCGGACCGGATGCTGTCTCCGTGGTCTCGCAGGGACTCCTGGATGTTGGAGTCCCCGCACGCTCGCAGCCCCGCCGAGCCTCTACCCCTTACCTCCGCCTTGTCGCCTTGCTGCTCCTATGCCCCCGTGAACGGTATGTTGCGCGCACCTGCGCGAGGCGGCACCCGCGTAGCGGGTGCGCCGAGGAGTAGGCTGGATCGCCCTCAGGGTCCTACTGCGTCTGGGAAAACAGGTAACTGTGCCGGTTAGAATTGCAATTTTTATTTTGGTTCTTTCCATTTTTGGGTGTGTTGTGTTAATAATAATAAATGCTGAGTTGCAGTAGTATTAATTGAAGCACAACATATGCAACATTTATTTAACTGATGTTCCTCTGGCTTCTTTGCTTTTAGGTGCTCAAAGACTGAGAACCAGGAATCATCCTCATCATCATCACTTGTTGTAGTGCCAGGAAGAAGTCCTGCTGCGGTGTGTGCACACCATCACGTGACGTCAGGTGTGGCCACAGACAACTCTGCAACTCGTGCAACTGCGTCCTGCTGTTCTGACATCTGAAGAAGATGGGCCCAAAGAAAGGTGGCCGTAACTCCTCCACCAAGAAAGTTGTGAGTGACAATGCCAGTAAGAAGGAGCAGAAGAAGCAAGTGCCACCACTTACCAAGGAGACTGGTGTGCCGACTGACACTTTTTTGAGGAAAAAATAAAATACACCTGCAGCAGCGGTGTCCGCCGGGGACCAAGCTAGGAGCAGCACCTCCGCTTAATTGGTCTCAGTGCCACCAGGCCAAGTTAGGCCCAAGCCCATGAGTGCCGCAGAGGCAGCCACTTTAATTGCTCTTTCACCATCGACCAGTGATGTTAGCGTTGACTCATCGCAAAGTAGCATCCAATCAACGCAGGGTGTAACTCATTTGACGAGTGTTCAACCACAGCCGCAATGACAACCACAGGTGCAACAAGTAGAGACGCAAGGAGAGGCTCAAGGAGAGGCCCAAGGAGAGGCACAAGAAGAGGCGCAAGGAGAGGCGAAAGTAGAGGCGCAAGTAGAGGCGCAAGGTGAGGCGCAAGGAGAGGCACAAGTAGAGGCACAAATAGAGGCGCAAGTGGAGGCTCAAGGAGAGGCACAAGGAGAGACGCAAGAAGAGGCACAAGGAGAGGCACAACTGCCCACAATGCTTGTTCCTCCAGAAGTAGCAGCACATGAGGAAATCGAGATTCATGCGGAGGTATCAGCCGAGCAAGCCACTCCTGATGATCCATTGTCTTCTCGTACAACTTCTTCTTCAAGCCCCCTTCCTTCTGATGATCTAGATCTTGATTGGCACCCACCAATTCAGTCTGAGAGGGAGGCACGCCATGAGCCGACAAAGCTATGTAAAAGGAAGGTTCCCGCAAGGCTTTCAGTTATGGGTGATGACGAAGAAGAAGTAGAAGTGGTGTATTCTGCTGCTGATGAAGTCTGACGATGATGAGCCAATCATCACAGTCATCACTCCAGCCCCAGCAGGCATGCAGCAGACAGACGTTTTTACCATATCCCGAAATGCTGCGCGGGATGTGGGTGGTGTGGCACTGGTACCACCACCAACAGAGGTAACAACTGCACCAACCCGACCTACAGCTTCCATATTTTCTCTTCAGAAGGGCCGATAGGGACCTCCATCCAGCTCGACCTCCATTACCTCAAGTAGTGGTGCTGTAAGTGCACAACGGAGTCAAATTCCATCACGCCCATCTTCCACTTCACCTGGCATTGAAAGTAGCACCTCCACCACCACCAGAAATCTCAACTTCCCATTTTGGGACTTCTTTAGTATTAGCAAAAAGGTGGAAAACCACATTATTTGTTCGATTTGTAAACAAGTGGTTAGTCGGGGTAAGCTTGGTACTAACTATGGTTCCGGAGGCCAGAGAGGTCATCTCCAAAAACACCACAGCATCCAGTGGGAGGCGCACCTAAGTAACATCCGGAAAGCCAAAAGTACAAATCCAAATGTAGCCATTGATTTTGCATCTGGTGATGACGAGGAGCTGATCGTGCAGGGGGAGGTGAAGAAGCGAGAGACATTTTTTCTGGTACACACAGTGCCCATGGCAGCAGCACTGCAGTGGTAGCGCCCACACCTTCTACCCCAGCAACATCTAGGAGGCACAGTAAGGGTCTGGTAGAGACACCAATGCGAAAAAGTACATCAATGAGCCTTACTCGGTTGAAGAAGTCTGGATCATCTTCACATATAAAAACGGTCCAGAACACCATTAAAAGCATGTTTTGGTCGGAGGTGCCATTTGAACGCAACCACCCAACGGTACGTCTGTATAATGCAATGCTGGCTAAAATGTTAGCGCAGGACCTTCGCCCTTTTTCTTTCGCGAAAGTGGTGGGTTTTCTAGAATTTGTGGCAACAGTCTGCCCTAAAAGGAAGGTTCCTAGCCGGTCCTATTTTGCCGTTCCAGCACTACATCAAGATGTGCTGGACGTGATTGGGGCAGCTTTGCAGAAGAGTGCTGTTCACACTATCCACCTGACAACAGATATGTGGACCAGTTGCCAAGCCATTGATTACATGTGCATCACTACACACTGGGTCTCTTTTTGCGGGGGTTAGAGAGAAGATAGCTGCATGTGTTGACAGTGTCACAATTTTTCAAGCTACTCGGAAACATGCAACAGTAGCCATGTTTGTCATGGAGAAATCTCATACTGCAGTAAACATTTTGTAGGAGTTTAACAGTAAGGTCTTTGAATGGCTGGTGCTAAGAAGGCGCATGATTGGTTATGTTTCCAAGGAAAATGGCAGTAATATAGTTAAGGCCATGGTGGCTATTTCAGAGTGCCGTGTTAACATTATTGTTCAAGATTTCTTGAAAAAAGAAAACACAGTCAGCAAGCTACTGACCACCTGCCGAAGAATCTGCACACATTTCAGCCATTCTTTTAAGGCCGTAAGCAGCAGAGGATCATTCAACGTGACCGTAGAGTGCCAGTCAGAGGACTCGTCCAGGAGGTGGCAACACATTGGAACTCAACCTTCTACATGCTTGAGCGTCTGTTTGAGCAGTACTTGGTAATCAATGAGTATGTCTTTCATGCACGGGTTGCTTCTATGAAAGACATGAGGCTAGAGGTGGAAGAATGGGACCTAGTTAAAACCCTGACAAGCATGCTTCGTCCTTTTGAGGTCTTCATGCGTGAAGTCAGCAGTGAGGACTTTACTTTGGGCAAAGCTATCCCATTGTTGCGCATACTAGAGCACCAACTGAAGGCGGTGTCATCAAAGTTACGAGTGGATGCTGAAAAACAAGACGCATATCGGTTGGCAGGGAGCTTATTAAGCCGCCTAGTTGACAATGCAAGGCTTAAAGCAATACATTCAGAACAACATTACATTTGTGCCACTATTCTGGATCCACGGTACAAAAAGGCTCTGGCCAGCAATACATTCATTCCTTTTTCTGAAGCAGATGTTTCCAAGTACAAACAACATTGGCTAGCTCTGTCAGCCACTCGGTTCGAAAAAGAGCGGAAGGAAATGAAGGAACCACCACAAGTACTACTGAAGCAGCAGGCCATCCGCCGTCAAGGTCCACTTCTGTGGCCGAAGGCAGTCACTTTCCCTCAGAGCCGTTACCGACACCAGCAACTGTATCATCACCTGCACCAGGCCCAGCCATAATATTGTGGGAAGCGGATATGATAACTCATCAAGGGTTTGCTCCTTCCAGTGTTGATGCAAAGGCAACAGATGGTACGCAAAGTGGAGCACCCCTGGAGGACCTTGAGTAGATGGTGCAGGCCTATCTGGATGACCCAACAGAGGTCTTTTTTGATCAGAACCCATTGGTGTATTGGTATGGGAAAAGGCCTCCATGGACATGGATCACCAAGCTGGCTATAAATTATTTGGCTTGCCCACTCGCAAGCGTGTCTTCTGAACGTGTTTTCAGTGCTGCTGGTGCCATTGTAACTTCAAAAAGGACCCGCCTCGCGCCCCAAAAATGTGGAGAGGTTAACAATGATCAAGATGAATCAGCACTTCATACCACCAGATTACAAAATATGTGAATCCACGCAGGAAGAAGAGGACACCGACTTAGGTGACGGAAGTTCTTCTCTGTTAGCTGACCTACTCCCGTTTCAATTCACCGAGTTCGAGGACGAGCTCTACTTCCCTGACACCCAGGCTTGAAATACTTATTTTTTCTTTGTCCTTATTCACTTTTATTTCTGTGTGTCTTTGTTTGTTTTGCATCTTTTAGCACAACAAAACTCTAATCACAACAAATCCATCAGCAGCACTGTCTTCGTCTTATTTCCATATTGAAGGTGCCACTGTCTGCATTCCTGAAGTTCACAAGTTCACAACTCAGTCATGATCCTCTATCCTCCTCCTCCAGACTCCCTCTATCCATTTCCCTCAAGACAGATGGCCAGATTACGCAGAATCAAGAAACTGTCGCTTCATAGACGAGTCCCCTCAAAAGAAGTAGGACTTGAATGACTGACTATGCTGACGGTTACTTCTGAAATTGACACGAGAGGCTGCCCTGTGGCCCTTCACTTAAGAATAAGATGCTGACAAAAAGTGGAACAGGTAATGAATGATGAGATGGCATGCAGTGGACAACACTGGATGTCTGGCTCTGATGAAAACAATTGCGGGTTGTTTGTTGTGCATGAAATGAATCCTATGTGTTCTGTTATTATTTAATCTTTTGCACACTAAATGTAACTCAAGCCTACTCTGTTCACCTTGTTTAATGCAAACTGTACTTCTACTGCAGGGGCCACTACGTTGCATTTTTAAATATGAAAAATGTCCTTGGACTCACTGTGTGTAGACTGTGACTGCATGAACAACATTGAGTTTGACAACACCATGATGATGATGAGTCATGATGACCAAAGTCACATAATATCTTTACAGTCACTCACTGGGATGGATGGATCATCATCGTCGATTTACGGAAGAACTATGGCCATTTCGTGAGTGGCAAACAGGTAAACGAGTCACCAATAACCACAGCAGAACTACATGTCTGTCTAGTCGTGGTATGGAGTGGTCGAGCCAGTGTAGTGTTATGCCAGAGTCCAGACAGCGGTTCATGTAAAATTGCGGCTATGTGGCTTGCTGTATAAAATTAGATCTGCTTTGTCTGTCTGTGTCAAAGAGGTATGCTACATGGAGGTTGGTTCACTCAGTGGTGCCTGCCTTGACCTTCTGCATTGCCTAGCTTGCTGTGTGCTAATTATTTTCCTGGAAACAGAGACTCAGAGTAGGCACTTTAGCAATGATGCATGTATGTATTACTGTCGCCTCTGAAAGTGAAAGTGTTATTTTTGCACTACACACCGTACCCTCCGGGGTGTTTTAATATCCCTTTCTGTTTTTCCATCGACAATTACAGGCCGGCACTTACCCTGTGCTATGGGAAAAACATTTAATCAGGCTTACCATAGCAATCCGCAATTCTGCATCCGCCAGGCAGGCAGTGGATGGTGTGGTCACCAAGATTGATCGACGGAGCGCCTGATGGAATAATGGAGTACCGCGAATAAGAGGAATGGCTGGATGCATGCAACTTCCCAATTTGACCAGGAAAACTACAACATACAGTTACACTATCCACTTCACTTGTCCTTATCTTTTAAATAATGTTATTGTTGTGAACTTCTATGAGTGTCACTCTGTGTGTTTGCTCTCTGCTTCAAATTCATCACTACAGCTATTTGATGAGTTTCTTTGCTATTTTTAAAACTAATGTAATGTACTACTAAGTGTTTATTCTCTCTGAGGGCAGATAGGCAAGTGAAATTGCGTAATTACTGCAGCCCTGTACTTTCTAATTGTTTGGTACTAGTTAGTAAGTTGTAGTATAAGTACTACTTTTCAGTAATCTGACCATCCATTTAGCAAACAACTTCATGCATGCACTTCCTTTATGTCCCTTAAAAGATTTATGGATATGCTCGTATCCAAAGATTTGTTTTTCTTCATTTGTTGTTTGTTCATGCTGTGGTTTTTTTCTCTCTCCAAAATACTTTCCAAAAAACCCCCACTCCCATCCATTTTTCAAACCCTAACCCTCTTCCACCAGGGCTGTGTGGTTTTCATTGAGGTGTGACTAAATGACACCAATAATTCCACATGCTTGCTGGGGAGGATAAGGTCAAAAGCAACAGAAAATCTATTTCAAGGCAGGTCAAGGAATCCGTGAATATATTCTTATTCTGCTTGAGACACATCCATGAGTATTTGCAAATCAATTCAGAATTTCATGTCCACCATCGAGTGGATTTATCATCAACAACATCCTCCTACACGTGACTAAAGCTTACGCTGCTGTGTCCTTCAGTACTAGTTCTTGTAGTAGCCATAATCCACGCAACTAGTTGTTAACTTTTGATTGAATACTTTAGCATTGCTTAGGCTACAATTTATGGCACTGTTCTTGTGTACTGTACTATCGTACTGTTCTAATGCTCCTCTCAGGCCACTCAATGTCTCATTTCCTTTTTTTTATATGCTGCTACTCCCAGTGTGTACCACTACTACTACCACCACAACGATGCCATTTCATCCGTCCAGGATTCATTAGCCAACTTTAAATGCCATTTGCCATGCAGCCAGCCCTGTGCCTAGCCCTATTCTCAAACACGAATCACAGGTAAGATAAGCATTTTTGGGGAGGAAGAATAATGGAGTAGGAGGAGAGGAGAGACTGACGGTAGTACTAGTAAAGTAGTAGGACAATTGAATTCACTAACTCTGTCAGTGGCACTTTTGTACAAATTTGAGCGATTACTTAGACAATTTGAATCAACCAGACAGTTAAGTTTCAGGAAAACAAACGTACAGTTAACACCCCTGCCTCACCCACAAAACAGTAAAAATGCATATGCTATGTTTAAGTGGAAAATAAATAATTATTTCGACCCTAACAAAAATAAACTATCCCACAAGACCCGAAACCCCAACTAATGTCCATGAAATGTCCCCAAAAGTTCACTAACCCCAACGCCCAATTCCCATCCCCCCAAAAGTCTTTAAAAAAGGGGCAAGGGACAGTCTCTCTCTACTTTGGTCGGCGGTGTCCTGTGGCCAGGTGGTCTAGCAGCTCTCTCCGGAGGGCCTTGAGCGGGAATTTCTGCCTCTCCATCTCCTGCTCAAGGTAGGCCACTCGCAGGGTTAGGCGGTGCACATGTGCCTTGCAGGTACTGTGGGGGGCAGCTGTTGGTTTCGCTGCTCGGCGGCGGCGGCGGGTGTCTGCCGGACCACAGCGCCGTACCGCTGGAGGATTGCGCTGGCTGTATGACCCAGGGGCAGTGGAGGAGGATGCAGCTGTTGTTGTTGACTGAGAGTCATCCTCCTCCTCCTGAGCCACCAGCCGCCGATATTCGGCAACAATTGCCTCCAGCTTTCGTCGCCTTGCCTGGATAGCCAACTTCGTCCTTGATTGTTTAGAAGGAGTATCTATATGAAGAAAGAAAAACATACTGTAACCAATACTCTTTAAGATTAACACAAAACAATTCAACAGAAAGTTGTGTCACAGTAGCACTAGCAACTTGCAAGCACAGTACATAACATTTGTGGCATGCATCTATCTAACCTCCCACTTTGTCGGCCTCTGCTCTAACAATAGTGGGAGTTTCAGGAATTCTACTAGCACTATAGACTTACTATATTAGACTCAGACAGTACACCAGTTTTCTTCTTCTCTCTTGTTTAGCAAAATTAGTACGTACACTTGTTGAAGCCGGCATAATGCCAGCGCAGTCCGCTTGCACCCAAGAAAAACAGACGCAAGCCATGATGACGCAGACTCTTGTTACTGATACCAGTACATGCAGGTGGGGAAGCGCTTACTTTTCTGTTACGGGTGGCACTGGCCATACTCTGTTAGAAGGGCTACTACTCAATTAATTTAACTTTCACCCTGCCCTGCACCTGACTACTACAAAAGGAAAATGAAGAAGATAATATGATCATCTATCCCTTCACATGATATTTGCTTATATAAGGGATGACTTTAGGTGCTTTGTTTTTATTGATTTAGTGAACACTGTTAGGCAACACATGAATGACAGAGTTGAAAAAAATTATTAACAGAGGTAGTGAGTGGTCCCGTAATCGCCGAAGGAAGGCACTTTTGACTTCACTTGATAATGTGAACTATACAATATAGATACACAATATATGTTGTGCTTGCAAACTACTGTTAGTCAATGGAGTATTCTGAAAAATTACAACTTCTACTTTTCTCGCCTTTGCTACTCTGGCACGGCGTGCGGTGTTACATGCTCTTCAAACTAACACTCTTCATCCAGTGACCGTCTACTTTTTCTACTCTACATACATCTATGCTATCTATGAGGAAGATACCATCCAGGCATCCATCCATTCAAAGTAAATGTCAACACTCTTCTTAATGTCTCAACTGGACAAACCTTACTTTTTCTCACCGAAAAACACCCTTTTTATTTTATTTTGTAAACCGCCACCCATGCATCCATGCTTGACTTGCATTTGAATTTGACCCAAAGGATATATTGCGCACACATACAGTTTCTGTATCACCCACCCAGGCAGTCCACTTTTCTTTCTTCTTCCACCCATCCTTGCTTCAACCGGCCATGCATCAGATTCCTACCAGCCACCTCTGCCTGCATTCAACGTATCATTCTTTGCCTGTCAGTAATTTAACTCACTCGTCCTTCCTTACACCCTTCTTTCCTTTTTCTTTCATCCCATCCATAAAGTTCATCTCTGATCTAACTTGGCTTCTCGATAAAACTTTCACAGCTGAGTTGAAGTCAAACTTAGAGGAGGCCATTGGTTACTCATCAACTCCCGCTGCTAATAATATTGCTAATGCAAAGTCAAGGGTGACTGTCTTCTACCTGGTTGACAAAAACTTAGTTCTAAATTTGTAAGTCTTCTTAACAGTAAAGTGTATTTGTACTGTACAATATATACACCACTGCCGCGAGCCTACTCTGCAATCTTAATAGGTAAGGAATATAATAGCTTACCACTGCCCGCCACTACCGAGGCATCCCCCACAGCAGTTCCTGCTGCTACCGCATCTGCCCCTGGAGTGACCACCTCTGCGCTGGCCCCGGCTCTGGTGGTGGGCTGCGCCGATGGTGTTCCGCCTAGAAAATACATTTCATATTTTTTAGATGCCATATACACCACTCCCTATTTGGTCTACATAAACAAAATATAATTATTTGTGAATCTCTAGTCTAAACTAAAAATCCCCTTTTCGGTAGGGGAGGGTATTTTTATTTATGCTTAACCATAACATGCTACACTTTTTGGCACAACTGATGAATGCTTGCTTTTTAACTCACACCATTATTCTCATAACAGACAAAAGCTTCCGTTCTACCAACAAGAGCAATATGTTATTCATCATCATCACCACCAGTACTTTAAGTTCCAACCAGGTGAGGGGTCTCCCACAATTAATGTGTAAAATCAGGCACTGTTCAGTTTTCAAGAGTTCACCATCTCTCTTCTATGAAGTTGATTTTATTAAATGTTTTTATATAATGCATATTTGAAAAATAATATACAGAGTACACATAGAGCTAGTTGTTTTACATTTAATAAAGCTTTACAATTTGCATAGACTCTGTGGTTTTTGGTCATGAGTGAGTGAGCGAAAGGGTTTGCAATTTGCAAGCATGATTCTGTGACTCTGAGAGGTCGGGACTCTGACTCCGTAGTCTTATGTTCTGGGTTGTATAACCATTGTGGATCATCGCTGCATTCAGGAGCTAAATAATGACTCTGACACACTAGCTAGTCAGTAAGGAGATTGGGGGTTCAACTTCTGTTATGACTGAGGTATGTGGAAAGTCTAACTGCTTACCTATTATCACCAATGCCCTATTTCTTGTCCATAGTTCTGTATGTGCAGAATAGTCCCACAGTAGTAGTATGTCCTCCTATCCAATCAAAAAGTAAACTAGTATCTTATTCTGATATTTTATTGTTGGTAATTGTCAAAGCATAAACATTAGGAAGACTTCAATAGACATTATGGACAACCCAGAGGACTGCATTCAGTGTCTAGAGCTATTGCTGAATAGGAGTTTTGTTTAACACCTTTTGCCAACTGTGCAAGCTTAGCTAGCTACACTGACAGACTAATAATAAGAAATAGTAGTAGCACAGAGAGTCATAGTAGAGGCAGGATAAGAATTTAGAAACAGTCTACAAGAAGATCAAAGACGATTTAGGAAAAAATAGAATTATGATGAACGTTTGGAATAAATAGGTGCTGTAAAAGTTAGGGAAGTATAATTATTAATATTAACAGGAAAACTTACTGGGGCCAGCAGAAGAGACCTCGGCAGACCGATCCTGGCCTTCCTGCTCTGCCAGCGCCGCCACCACCACCTCTGTCCTCTTGCCCCTGGGAGGTGCTGATGTACATGAAAGAAAGACACAAACATGGATGATTGTTGTCAAGGAAATCAAACATTTAAAAAAAACAATAACAAATTATTTCTGGGAAATAAACAACAATTGCACTAAATTTATTGACCTATCTGATGTGGTCTACTAGGATATCATATTAGTATTGCTGGATTCGAGGACCGTCTACTTGGAAAATTATGTAACTCACTAAATCAACTACAAAAAGGTTCTACTAGGACTGGCAGCACTCGGCAGCACGCTGGTGACGCTCCCGGACACCGTACCCGGTACTGGGCCTGCCGCATGCTGCGATGGTCTTGGGGAGGTGTTGCTGCACAAAGAAGAACAGTGCGGCCACCTCCACCATGCTGAAGATCTCCCTGGGACTTACAGATGCCCCCCTTAAACGCCTGCAAGGGAGCCGGCTGCGGGGTGCAGGACTCTTCCCCTTGGACTTGCCTGCTCCCTTTGCCATGGTCCTGAGTAAAAGAAAGTAAAAATAGAAAAGAATAGGGAAAAAAAAGTAAATAAAAGAAAAGAGAGAGCTAAAAAAAGTAGTTATTAAAGTAACAAAAAGTAGAAAAAAACACAAAATATAGATGTACAAAAATAGAGAGATAGATAATGAGTAAAAAAGATTAAAGAAAAAGTTCAAACAAACAAAGGATTAAAAAGATTGAAGCTGGATAGAAAAGGCATGCCCAGAACCATAGCAATGAATGAAAATCAAGATGGCCGCGCCCATTGCAACCGCATGGGTAAGTTTGCGCAATATTTTCCTCGCGAGCACGCAAAAACGGACATGAACACGCAACTGCGACCCGGAACAGGAAATGCACAACACGAGCATGCAACACGCGGCCGGAAACTAACATACGCAACGCAAACAAGATGGACACGCCCATATACGACCGCATGGGTAACTTCGCGGTAGCCGCGGTGAAAAAAATACAGCAAACTCGCAAAAATAAAAAATTCCGCAGTCTCACAAAAGTTTGCGTATTTTGCGAACCGTGAGTACGCTTTCGAATTTGCAAAATTCGCCCGTACTTATCCAAGTCATCGTCTGTTAGATAGATGTCATCAACATAAGATAATGCCTCATCATCATACGTTTGTAGTAATTCTGTTACTCTGGCTGAAAATAACCCTGGACTATTTCTTAATCCCTGGGGGAGACGACAGAAATGACACCGTGTCCCCATAATTGAGAAAGCGTTCAAGCACCTGCTTTCAGGTGCAATATTTTGACAAAAGAAACCATTAGAATTATCTAATGTGGTTTTATATTTTTTACGCACAATGTTATTCATTAGTGCTGCACTGTGCTCATTTTGTACTGCAAAGGTTTTGCAACAAGAGTTTAAATGTCTGTAATCCAAGACTAGACGATATGCATTGTCTGGTTTGGAGACAGGAAACAAAGGATTGTTCATTGACGAGGTGTATGTTTCAATCACCCCTTGGTATTCAAGTTGATCTAATATGCCGTTTACCTGTTTTTTAGCTTCTTGCTTAACCGGATACTGCTTCTGAGCAGTTGGTTGAGTTTTTAACTGGATTTTATGGTGAGGAGAATTCTCATCCCATCCCACATGATTTTTATATAATGCTACAGCCCATTTTCTGGCATAGGTATATTTTAAGTGAATTGGCATATGATTGGAGAAGGCTGGCATAATGATGTCTTCGCCATGTGGGCACCCACTGACAAATTTTGGTGGCCAGTCTTTTTCAACTAGAAGAATGTCATAACTCTTAGAGAGCTTCTCCCAAAAGAGTGCTCTTATTTTCCTAGTTATGACCCCTTCCATCCTGAGCGTTACTTCATATAACTTATGGGGTACACTAACCCTGGTATCTGCAGTTTCAACTTGGATGTACTCATTCAAGTCCACTGTCTCCTGATGAGGATGTATGACGTTACAACGCATACTTTTACAACGCCTACCTTTACATGGCAAGTTTTACAACGCATACCTTTACCACGCATAGTGCTTTTAGGCGCTGGATAGTGAATTGTTTAATTTACTATTCCAACTCCAGTCTTTGTGGATAGTAGGGAAGGTGTTGGATAGTACATTAAACCTATACCCTATCCTAGAGCGCCCTCCAGCGCAATGCGTTGTAATGGTTTGCGTTGTAAAAGATGCGTTTTAAAGGCACTGCATGGTAAAAGTTGCTTTGTAAAGGTTGTTTACCCCTGATGATCCTTCAAGATCTTGCGCACTATGGTGACTTCTGCTGCGCTGTCCACCATTGTCTGGGTCCACTCCCCGTTCTTGAGTTGTGTCCTCAAGATCCTCTGCATGTCTGATTTTCAGACCTGCTACCTTCTTTTTGGTAAATTGGGTTTTCTTGTTTTTTGGAACATGTTGATCGTCTTTGGACTTCACGTGTTCTTCCTTGTGTTCTGACCGTCCTCTTCTTTCCGATTTCTGTGAGGAAGTCCGAAAGGTATGAGATGAACGTGTATCAGTATCTTGATATCTATCAGGTTTTCTCAAATTATCCCTGTTCCTGAGGTTATACCTCTTTTCAGAGGGCTCCTTTTGAGGAGACTTACCTCAGGACTGAGAAAGCTTCTCTTTAGAAGTTTGTTTAGTATTCTCCCACTTCTTTTTAGGAGTAGTGAAAGTGTTTTTAATAAAGACCTATTCAGGATTCTCTGTTAGTTGGGGCTTAACAGGTTTCCCACCCAAACTATCTCTACCTAGTTCTTCATAGGATTTTTCAATTATTCTGGACAGTTCATATGGTTGCTCAGTTACATCAAATTCTCTTAATTTTGGGCGGATCGCCACAGATGCTGCCTCACCTTTAATATTAGCTAATATTATAGCTGAGACCTGTTTCAAATCTCTCAGTAGTTTCATACCCAGATTTAAGGCAGGCTCTGCCCGTATTCATTTTGAGTCTGTTTCAGGACTTCTGGTGTTACCAACATAGACAGAACACCATGAGTTTTTGTGTAGATTACAGCACAGACTGAACCCTAAGTGTCACAGTCCTCCAGGTGTGGTGCGATCCCCATTGGTAAACAGATTGTTAAAATCCTGTGTTTCTCGCGAAGGGGTAGTATCAGGAAATACTGCCTCGGTTTGAGTAATTTTTTTAGCTATCCAGAATGGAATTTGTTCCCTTTTTGCGGGCAATTTACCAATGACTGATTGTATAGTCTGTGGTGTGATTTTATTTGTGTTGCCCTAGTGAAAGGTTTGTTGTGGATGTCAGGAATCGATCGCGGTTGCTCGCTGGCTGTACCGCTAGGGAGAACTATGCAACTACAAATCCCGGCATGCAAAGCGGGTCACTCCCCACGTGACCGTGAGACGACGCTGGGAACCGGGTAAATGGTGGCGGTCGAGGAAGCGACGCTGCCGATTATTCTTCATCACCTGAGTGGAAGAGGACTTCTCCCACGAATTCTTCAAGGCGGTAAGAGTGCTGTATGCACATCTCTGGGACCGCATATGTCCCAAGCAAGAGGCGAAGAGTACGTGCCTCATTGCTGCTTACTCTCCTCCTCTGTTGGATGAGTCCGGTATTGAGGGCTCATGCAGGGGAGGTTACCGGTTACTGTGGATTGTCTGGTTAGAATTTGTGTGTTCCTCTGTTGACTGGGATTAAGTATCTATTGGTCCCTTGCAGAGGAACACTTTCAGTCACAAATTAATCTTGTGGCTAACTTTTATTCATCTCCTGGCAGAAGCCAGTCCGGTTTCACTCAGGAAAGAAACCAAAGCATTTATTTGGGAACATCTCTTGTTTTGTTTCTGATTTAAGTGAAATGGCCTAGTGATGTGGAACGTTCTATTCACGACTCTGCTATGACACTGGTGCAGCTATTGATTTCCACAGACTAATGGGGTCACTTAGTTTGCATGATATTCATTTTCCATGTTCCACGGATTTTGTGGAGTGTTACGGTACCTGGGATTATTTCTTTTGTTTGGATTAAGAGACAAGACTGTGATTGATCTTTCTCTGATCTTAAACCCAACATCTTGGTTGTTCCTAGTTTTCTCTTGTTTCTTGTTCTCCTATTGGCCATAGTGTCACTAACAGTGTGGTACGTTATATAAGGTTTTTTTCCTTCACATGTTCCACCACTGAAATTGCTTTAGCTAGGAAGTGAGTTTGTTACATGTTCTTTTTTTTGTGTCTTGTAGTTGAGGTGGAGGAACATACATCACCCTACTCTCTTCTGGCATCATTCGTTCACGTTCTTATTATTTCAGGTAGGGTGCTAAAGAACCCAGAACTGAATGTTTAAATGTGTTAGCTTATTACTGAATAGAAGTTTTGCAGTACACATCCTTACAGTGTCTTTTACGGTGTCATTCCCAGGTCTCCCTCCCCGCTGTTCCTACCCTTTCCTTCCCCCGCTTGATAGCTCCAACAGTCTGTGAGTATTACATTCCAGACTTGGTGTTATCGGGAGGTGGGCCCCCATAGAGCATCAATATCACCGTGAGGATTCCCGGAGGAGCCTGACAGAATAATCGGCCCATATATTCTATATCTTCCTGGTGGTATTGAAACTAGAGATGGCCACCCTAGAAGACTTGATGGCTGCTCTTGTGTTAGTCCAAACCAAGCTTGCCGCCTACCGCCAAGAAACGGCAGCATTACAGAGCAGAGTAAACAGGATGCAAAGAAATCCGTTTGATGCTGGAGGCCCCTCACACCCAACATCTGTAGTAGTGGAAGTACCAGAACAAATTCCCTTAGCCCCCCCTGAGAGGTGCAACTGGGCCATAAAAATGGTCAAGTGTTTTTGACTCAGGTACTATTACATTACACTTGCAAACCCAAAATGTTTGTGTCAAATCAGGCCCGGGTGGCTTTTCTAATTTCTTATCTGGGGGGTGAAGCGGCACAATGGGCAGTTCCCATAGTGCGAAGAGACGATCCCTTGCTCTACGACAGGGATTAATTTAGAGTTCAATTTGAAAAAACATTTGATCGTAGGGCAGAGACTTTCTCCGCTGATAAAGATCTACTAGAACTACGGCAAGGCTCTTCAGATCTGGTGAGCTACCTTAACAATTTTCGCAGATTAGTAGCGGAAACTGATTGGCTGGAGGCCAAACAGTCGCCTATCTTTTATCAGGGTCTCACAGAAAAATTAAAGAATGTCCTTGCCCAAATCGACCCCCAACCTTGCACCTGTGCCGCTCTGATTGAACTCACTCTACGTCTTGACCACAGACTGAAAGAAAGAAAAGGAGACCACAGACGTAGGGAGAGGCAAGTACTCCTGCATGATCATGTGTTTGCCCCAGAGAAGACTCCAACGAAGACCGAACCTATGGAGATCGGGGCTGTAAGAGCATCATTGATGCTCAGCGAGAGAGACCATCGACGCAAACAAGGGTTGTGCTTATATTGTGGAAAGCAGGGACATTACCTTTGGGATTGCCCTGTAAAAACCAAATACAGTCATCCTCGTGTAGGGCAAGTAGCAGCGATAACTACTGAACAGGGGGTGGAAAACCACGCTTGAAGAAACAAGAAGGGATACCCTCAAGCATGTGTTCTATCCCTTCAGTTAATTTCTTCACCGTCTCTGAATCTGACCACTTCTTTATTTCTTTAAATCTATTAGGCAATCAAGAACAAAAAGATGTAAGGACCATGGTAGATTCAGGAGCCACAGGATGTTTCATGGACAGAGATGAAGCAGCACGACTGGGGGTACAACTGGTCACGAAGCCCAACCCCGAGCCGGTATAGACGGTTGATGGCAAAGAATTTGAAGCAGGACCCATTAGCCACAGCACGACGGAGTACGAGGTCACTTATGAAGGATATCACCAGGAATGGCTTTCCTTCAACATTATTCAGGCTCTGCAGTATGGGATAATACTGGGCCTCCAGTGGCTGCAAAAACATGAACCTACCATTAACTGGGCAGAAAAGAATTTGCATCTGAATTCCCCCTTCTGCCAAGACCATTGTCTTCACCCTCTCCAGAGACCCTCTGAAACCTTAGCAACTAGACATCACATCGCAACAGCCGTGGAAAAAAATGTAGACCTGTCCACATGCTATGAGATGTATAGCAAAATATTCAGTGACACCCAGGCGGAGGTGCTCCCACCACATAGAGAATATGATTGTCGGATTGACCTTGTCCCAGGATCTGTGATTCCATGCGGCTGACTATATGCTCTTACCTTGATCAAGAATGAATACCTCCGCAGTTACTTGGATAAACACTTGGCGATGGGATTCATACGTCCTTCCAGATCTCCGGCAGCATCCCCTCTCTTCTTCATACCGAAGGCCAATGGGGAGTTGCGATATTGAATCGACCCATAGAGCATTGAACACTATAACCGTCAAGAATCAGTAGCCGCTACCATTGATCCCGGTTCTTTTGGAGCAGGTGAGAGCTGCGGGCATATATACGAAATTAGACCTTAAAGGATCGTATCACCTGGTGTGGATGCACGGGTGAATAAGGGAAGGCCGCCTTCAAAACAAGGTATGGACTTTTCAAATACCTCATCATGCCCTTTGGGCTATGCAGCGCTCCAGCGGCATTTCAGTTCTTCCTCAACGAAGTCCTCAGGGAGTTATTGGACCACTTTGTCGTGGTTTATATTGATGATATTTTGATATATTCAGCTAATGAGGAAGAACACATCATTCATGTGGGTTAAGTACTACAGGCTTTACGGAAACATCAGTTATTCTGCAAGATCAAAAAGGCGAATTTCCAGTAATCACTGTTGAGTTCCTAGGAGTCATGCTTACTCCCTCAGGACAGATTATGACGGAAAGGAAGATCTGGGCAATTCTAGAATTGCCCCGTCCCACCACGGTAAAAAAAATACAAAGCCTGTTGGGGTTCGCTAACTTATACAGGAGGTTTATCCAGCACTTTTCGGACCAGGTGGCACCTTTGACCCGTTTAACCCAAAAGAAAACACCCTTTCTGTGGACCACAGAAAAGCAAGATGCGTTTGATAATTTGAAGAAGCTTTCACATCCGCTCCAGTTCTCATGCATGCCAATCCAGGGTTGCCTTTCATCGTGGAAGCAGATGCATCTGACCTAGCGGTGGGAACCGTGTTGTCCCAAAGACATGAAACGATGGGTTACCTGCATCCCATTGCATTTATGTCCAGAAAAATGAATGCGGATGAACAAAACTATACAATCGCGGAAAAGGAGCTCCTGGCTATCAGAGATGCATTTCTGGAATGGAGACACTGGTTGATGGAAGCAATCCACCAGGTAACGGTCTATTTCGACCATCACAATCTGAAGAACCGGGCCTTATGGGCCAAGCGGCGCAGGGCACGCCTTAATCTCCAAGTTCACCTGCCTTGTCGGACAGAGACACGAGACACTCTGTTGGTCGTGGAAAATCAGGTTTATTAGCTGCAGCTACGCACAGTTATCCTAGAAGTACAGGGTAGGTTCTCAGGAGACTGCCACTTCAATTCCGTGGCGCACAATCTTTTATAACACACATATTTACGACATGGACTCCCAATACATACAAAGCTAGGAGAAGTTGGAAAACAAGCTATCGAATAGCCCAAATACGCCCTTCTTTCAGACCCTGTGTGTTACCCCTCCCCACATGTTAATCAATGCTAGTGTCATAATCTAATTCGCAGGTGGCAGGACGTATTTGTGCGCCTCAAAGGATAGTTGTGTAACAAGAGAATACAAGGAGAGAATAGCGAAGGCCAGTCAGATAAGATAAAGTGAAGAAAGGATAGGAAAGCCAAATAGTTAGTTGAGACAGGGATCAATCAGCCCAGACATTGATTAGTAAACTCGGCCAGACCCTGACATCGGTTTCGTAAACAAGGGCAGGGCGTAACTTTTTAACAGAAAAGACACGCAGCAGCTGGAAAAGGCAAAAACACTCCGTTCGCCGTGTCGCCTGAGTGAAGGCAACACGAAATGGTGGCAGGACACAAAATGGCGGCCAAATACGTGACAAAGTCAAAAATCGCAGAACCTCAGCCCCTCCTTTTGCCATTTCTCAGGCAAAACGCAAAAGACTCAAGTTAATCTGAATCGATGTCAATGACCATGAGGTCATCGAGCTGTTGCTGTACCATCATCTTAATGTGCTCCGTTCTCTGTGACAAAGGTCTTGGGATGCACATGGTGGTACAAAGACCACAGATGGAGGGTCCGCATTCTACACACAGACAACAAGACAAAATGATGGCCAAAACCATTCCAATGAAGGTTAACACTTTCCATCCCCATGTGGACAGTAGTCCCCAAAACCATCCCATCACCGACCAATCTCCTGCATCTTGATGAATTGACTCGGAAATTTCGTGCAATTTAGAGATGGCTTGGTATACTGTAGGGGCATTATCACGAATATAAATGCAGCAACTAGACCCGATCAATTTACAGACTCCTCCGCGGTCTGCTAAAATAATGTCTAGAACCATCCGGCTCTGCAGTCATAAGGCGGTCCGCCTAAAGTTCAGCTGTTAAATTACTCAAGGCTCCAGAAGTCACATTTATGTAGCCTCAACAACACAAACTAGTTGTCTAATATTTCTGCTATTGACCATTGGCCCCCAGAAAGGAAGGGGTCCTTTGAAAAAGTCCCCTACCTCTTATCCTGCGGTGTCTTTAGTATCAATAACCCCTCTGCCATATCTATTTCTATGATAACCTGAGGGAGCAGTGTATGTTGGAGGGAGAAGAAAAGCCACATAACATGTTCCTGAAAAGTTGGTGGGGAGCCACGTGTAAGCTCTGTCATGGCAGACAAAATATGTGCCTTGAGATCGTACTAATGGTGAAGAAATCTGTGATGAATAGATGTATGTACGGGAACAACTAAGGAGTGACTCAGTGAAAACAATAAAGTGACAAAACTTAACTATAGTTTATTAGGTTAATAACAACCCCCCTAAACCAAAGGTGAATCCAACGAAGGAGGACCGGCCACTGGAAACAGCCTATGTCCAGCTGTGCCTATAAAGAAAAGAGAGAAATCTCTTTCTTTATAAAAGGACCCTCACTCACCACTAGTTAGGGACATGCTTCATCATTGGGTCCCCGCTGGGGTGGCCGAATGCCTCCCCAGCATGCTACAACGCCTGAGTTACAGCTGAGCTGGATGTGTTGAGTGCAACAGTGCTCTAACTGAATTGTGAGAATAACTGTGGGTGCAAATTAAAAAATACAAGGTTGATACCTAAAAAGACTTTTAATAGAGGTCAACCCGTATTGAATAAAAACAGTGCAGACGGACCAACTAGGTTCTAAATTCGGAAACCTGTGTCCTTTAGTAAAAAATCAACGGTCAACATGTTTCTGCTGCTCTATGTGCAATTTCGCTCAGCATTCGTCAGGACCTAGTATAATTAGAAAGGCAGGCCTCTGGTGGTGTGCACGCGCTAAGGCGCACCCTCCCGTGAGGCTCTAAATGTGAAAAATTCGAAAAATTAGAATAACTCACGGTTGATGTCCATGACGCCTCTCTGATTTCTTGTTCTACTGAGCAAGAAATCAGCAGAGAGATACTCTCCTGGATGATCATCCCAAGACTACTAACAATGATGTTCCCTTAACATGTGTAACCACTTTTAATCCGTTATCTAATGCTGTCAGTAAATGCATTTAAAAAAACTGGAAAATACTCAGCAGCCATAAGTATAAATGGGACAAACCTCTCGTTTCTTACAAAAGAGCGATGAGCCTAAAAGACTCATTGGTCCATACCCGTCCCAGGGAGCTGACAACAGGTAAACGGGAGGCAACTGTATTGAATGCATGGGGCTTACCTGCGGTAACTGGGCACTTCCCTTGTGGAAACTGTAATGTCTGCCATCTTACATCCCACACTAAAACGTTAGATCTGTGTAATGGCAAGCGATGGGAACAGCGCAAGCACACAAATTGTAACACCAGCAACATTGTTTACCTAGTAACATGTCCCTGCAGCTGACAGTATGTGGGCATGACTACCAGACGCATTAAGACTAGGATAGGTGAACATCACAGCAATATCCGTTGCCACAGAACTGCAACCAAAATGTCGGCTTATTTTCATTTTCCTGTTGGTTTTTAATATTTCTACCATTTATCTGCAAACACAAATTTCCTTGATGAGGTACGGTCCAGATTGGTGGTGATATTCCTTGCTTAGCCTTATCTGTGAGGCTAGTAACATAACGAGTCACATTCCAACCATCATATGCTCGTTTCTCATCAACGGGAATCTTACCACTTTCAGAGACTCTAGCCATAGATACTATTCCCTTTATCCCAGAACTATGACTAAAATCTGCTCCACCAATATATGGACCAGCAAGAGGATGTCGAAGTTGATTCTGGTAGGCATTGGAAAACATAGCCAGATAGGCCCAGGCAGAACCTTCATAAGAGAATTGAAGGACTAGGTATGGCATCCCTTTCTCTGTGTAATGGGGCATGAATCCACAAACCCAACAGTCAGTTGTATTGACTGCTAGTTGATGCTGATGCAACAGCTGAATAAATGAATTGTTAAAATATTCTGTTCTCCTAATTTGTTCGTGTTCTGGCAGTGTATGAAACTGATGCGGAAAGACAGTAGTGGAAGAAGACGAAGTAACAGAAGTAGGAACAGGTGTTTGCTGCATAGTATGAACAACCCAACCCACACAAGGCAATATAATACAGGTACAAATTAAAATGCACAAAATAATGCCACATGGGCTAAACGACAATTTCTTAAATGTACTGTTAATTTTTTGATTTTTATCATTCTTTCCAAATTCAAAATCCATTCTCTAAAGCGTTGCTCACGGTAATCTTCCTAGAACACTTAGTTGTGGTTATTAGCCGTCCTATGACACTGCAAGTCCTGCAGACCTATGTCACTACTCAGGTCACAGCCTAAGACTCCTACCGTGACCCTGCAACTTGATGGATAGTAAAAAAGAATGTCTCTTAAAAATACAACCAAAAAAAAGTTCAAGTGTTTTTCATCAATCTCGGTCTCAGACTGTACCGAGCCTTATCAGGTACTGTTTGTTCTTGAAACAAAGTCTCTGGATTTGTCGTGTTCAACCGCAGATGTGATGGTACAGCTTCTTGCAACACGTCGTCGTCTTCTTTCTCTGATTTTGTCCAATCCAGACGTGCACTACTGAAAGGGACAAATCGAGGGACCCTTTCGCATTCACTATCACCTATACCCTCGCGAACCCACTGATCAAAAGGCAAAGGCAAAGGTGATCTTTTGCAGTGCACGCCGTGGATCCAATTCTTCTTCCCGACGACTTTCACTGCTGTACGTGTCACCAAAATGACCCGTTGAGGCGGCCCCCAGCGAGGTTCCAGATTCTACTTCCGCTGAAAATTCTTCAGACATACCCAGTCTCCGGGTTGGATGGAGTGCCATGGGTCTGTGGAAGCCTCTGGTAAAGCGTTTTGTACCTGCTGATGAAGAACACGCAATTTAGTGGTGAGGTCATGCAAGTAATCAATTAACATAGGATACGGAATATCAGAGTACTTTTTGGGTCGTGGGACTCCCCAGACGTTAGCTGGGCGTCCAAAAACAACCTCGTATGGGCTGAGTCCCAAACAAGAATGTACAGTTGTTCTCGTATATAGAAGTCCCACATTCCTGCTTCTCCGACCCATCTTGCAGGGCCTGCAACATACATGCGACTTGTAGCATCTCTCGCTGTTTCTTTCGCTACCTCGTCTGCAAAGGCATTCCCGTGACCCATATCATCAGTGATCCTTTTATGTGCACTAAACTTCACAATTTCTATCTGGGTAGGCAAGGTAAGTGATTCTAAAAGATCATTCACTAACTGACCATGCTGTATTTTAGTCCTGTGTGAAGTAAAGAATCCTCTTTCTTTCCAAAGGCGGCCAAAACTGTGGGCCACCCCAAATGCATATTGGTTGTCGGTGAACACATTCACTCTTTTTCCTTCAGCCAATACACAAGCTCTGGTCAAAGCTATCAATTCAGCTGCTTGGGCTGAATTCTGCCTGATACGTGCTGTCTCAACAACCGTATGCAAAGTAGTAACAGCATAGACTGCAGTCGTATCACCATTGGGGAGCTTAAAACAAGACCCATCCACCCATAAGATCCCATCCGGGTCCACGAGTGGTGTATCTTTTAAATCTATTCTGCCTTTCGTTTCCTGCTCTGTACGGAGAAAACAATCATGCTGTATTTGGGTATCTTTATCTTCTGTAATGGGTAACAGTGTTGCTGGATTCAAAGTATTACTTTGCTTGATGTGTATATGACTAGCCAAAAGTGTCAGCTCATACCCAGACAAACGAGCACTCATGAGATGTTGTCTTTTCGTTCTGTTCAAAAGAGTATCCACTGCATGTGGTGCCATAACCACAAGGGTGTTAACCAGTACCAATCCAGCGGATTGACGAATGGAGATCACTGCTGCAGCTCTAAGACAACTAGGTAATGCCTTGGCTACTGGATCCAATGTAGCCGAAAAATAGGCACATGGCCGCTGTTTGTCTCCAAATTGTTGTGTTAAAACTGACAACGCACAACCTTCTCTTTCATGAACATAGAGTGTGAAAGGCTTACTGTAATCCGGAGTACCTAACACAGGAGCACAACAAAAGGCAGTACGTAAGTCAGAGAAGCTCTTCTGACATTCATCAGTCCAGGGAAGAGGTTGGGGCGTGTCTTTCAAAGTAAGTGCCAGCAGAGGATTAGCCAACAAAGAAAAATTTGGAATCCACTGCCTACAATAGGAGGTAATGCCCAAAAAGGCACGCACCTCCCTTTGTGTAGATGGTACAGATATTTGTACAATTGCTTTAATACGTTCTGGGGTCAATCGCCTTCTCTCCTTCGACAAGAGATGACCTAAATAGGTAACCTCTTGGCGACAATATTGCAGTTTAGAGGGGGACACTTTGTGATACATGTCAGACAAATAACGCAACAACGCAACAGTCACATTCTTACAAACAGCCTGCGAATCAGCATCAATCAATAAATCGTCCACATACTGAATAAGAGTGGCACCTGAGGCCAAAGTGAAAGCATCAAGCTGAGATTTCAAAGCCTGACTATAAATGGAGGGACTCTCACAATAGCCTTGGGGTGCACGCTTAAATCGAAAACTTCAGCCTCCGAGAGAGAAGCCAAAAATATCTTTACTTTGATCAGCAATAGGCATGCTGAAGAAAGCATAGTTGAGATCAATGACCGAAAACCAGGCAGCCGAAGCAGGTATCATTGTGAGCAAAGCAGTGATATCTGGGACAACAGGAAACTTGGGGATAACAATCTTGTTAACCTCCCGAAGATCGATCACAAATCGATATACAGGAGGCTGAGAAGCATCAGTACGTTTAAGAACAGGGAGAACAGGACTATTGCAAACATTTCCTCTTGTTTCTTCCACCACACCCTTCTGAACCAAATCATGGATGATAGCCAACAGAGCTCTTTCACCATCGCTGGAGATTTTATACTGAGGAATGCGAGGTAACTTAACATTAGGCTTGACAGTAACCACGTAAGGTGGAATTTGGAGCAAACCAACATCATTCGGACCTGTGGCCCAAAGTGTAGCAGGAAGGGAATGCAATTCAGGTGGGAATTGGTCCTTGGACAAATACATAGGAGAGACCAAGTTCTTACCTACAGTAAGATGTACACCAGAGGGAGAACAGTACAATGTTGCATGAAGCCGCTTCAATAAGTCCAAACCCAGCAAATTCTCACCGCAACCAGTCGTTAAAATGAGCGGGGCCTCTAACTCATAACGACCAATGGAAAGAGGCAAAGGGCAAGAAACCGGGTTATGAACTGGGTCGCCAGAGAATCCCACAAAAACGTTTGTTAAGCCAGACAAAGATGCCCCAGGGAGTTTAGAGTGAATAATATAACTTCTCATTGCACCAGTATCCAAAAGAAATGGCTCTGAAACACCCAATGCAACAACTTCAACATAAGGCCCATTCTGATACGACTCCCTTACTTTGTCTGTGGCTGTCCTAGCTAGTATGAAAATCTTGATTCTCACCTTCAACACAATAGTCGTCATTGTAATATTGTGCAGACTGAGCATTCTGTTGATCAAAATAATTCGTGGAAAACTGAGGGGGAGAGGGACGCTGTGTCTTTGACAACGCACCTCGCCCTCTACCCCTGGGTGCTAACTGAAAACTACCACAGCCTCGTGGCCCTGGCAGTCCACCATTACGCTGCAATAAAACCGGACAGCTATTCTTAAAATGACCTTCCTCTTTACAATAGGCACATTGATTAGGACAGAGTACAGGTCGCGGGACAAAATGTTCAGGTTTCTGTAATAACCTCTGAAACTGGGGAGGCTGTTGAAATTGGCGCTGAGCAGGATGAGGGGGATAAGCCTGTTGTAAAAGAACCTTCGTTTTTAATTCTTTAGTCTTTTTCTCGAGTTCATCCTTTTCCTCCTTATCCCTATTCTCATAACACTGAGCAGTGGCTAATATCTGGGCAGACTAAGAAACAGCCCACTCTCTGAGTCTTTCAATTTGTGCGACAGTTCTGGAAGTAAATTAAATACAAATTTGTCCACAAATTACCGCTGTCCACCCTCAGTACTCATGGCTTGACCACTATGGTCGATGAACGTTTCTTCGAAATGGGTAAAGAAATCAGAGACATTCTCATCTTTCTTCTGTTTACACGCAGCTAATTTATCCCAGTTAACACGTAAGGCAGGCATCATCGTTTTCATTAAAGTAATGATCCTACCGGGTAATTCTGCAATGAAAGCATCGGGTTTAGCACCACCTACTTGTGCTGCATCTGCGGCAGTTATAGCAGCCCACGCACCACCTAAAGCTTGATCATGGTCCTCCTTACGAATCCGAGCCCATAATGCTTGTGGGACTACATTTCCGATCAACATAGCAATATCGGCCAAATTCATGACGCACGCATCAACAGTCTGGGACAGCTCTTTATAATACCCAGCAGGATTATTACGAGGATCCGGTAAAGACTGTTTAAGCGCCAGAACTTCAGATCGTTTCCAGGAGACATGTACCCATATACGCTGGAAATGAGCAGGGACACCTGCAACAGCGCCTGCCTGTGGAACCAAAGTTCTCCATATTGGAGAAACTTCTCTCATAGGATAATGTTTAACTTTCTGTTTATTGCAGGATCAGGTTCAAAAGAAGCCTGAGAAGAGAATAAAGATCTAAAGGTGTCAAAAGTCCGTACGGCGTTCTCAACCTCAGAACCCACAATAAGTCCCTTATCAAACGTAGCCTGTACATCTAACAAACCCTGGGGAGCGAGACCCAATTCCATATCCTCCCAACCTTTAACAAGAGTGTCACACATGACATTAAAAGCATATCTCTGTCTGGGCTCATCCCACTGGGAAAAGGTGCTCATGATATCGGGCACACTATACTGTGGACCACTCGTGATCCATTTGCGGGCAAGATAATCTAACACAGTTCGCTCATCAGTACCTGGAAGTTGACTACGGGATTGTCTTCGAGAGAGAGCAGGAGTCAAGTTAAAAGATCCAAAGAGGGGGGAGAAAAGGCCAGAGACAGTATCGACCAATCGTCTTCGAGCTGTAGGGGAATCTGACAGTAGAACGGGAGACAAAACATTAGGCAGAGCAGGAGGAGGGCTGATAGTTATAAGAGGAACTGAAGATAAAGGAGACTGAGGTATAGGAAACTGAGGTATAGGAGTCCCAGGGACCGGAGTCGGTGGCAAAGGAGGCGGCGGTCGCAATACTGGAAGAGGTAATTGTGGAAGAGCCGGGACCTGTGGCAAACCAACAGGTGGCTGAACAAGTGGCAACAGTGGGGGTGCATTAGCACCTTGTACATAAGGCGGAGGCAATCTCAACAAATGGGACATTAAGGGAACTTCGTCAAGATCCTTACTCTGTGGGGAAGTAGGCAACACAGGGTAACATTTATCCATTGCCTTACAATGCTGTCTGTCAGAGACTTCAATTGCCTGATCAATCTCATTATTTTTAAACTGCTGGGCAGCTTGTATAATCGTCATATCTTTCTTTTTCATATCTCTTTTTGCCTGCTAATTTCTCTCTGTTTGGCTTCCTTACGCCAGAGGCGGAAACAGTCAAACAGTCAAACATTGCCGGCCGGGCTTTTCTTTTGAGCAAAATTGCTTCTAGATTATCTAGTATGTCAGACTCAAAACTGCCATTTCGTGACCATTGCAAAATACCATCTTTTTTGTGTATCGGATCCATGCGTCGTTAAAGACTTATAAGTGGGAGTTCCAACCGGAGGAATTGGACAAGAATCCTCCAACCGGGAATCCCTATTACAACCAAAACAACAGAACTTCCTAAACTTACTAAAACCAGGCATTTTTAAATTCACTGGTCTATTTGCAAACTTCAAGGTTTTTTTAGAGCAAATTACACAGCACAAACGTACTTACCCCTTGGCTTCGGCTATTGCAATAGTCGAATAGTAAATCAAAAGAGAAACAAAGAAGTGGGCGCTAGCCCCGAATACTTAACTAAATGTTTTCTCACGCCAGCAGAGGTCCGTCTAACGTCTCGCAATACCAATCATCACCAAAGGGGCCAAGGCAGGGCGGAAGTCAGGGCAGCAGTCGTCAGCAGCCGTCGAGAAGGAGTAGCCGCGCTGCAAAAGACCTTCGGTCCACTTCGACATGCAGGGGTCGCTTGATGTGGTTCGATAGTCCTCCAGAATTTTCCTGCGGGGCTCCTCACGACCCTCGGGCTGAACCGCTACCACTGATCCCGCCCCACATGGGCGCCAGTTGAAGAACTGGGCCTTATGGGCATGGCGGCGCAGGGCACGCCTTAATCTCCGAGTTCACCTGCCTTGTCGAACAGAGACACAAGACACTCTGTTGGTCGTGGAAAATCAGGTTTATTAGCTGCAGCTAAGCACAGTTGTCCCAGAAGTACAGAGTCAATCAATCAATCAATCAGGTCATTTGTAGAGCGCACTACTCACCCGTAGGGTCTCAAGGCGCTGGGGGGGGGGGTGCCGCTACTGCTCGAACAGCCAGGTCTTGAGCTTCTTCCTGAAGGAGAGGTGGTCTTGGGTCAGGCGCAGGTTGGTCGGAAGTGAGTTCCAGGTCTTGGCGGCCAGGTAGGAGAAGGATCTTCCTCCTGCTGTCGCTCTTCGGATGCGGGGGACGGCGGCGAGGGCGTGGTTGGTTGATCTGAGGAGGCGCTTGGGAGTGTAGAAGTTGATCCGGTTGTTGAGGTAGCTCGGGCCTTGGTCGTGTAGGGCTTTGTGTGCGTGGGTGAGGAGTCGGAAGGTGATTCTCTTGTTGACCGGGAGCCAGTGCAGGTCTCTCAGGTGTCCGGAGATGTGGCTGCGTCGGGGGATGTCGAGGATGAGTCTCGCCGAGGCGTTCTGGATCCGCTGGAGTCTCTTCTGGAGTTTTGCAGTGGTTCCGGCGTAGAGGGCGTTGCCGTAGTCCAGACGGCTGGTGACGAGGGCTTGGGTGACCGTCTTCCTCGTCTCGGTGGGGATCCACTGGAAGATCTTACGTAGCATGCGCAGGATGTTGAAGCAAGACGAGGAGACGGCGTTGACTTGTCTGGTCATGGAGAGGGAGGAGTCCAGGATGAAGCCCAGGTTGCGTGCGTGGTCTGTCGGTTTGGGTGCGGTGCCCAGGGCGGGGGGCCACCAGGAGTCGTCCCAGGCGGAGGGCGTGGAGCCCAGGATGAGGACCTCCGTCTTGTCTGAATTCAGTTTCAGGCGGCTGGTCGTCATCCATTCGGCCACGTCTCTCATCCCTTCGTGCAGGTTGGCTCTGGCGGTGGCGGGGTCGTTGGTCAGGGAGAGGATTAGCTGGGTGTCGTCGGCGTAGGAGATTATGTTGAGGTTGTGTTGGCGTGCGATGGCCGCGAGGGGGCTCATGTAGACGTTGAAGAGGGTGGGGCTCAGTGAGGATCCTTGAGGGACGCCGCAGATGACTTCGGTGGCCTCTGACTTGTACGGTGGTAGGCGGACTCTTTGTGTTCTTCCGTCGAGGAAGGAGGTGATCCATTCCAGTGCCTTCTCCTGGATTCCGATGTTGCTGAGGCGCTGTATTAGGGTGCGGTGGCAGACGGTGTCGAAAGCCGCGGAGAGGTCCAGGAGGATGAGGGCCGCTGTTTCTCCGTTGTCCATCAGAGTTCGAAGGTCGTCGGTGGCGGCGATGAGGGCGGTCTCGGTGCTGTGGTTTGCTCGGAAGCCGGACTGTGAGGGGTCGAGGGATCCATTCGTCTCGAGGAAGGCGGCCAGCTGTTTGTTGACGGTCTTCTCGATGACTTTGGCCGGGAACGGGAGGAGCGAGATGGGACGGTAGTTCTTGAGGTCGGTGGGGTCTGCTGTGGGTTTCTTGAGGAGAGCGCTGAGTTCGGCGTGCTTCCAGCTCTCAGGGAAGGTGGCGGAGTCGAAGGAGGTGTTGATGATGTCCCGCAGGTGGGGTGCGAGGACAGCGTCGGCTTTGTTGAAGACGTGGTGAGGGCAGGGGTCAGTCGGAGATCCGGAATGGATGGAGTTCATGGTGCGGATGGTGTCTTCGGTGTTGATCGGGGTCCAGGTGCGGAGGGTGGTGGTGGGTGGCGTCGTTGCGGTTGTGGCTTGCGTTGGTTGGTTGTTGAAGCTGTTGTGTATGTCCGTGATCTTGTTGTGGAAGTAGGACGCGAGGGAGTTGCAGAGTTCTTGCGACGGGGTGATGTCGTTGTTTCCGGCGTTGGGGTTGGATAGCTCTTTCACGATGTTGAAGAGTTCCTTGCAGTTGTGTGCGTTGTTGTCCAGCCGGTCCTTGTATGCATTTTTCTTGGTGGCGCGGATCAGTTGGTGGTGTTTCCGGGTGGCGAGCTTGAGGGTGTTCATGTTGTCCGTCGTTGGTTCCCTTCTCCAGGCTTTCTCGAGGGCTCGACAGTTCTTCTTGGAGCTCTTGAGTTCGTCGGTGAACCATGGTGTTTTTCTGCTGCAGGATCTGCTGGGTGGGGTTCTCAGGGGGGCGAGTTCGTCCGCGCAGTCGTTGATCCATTTCGTGAGGTTGTCGGCGGCCTGGCTGGGGTTCGCTGAGTTGGCGGGAGGGTGCTGGCTCAGGGAAGCGGTGAGCTGGTCGGCTGTGATCTTGTTCCAGCTTCTTCGAGCAACCTGTTGCTGGTGGTGGTGGATCGTCGTTCTTCTGAAGGTGAAGTGGACGCAGCTGTGGTCCGTCCAGTGGAGTCCTGTTGCGTGGCTGAAGGTGACGTCTTTGCTGGATGAGAAGACGGCGTCGAGTGTGTGTCCGGCGAGGTGGGTGGGGGTGGTCACCAGTTGCTTGAGTCCGAGGTTGTCGAGGTTGTCGAGCAGGCTGATGGTGTTGCGGTCGTTGTTGTTCTCCAGGTGGAAGTTGAGGTCCCCCAGGAGGATGTAGTCGGCGGAGGGGAGAGCGTGCGGGCTGATGAAGTCGGCGATGTCCTCGCTGAATCGTGTGCGTGGTCCCGGGGGTCGGTAGATCAGGGTGCCTCTGAGGGTGGTCTTCGGGTTGGTGTGGATCTGGAAGTGCAGGTGTTCAGCGGTGGTGAGGGTGTCATCGGTGTTGGTAGTGATGCGGATGGTGTCTCTGTGGATGATGGCGATGCCTCCTCCGGTCTGGTTGTCGCGGTCCCTCCGGGTGATCTTGTAGCCCTCTGGGATGGCGATGGCGATGTCTGGGGCTGAGGAGGCGTTCATCCAGGTCTCGGTGATGAAGGCAACGTCGGGGGTGGTGGTGTCGAGCAGGTTCCAGAGTTCTACGGCGTGTCTGTGGACGGAGCGGGTGTTGAGCAGGATACACTTGAGGTGGGTGCTGCTGGAGTTCGGCTTGGCGGGTGCAGGGAGGGTCCGGATGCAGGTGAACTTGCAGGCGTGGCAGCTGAAGGGTCCGTGGGTGTGCTTCGGGGCGGCTCGGTGACATCCTGGGATTCGGCCGGTGTTGAGTGCGATGAGGTCGGCGGCGCTGTAGGTTCGTCGGGTCGGCTTCCGTCGGTGGGGGCCAGGGGTCCTGGCACTGGGCGCGGTCCAGGCGCGGACGGGCGCAGACGGGCTTACCTTTGGCGCGCCTTCGGCGCACAATCGGCGCGCCCGCTGCGCGTGACCGCTGCGCGTTCGCACGGTCGCCATTTAAGGCGAAGTGCGCGGGTGGGCGGGTCAGCTGGGAGGCGGGAGCGGGGAGGGAACACAAGGAAAAAAGGGGCGGGGTCGCAAGTGGTGGCGGGAAGCGGGGGCGGCGAGGGAGGCGGGAAACAGGACAGGGGACGGCGAGACAGGCACAAATTCCTAACAAAAGACGCTAAACACGGGCCAAAAAAGACTGGGGGATAAAAATACAAGCACAAATTACACGTGGCGCAAAACAAGGGTAAAGACAAGAGAAATCAAGGCAAGCACAAATGCAGGCAAAACAGGCAGCGAGGCAGCGCACAGCGGAGGGGCACACGCAGCAGCTGGTGGCCGTGCGGCGCGGGGGGTGTCCCACAAGTGGGTCACACTTACCTGTGCTGCACGGTCGCCTTTTAAGGCCAAGTGCGCGGGTGGGCGGGTCAGCTGGGAGGCGGGAGCGGGGAGGGAACACAAGGAAAAAAGGGGCGGGGTCGCAAGTGGTGGCGGGAAGCGGGGGCGGCGAGGGAGGCGGGAAACAGGACAGGGGACGGCGAGACAGGCACAAATTCCTAACAAAAGACGCTAAACACGGGCCAAAAAAGACTGGGGGATAAAAATACAAGCACAAATTACACGTGGCGCAAAACAAGGGTAAAGACAAGAGAAATCAAGGCAAGCACAAATGCAGGCAAAACAGGCAGCGAGGCAGCGCACAGCGGAGGGGCACACGCAGCAGCTGGTGGCCGTGCGGCGCGGGGGGTGTCCCACAAGTGGGTCACACTTACCTGTGCTGCACGGTCGCCTTTTAAGGCCAAGTGCGCGGGTGGGCGGGTCAGCTGGGAGGCGGGAGCGGGGAGGGAACACAAGGAAAAAAGGGGCGGGGTCGCAAGTGGTGGCGGGAAGCGGGGGCGGCGAGGGAGGCGGGAAACAGGACAGGGGACGGCGAGACAGGCACAAATTCCTAACAAAAGACGCTAAACACGGGCCAAAAAAGACTGGGGGATAAAAATACAAGCACAAATTACACGTGGCGCAAAACAAGGGTAAAGACAAGAGAAATCAAGGCAAGCACAAATGCAGGCAAAACAGGCAGCGAGGCAGCGCACAGCGGAGGGGCACACGCAGCAGCTGGTGGCCGTGCGGCGCGGGGGGTGTCCCACAAGTGGTAGGTTCTCAGGGGACTGCCACTTCAATTCTGTGGCGCACAATCTTTTATAACACACATATTTATGACATGGACTCCCAATACATACAAAGCTAGCCAATAGGAGAAGTTGGAAAACAAGCTAAAGAATAGCCCGAATACGCCCTTCTTTCAGGCCCTGTGTGTTACCCACTGCCCACAAGTTAATCAATGCTAGTGCCATAATCTAATTCGCAGGTGGCAGGACGTATTTGTGTGCCTCAAAGGATAGTTGCGTAACAAGAGAATAAAAGGAGAGAATAGCAAAGGCCAGTCGGATAAGATAAAGTGAAGAAAGAATAGGAAAGCCAAATAGTCAGTCGAGACAGGGATCAATCAGCCCAGACATGGATTAGTAAACTCAGCCAGACCCTGACATCGGTTTCGTAAACAAGGGCAGGGGGTTACTTTTTAACAGAAAAGACACGCAGCACCTGGAAAACGCAATAACACTCCGTTCGCCGTGTGGCCTGAGTGAAGGCAACAGAAAATGGCGGCAGGACACAAAATGGCGGCCAAATACGGGACAAAGTCAAAAAATCTCAGAACCTCAAATCTTCAATTCATGAGAGCCGGTCGGCATCTCACTCCTCGCCAGCTCCGTTGGACTTTGTTTTTTGCCGAATATCACTTCATCGTTACCTTCCAGCCGGGGGCAGGCAACAAAAAGGCCGACGCTTTGATGAGACAAGAAAACCCTGCTCATCTGTCACCTGTTCTTGAGCTATCCATCATTGAGCCTAGCAAGTTGCTGTGTGCTATGCAGGCAGACAGTTTTCTACAGTAAACCAGAAAAGGGATACAATTGTTTACCTGGAGAACCTGGCTCAAACTCCACCCAGAATGGCAACTAAGACAAGGGATCCCCATGAAAGGCTCACAGGTCCTGGTTCCTACCCATGAGTTACACAGGATGGTATTCATATGGTGTCATAATCTCCCCTATGCAGGGCACGTTGGAGGAAACAAGACCCTGGAGAAGGTTTTGAGACAATGTTGGTGGCCCACGGTCCATCCGGATGTTTTACAATGGGTCCGAGAATGTTCCACGTGTGCCCAGATGAAGACTGACCACAGACAAATGCAAGGACTGTTACAACCCCTGCCCACACCTGAGATGCCATGGGAAAGAGTCTCCGTGGACTTCATAGTAGGATTACCCAAGTATCAAGGCAACACAGCTATCATTGTGGTTGTGGACTATCTCACCAAAATGGGACACTTCATTGCCTGGAAACAAGCACTATCGTCAGGTCAGTTAGCGCACCTCCTATTAACACTCATTGTCAGGTTGCATGGCCTTCCCAAAGTCATAGTCTCAGATAGGGGCGCCCAGTTCACAGCTCTTTTCTGGAAGACCTGGTACGCTAAGTCACAGATTGCCTCCTCCCTTTCCACAACCTATCACCCTCAGACAGACGGGCAGACAGAGAGGCTAAATCAAACCCTCAAACAATATTTCCGATGTTACGTCAATAATACAGTAGCTTAGGTTGAGTGGTTGTGGGTGGCAGAAATAGCTTACAATAGCGCCAAACACTCTTCCACATAACACTCCCCTTTTCTCAGCAACTACGGATTTCACCCTAGGTTTCACCCTTTGGTTCTTACCTGCAAGAACAACAAGCTACCTGAAGTAGGTGTAAGATTATCGCACATTCGTAAAACATTGCTTGCAACACGTACCAATTTGCTCAAAGCAAAGGTGACATACAAGGCACAGGCCGACAAACATCGAAGACCAGGTCCTGTGTATAAACAAGGAAATAGGGTGTGGCTTTCAAACAAGTATATTCGGTTCAGGAAATAGAGTGTATTTTATCCTAAATTCATTGGTCCCTATTGGGTGGTCAGGCACATCAATCCTGTGGCATTTAAACTACAGTTACCGTCCCATTTCCGAATCCACCCAGTGTTCCATGTTTCACTGTTGAAGCCTTCCCACTACCCAGTACGTGTGAAGCTTGATCCCATATGGGTGCGTCAGGAACAGGAGTATGTGGTAAAAGAAGTCCTGGACACCATGAGGGTACGTGGTAAGATCTGGTATCTCCTCGCATGGAAGGGATATGGGCCGGAGGAGAACACTTGGGAACCTGCCGGGATGGTTCATGCACCTCGGTTGGTGGCCCGGTTCCACCGTTTATACCCGGACAAACCATTGGTCAGCCAGCGTTCTCCGGAAGGGGGATGTTCTGTCAGTAATCGATCCCGGTTGCGCGCTGGCTGTACCGCTAGGGAGAACTAGCAGACTACATATCCCGGCATGCAAAGCGGGTCACGCCCCACGTGACCACGAGACGACGCTGGGAACAGGGTAAATAGCGGCGGTCGAGGAAGAGACGCTGCCGATTTCTCTTCATTGCCTGCACAGAAGCGGACTTCTCCCACGGATTCTTCAAGGGGGTAAGAATGCTGTATGCACATCTCTGATACCGCATCTGTCCTGAGCAAGAGGCCAAGAGTACGTGCCTCGTTGCTCCTTACTCTCCTCCTCTGTTGGATGAGTCCGATATTGAGGGCTCGTGCAGGGGAGGTTACAGGTTACTGTGGATTTTCTGGTTAGAATGCGTGTGTTCCTCTGTTGGCTGGGATTAGGTATCTATTGGTCCCTTGCAGAGGAACGCTTTCAGTGCCAAATTAATCTTGTGGCTAACTTTTGTTTGTCTCTGGGTAGAAGCCAGTCCAGTTTTACCCAAGAAAGAAACCAAAGCATTTATTTGGGAAAATCTCTTGTTTTCTTCTTGCGATGTGGAACGTTCTGTTCACGACTCTGCTATGACATTGGTGCAGCTATTGATTTCCACAGACTAATGGGGTCACTTTGTTTGCATGATATTAATTTCCCATGTTCCAAGGATTTTGTGGAGTTTTAACGTACCTGGGATTATTTCGTTTGTTTGAATTAAGAGACAAGACTGTGATTGCACTTTCTCTCATCTTATACCCAACAACTTGGTGGTTCCTTGTTTTCTCTTGTTTCTTTTTCTCCAGAAGAGAGCGCTGCAAAAAAGGGTGCGGATTAGTGTTCTCCTATTGGCCATAGGGTCATTAATATTGTGGTACGTTAACTAAGGTTTTTTCCTTCACATGTTTCACCACTGAAATTGCTTTAGCTAGGACGTGAGTTTGTTACATGTTCTTCTTTTTTTTGTGTCTTGTAGTTCAGGTGGAGGAACGTACATCACCCTACTCTCTGCTGGCATCATTCGTTCACTTTCTTATTATTTCAGGTAGGGTGCTAAAGAACCCAGAACTGAATGTTAAAATGTGTTAGCTTACTACTGAATAGAAGTGTTGTAGTACACATCCTTACAGTGTCTTTTATTGTGTCATTCCCAGGCCTCCCTCCCAGCTGTTCCTACCCTTTCCTTCCCCCACTTGATAGCTCCAACAGTCTGTGAGTATTACATTCCAGACTTGGTGTTATCGGGAGGTGGGCCCCCATAGAGCATCAATATCACCCTGAGGATTCCCGGAGGAGCCTGGCAATGGAATCCTTATAGGAGGTTGGACTGTTCTGCATGACATATTGAACCAATTGTCTATGTATTTTGATTAGTTGTTTTAGTTGAACTAATAGTTCTGCACCTGACATTTCTTCAATGCCAGGATGTGGTGTATAGCTGGCTAATACCGGCCATGTTGCTCTTGGTCTACCTAGTGGACCGAGCCTGGTGATGTCATTTTTATGTCGTAGGGGGCCTTTAAACCAGAGTGCATGCTCTTGGTATGTTAATGGAATTTCAACATCCTCAAAAGGAGTGTATTCCGTTGGATGTTCCTCTACTTTGTAGAAGTGGAACACATGTGTTAATGGATTTGCTTCAGGGAAAACAATCCATGAATAGAATACCTCTGTCTGCCGATATTCATGTGCCTCTATTACAAAAATTACCCTACCACCTTTTGATGATAGGCCATTTGTTATAAGCTTTATAGTGATGGTTTTCCTTACGTTTCCTGGGATGATTATAGCATTCGGGTTGTCTTGTTGGAAACCTGTAACATTAAGACCTGGTAGGGCATTATTGCCTGCGGGTCCACCGTTCTCTTTGTTACTCATTTTGTTGACTGAAAGTTTGCAGAGCAAGTTTCAAGGAAACAAAGATAAGGTGCACAATATTTTGGAACACTGTATCCTTCAACGTTGAACAAACCAAAATCTAATACATAGGATTTTCGTCCTACTCAGTTATGGCGGATATTTTATCCTTTTACTCACTCCAGAGGTCTATTGGATATATTACGGGAAAAAATGGGTCTCTGTGAAAAGCACGACTGAGTTACGCTAGTATCTAGTATTAAATTAGTGCCTTACCAAACGTTGGGCGCCATGTAGTGTAGTTCCTATATTCCCAAAAGGCTCTGCGCATTTGGAATAATATATCCTATAGATTTGACATGGGACTGATGTTGACTAGGTCTCTATCGAATATATTAAACTTAATTGTGAGTGCCAGCTCAGAGGTCACTAGAAACTTTCTCAAATTCACAAGAAGGGATTAGTTTCTGACAACCGCTTACACATGACAACTTTGTTTCCACAAGAATAAACGTATCTTCAGAGTCATGGAAACAATAGATAGATATTTTATTCAGTCAACCGTGCATGCTTTGTTTCATCAGAGGTGCAGATAAATAGAGAGACAGGCGTTTTCAATAAAAGGATTTATTGAAGTCTTATTTCTCATGCAAAAGAAATGAACTGCTATAATCGTAATGCAGGCTGCAAAGTATAATGCGTACAGCGAGAAGAGTATTATAAAATAATACTGTAAAAGCATTGTATGGTTTCTAAGCCAGAAAAATACATACATAAATAACAATGGCTAAAAGTACTCAACTGGTGCTTCTAAAATACCCCTACCCCAATGTACCTAACCTAAGTCTAGTACGAGGGAAGAAGTAAGTGTGGTGTAGCATAGGTTTAGTTTCTTTGCCAAGAATCTATCCAAGATTTCTCTTAGGGTCTAATCAGCTCCATACCTTAGTTAAGACTGAAGAAGGTCTGGTATCTCTGACTCGGGACTCGATTTCCCAACACCCCGCAAGGGGAGCTTGGAAACACTGGAGCTGGATTCTCAGCGAGAGAAAGAACATTTTCTCGATCAGTGTGTCAGCTGGAAGGTCAGCTTCCTTCGGCACTTGCTGTAGCAAGCTGGTTCAGGCAAGTAGATAGTCGAACTGCTCCGAACCACCGTGTGTTTGGTAGAGCAAGTGAATGCATATTTATACCTTCCAGGTGCCTAGTTTGACGTAAAGTCAGGCATAATAACATCAGAAAAGAACCCCAAGGGAATGGTAATTCTTTGTAAACTCCATGAGTTCTTGGACAAATCAATATTCAAGCAAGGGGATGTCCCTGACTGCTTAAGCTGATTTTCCAAGAAATCGTTGTGACTTTTTAGTACGGGTGGAAGCAGCCATGCCTGTATTTGGACTGCATGGGCTATGTCTAAATATGGGTATGATTTCTATGCCTATATTAGGGCAATGTGAATTGTACCTATATAAGAGCATGAATCGGGAAAAATTCACTCGGATCCTAAAACGCCATAGAACAATAGGATATAGTTTTATAGAGCGCTCGATTGCTGAAGCGTTTTCACGCTAAAAGGTGAGAGAGAGGGATTGCAACAGCTATGCCCAACCTTAGAGTACTGGAAACAAGCAAGTTTTTAGTGCCTTCCTAAAAAGAACCCTATTAGACAATAATCTCATAGAGATGGGCAGCTGGATCCGCAGTTTGGCTGCAGAATGTGATAGGCTCCTACCTCCCCACCAGTCTTTATGAATTTTGGAGATACAGATGAAACACGTGTCTATGGATCTGAGGTTCCTGGTGGAAGTGTACCAGGAAAAAAGTTTCCAGAAATCCGCTGCCCCTCCGCCATATAATGTCTTATGGACCAGGCATAAGCCAGCTAATGTAGAGCTAAGTTTAGCCGCTAAATGTATAATATTAAGATAAGTTCTTGAGTTATCTGAAATTGATCTTCCCTTCACAAAACCAGACTGATACATATCTACTAAGTCTGGAATGTTGTAGTTAATCCAAAGGGTTAATAATTTAGTGAAAATCTTGGAGTCTGTATTAATCAATAAGAGAGGTTTATAATTGCTACACTGAGAAAGGTATTTGTCTTTTTTAGGGATTAGGCATAACATGACCTGAGTGAAGGGACCATGTGTACAACTAGTATTCAAAAAATTATTAACAAGCGATAGTAGCTTAGGAATTAAAAGGTGTCTAAATTGTAAATAAAAACATACAGTAAAGCCATCAAGCCCAGTGTTTTATCTTTGGGAAGCTGATTTATGGCAGTTAACAACTCTTGTTCAGATAAAGGTGTATCTAGGGAAAATAAGTCTCAATTTTTATTAGGGTCTTTGGGGATTGACGGAAAAAAGGAATCTAATTATTCAGTGGAGGGAGATGATTCTGGAGTGTATAGGTTTTTATAATAATCAGTAAAGCATTCTACAATTTTTGAATTGCTAACATGTCATACTCTGGAAGAATCAGTGATGGCAATAATCTTAGATTTCAGTTTTTTTATTTTTGGGTCATTTGCCAAAGATTTACCTGCTTTATTATGACCTCTGTACATTTTTGCATTAAATCGAAGTAGGGTACCACAAGCATCATCCCAAGATTGTTTGTTGTATTGCAACTTGGACTTAATAAGTTTACATAGCGTATCACTATTATTCGAGAAAAAATACTCATGTTCCAAGGTCTTAATCTGATTTAAGAGTTGTTTGGAATCCTTAAGAAGTTTTTTCTTGGTCCAAGCTACGTAATCAATTATAAAACCTCTTGCAGTTGTTTAAAAGCGTCCCAGACAAAATTCATCTGTGTATCTGAAAGAAGGTTGTTTATGACATATTCCTGTGTAAAGGCTGTGAATTGTTCTGTAAACTGTTGATCCAATAAACAAGAGTTATTAAATCTCCATCTACGAGTGTAGGAGAGAGGATTGGGATAGTCAAAATCAACAATAACAGGTGCAGGATCAGAAAAAAGAATTGATCCCATTTCTGCATGTGAAAAAAATTGAAGTGTATGTTGTGTAAAAAAGACATAGTCTATTGTAGAATATGACTTATGAACAGTAGGGAAAAAATTAAATTCCAAAGATCATGGTGGATCACTCTCCAGACATCAATTAATCCTCTAGAAGAAATGGTTTTGTGGAAAGTTTTATGAATTTGAGATGGAATAAATTTAGTTTGTGACTTACGGTATAAAAATGGCTCCATGAATTGATTGCAATCTCCAACAACTAATACATTTTCTGAGGCATGAGAGGAAAACATAAAAGAAAAGTAATTCCAAAAAGTTAGATCTACTCCTTTAGGCCCATATATATTGCAAATCATACATTTTGTATTATTTATAATCACTTCTAATAGAAGCAATCTTCCAGAATCATCTTTGTATTCCCTTAGCAACTGAATATTTAACGATTTATGAAACAATATAAGAACACCATTTTTGTTTTGTACAGTAGGGGAGCTGAAAACTTTCATGACCCATCATCTCTTGAAAGAGTTAAGGTCTTGTACCTTATGATGTGTTTCTTGTAACAAAGCAATTTGACAATTCAATGTCGAAAAGTGGGACAGAACTCTTTGTTTTATAACAGGGTTACGGATACCTTCAAAATTCCATGAAACCATTCGTAAGTTACTCGTTACAATAATGATAAGAAACATTTCAAGAATATAATTGTAAAAGTTTTAACATGACATAAATCAGTAGCAGAGTATAAATATGAGTTAGCATAGTAAACAAGATTTAATAGCTAACCATACATGTCCAATAAATGTAGATACTGATACATATAAATTAGATATTTAAGTAAGAGGGCTGAGAAAAGGAGAAGAAAGGAGTAAAAGAATGAATGGAATATCCAACAAGCTTACCAAGATCGATCCAGTCAAATACGAAATAGTAAAAAACAGCAAGAACCACATTAAAAAAGAAAAGCTTGCCATAGTAAGTTATAAAAAGGCAAGAAAGGAAATAAGAAAAAGAGCAGAGTTAAGAAATTGGAGAAAAAATAACAGAAAAAAAGGAGAACATAGGGGCATATCATCAACAACCGGGGATAATTATCGCTAAGCGCACTTAGCGCTAGGATAATTATCTCCGGCTATCGCTTGTTTTAATTATGGAGATAGAGCGCTATCAGCGACGCTTATCTCCAGAGCGATAAAAACAACTGAGTTAGCTGCCAAATGTGCAATTTTCGCTGGGATTCCAGCGATAATTGCACAATGTTTGGTGCTACGTTGATGATAGGGCAGTGCAGCCTTAACCATGATATCCACCTTCCATTGGATATCATGGCTAAGTCAAACTAAAAGCAGGCTTAAGAAAAGAAGCGATAACCCCAGTTAGTGCTACCTTTTTTATTGCTATGCTTGTTAGCATGCCCATTGATAATTGGAGAAATGTCGGTTATTTTGGGAAGGAACGCCCACTTTGTAGATGCAAAGGTAGGCGTGGGGGAAAAGGGTGCTAACATCCGATTATGCATGTTATCACCCTCTTGTTGATAGGGCGCAAACATTATCTTTGCTTTTCTGGCTTTTAAAGCCAAAAAAGCGGAGATAAGGCCCTTGATGATATGCCCCATAGTCTCCTCTGAGAAATGTAGTCAGAGTAGATGACAAAAACCCAAAGGACTTTAGCCATAATAATCAGAGATAGAGGGAAAATACATATGAAAGGGGGGGGACTAAAAGGACAGACACCGCTCCAATGAGCGACACCAAGAGTAAATTACTAAAATATCAACAAATAATGGAGGGACTTTAATGAGAAAGGAGCTGAACACATATAGTATGAGGGAACTTACCATAGACTAGGAGAAACAATGCAACCAGACGAAGACAGGGGCAACAGAAGTGATGTACGATGGGAACAGAGACAACATCAGACATTACACAAATGTAAAACCTGCAAAAAAAGAAAAGAGAGAAGACTATTTAGGTTTTACTAAGGTCCATTTCTTCTGATTTATGCAAATAAAAAAAGTTCTTAAGTTCTGCAAGGTCCTCAAAGGTTATTGTTCTTTCTTTATATGTGACTTTGAAAAAACAAGGGTGAATGAGGCCATAACAAGTATTCATAGAACGGAGCATAGGTCTGAGGTCTAGCTAATGGCTGTGGGTTTTTAAACATCTTGACTGAAAAAGATTTTATGACCCAACCAAAGCATCTGTTTACGTTGTTTGGCTGCAGCAAGGGTCTCCACTAAGTCCGAATATAAAAGAAAATAGCAATGATTCCTCGTGGCTTATTTGAGGTTTCTGCAATATGAGGACCAATCATGTGTGCTCTCTGGATATTAAGGTCTACATGTTTCAATGGACCGACAATTTGTGGAATATGTGTCTTTAAAAATTAGATCATGTCATTGCCTTCGGATCCTTCTGGTATACCATAAATTCTTAGGTTGTTACATCTGTGTCGCTTTTTCAAATCTGCCATCACCAGGGCTGACCAAACCAGTCATGCGCACTCTACATTTTCTCTATGTACGCTGCATGCCGTATACATCGAGAAAATGGACTACCTACAGGCGTCCGGCTGGGGCGCTGTCTGCTGCTCCGCACCAATCCCAATGCTGACATTGCAGCGTTGTGATTGGCTTAGGGGAGGGGAGGGAGGCTGCCTAGGTAAAATGAGGCAAGGAGCAGCAGGAGCTGAGGCGGCAGTGTGTGATGCGGAGGAAAGTACGTTTTTTATTTTATTTGAATTACCGTCCGCCTGCACAACCCCCCACACCCACCCATCTTGCCGGCCGTGACTGCTGTGCTGGTCCAAGGAGCACGTGCACATCAGGCCTAGGAGTAAGTGTGCATATGCAGGTCTAAGGATCATATGTATATCAGGCCTAGGAGGATATGTGCTGGTCAAAAGAGGATGCAGACAAAGGAGTGTGTTCTGGTCCAAGGAGCATGTGTGCAGTAGGCTTGAGAATGTGGGAACTAATCAAAGGAATGTGCGTGCAAGGCCAAAGAGCATATGTGCACATGGCCTAGATGAATGTGCGCTGGTCCCAGGAGACTATGTACTTCATGCTTAGTAGTGTGCATGCTAGTTCAAAGAGCATGCTTGTGCCAAGCAAGCACCTGGTCCAAGGAGAGTGTGTGCTGCAGGCCTAGCCCTGTTGTACTGTAGCTTTGTTTGCAGTCCTAGGTACAGCAGGCCCTGTAGCTTTGCGTGCAGTTACATATGGAATATGTGCTGTACTGTAGCAGTGCGTGTAGTTACAGACAGACAACTACTGTACCTATGTGTGCAATTGAAGGCAGAACGTGTGCTGTATTTTAGCCCTGTGTGCATTTACAAGTAGAGCATGTATTGTAGCCTTGTACGTAGTTATAGGTAGAGCTTGTGCTGTAGTACTTATGCATGCAGCTACGGGTGCAATACGTACTGTAGCTGTGCATGCAGTTGCAGGCAGACTACATTCTGTAATGTCAGGCATGCAGACATGTGTGGTACTGTAGCTGTACTATATATATTGTGCAATTATAGGTAGAGCATGTACTGAAGTTCTGCATGTAGTTACGGCTTGAACATTTGTATGTAGTTTTAGTTACATGTTGAAAACATGCTGTATGTAGTTTAGGTTTGCAAGCAGTTACAGGTTGTATGTATTTACGTGGTTACACGTAGACTTTTGTATATTGTAGGGCTGCATGTGCTGGCTTGTGCTGTGTATAATGTGCTGTATGCTGTAGCTTTCCAGACATTTACCCCCTTCCCCCATACAAATATACTTTGAACTTGTGGTATGTGTGCTGTTTCTCTGCATGTAGTCACAGGTTGGATGTGTGCTGGACTATAGCTCTGCATGTCATTACACTTTGAACTTGTGCACCCATCTCCAGGTTGAGCAAGTGCAGTAGCGCAGCTCTGTAATTGGGTACAGATTAAATTTGCTATGCTTGTGATTCAACTTTAAATCTTGCATAGCACGTATGCTGCACTTGCCCTGTATAGGTAGAACATATGCATTGCAGCTGTATATCTGGTTTTAAGCTGTGTTTTATATGTGCATGTAAAACTGAATGTGTACAAGGGCCATGTGTACACTGTTATGAGCCTGCTTTGTTCTGTGTGAGCAAAGATGTATAAGAGCACCACGGGATGCTGCCACATGCTGCTAAGGTATATCAGAGCGCACAACAGTGCAGCAGGAGCATGCCGCGTCATAGGAGCACAGGAGGAGATGGTGGGATTTGTTCATGCCACGAACACTTATGTGTGTTCTTCTTAGAGTAGCTTTTTACCAGTCAGTTACCAGGAAATGGTGAGTGATTGGTGATGGTAGGCTTGCGGCTTCAAATATTTATCAAGAGCTGAGGGAGAGTAGATATAAGGAGGAACTGGATGAGGTTTGTAGCATTAGAACTTCTATGGAAATAAGGTATAACTTGTTATAGTGATGGTTGTTCTTGGAGGATAGTACCCTGCGTAGGAACCCTGCGCCGTCCTTCTCAGGTAACAGGCCTACAGACCACATTCACTCTCCACCGCCTAACGACAGCATAGGCTTAGTCTGTCATATCCCAGTGATCAGGGCTTGCAACTGAATTTTCGTGCTTCGCGTGCACTCTCTCCATTATTGGTCAGTCGCGCACCTTCTTGTATGTACCTTGGGATTTTGGCTTTTGGTCTGATGTCTGTTTGTACACATCTGCGGCCAAACGGACTTCCCGGGCACAGGGCACAGATGGAAACATGCCTCGTGAATCTCACACCCACCCTTGCACCATGGCAACCCCGGTCACACAGAACAGCAACAAACCTTTAATTTCACAGATAATGTGAACCGGCTGCATGTCATGTTCTGATGAGCCAGTTAAAATGTCATGGAGTAAACCACATTAAATCTAACACAACAGGGATTTCTTTATACTCCTGTTTTTGCATTCTTTGATTATTTTTTGTTTAGAGTGAGTCGGCCGTGTGGAATCTTGTTGCTAGAATGTTCAAAGTAAAAATGTAGAACTGTGTTTATACACTTTCGATGCACCTTCATCCTGACTATTTGGACCTTCTGCATTCTCATCACTTAGGGTTATTTGGTGCAGGAATAGGGTGGTCGTGTACCAGGAATCACAAGTTGGCCCCATAATTAAAATTAATTTGTGGACCCATTTCCACATGTTAATCTGGATTATGGGCCTAATAACGAACACTTTTTATTTTCCCATTTCAGTCCTATCAAGTTTCCCAGGTCCATGCATGAAGAGCTGCTCCAGTCCTGGTCTTTCAATTCTGCGACTTCCAATCTTGTTTGTTGCAATTATGAAATAGGACTACAAGTCTCAGAATTCAAAGAAAAACCTGAACTGAATCTACAGAGTGCGCATGGACCTTGTAACGTTGGCAGAGATACCACTTACCACCCTCTGAAAGCAGTTAATAAATGGAATTGTGTGGATTTAAGCAGACCAGGGGAATGGGGGCGAGGAGTTGGTTAGGTGACCTGGGGCTGCAGAGGCATGTGAGGAGTAGGGGGCATTGCTGGGGAGGACAGGTGGGCACACTGCTTTGCTTCTGCTCATATCTCCGGGCCCCCTTCCGCTGCAGTTTTACTGAGTGAAGGTCTGGATCCGGTAAAACCCGGGACATTTTTACTGACATCAGAACACTGCCAAAATAGGGTGAGGTATGCATGCAGCACTCACATGAATACTGCTCACATAAGGTGCTATGTGCATGCAGCATTGCTGCACTTTTCACCACAGCCATCTCCCTTGAAGTCAGCAATTTGTTGCACCTGCACACACGCGATTTAATCCCACAGTGAATGCAGTCTGCACAGAGTTGCTCAATTAATTCACGCAAACACATTTTAACGCGTAAGAGGCAGAGCGAGCTGAGTATCAGACCTGACATCATACATATGAGCACCACACTATCATGGGCATTTTCTCTTGGTTGTCACCTCTTTCTCAAATTTGCTTGAAAATGCACCATTTGCCAACTCTTTTTTCAAAACTTTCACGGGAGAACCTCTCCGAAAACCCAGTAGGTGGTTCGGGCTCGCTCGCTACGCTTGCTCGCCACAGTGCAGTACAACAATTGTTTTATGCCTCACCACTTTTAAATGTCACCACTCACCACTGCTCCACGGATTATGGGAGATGCAAGGCACCATCTCAACCCTGCCTCATCCTGTGGTTGTGGAAAGGAATCAATACTATGGGCGCTAAGGATTGCTTCACAGGCCCTTGCTTTAAACATAGTTTGGAGAGCCCCGGTACTGCACCGTCAACAAGCGTTGCCATGGGGCTACTCCAAGGGGTAAGTTCACCTATCCGCCATGGCTCTTCTTCAGTGCCTTGCCCCTGGGCCAACCCAGCTCTCCCCTTGGTCATCTGAGAAAATAATTCCAAGACCTTGCCTTCAGTTTGAGAGAGTCTCTGCAAGATTGGGTCCAGCTTGCTATTCAGTAATGTCTTTAAGTGCCTAATGAAAAGAGTCCAGTGAATAGAGTCCATCTCCTCTCCCAAAGAAATAGAGATAGGATGGGCTGCCAGAAAAATCTCTACAGTGGGTTGTGTAGTAACACAGACCTTACTGTTTTGTTTCTGCCTGGGACTAGTGGCTGATGCGAATGAGGGAAAAAATTTATCCAATCCGGGGTTGACCCCGAAGTGGTCTTACTTGCTCTCCCCCAGCTGCCCTCTATCATGGGAAAGACCCTGTCAAACTACTACAGGTAGGTCATCCAGCGGGTGGGGCATTAAGTGTATCATTGCCAGCGATAGTCTCCCCTCCACCAGTTCTGTTTTAGACACAGTCCCTACATCCCAATGAAGAAAACCCTCTATGGACAACACGAAGTGAGCAGCAGGCAGAGTTTTTGTGGGAGGGCCTTTCTTTCTGCCCATGTTTGCAACACGCTTCAACACCATAAAGGCCGATTTACTACCTCGTGGAATTGATAGTCATCAAATACAGAAAGTCAGGGACCTCAATAGGACACACAGTGATCAAGAAAGAACTCACTAATTCCAATAAAAACATAAAGTACCTTGCTCTTGACCTCCTTGTGGATAAAATGTCTCTGAGCCCCAGGTAGTAGATACAATGCCTCTCAACTGCCATGTAACAAACAGGCCAAGAGGGATTTCCCCGCCTCCTCCTGCTGCTGACAAATGCAGAAGGACCTGCTCCAGGGCCGGTCTTACGACCCATGCACGTACTGTGTGTTGGAGCCCAAGCGCAGTTAAAGGCACTGCCAGGCGCAAGCAGTGAGGTGAGGTGTGCAGCGATTGCCGCGGGTGTCACTGGGGCCTGAAGTCTCCTGCCCCTCCACCTCCGCAGAATACACGCATCCCGCACAGCGGGAGCCGAAGCCACACTTGAAGGTGCCTCCAGGTGCAAGTAGTGATGTGAGGTGTGCGGCGGTTGCTGCCGGCATCGCTGGGGCCTTGAGTCTCCTGGCCTCCTCCTCCACAGAAAACTGGGGTCCCTCTATTGCTGATATCTCCATGTAGCACTCTAGGGCATCTTGTGACGTGGTCCCTTGGCCCACCACACGAGTAGGATACTGTTGTTATTGAGAGGCATGTAGGAACTTTGGGTGGAATGAGATTGTTGTATCCACACAGATTCCAGAAATTTCCCACACAGATATGTGAGGGAAATAAGTATTTTTAGCCAGGTCCTGAGGTTTATAAAGACCTCTATGTAAGAAAACTTGGTGGAAGCAATGCAAGTCCGTAGGAAACTGGCTCTATATATCCTACACTGAAATGAAGTAAAGTGTGTATAGACTCCAGGTGACCCCAGAGGTAGGCAGACATTAAAGTTAAATAGAACCTTACTCTCTATTTGTGGTACAGTGGTCGAGCAATAAGGCAGTATCAGAGGACAGTGTTAAGCATTTGATGTACACACTCAGCAAATAAATTCACACACTCAAGAACTGAACTCTAGGCTAATAATTTTTGTATGAAAACTATACTGTTGTTTTATTTTTAGAAAGAAGCAAGCCTGGCACAGGTAGGCATTAAATACTTTTCAGTAATAAGTTGCTGAATGTAGAACAGTTTGAAAATGCAATACAATGTGTACTTTGTTTGATTTATAAGGGATGCAGTATGTTGCAACACTTAGCAAATACAGTGGATTTAAATGAATAGGCTTTTTCAGTAAATTACAGGTAAGTTACTTTTTACGTTACTTTTCTAACTCAGTGCTGGATACCTAGATTCAGCACTGGGACATTTCCTGAAAACAGGTAAGTAAATACGTTTTGGTTATTTGTGCAATTTTTAAAGAATATTTTTAGATTTTAAAACTCCACACGGAAACGTTTTGGAAGAAAATTCTCAATGTTATCCTCTGGAGGAAAAACAGGTTATCGGTTCACAGGTGAGGTATCGACTGTGGGAGTTAAGGTTCTGGGTTTAGACTCAGGGATCTCTGAGGGTCAGTGATACACTCTGGTTGTACCCTCAGCGGCACTAGGACGGCCGGGTGCAGTGTGTTGAGGCCCAATGTTATCCATAGGGGGATGGGGGCCACCGGTTGGCGGATGCTGGCAAGCAGGCCACTGGGTTGTGAGAGCAGAAGCTCCTAGGGTTTAGGTCAGGGCAAGTAGCACAACAAGTGCACCCTCAGCGGCACTGAGGCGGCCAGGTGCAGAGTGCTGTTTCGAAGCCGGGCGCCCTTGCAAAAGCACTGCAGGCAGAGAGATGAAGGACTTCTGGGTGCGACCACCACTTCGAGAGGTAAGTTGGGAAGTTAAGGGCTGGTTAGGCACTGTTGGTTTGGGCACACAAGGTCGTGGGGCATCGGGTGCTGTGATGCCTTTCGGGTTTGGATCTTCTTACCAGCACCGGGTCGCCGTCAGGAGGTCCTTCAGGATTTAGGCTGCAGGCATCGACTGGAAGCTTGAGGTAGGTCAGGGGGCGTTGGATCTCGGGTCAGGATTTCTGGGGTGACCTTCTCGTGGTGTTATTCCACTCAAGCTCAGGCCGGGTTCGGGGGGTGCAGAGTGGGCTGGATTTGCGGTCCCTGGCTGCTGCCAGAGATTGCAGTTGAACAAATCCTGTGTTCATGGGAGAAGCAGTCTTTGGAAGTGAAGGCAGGCAGGTCCTCCTTGGTTTTCAAGGTTGCAAGGTTGCCGGCTGCAGGACACACCAGTGTTTAGCAGGAGCAGGTTCGAGGGGAGACAGGCCTGTAGGGCTGAGGCCAAGTCAGTGGGCGTCTTCCTCTAGTTAGCTGGCTGCACAGCTGTCCGCTCCTTCTTCTTCTTTTCTTCTTGTCATTTCTGGATCTGAGGAAGCAAGGTTCAGGGTGCTCCCTAAATACTAGATTTAGGGGTGTTACAAGTAGGTAAGGGAGAGGGTTAATGGGTCCCTTTCCTGGGGTGGGTTCACCCCCTATCGTGCCACCCTCCGGTGGGAGGGAGGCAAGAGTGCCACCATCCGGTGGGAGGGAGGCGGGAGCACCACCCTCCGGTGGGAGGGAGGCAGGAGCCTATCCCTGTTTGGGTAGGTCCCCACCTCCTCAAGATGGTGGGGACTCAGAGTTGTGCTTTACCTTGCCTCCCCCACCTGAGGGGTGGAGTTGGCAGAGGTGGGCACACCTCTTTCCCTCACTTGTTTGTCCTGCTGGTTCTCCCACCCAAAGTGGGGGGTAGAACTAGTGGGGATCAGTTGTTGAAAGCAGCACATGGTCTGGAGAGGCTCACAAAGGCAGCGTGCCTTTGAAGCTTCCCCTTTGTGAACCCTGCCCATCCTGGGAGGGAAGGCTTGGCATGTCTGTTGGTGGCAGCCTAAGCAGCCACTCAGTCGGGTCACTAGAAGTTGGTCGAGTTTCAGGGGGCATCTCTAAGATGCCCTCTGTTGCGCATTTTACATTAGATCCCACACTGGCATACTCTTAATGGCAGCACTGCACTTACAATGCCCAAGAATGGACTTGGGTACAGGTGCATGAGCCCTGTTGGAGTACAGGGCTCATGCACCTGTACCCTCACCTCTGGTATAGTGCTTCCTGCCAGAGGGGTGACTGATCTATGCCAGGGCAGTGGTTTGTGGGCATGGTACACAGAGATGTGTGTCATGCCGACTCTTCACTTTGTTCTGCACCAAGACATGCAGCCTGCAAAGGCAGTGTGTATGTGTGTCAGGGTACAGGACCTATAAGGGTGGCAAAATAAGTGCTGCAGCCTTTGGTCACAGTGACCAGGGTATCTGTGGCAGAATTTACATATGGCTAAAGATGCCAATTGGGTTTAAGCTTCAATGCAGTTTTAGGGAAGGAACATAAGCCCTTTGTACCTGATTAGCCAGAGCCCAGGGCGCATTCAGTCAAAGAACATCAGCAATTCAGCAAAAAGTGGGGGCATACCATGCAAGAAAGATGGCACTTTCTTGCAAAGTCGTCCCACTATGGATTTCCACAGGTATCTAGTTTTAACAAATATGCAGGTTTACTGAGTTCATGAGGGGCCGTCTTAGTGAAGAACCAAAATCGACGGGTACCGACATTGCAAAAAAAGGGCCCGTTTCAGAGGAAAAATGAGATGTGTCCATGTTGTGTTGTGAGCCCTTTCTTTTCACTGGCACTAGGGCTATCCACACAGGTGAGGTAGTATTTTTATTGGGAGACTTGAGGGGATTCTGGGTGCTAGGACATTTGTGGCTCCTGAAAGAACTAAGACGTTTTTGTCACATAAATGTGAGGAATATGTGTGTTTTGGTCCATGTTTGAGGTTTGCAAGGACTTAGTTAAGAAACGGTGACTAAAGCCATGCAAGGAACCTCACTGTGTATTGCCCTTCATTTTTACTTTTCAAAAATTTGCTAGTTGCTGTATTTATCTAGGTGCCACCTGAGCTAGGGTCCATAATCCACAGCTACCCATATGTGATGTGTTCATGTTGAATTATAGGTACTTTCCTGTCATGGGCACTAGGCCTACCCACACAAGTGATGTGCCATTTTTGGAAGACTTGTAAGAATGCTGGGTGGTAGGAAATGTGTGGCTCCCGGCAGATTCCAGATTTTCTCACAGAAAGGTGAGAAAATATGTGTTTTTATTTTAAGTTTGAGGTTTTCAAGAAGTTGTAAGTAATAAAACATGAGCCATTGAGGTCATCCTACCCTGGATTCCCCAGTTTGACCAGTTTTTAAAAATGTGTAAGTTTGCTAAGTTTCCCCAGGTGCTGGCTGAGCTATGGCCCAGGATCCACAGCACCTATATTGCAAAAAGGGTCAGTGTCCAGTCTTCTCCTGCACTCAGTCTTCTTCTTTGCCACCCAGGTCTTTCTGTTATTTCTGGTGTGGGTCCTCCTCCTGGTTCTGTTCCAACTCATCCTTTTCTGGTTTGTTTTGATGATTCTGATTCTCATCCTGGCCATGGTACAACTAGTTCTAATCACACTGATACTAGTTTCTTGAATCTGGTGCTCTTGGTTTTAGTTCTTCCAGGCACTTGTCTTCCAGGCCCTGCTTCTTGCAAGCACTTGTATTCTGATTCTGCTACTACTGATCCTCATCCTGATCTTCCTGGCCTACTGGGCCTTTCTCATCCTAACCCTGTTTCTCCTACATCTGACAAGCCTACTCTTCCTAGTTTGTGTCATCCTGATTTTCCTTGTCCTGGCCACTGTCTTCCTGTTCCTTGAGGTACTGCATCCATGGTTATCCTTATTAGGTCTACTTGGGCTGGGCTTGTACATTTTGGTCCAGTCTGGTCCCATTGGTCTATGTGTCCTGGTCCCCTCAATCATTACCAGCCTGGTCCTGATACCCCAGTTCCCACTCCTCCTGCTCCACTTGGTCCTTTGGGTCCCAATACCCTTGGTTGTGACTAAGCATGAGCGCAAAATCCGCTCCGATCGCGGATTTTGCGGATTTTCTGCGAATCCGCGATCCGCGAACTCTCGCGGATTTACCGAAAATCCGCAATCCGCGATCGGAGCGGATTTTGCGGTCAAAAGTTCAGGCGAGCCTAATTAACGATGGCGCCGGCAAGCTGCCAGCGCCATCCTGCAATAGTTACTTAATTAGCTTCAACAGGAAGCTCTAATAGATAAGATACAGCAGGGGCTCGAGCGCCTGCTTTATTTTAACAGTTGGAGCTTCCTGTTGAAGCTAATTAAGTAACTATTGCAGGATGGCGCTGGCAGCTTGCCGGCGCCATCGTAAATTATTTCAACGCTGGTGTCTTTACTCTTCTTGAATAAATATGAAGGGCAGGGTTCATTCGGGCACGACGGTCCTGGCACAAAAAAATAAACCTCAACAGGAAACACTTGCAGATATCAATAAAGCATGTGCCCTAGTTGAAGCTTAAATTCAGTGACTCATTCATCAGCCCAAAAATTAATCTGCTGCTCTGATCGGTCTCTGCCCTTTTATACACACAAGAGGCATGCTCGCATGGACGCCCCGTCCGTTTGGCCCCGCCCACACACTCGAGGTGTGCACCGTCTTCCCGCCATTTACCCACTATGATGGACATTTCACTCAAGGGACCCCTGCGCACTTCGGCGCGATTGCATAGTAACACACACTTGGTCGCTGGAACTAGTTGAAGCGCAAATGCAGTGACTCATTCATCAGCCCAAAAAAAATCGTGAGCGTTGGGAGGCTGGGCAGATGTGCCTTCTTCCCAAATATACCATCGATAATCCGCTGTGATGCTGCTCTGATCGGTCTCTGACCTTTTAGACACACAAGAGGCATGTGCGCTCGCGTGGAAGCCCCGTCCGTTTGGCCCCGCCCACACACTCGATGAAGCCCCGCCCCCAAATCCGCAAATCCGCTAAATCCGCGGATTTTGCGGATCCACGATCCGTGGATCCGCTTAATCCGCGAATCGTGGATCCGCAAAATCCGCCCATGCTTAGTTGTGACCCCTATGGCCCACTTAGCCCTGTTTTTGTCTGTCTTATTCTGATCCTCCTGGCCCCCGAATCCTCTCATGTTTGGTCCCGGGTCTTAATAGCATCTGGATCTGGCACTCCTACTCTTCTTGTTTAAGTCATTCTGATTCTCCTTGTACTGGTCCCTGTCTTCATGGTCGTCCAGGTTTTGCATCAACAGACGTGGTCCTTCTTATTAGATCCATTTGGACTGGGCTTGTACATTCTGGTTCCGTCCGGTCCCATTGTTCTATGTGTACTGGTCCTCCCGGATCCTTACGAGCCTAGTCCTGATACCCCAGTTCCCCCTTCTCCTGCTCCACTTGGCACTTCAGTTCCTAGCCTGCTTTGTTGCGTCCCATCGGGTCCTCCTAGCCCTGTTTCTTGTCCTGCTTATTCTGATCCTTATAGTCCACCTAATCCTTCCCAATCTTGTCCCTAGTCCTAATGGCTCTAGTCCACCTGCTCCTGGCCAAACCAGTTCTCTTAGCCATGGTCCTTCTGCTCCTTGTCATACGGATTATGCACTACCTTCTCCACTTAGTCTTGATCCTCCTTGTTCAGTGGATCCTGTTCTTAACCACCTGCCTTTGTCATCCTAACTCTTCTCATCCAGGCCCTCCTGGTACTTCTTTTCCCTCTTGTCCTAGTCCGCCTTCTCGTGGTATTCCTGGTCCTGATTTTCCTGTGTCTCTGTGACTTGAACTTCCTTTTCCTCTTGATTGTGGCCCCAGTTGTCCTTCTTGCGCTTATCCTCTTAGCTCTTGTCCTGCTGGTTTGGTTGCCTCACCATCCTCTTCTGATTTTAAAATCCTGGTTGCCCTAGTCTTCCTCAATGTCAGTCTGTTTTCTCTAGCAGTGACCTTCCTTCTCTTGGTTCTCAGTTTGTGTTCTTTTCCTGATCTTGTGCCCACAAAACGTCCTCCTTTTGTTTCTGGTAATCCTTGTTTTGTTCTTTGTATGCCCAATCCTCTTGCTTCTGTTCCTTCTTTCTATCCTAGTCCTATAAGACCTACTTATCCTAGCTCTTCCTTTTCTTTCCTGATCCTCTAGACCCTTGTCCCCTTGATCCTTCTCAGCTCTGCTCATCTGATTCCTAGTACATCAGTTCCTAATCCTACTGGTCCTCTCGGTCCACCTGGCCACCTGTGTTCTGGTTCCTTAGGCCCTGCCGTCTTAGCCATTATATTCCTGGTTTGATTCATCGTGATCCTCCTAGCTCTGTGTCTTGTCCAAGATGTCCTTCTGGCACTGCTCCTAATGGTCTAGGAGCTCCTGGTCCTGCTTCACTTTGCCTAGGTCTTTCTGAGCCTCATCATGTTTGTCCTTGTCCTCCTGAGCATCCAGGTCAAGTCTCTTTAGTCTTCCTGGCTGTTCTGGTTCCCCTGATCTTCTTCACCCTGGTTTTGTTGTCCCTAGGTCCTGATATGCTCCAAATGACACTCTAGAGACTGGCCCTACAGTCATGATCCCCATGGAGCCTTCTAATCCTCCTTGCTCTGCCCCTCTCATCTTCCTTCCTCATTCCGGTCCCAAATTGTATTTGTACTTACTTTAAAAACCTCACACATGTTGCATCACCATTACAATATGTCCACCACCCTCCCATTTTCTTTATGGCTGGCTAAATAAAAACCTTGTATATACTATTTATCAGGCAGATGGTCAAATTGTACATCATCTTTGCTATTTAGCCTGTGGCCAGCTAAACAGCAGAGATATTGTACTATTTTTTGCTGGCTGCTGAGTAAATAGCAGAGATTATAAAATATTTTACCAGCAGCCCTGTAAATAGCCCCTCCCTTCCTAGTAAGGACAAGACTGTGGCACATCTAGTTTCAACCTTAGCGCACCATGGACAAAGGCCAGCCCAGCATACTGTCAATCTGTGCAGCCTTTTTGGGAGTTCCGATAAGATGTAGGCAGTCATGCACAGCAACACAGTCATTCAGTGACAGCTGATAATGCAGCTACTGGGAGTCTGCTGTCTGAAAAAGCTTTTCTAATGCTTACTCAAGGCAGATTACAACAGAGTCATGTCACATGTGATGTTTCTGACCTGTGATGCCTTCGACTCCTACACAATTTTGTTAACACTGCAGGCTGGGCTGAGTCATGTGTTGGCAAAATTCTCCATCGCCGTGCCATCTGTTTGTCAGTACAGCTGCCAATTTTACTCCATTGTGTACACTGCTCAGCGGTATAACAAAACCTTAGGGGGCCCCCCTGCAATGTAGTGCAAGCGGGCCCCCTTATTCTATCACCCTAACACCCGCTGGCTTAAAGTACCTCACCCTCATAACCTACCTCAAAGCTAGCAGCAGAATTTTCACTGATACAAAAGGCTTCAAGGAAATCAACAAGTTCTGTAGTCAGGGAGATATTAGGGTATATAAAAACTCGTTTTGAGTGTTATTGACTCACAAAATGGAACCATAGGGGAAACATTGGAAATGCTTGGTGACATGAAGGGATCCCAGGGCACAAGTTAGCAGTGAGCAAAAATGATGCCTTTGTGCTACTGAGAATTCCATTTGCATTGCACCAATGGACCATGTTACCGGTCATTTTAATCTCTCACATTTCTCACTCAATCTTTCCCAGCCAGTCTCTCATCTTTAGCCCTTATTCTTTCATCACCTTTTCTGCTTTGAACAGTTCACCTGATCTATTATTCTTCCAGCACTGCTACCCTTCTCCAGCATAATTTGGGCTCCCTCTGACAAGCACTGATGTCATTTACCTTTGTCATTCTTATGTATATCATTCTCAGTTTCCCTTCTCCCCCTTCCTGTTCTTTTCTCTCTCCCATTCCTCTTAAGTCCACTTCTGTCTTCCCGTTTCATCAATTTATTTGAGTTTTCTCTTCAAACACAATAATATGTCCTTCATTCCCATACTGCTGCCATGATCCCTCACACTTCCCCTACTGGCTCTGACAATTCATCCCTCTACTCTATTCCTCCTTTGCACCTCAGTCTCTCATTAGTTCACTATATCTCTTCCAATTTGCTGCCTACCTTCAACTATGATTCTCTCATTCTCTAAACTATACCTTTAACTTTTCGCACTCTCCTCTATCTCTCCGCCCTCATATTTACCTTCAACTTGAACACACCTCATTCTCTAACATCTATACTACCTCTCCCTCTCACATTTAATTTTACCTTTGACCACTAAATATCTCTCTTCAGTTCATCCCTTACTTTCCACTTTCTTCATAGCATTCTCTCACTATCACCTCTTAATGCTACTCTCAGAACTGTCTCTGATTTGCGTGCTTCTGCATCCCCAGATTCCAAAGTATCTTCTTCGTTACTCCTTTCGCATATTTCCAAACCTCTATCACACTTATTTCCTTCACAGATACCACTCTCATTCCCATGCACCTACTTACTTCTTGTTTCTGTCTTAATTTCATTACTCAGAATTTTTATTTCAGCTCACTCAACTTCAGCTTCTCTTACTACTCACCCTTTTCAAATCCACATTTTACCCTTGTGTCATCTCTCTTTTGCATTCCATACCTTCACTCATTCTGTAACATTCATGCATATTCAGTCTAAGCTCCTTACCTCTGTGCAATGTATATCGCTCTCCCTTTCGTGTTTACCACCCACTCTTGCACAGTCTTTCCCTCATGGTCTCAGACTCCTGCCCATGCCCTTTGCCATTGTTCAGCCTTTGGTCTTACTCTTTCTCTTTTTCTGCCCTTACTTTCTTTATTTTTAACTCATTTTTTCTTTTCCAGTCAGTTTATTTTTTATGAGTGTTTTTGTCCCCTTCATTTTGCTTTCCAATTTCTTATCCATCTTGTATTTCTTAGTTATTATCCCCATTCTTATATCTTTTTTGCTTTTCCTTTATCACATGATTTCTTTCTCTTGTGTTATCCCCATTCCTTTCATTCTCTTCCATTCTTTTTCTTTTTCAACCCCTCACTTTTCATTTTCCCATTCGTTGTCTCTCCCTTTGCTTCCACTTGATTGTTCCTTTTCCTTCACTGTTCCTTGTATTCTCTCTTCTTTCTTTTAACTTTTATTGTCCTAGCATTTCTATATCACCATGCTTGACTCCTAACTCCTACACCCTCAATTTTGTCAAAACTTCTCCACTATGGGTTATTTATGACCCTCAGCCTAAGTGTATAAGATTGTTTTCAAAACTTGGAATAGGATGCAATAGCCAAAGCCGCAATAGAGTAAAATTCTTACTCAAACAAAAGGTACAGCATCAACAGGAGCTGTTCAAGTTCCTCACACACACACACAAAAGCTGTCTGAGGTAGCAGCAGTGCAACCGTCATTCACAATACCACAGCAGGTACTATGCTGGTAGCAGCATTGTAAAGGAGAGGAAATGTCCTCATGCAGGTTATGCACAAGCAGCACCATTGTAAGTTTTCTTCACACAATGGAGGAATAGCACAGCAAAGTACTACAAGCGTTCCTGATGCAAAATAGGCATAGCAGAGGCAACTTCTGTGCAAGCTTCCGTCACCGAAAGAACAGGCATGCCACAAGCAACAGCACGGCAAACTTTCCTCGAACAGACAAGGTGCAGCATGAATATCAGCATTCAAATCGCTATCACATCAGTGCCTCATTGTGAGCATTAGTGCAAGCCTCTCTAGAAAAACAGGTCCAGCATGGACAGCAGATGTGAAAGCTTCTCTCGCACTAAACATGAAAAATATGAGCATCAGATGTAGAGGTCTCCCTCAAGAAACAGATACAGAACAGGAAACATGAGTACTGCAAACATCCCTTACAACAGCGATACACCATGGGAAACTCGAAGCAATGACAGCCACCTTCATTAGAGTGGTACTGTAGTGGCAGCAGCTGTGCATGCATCTCTCACCCAAAATGGTAAAACACCACAGCAGCGGAGCAAGACTATGTGAGAAAACATGTGATGAAGTATGTAGGGATAGGTGTGCACTGGTGCCAACATGTCACATGCAAGACCAGCAGTCATTCCTGCCATTTTTTCCAAAAGCACGGTGCAAACAAAGACTTCTGAGCCAAGCTAAACACAAAACTACAAGTTCCAGAATGCACAGTGATCTTGGATAAAAATTTAGAATCAGCTGAGGTTTCTCATATGATCGCAGGAAAGTGTGGGTGTAAGTGAAAACATATGTCAAATTTGCCAGGCACGAATAGTAAAATGTGATCATATATACAACCTCAGTGTGCTATCAGGTGCATTTGGGTTATGCATTTAGGAAGCATTTTTTGTTAATCCTGTAGCTTTCAGAGTTTTAAAATATAGGTTTTAGAGATACCTGCAGGATCAAATATGCTTTTTAAAGATATTTTCTTTTTATCAATGAATTTATCCAATTCATAGTATGGTGCATGCCTGGGTTCCATTTCACTATGTGTTTTTTGCTATCTGTATATTATTTTCATCCGTTCCGGCTCTTTAAATGAAAATGAAAAACTTAGTTTGGAGAGTTCATAATGATCTAGGTAAAGAGGTAAATCAGGGGATTCTGCGCCATGGAAAATGAAATATGGATGGGTGATTTGCACTGTGTCTCACTTTCTGAATCCAAGGCAGATCACACAAACTACCAGAGTTGGATTTCGCATTAGAGGCACACAGTATGGCAATCTTTGTTGGCACTCCGCCCTACTGCCCATGATCTGCTTCTCCGTGGATTCCCTCACTACCTTCTTCTATCAGTACACCACATAACCCCAAAGCATTGTGTCAGAGCACGATTTATGTCACACACACATAGTACCCAGAGACAATAAATCATACAAATGTATAAATCAATGTTAGGAAATGTTACATACGACAATGTGAGCAGCAAGATTTAAGAATAATGTAATCCTTACTGATAGGCTTTAAGGCCACATATATCATGCATCCAAAGAATCGGGCTGTTAGAGACCAGTAAAATGCTTTTTGGTATGTATGAATTCCAATTTGCGCTTTAGAAACATGTTACCGAATTGCAATTTGGAATTGCAAATACATACTGAGTCGGTTTTATTAAGGGGTGTGTTCAGGGCGTCCCTTCCTAATATTAAATCACAGCGGTATGTATGAATGTTTTACGACTGAAATGAAGTTGCAAAAGAAGAGAAGAAGGGAGATAGATAGTGGAAAAAGAGAGAAAGAGAAGGAGCAGCAGGAGCGTAACGGAGCCCCCCGCAGCCCCAGCTGTGCAGGGGGCCCCTGCACCTTAGAGGTCAGAGGGGGACCCCTAAATATCTGTTTGACGAGATAAAAACAAAGCTACAGAGCCCGGCCAGGGGCCTATCATTAGTGGCAGAGGTGAATAGAAAAAAAATAATTCACTGAAGGGTGCCTTTCATTCGAAAGCGAGGGGCTCTTGGAGGGTTAAAATATGTTCACTCTGGAGAAGTGTGGCTCAGGGGTTAGAGGCAGCAGACCCGGAAGCTGAGATTGGTCCTGGACCAGGGTTCAATTCCCCGCCTCGGCGGGGTCTTGGGCTAAAAATTCCACGGACTCGATAATTCTCGCCCCGGTGCCTCCTCGACTCACGGGTTCACACTCTGCGACTCTGGGCAATAGCTTGCTTAATCTCCACAACGGCCCCTCGCGGCGGGATGCCTGACTTTCACCTTGTGGATACCCTGCTATCTCACAGGGGAATACCAGGAAGGGTTCCCTAAGCAAGCGCCGGGAAACCCACTGCGGGTAGCTGCGCGCTATATAAGCTCAACTACATTTACACATTTTCCTTCTGCACTTCCAGTCTGTCCATACAGGGCCTCTGTGTCTTTAACCCCTTCCAAGCTCATGACGGAACGGTTCCGTCATCAGCGTCGGTGCTCCGGTGCTGATGACGGAACATTTCCGTCATGAGCCAATACGGTTTTAAACCCTTCAGCACTGCAGCGAAATTCGCGCAGCACTGAAGGGGTTAAGACAGGTCAGAGGACAGGGGAGACAAAGCAGCCTGCGAAAATCTTTATGTGCCCCACATTTTTCAAGGCACAATAATAACAGAAAACTAACTCTGGTGAATAATGTACTTGCGGGATAGAGCTGTTTTTAGGTCATGCCTGAGTCAGCACACATGCGCTGCTCTGCAAGGCTTTATGTAAAGCCTCAAACTCTGACCACATGCTCGTGCATGTGCTTTTTGGTCACAGGCTATTGGCCTTTGCGTGCGTCTTTCTAAGAAAGACAGCATGCAATTGGGCAAAGGCGGGTGCATGTCCCACCTTTGCATCCACCCAGGCCCAGGGATTGTGAGATCGGGCAGCCGCGCCATCTGTTTCCAATTATCGGGCCCGCTTCCTGCATTCCCGTTAATTGGAAACAGATTGCGCTCGTGCTGGCCCTAGCTTCCTTCTCCCTTTCAGAGCTCTAGTTTCTGTTGAACCGAGTGGACGCAGCCATCCCAATCCATACATTAAAGTCCCCTTCCAATGTACCTCCCTTGCCCCATCTTGACTCTTCTTTTCATGCTCAAGCACCTCATAGCACTTCAAAGTAGATAGCAAATGGCATGCAGGCACTACATAAAACACCAAAAACCACTGCTCCGAGGCGGATGAAGAGTGACGTGAAATGCAGAACAGGAATACCTGAGCATATACTAAGGTGTGTGATGATAGTATTCTGTGGGATTGAAGAAAGAAGAGACTAAAATTAGTGATGACCTAGTTCAATGTCACGATCTCAAGCCTGTACTTCTATACCTCTTTGCTGAGAATGTTAGACTGGTGCGAAATAAAAGGTTTGCTTGAAACTTTATGAAAAAACAAATAAAAATTATTTTTTTTAAAAGACACACAAGGCAGTCCCCAGCATGACACCTTAATATAGATCAAGTTACCAAAAGGACTTAATACATTTCCGTAAGCCTACCGAGCCACAATAAAAATGTGAGTTTTAACCTTGAGATACTGCAAGTGCAGCCTCGGTGGCTATTGCCACGCGCGCGGCTGCTGGGGTGAGTCATTAGCCATTGCCTTGTGACGTCCACGCCCAACGGAAGCTGCAGGCAGTCTTGGGCTTGCGAGGCCGAGGCCCTCAAGCAATCACTGCATGTGCAAGCCCTTCCTTGCTGGAGGTGAAAGGCCAGCACACAGGGAACCCGCACTGCTTCCTTGAAGAGAAGGCAGTACTCTGTGAGACGCTGTGTGCACGCTTGGGCACCATGGTGCCACCGTTTCCATGTGTCCCATCTACAGCAGAGGGACTGCAACTCACTAGAGGGATTAAAAAGTAATGTCCGTTCACAAGAGCTCTCAATTTAGTCTCAAGTTGTTCTGTGCCTGGTGCGAGTTGCACACTGATGATGTTATGGCTCTTATCAGTCTATTTAAAATAGAAGTACCAAACTACCAGAATCAGGTTGCCCCCCCCTCCTCCCTCAAAAAACGTGCCATAGTGAGCTCATTTACACCTGGAAAAAAACATTTTACGGAGATCATTATTTGGGGCCAGGGTTATTACAGTGTAATGCTAAACATTACCTGGTAAGTTATTTGAAAACTATGCTATGATGGCGGTAAGGGATGGCACTTTGCCACCACATTGCATGGGAATGCTATCTACACATGGCCGTCTTTTCCTCATTCATTTTGAACGAAGGCCTGGAATTTTAGTTAAGGCGCCTTTTTGTTCCCCGATTACTCAACTGCCGGAAAGACGGCGCTACCGTCTCACACCCCAGAGCCCACAAGTTGTCCTATTGTTGACTGGGATGTCAGGCAGTGCTTTAAAGCCCTTTGGTGCCTGAGGGGGTGGGACCCATAGCTGTCAGTTAGATTACCCTCCTCTCACGTGCCTGACAGCACTCCCTGATCCTCCATGAGCCTCTACTTCTATAGTCAGCAAAGCTTCCCATGTCAAAGTTGGGGCTGAGGAGGGCATTCACTACAGACATTTTCACAGGCTCTGGGAATGGCTAAGGAGCGGTGACTGAGAGGGGGTACAACAGACATTCCCTCCCTAACAAGCATTAGCATAGCCAATATGTCTGGCCTTTGGGAAATTATAAGTATTAAGCCATGCAACAGTTGAGGTTGCACCAAGGATATTGTACTGCCTAATCAAATACTTAGACGGTCCCAAAGGCGAGACCTATTGGCTATGCCAATGCTTGTTTGTCTAGTCATGGTTTTGGCTCATTAAGTAGCGCAGAAGGGTTAATGAGCCTGCTGCAATTGTGTAACAAGCAGCTCGCAGATTAGAATTTTATGGTGTTACCTCAGTAGGCTGCTGCTTTTCTCACAGAGAATGTTTTGGTACTTGCAGTTCATAAGCTACAATCCTCATAATATAGCACAGTGAGCTATGTACCACTATCACAGAGCTGCAGGCAAACTGCAAGGCATAAGCTTAGAACCTTATTTATTTCTCAAACTTTTGTTATTGTAAGGATGCTAAAAAGGGTTCCATTCAGTAGTAAAAAACTTCTCATCTATACTAATATTATAAAGAGAGAGCCCAAACCTTTGAGGCGGGTAATCTCAGGAACCACAGCACCAATCACAACACCCATCACACACGTTGGAAAGGGCAGTTGCAGCAGAAGGAGATAGGCTATGCAGACGCCCACCATATACATTTAAAAGGTAAAAGAACCTTGCCAGCAAAGTAGTCCCTTGTGGGCATGTCTGCGTTGTGCCGTGGGCGTGTGCTGGGGGCGTGACAAACGCTGGGGGCGTGTGGTACGTTCCGCCCTTCATGCCATGTCTCATATCGTGTGCTAATTACACCCTGCTCCCTTTAAATACCCCTGCACCCCATAATCATAACCCGTCCTTAGTCCTTAAAATACCCCAACACCCTTAAACACTAACCCATCTTAACCCTATAAATATACCCTGTACCCCAAAATCCAAACCTATCCCTAAACCCTAAAAATACCCCTGTACCCAAAACCCAAACCTAGCCCTGAACCCTATAAATAGCCCTGTACCTCAAAACCCAAACCTACCCCTGAACCCTAAAAATACCCCTGTAGCCCAAAACCCAATCCTAGCCCTGAACCCTAAAAATACCACTGTACCCCAAAACCACCCCTTGTGGTGTTGGGTTCAAATCAGGCCTACATACTCTGCTAAACTCTCGAACGCCTTAGTATAGAAGTTGGCACGGACACTGGAAAAGGTAAAAGACAAGTTTATTAAGACCCCATGGGGTGGTGATACATTCCTACAGCACCCTTCGGCAATGTAAGAAGTAGCACACCGAACATTGGTGTGCGACCTCTTTTATACAGTTTAATAGCAATAAAAAGATAGGCGGTTACAAGTTACACATTTTAGGTACATATAAGGTCATTTTTGGAACACAGCCAGCACGTGGGAGGAGTTCAACGGCACTGGTCAGTTAGTGTGAACATTCCTAAAGAGTGACCAGTTGATGCATAGTGCGCATGTTCGCTTGACCAGTACTAAAAATAGCCTGTTGCCGAGCAGAATAGTGACCATGGGTATCGAGAAAGGACGAAAGGGCACACTGACCACGAGGCAGCGTGTTCATAGGAAACGGAAGTCAGAGGGATTCAAAATGGCCCCCGTTCGTTTTGGTCAAGTTAACAGAAAAGACCGTGTAGCTGTGCTAAACGCTAACTCAGGAGCTGCCAAAACACGACAGACGGCCCTTTTAGCGTTTAGCAAAAGCTACCTCATAGTGGACGTAGTCAGAATGTTCATCCTCAATGTTAATAGCCATTATTTTCAATACTTCATCATTGATCAGTTTCTCTTGCTTATCAATAGCTCGTTTGGACGGAATACAGGCTGTGATACATACAGAACATAACGTAGGGCCACATTGAATACATAGACAAAGGAAAAATAGTACTCCAATAAAAACACAGAGAATCGTTAATAATTTCCAACCCCAAGTACTAAGCAGGGTCCAGAACCAACCAGAAAAGGTCCATGTTCCATTTTCTGGGTGGATCTCAGCAGCTATCTTATGTAATTTTGTAATCGAATCATATACAGAAGGTGAGTTATCTGGTACGTACACGCAACAACTACTTCCGATGACGCGGCATGCTCCGCCCCTGTCAGCTAGTATCACATCTAGAACCATTCGATTCTGGAGCGCCACAATTCTGGTAATTTGCAATTCCTCAGTAATATTCCCTAAAGCGGAGGCAGTTTCGTTAGCGACTGCTTCCACCACACGCGTAAGCCGCCTTATCTTCCTGCTATTCAGTGCAGCTCCTACGAATGAGAATAACCCCAAATTGAAATCTACATATTGTTGTAAAGTGGTATCAGTCTGGTCTATTTCACCAAGATCTACTGTTCGTTTGACCCTGTTTAGTATGAAATCATGGTACAGAACGTAATCATTGTGGTACATGGGAGGAGCAATAAATACAGGTGGTAATACAAAAGCTATATAACACGTTCCCAACCATCCCAATGGTAGACGATGGTATCCCTTATTTCCACAAATGAAATATGTGTTATGTGAAGCTACAAATGCAATTCCAATTGGTGTATCAAAGGTAAGTGTAATATTACATTCACTGCGGCCTACAGGGATTGTACCTTTATTTCTAATACACAAATCTGCTTTTGTATCAATGACTGTTATCATATGCGAGCTCGTCACATTTATAAGTCTTTGATTCGTATATACACGAGGTGTAGAAACATTGTCCGGACGGTACTCTTCCCATTCAAACTTAGTTCCTTCAGCGTGTGGATAGCCGTCTTTGTCATTATAACATATTTTATTCAACCGAAAAAGCAGTCCACCTTTCGTTGGCCATCGCAGAGTAAAAAGAAGAGTGTACCAAGCATGACAAGAACCATTATGAGAAAACGGGAGAGGAATGAGTGGTGTTCCTCCCTTCTTCTGATGTCCGGGCAACATTCCACATACCCAACAATTGGACGTGTTGGTCATGTTGTGAGTATGATGCAAAATCTTAATAAAGCTGTTATTCAAATAAGTCTGCCTATGTCTTTCTTCGTGAAAAGGCAGAGTGAAATGAAAATGTTCAGATGGACTTGGAGTGGTGGGCAGCAAATGTTCTCGTACAGGAAACAACAGTTCTATAGTCCAAGCTAATACTGCGATCACCACTACGGTCAAGACAAACAAAACAACACCAAGAATTCTCCCTCTTCGTGTCGAAGGAGATGCCATAGTTCACAAAACAATACTCTTCAAGAAAACAACACTAAGCGGGAAAAATAAAAACGATGGTTCAGAACCGAGGCTGCCGTTGATTTGTTCTCCGGGATTCAAGACGGGTGTCGCTACACTGGGCAGAACTGATCCCCCCCCCCTTGATATTCCCGGCTTCCGTTTCACAAACCTCAGAGCGGTTACCAACCAGTTTCAAAAACACAAAAGGAATCTTATTTCCTGGGGCGTAGATTGTACTTCACTTTATCAGAAACAACGTGGTCCGGGAAGGCTCCCTCCAATTCATCAGGCGTGACAGCTGGGCTCTTTTCTGTATCCAAAATCTTTCTGTAGTCGGATAGCACCACAGGGCTCACCAGATCCGGAGAGACACGTCGGCAGTGCGTTGAATGTATCCACCGCTTCTTGTTAGTGACTCTCACAGCAGTTCGCGTAGCCAGCAGCACTTGCTCAGGGCCATGCCATCTCGGTTCCAAACTGCTGGATCGTTCAAATACTTTGACCATCACGTGGTCCCCAGGGCGGAGATCGTGAGCCTCACCAGTGGAGTTATCAGGGAGCGCCTCTCGAACCTGTTGATGGATAGAAAGCAAATCATTTGTTAATCGTGCCAGATAATCGTTCATCATTATACAAGGCATATCATGTATCAAACGAGGTTTTGGAACTCCCCAAATATTCATAGGCCTTCCAAACACCACTTCGTAGAGTGTGAGGCCAGATCGAGAATGTGGCACTGACCGAATGGACAGCAATGCCAGAGGCAAAGCGTCCGGCCATTTCAGAGATGTAGATGCCACTATCTTTGCTAGCTTCAGCTTCAGAGTTGCATTGTATCTCTCTACTAAACCTGCTGATTGCGGATGAAAGACAGCATGGAATCTTTGCTTGATTCCCAATCCTTTCAGGACGTATTCCACTACTTTTCCAATGAAATGAGGGCCATTATCACTCCACATAAGTTTGCAAACACCGTAGCACGGGAAGTACTCCTTGAGTAACACCTTAGCTGTTGTCAATGCTGTATTGTCTTTCGTAGGGTAAGCCTCAATCCATTTGCTGAAGGCACACACCACTACTAGGACATACTTGAGATTATTACAGCGTTCCAGCTGGATGTAATCCATTTGTAGTACTTCGAATGGTGCAGTAGGTGGAACAAACCCTCCTTTAGGAGTATGAGTCCCTTGTCCAGGATTGTGCTGCAAACATATCAGACAGGTCTGCACTACTCTCTTAGCCGTGCTAGCAATGTCAGCATTTTCCCAAACTCGTGTAAGCAATTTAGTAATTGCAAGAGCTCCAATGTGTGCCAGCCCGTGTGTCATTTGCACCATTGTTTGTAAATAGGCCATGGGTAGTTTCCATCTCTCCATATCTTTACTACGCCAGCAACCCTCATCATCCAATACTCCTTCAGTGGCCCATTTCATACGTTCTGCCTCAGATGCTGACTTCTGTATATCTAGTATTTCTTCTCTAGCATCATGCCACCGCTCAGCTTGTGACTTCACCACATACATGGGGAAATTATTTTGCAGCATAGCGGTCTCTCTCGCAATGCGGTCTGCGAAAGCATTGCCTTGCCCTATTTTGTCCGTCACCTTTTTGTGTGCACTACACTTGACTATTGCAACTTTCTTTGGGCATAACAGTGCATTCAGGAGATCGCGTACCAACTCTCCATGCATGATGTGTACTCCGTGTGAAGTCAGGAATCCTCGTTCCTTCCAAAGTAGGCCAAAATCATGCACTACTCCAAAAGCGTAACGACTATCCGTGTAAATGTTCACACATAGCTCAGCACTTAACTCACATGCTTTCGTTAAGGCTATCAATTCAGCTGCTTGAGCCGACTTCTGGGGTATTCGTGCTGCTTCTACCACGGTCTTAAGTGTCGTGATCGCATAAGCTGCGGAAGTCGTACCATCTGGTAACCTCACACACGATCCATCAACCCACAGTTCCCCATCTACATCTGGAAATGGCGTATCCTGTAAATCGATACGACCCTTTGTCTGTTCCTCAGTCAGAAAAACACAATCATGTTGTTCTTCCTTCTGGGTCTCAGCAACAGGATCCGGCAGTAAAGTAGCAGGATTTAGTGTCGCACATCGCTTTAGTGTGATGTGCGGCGCCAACAATGTTAGCTCATATCCTGTCAAACGGGCACTGGTTAGATGCTGCGTTTTTGTTTGATTCAGTAATGCATCTACCGCATGGGGAACTAGCACCAACAATTTGTGTGACAAAACTATTCCCTCACTTTGTCGTATCGCAACTGCTGTTGCTGCAACTGCTCGAAAACATCCAGGCAATCCTCGAGCCACAGGGTCGAGTACCGCCGAGAAGTATGCACAAGGCCTCTGTTTGTCTCCGTGTGTCTGCACTAACATTGACAATGCGCACCCATCCTTCTCGTGTACATATAATGTAAAGATCTTCATGTAATCAGGTGTACCCAACACTGGTGCAGAACAAAGAGCTTGTCTCAATTGCTCAAAAGCATTCTGACATTCATCCGTCCATTCAATGGGAATCGGTGTATCTTTAGACAACAATGCCAACAATGGTTTAACGATATGTGAAAAACCCAATATCCATTGCCTACAAAAAGACGTCAAACCTATAAAGGCGCGAACATCCTTCTGAGTGCGAGGGACTGGAGTATCTAGGATTGCTTGAATTCGATCTGGTGTCAATGCACGGCCCTCCTTAGACAAAAGATGACCGAGGTAGGTCACCTTTGGTCTACAATATTGTAGCTTTTTCTTCGAAACTTTATGATTATGTTTGGCCAGGAAGGAAAGCAAAGAAAAGGTACTCTTCTCACATTGTTCTGGCGTGTCTGCAGCAAGTAAGATATCGTCTACATATTGAATGAGAACCACTCCCTCTTGTAAGTCAAAGGAATCAAGCTGTCTTTTTAATGCCTGACTATAAATGCTAGGACTTTCAGTATAGCCTTGAGGAATTCGACAGAATCTGTACGATTTATTATTTAATGTAAAGCCGAATAGATATCGACTGTCAGGATGTACAGGGATCGAAAAGAAGGCATTCTTCAAATCGATGACTGTAAAAGTAGTTGCCGTCGATGGAACCAACGTAAGCAACGTGGTGATGTCAGACACCACCGGGTACTGAGGCACTACTATCTTGTTTATTTCCCTCAAATCAATAATGAAACGGTAAACCTTAGCATCTGTATCTCTTTTAAGAATCGGTAAAATTGGGCTATTGCAAACATTGTAGGGGACTTCCTCAACTACTCCTGCCAAAATCAAATCGTTCACAATGTGCATCAAAGCAAGTTCTCCTTCTCTGGAAATCTTATATTGTGGGACACGTGGTAGAGATACTCCCTCCTTTACAGTAATACGTACTGGAGGGATTAACATCTGCCCCACATCCGTGTCAGAAGTGGCCCACAACGTGTTTGGTAAGGAGGCCAATACTTCAGATTCATGGAGAAAACACACTCGCTCAAAGTCTGGGTAATTCTCATTCAACACAACTCGCACTCCTTCTGGGGCACAGCGAATAGTAGCTCGAAAGTGTTTTAACATATCGAGTCCAATAATATTATCTGGTGTATTTGGAGACAACAAAAAGGGACATGGGGCAGCAAATTTATCAACATGAAATGCAACTGGTTGAGACAATGGGCTAGAAGTAGGTGTTCCATCGAACCCTATTGCTGTAATTATCTCGCCAGACAGGGGAGCCCTTGGAACCAAGTATTTGGACAAAGCGCTACGAGTAGCTCCTGTATCGACCAGAAATTGATCAGTGGAACCCAGAACATGTGCTTCTATGTATGGACCCCTTTGATCAACTGGTACCTCAACCGATTCCACACCCCATCCTACGCAATCCTATGCATAATGCTCATCCCGTGGTTCAGCAGGACCACCCTCATTTATCTGATATTGATTGCGGTTATCAAACGTATTATAATCAGACTGACCACGACCCCTTGCTCCATATCCTCCACGATCATTCGTACCATAGCCTCCTCGATCATTCGTGCCATAACCTCCTCTTGACCCTCCATAATAATTCCTAGACCTTCCACTTCCTCGTCCCCTCAAATTACGCTGCTCTCGAAACACCGGACAGTCTGCAATCCAATGCCCAAACTGTTTGCAGTATGCACATTGATTCACAGAAATGTCAGAACGAGGGGGAGGAGCATTACTGTATGATCCTCGCCCTCCTCTGTTATTTCCTCTCGTAGCCTGAACCTGGGCTAACATTACCTTCGTCTTCAAATCCTTTGCTTTCTTTTCACTACTTTCTTTTGCCTCTAATTCCTGTCTTTCATAATATTGAGCCATAGTCAATAAAGAAGCAGGGGTTGCTGTGGTCCATGAACTTTCACTCGCTTTCAATCGTTTCGCAATCTCCGGTAGGAGATTAGCCACATACTTATCAACGAATAAATGCCTGCCAGTATCTTCTGTCAATAATTGACCACTGTAATCATGGAACGCTTCCTCGAAGCGAGAGAAAAAATCGGAAACTGATTCATCCGCTTTCTGCTTGCAAGAGGCTAATATAGTCCAATCAATCTTTTTAGCGGGAGCAAGAGTCTTTAGTTTTGTTAGTATGGCCCCTGGAAGGTCTAATATTAATTGACACGGCTTACATGCTGGTTCTCTATCTAAATCAGCCTGAACAAGATCTTTCCAAGTGGCCCCGAGAGTCGTAAGGTCATCAAACCTACGAATCGCTCTCCACATATCAGGGGGCAATATCAACCCGAAAAATAGATCAATATCAACTAACGTCATGATACATGAAGAAATTGCACTTTCAACATTTTCATAAAAAGCCGCAGGGTTTTTACGGGGATCAGGTAAAGCATTCTTAAGCGCCATGACATCTGCTCTATTCCAAGGCGTATAAACCCAATTATATACAAAATACCCTTTCGCGTCTTTGGATCTTTTATCATCATCTGTGCCATCCCCTTTATGAGGGACATATAAAGGCGCAGCTTCTCGCATAGGTCTAACATTAATCGCAGCGATCTTATCTGTTTCAAAGATAGGGCATTCTTTGGATATCCCCGTCGCTCCGGACGTAGACGAATTCTTCGACTTTTCCAACTCCCGTAGTCGTGTCGCCTCATTACGCAGTTCAATCAAACGTTTGAAGAAGTCGTCCGCATCTGAAAGAACAAAAAGACCTTTACGAAAATTCTCACGACCCTTGGATATCTCCTTTGGTTCTAACTCGAGAGAATATTTTCTATACCGCTCAACAACTTCATCTCCAAAATGATCTAAAAAATACAGTCGTTCCTTATCAGGCCACTGTTCCATTTGTTCAGTAACGTCAGAAACAGTAACAGTATTAATATTTAGTTTTCGTGCAAATGAACGTAATTCCGCAGCTCGTTCCGCATGTAACCTGGTACGCTGTGTTCGATCACTATCCGAGTCCGAGTCCTCGTTCGGAGCCGTAGGTACGACGTACGGAGGCGGACAACGATCTAGTAATGAAAAATCATCTGTTTCATTAGTAAGGACTGGATAAAGAGGACGCCTGATAGGGAATTGACCATTAACCTGTAAATTGCGTTCTCGTCTCTCCCTCACTTTCTTTTCTTGTAATTCCTTCTCCTGTAGCTGTAAAGCTTTGTCATGTGCAGCCTTCCGCTGCACTTTCTCCGCCAAGGCTTCCTCACGCTTCGCTCGTTCACGCACCTCTTTCTCCCACATACGCACGCAATCAAACATATCTTGTCTAGACCTTCGCTGAAACAAACACTGCTCTACATACTGTACCTTTCGAAGGTCAAACGACCCATATAGCGGCCACTGTAACTCACGATCAGTCTTAGTATACTTATGCCATAATGTACTATACATTATAGGTGGAATACCGAATTTGACATACATTTCACGATTGGGAGTCCCCTCTGGGGGAGCCGGCTGCTTTTCACTTAATCGATAATTGGTACCATTTTCAGAACAGCACATCCTACGGAGTGTGCTAAAAACAGGCATGTTCCAAAAAAGTACCACGAAAATGTGATACTACAAAAATGTCACCTAACGCGGTGTACCGTTCAAATCAAATAAATCAGAGAAATATCCCTACATGCCTGCCTATGTGAGGTGCACTTCACATATTCAAATTCAAATTCAAAGATTCAAAACGTCAGCTAACAAATTTCAAATTCAAATTCAAAGTTTCAAAAAGCCACAGTAAGTGTCAGTAGACTACCTCACCGCTCAAAAGCTTACCAAATATTTTCAAACGTCCAAAGTCCAACTGCCAAGTTCTGTGGTCAAATCAGCCAAAACGGCACATCACGACAATCCAAGATCAGAATCTCAGTCGAGGACCGGCGCCACCTGGAAGGTCAGATCGGAAGGAAGGGAAAACACACCGTGGGTGCCAAGACTCGGGTCACTCAGTGGCAGCGTACGCGTCCATGGCGAGTTTCCTGACCTTCGTCACGACCTCTCCTTCGGGCATCCGAGTCGCCGATGAGTCCCTTCGTGGTCGCCAATTGTGGTGTTGGGTTCAAATCAGGCCTACATACTCTGCTAAACTCTCGAACGCCTTAGTATAGAAGTTGGCACGGACACTGGAAAAGGTAAAAGACAAGTTTATTAAGACCCCATGGGGTGGTGATACATTCCTACAGCACCCTTCGGCAATGTAAGAAGTAGCACACCGAACATTGGTGTGCGACCTCTTTTATACAGTTTAATAGCAATAAAAAGATAGGCGGTTACAAGTTACACATTTTAGGTACATATAAGGTCATTTTTGGAACACAGCCAGCACGTGGGAGGAGTTCAACGGCACTGGTCAGTTAGTGTGAACATTCCTAAAGAGTGACCAGTTGATGCATAGTGCGCATGTTCGCTTGACCAGTACTAAAAATAGCCTGTTGCCAAGCAGAATAGTGACCATGGGTATCGAGAAAGGACGAAAGGGCACACTGACCACGAGGCAGCGTGTTCATAGGAAACGGAAGTCAGAGGGATTCAAAATGGCCCCCGTTCGTTTTGGTCAAGTTAACAGAAAAGACCGTGTAGCTGTGCTAAACGCTAACTCAGGAGCTGCCAAAACACGACAGAAACCCCTGAACCCTAAAATACCCCTGTACCTCAAACCCAAACCTAGCCCTGAACCCTTAAAATACCCCTGTACTCCAAACCTAGCCCTGAACCCTAAAAATAACCCTGTACCCCAAAACCCAAACCTACCCCTGAACCCTAAAATACCCCTCTACCCCAAAACCCAAACCTTGCCCTGAACCCTAAAAATACCCCTGTACCCCAAAACCCAAACCTAGCCCTGAACCCTAAAAATACCCCTATACCCCAAAACCCAAACCTAGCCCTAAACCCTAAAAATACCCCTGCTCCCCAAAACCCATACCTATTCCTAAACCCTAAAACGACCCCTGTACCCCATAACCCAAAACTATATCTGAACCCTTAAAATACCCAAACATCCCAAAACATATACCTCAGTACCCCAAAACATATACCCCTATACCCATACTTACCTTATCCAAACATTAAAAGAAACATGCTTTTACCATTCATGCATTTACAACGAATTTTGTTGTAAATGTATGCATGGTAAAAGCATATAAAATGTAATGCCATGCGTTATAATGGCATTGCGGAGTCATGGTACTTTCGTAATGAAAGTATGCGGAGTGATGGTATGAGGGAAGAAAGTTGCGGAATAATGGGTGTTTACCCTCCCCCGGTAAGTACATTGGTGGCACGGCGGCCCACATCTCCAGCAACATATTCATATTTTTTCACCACCCATTTAAAAAATGCACAGGTCTCTCTCATTGATGGCCAGCACCGACATACACTTTTAGACACACCTCCCGCCACAAGTTCTAGAATTGCAAACTTTGGAGCTGGGGCGCTACGTTTGAATCTCGGCATCAGCTCAACATCCTGTGATTCCAGGCAAATTGCTTTCTCTCCCCGGGCTTACCACAAATTAATATGTTCTTCTGTAATGTAAATTGTGCTCATGCCATGTTGTCGAGTTTGCGCTATATAATATTGCAAGGAAACATAAAGTAGGGAAACTCGAGTTCACACACTACTGAACACGCACTCTTAAGTGCATCAGCAGTGCACTGTGAATCGGAGCGTTTCACAGGCCTGTCACAGATAAGAATCAACACGAAATCCTACAAAACAATATACTACTGGCCGGCAGCAATTCATACCCGTACAATGTTGGGACGGGCTGCTGGTTTATATTTAAAACCCCAACCACTGTTACATTTTAAATTCTGAGTGTGTGTTTCTCCAGAGAAATCACTCTTAAAATATAGGGCACATCTAGCATATTTTCAACCAGCAATTACATAATTGCGATTCTCTGCGATTCACAATTAGGCAATCGCTATTTGAATGGGTGAAACTCCATGAGTTTCATTTAGCGTTTCCTAATGGTTCGCAAATTGAGCTACTTCATTAATATTAATGAGTCAGGTCACAATGTGCAACCCATTAGGAATCGCAAAAATCACAGGGATGGTGGCCTGCTGGTGTCAATAGACAACCATGACTGTGATTGCTTTTAAATAAAGCAATACATTTTTTAAAATGCTGCTTGTTTTCCGTAAAGGAAAGCGAGTTGCGTTTCAAAAAGAAAAATGAAAAGTTTTCTTACATTTTTTTTAAGAACTGCCATTGGTCCATGGGACCACTGCCTGCTCTTAGAAACATTTTTACGAACATTCAGAAAGAAGAAGCCATTTGCGAATTGGTTACCACCTACTTGAAGTAGATGGTAAAATGCAAATGTTTTGCAACTGCATTTCCATCGCAAAACATTCATACATACCGCTGAGATTTAATATTAGGAAGGGACACCCTTACCACACCCCTTACTAAAACCAAATCGGTATGTATTTGCAATTCCAATTTGCGAATCGATAACATGTTACTGAAACGCAAATTGGAATTCATACATACCAAAAAGCATTTTTTTGGTCTCAAACAGCCCGATTCTGTGGATTGGGTCATTTGTGACAGGTAAAATGCATGACACATGTGGCCTTAATGCCTATCAGTAAGGATTACATGATTCTTACATCTTGCTGCTCACATTGTCTTATGTAACATTTCCTAACATTGATTTATACATTTGTATGATTTATTGTCTCTGTGTACTATGTGTGTGTGACATTAAGCGTGCTCTGACACGATACATTGGGGTTATAAGGTGTACCGATGGAGGGAGGTAGTGAGGGAATCCACAGAAAAGCAGGTCATGGGCATTAGGGCGGATTGCCAACAAAGATTGCCATAATGGGTGCCTACAATGCGAAACCCAGCCCTGGGAGTTTGTGTTATCTGCCCTGGATTCAGAAAGTGAGACACAGTGTCAATCACCCATCCATATTTTCATGTTCAATTAAATGGCCTGAACAGACAAAAATAATGTACAGATAGTAAAAAACACATAGTGAAATGGAACCCAGACATGCCCCATAAGATGAATTGGAAACATTGCTAAAATAAAAAGAAATTATCTTTAAAAAGCATATTTGATCCTGCAGGTATCTCTAAAACCTATATTTTAAACTCTGAAAGCTACAAGATTAACAAAAAATGCTTCTTAAATGCATAACCCAAATGCACCTGATAGCACAATGAGGTTGTATATACGATCACATTTTACTATTCGTGCCTGGCAAATTTGACATAGTGGTGTGTACGTTTTCACTTACACCCACACTTTCATGCCATCATATAGGAAACCTCAGCTGGTTCTTGCTTTTTATCCAAAATCACTGTGCATTCTGGAACTTGTAGTTTTGTGTTTAGCTTGGGAACAGAAATCTTTGTTTGCACCGTGCTTTTGGAAAAAATGTCAGGAATGACTGTCAGTGTTGCATGTGACATGTTGGCACCAGTGCACACCTATCTTTTCATACTTCATCACATGTTTTCTCACATAGTCTTGCTCCGCTGCTGTGGTGTTTTACCATTTTGGGTGAGAGATGCATGCACAGCTGCTGCCACTACAGTACCACTCTAATGAAGGTGGCTGTCATTGCTTCGAGTTTCCCATGGTGTATCGCTCTTGCAAGGGATGTTTGCAGTACTCATGTTTCCTGTGCTGTATCTGTTTCTCTAGGGAGACCTCTACATCTGATGCTCATATTTTTCATGTTTAGTGCGAGAGAAGCTTTCACATCTGTTGTCCATGCTGGACCTGTTTTTCTAGAGAGGTTTGCACTAATGCTCACAATGAGGCACTGATGTGATAGCGATTTGAATGCTGATGTCCATGCTGCACCTTTTATGTGTGAGGAAACTTTGCGGTGTTGTTGTTCGTGGCATGCCTGTTCTTTGTGTGAAAGAAGCTTGCACAGACGTTGGCTCTGCTATGCCTATATTGCATCATGAAAGCTTGTAGTACATTGCTGTGGTATTTCTCCTTTGTGTAAAGTAAACTTACAACAGTGCTGCTTGTGCAAAACCTGCATGAGGACATTTTTCTCTCCGTTGCAATGCTACTACCTGCATGGTACCTGCAGTGGGTGTGTGAATGAAGGTTGCACTGCCACTACCTATGGACAGCTTTTTGTGTGTGTTTTGTGTGAGAAACTTGAACAGCTCCTGCAAATGCTGTACCTGTTGCTTGAGTAGGAATGTTGCTCTATTGCGGCTTTGGCTATTGCATTCTATTTCAAGTTTTGAAAATAATCTTTTACACTTAGGCTGAGGGTCATAAATAACCCATTGTGGAGAAGTATGTGACAACATTGAGGGTGTAGGAGTGAGGAGTCAAGCATGGTGAAATAGAAATGCTAGGACAATAAGAGTTAAAAGAAAGAAGAGAGAATACAAGGAACAGTGAAGGAAAAGGAACAATCAAGTGGAGGCAAAGGGAGAGATATAGAATGGGGAAATGTAAAGTGAGAGGTTTCAATTAGAAAAAGAATGAAATACCCCTCTCTGGAAGAGAATGAAAGAAATGAGGATAACACATTGAAATGAAATCATGTGATAAAGGAAAAGCAAAAGTGATTTAAGACTGGGGGTGATAACTAAGAAATACAAGATGAATAATAAATCGGAAAGAAAAATGTAGGGGACAAAAATACACATAAAAAATTAACTGACTGGAAAAGAAAAAGTGAGCTAAAAACCGGAATATGGTAATCGGAGGTAAGTAAACAATTTAATAAATAAAATGAATTTCGCAGCGTGCCCTGCATCGCAAAATTCTACGAAATTTAAGCTTAGGCGTGCATGACCTAAAATCACATGGTTTACTTCCAATGACAACCATAGTGTTGCTCATGCAGTGGCCTCTTAATGTCCGGCAAACGTGACACAATCCTCCATGGTGCACAAGTGCCAATAAAAGACCTTAAAATTATACTTTGGGAATGGCTATGTTTGTCTTTAAACATGTTAATTTTGCTTTCATGGCGTACACTCTATAAACGTACTTGTTATTTGCAATGGAGCCAGTGATCTGCATACGTAGCCAAGGAATAGGTTTACGGATGCCTTTTGTCTGTAATTCTGGTGTATGCAGGAATCTGCGATGCCCCCTGTGAGAAGCCCCAGGAGTTTTACAGCACTCTCTGTTGGGGGTCAGTTCGCATTTCTTTGAAGTGAAAAAGAGGCTTCAACAGCTCCTCCAGGACCTCACATACTGTCAATTAGCCCCATTGTCATTCTGTCTGTGGCCATTTTCTCATACAGAAGGACAACCGGCAATGCTGCAGTTACAGCATGTGGTGCCTCTCTGCCTGCATCTGGCTAGGGCATGGCAGGATTGTATAACCTTCCGGAGACAAGCAGACTTGTTATTTAGATTTTTAATTATTAAAACTGTTCTTGCTAGCCTACCTAATAGTACCATTCTGTCTGGTGTTCAGAAGAATAAATAAATAACAAACTACTTTCAGTGTATGTGCCACTGAAAGAGGAGCCATGCTTCGGGGTTCAAGGTGCGCTCTTTACTTTAAAATACAGGGCTAATGCCAAAGACTTCTGAGTTCTTTTCCTGCCTGCAATTATAAGACCTTTATAAAGTAGAGTTGAGGAATAATGTTCAAAGTGTAACATGCTGCTCAAAAAATTGTTTTTATGTCGATAGTTCAATGGGTTCCTTTGTATAATAATAAAGATGTATTAATAAGGACAACCCCAGACCACTATGTTATGTTTTGAACCCTGAGTTTGTATTTCTCCGGACCAAGCGCTCTTAACATATAATAAGGGCAAGTGGAAATAAGCGCTTCTGCGGCTGCAGTTTTTTCCTCAAAATTATTGATTTACCGCATTTGCCACATACCTATTATCTGTTTCATATTCTGCAGATTTTAGCAGAAACTAATTGGATCAAAAGTTTCTAAAAAAGTGACAAGATGTATTCGCGTGCAGTGGAAGGCCCTTCACAAAGGTAAACTGATCATCTTTCCGTTGCTTATTTATGTATTTAGTTGTTAAGCTGGCACTGATGAGGGGAAATCTTTGCTGAGATAGTATTACCATGTATTAAAATGAAAAAAAGAATGAACACTATAAAATATGTGCCACATTATGCTGCATAATTTGCCTTTACTTGCTATATAATTTAGTCATCCCTGCCGCAAAATTTCAATGGCCCTGCATATAACGCCTACCAGTATGAATGGGATGTAACTCCTACACCTTGCAGCCCTCATTGTCTTAAGTAACATTGACTTAAACACACGTACAAATCATTGTCTCTGATTGATATGTGTGTGATCTGAAGCGCTCTTGCACTTTGTATTGGGATGAGTAGTACCATAAAAGAAATTAAATATACATGGCAGAGGGTGTATGGAGAAATGAGGGGCAGTGTTGCATGGTGGTACTAAGGGAATCCATAGAGAAGGAGGGTTTGGGGGGTGGGGGGGCACCAATAAAGATTGTCACCCCAGGTGTAACCAGCAGTACGGTTGTCCTGGCAGGGACGTAATTATCATTCCTGTAGCCTATGCATTGCCTCAGGCCCTAAGACAAAAGCACTTCGGGAGCTGATTGTGGGATGGACTGGTAGCAAGGCATAGTCTATAAATGGAGGGATTTCATTTTATTGAAATCCATGTTTCTGTACAGTTTTTATTACAACATTTCTAGTTAATGGAGAACGAAGAGCATAACTGGAAATGTCTAACATAACAGGACTGGTGTGCACTAATCCCAAAATCTTCTAGTGCCACACTTACCTGCCAGGTAAATCCCTCCTGCTGCAATCTTGGATGGATTTCTCCCTCATTATTTGAAAAAAATAACCCTTTCTTAACAAATAGTGAATTTCTGTCTGTATGTATATTTCAAAGTGTGACCCTAGTCGAAAGGCAGCAGAATGGTTTACAAGGTGCAAGACAAGATTTATGTTTGGATGCCTGTGCCAAATCATTGAGGAGCATACTTACTAACATTACTAACATTGCATGTAACAAAGAGCAGCAAATGCAGCTGCTGCACTACGTGAAGTGGAAAGAGCAGAACAGCATAATATTTTCAAAGATATGGGACAGTTCTGCTCTCTCCGAGTTCTGTTGCACTTGTGGCTGCCTCCTGCAAAAACATTGCAATCCAGTAAGTTGTTTGAGCATGAAGAGAAAACTATCCTTTGAGGCCAGTTCCTATTTGCATGTGTGTAAAGAGGAAGTAACAAGGAGAAATAAAGATATTTCTCCTTCTTACCCCAGCTTCGGATGGGCACACAATTTTGCCATAAACCCTTCCGTATAAGTCTGTAAATATGGGTTTACAGCAAATGAATGGGTGGATGCACGGGAACGCCCATAGGAGGCCCATGTTACACCCATGTATTGCCTACCTAACAGAAGGTAATGCAAGACACTGTCGTTTTTTTTTCTTCTACAAAACCACACCAATCAGGATTGGCAGCAGTTTGTGTTTAAAGAGCTTCCTTAATATAGTTATCTGTCACATTCTTGAAACCAGGAAACAATCTTACGATAAAGGCCTTCGAAGAAACACCGATTGTTGAAGATGGTAGAGCTATAGAAAGAGGGATCACAACAAGGCACACAGGGCTTTACTTTCTTTCATAACTGCCTGGTATCTCCATGCCATGCTGGGCACATTCTGTCAATCTTTTTTTAAACTAACAGAGCATTGCAAGGGTGCTTCAGTGCCAAAGAGAACAGCTTTAGGCGACCCATCCTTGAGTTACTGTAAGTCGTGCAGAGGCTCTCCCTGCAAACACCACCTCCTTGCTATTCCCTCGTTTTCACTACCTTCTCCTTGCCCACATTTTTTTGTGCCTCCTGTAGGAAGCTGTCTCAGCATATGGTATGCCACTTGGTGGTAATACCATGGAAAGAGTCCAGGGGTTCCCCAAAAGTGGACAGGGCTCAATGTAAACCCAAAGGTGCTCTTATAGTGTTAGTGTGGGCAAGCAGCCCTAGGCCTAACACAGAGGAGTGTAATACATTTATCGGACAACAATGACCGATAATGGACACCTAACTCAAAAAGGGGATTCACACCAATTTCAGAAAAGTATGCTTTGTTTGTACTTTATTTTAAGAGCAAGATCATTGCAATAAGGTAAGTACATTTAAGAATGCTTTCACTTTCAAAAGTCTGCAAAGTGCAATTTCTGAACAGTTCAATGTCATCCTATGGGGAAACAATCATGTACGCAACTTACAATTCTAGTCTTCTGGCCCAAAGGTCAGCAAGGACAAGGATAAGGTGAGCACCACCAGCGGCACAGGGGCGGCCGGGTGCAGAGTCCAAAATCGGAGTTCGGCCCAATGCGTTTCAATGGAGACTTTGGGTGCTCAAAGCCACTCTATTTGCAGGAAAGTAAATCGGCTGCAGGGCCCAAGCTTTGGGGGTTAGGTCAAGCATCCGGGGCCACAAAGCAGCACCAAACATACAACATCACCGGCAGAGAGGCGGCCGGGTGCAGGGTGCAAATTCAACAGCTGGCTCTCAATGCTTTTCAATGAAGTTTCAGCTTTCAACAAACAGGCTGCAGGTGTTGCATCAGAGGTTGCAGGAGGAAGACCAATGACAGCAGAGGTAAGTAGAGATGGGGGTGGCCATAGGGGCACAGTTGATTCAGCTCACTAATGTTCAGGGGCTTTGGGTGCAGGGGTGCCTTTGGATGTTGGAGTCTTCTTACTGGAGAGTGTTGTGGTCATAGTAGCCTCTGGATTTAGGCTGCAGGTATCATCGTGGAGTCCAGTAGGGGTCAGCCAACACTGGACTTGAGGACAGGATTGCTGGGGAGACTTCACCGGACAGGTGAGCCACTTGGGCTCAGGCCGTGGGCATCAGGTGCATAGTGGGCAGGAGTCGTGGTTCCAGCTGGATCTGTAGTCCTTGTAGTTTATTTCTTTTGGACAAGGCCGCTGTCTGCAGGAGAAAAACAAGCAGTCTTTCTTGAATTTCTAGAAGTCGCTGGCCACAGGAAAGGTGTTGTCTTCTTTGCAGAGTCTAAAGCTATAATAAACTTATTTTGACTTGTACTTATGTTGGTTGCCTATTTAATTACTTATATACTATTGCACAACTTCCTTTGATGTGTCTGTAAAACTTACCTTGTGTCCCAAAGTTGTTTTCCTGAATTTCTACTTTCTCTTCTGAATTTTTGGTCCTGAATTTTTGCACTCACCCACCTGAATTTGCACGCATGCCAGTGGTCACTCTACCAAGAAAGTGACAGTTCAGAGTGCCAGACTTCTGCTTTCGTTACATTGATTGTCTCCCTTCAGCTAGGGGGTAAGAGGCAGAGGTTAGGTCCACTAGGAAAAAGTTACATCATCATTTCAGCTTCCTTGTGTGGACAACCTGTAGAAAGTGCAGCGCCCCCTCATGTCTCAGCAGGCACTGCCAATTGCTTCTTCTGAGAGCCCAGAAGTCAAATTAAATCAAATCAAATCAAATCAGGAATATTTATTTAGTGCACATATCACCTGAAAGTCTCATGGCACTTGCGGCACTTGCGGAAGCTCAGGGGTTAGATATAGGCAAGGCCGGTTAGGAGTCGAACAGCCAGGTTTTTAACTCCCTGCAAAAGTGATTATGATTTGAGATAGCGCGCAAGTGCAGAGGGAGATTATTCCAGAAAGCAGGTGCGAGGAAAGAGAAAGATCTCCCCCCCATTCTAGTTGCACGGATTTTGATGGATGTTAAAAGAAATTTGTTGCTGGATCTTAGAGCCCTGCATGGGCGGTATCAGCTGAGTTTCTTCTTCCAGGAGCGCGGGACCATTGCGGTGAATGTTATTATGAGTTAGGCAAAGAATCTTGAAACAAGATCGTTTTCTGACAGGAAACCAGTGGAGGAGTCTTAAGTTGGGGGCCGAAGGGGATCCCGAGGGGAGATTCAGCACCAGTCTGGCAGCAGTGTTCTGCAGGACTTTGAGCCTAGTGAGGAGGTCTTCAGTTATTGAAGACAACAAAGCATTACTGTAGTCCATGCGGTTGATGATCAGGCCTTGGACTAATGGTTTCCTGGCTTCCATCGGGAGACATTTAAAAACTCTGCGTAGGTTTCGCATAATGCAGAAACAGGACCCAATTAGGTGATTGACCTGATCTTTCATAGACAGTTTGATGTCTATTTGGATTCCTAGATTCCGGACTGATTGTTTTGGCACTGGGCAAGGTCCCAGAGTTTGAGGCCACCAGTCATTTGACCAGTGTTCATGTTCTGTGCCAAAAAGGACCATTTCAGTATTTCCTCTGTTTAGTTGAAGATGGTTTGAGTTCATCCATGTGTCTATGTGGGTCATCGAATTTTTAAAGCGTGTTTTCGTGTCAGTAGGATCTGGGCCAAGAGTGATCAGAACCTGAATGTCGTCGGCATGTGACACAACATCAAAGAAAGCCGTGGGATCTGATCACCTTGGCCAATGGAGTTACGTAAAGATTAAAGAGCGTCGGGCTTAGAATAGAGCCCTGAGGTATTCCCATCCTTACAAGTCTGTTTCTGGAAACAATATCGTCAATCTGAGCAGCAGTGACTCGGTCAGTTAGGTAGCTCCTCAGCCATTTGAGGGCTTTGCCTTTGACACCAATCTCCCAGAGTCTTAGATCTAAAATGTTGCGGAGATGGAAGCCCCTAGGACTGAACCTATTTTGAGAGCAGGCCCTGCGCAAGGATGTTGCCGGAGTACACCCCCTCTCCTAGAACAAGAGGATCACGTTTAAGGCTTGTAATTGCAATGGGGTGTCCCTTGTGTGGCACCTGAATGGGATTGCCTGGTACCTCCTTAATGCACGTTTGACCCTGATTCAGATGGCGTTGAACAAAAATGCAAAGTCCTCAGCCTTGGACCGGTGTCTAGCATGAAGGGTGGATGAGGCTAGTCTCTAATGTCTTTAGATCTGGCTTGATAGCCAGACCTTATGAGAAAAAGAGCTTTAATAAGCAGTACTAAGTGAGGACGCTAGGCTCAGCCCACTTATTACACTTCCTCTCTATGTACTTATGTATGAGTAGGAGGAGTTTGCTTCCACTGAGACAGTGTCCTTCTATTGCACTTTCTGGGTTGTGGAAAACTATGTACAATACAGTAGGGTTGAGTTGTGAATTATTAAAAGCTAATGTTCAGGGCTGATCTATTTATTATGCAATATTAAGACAGAAGGCATAACCGATTTAGTGTCAAAAGCAAATGTTAAAGGCAATATTCCTTTAGGGGCAAATTATTTTTACGCTGTTTTAAAGCCTATAGACAAATATTTTGGAATAATGAAGCTCAGAGATTACTGTAGTAAACTGTGTTTTGATGGTTAACAAACGTGACAAACCCTTGTGGTTGAAGATCTGCACTCTGATAATGTTTGGTAGCCCCTTGTAGACGGGTGAATTATTGTTTTGCCAACTAACATTTTGTAATCTTTCTAATTTTATGACTGTATGCTTGATGGTTGCCATGTGTGAGAAAGATCATTTTCAATACATTAGAGTTGGATTTTAAATGGTGACAAACCAATCATGCAGGCTATAGGACATGTAAGTTCATTGTGAAAATGTATATCAAATACCATTGATCTGATCTTCTTACCATGACAAGTTATGGCAAAGGCAGTAGGCCTGACTGATTCCCAAGGGTGCGCAAGGGTGTCTGTGTTGGCACTAGGGATTTTTTTTAACTCAATGGAAAATACCGTGGTGTGCCATATTCTTATGAATACGATGCATCCCTGCGGTTATTAAATTACACAGTGCAGCGCTGCTAAATAGCTTGCAGGGCCATTTCTTTGTGAATATGCCCCTAAATTAGGCCCCATACACTCAAGAGCGACTTTCAGATATAATCTAGTGCTATTGGCATTCATAATGCTTGTTATAAATGACTTCCCTTGCTTAAGTTATTTATTCAAGTTCCTTTCCCTTCATGTCTCTGGTTCCTTTCTCTCTTGTCCCCTACCAGGCTGTAATTTACATTTCCTTGCAAACTTTACAGCCTTAGCATTACGTGACGTACAGGGTTCTATGTGATGTCCTCAAAGAGCAGCTGGAGTCTCAACCCCGGCTCTTCAAAATACCCTATTTATCTGAGAAGCAGAAAGCAATCCATAATGTAGGATCTTAAATGGTAGAAACTAATAATAGTTCTGCAAAAAAATGACCACCCCATTCATCATAATCGCACACTGAAGTAAACATCATCAAATGACTGCTTTAGCACCCTATAATTTATGTCTAAAGGTCGGAAAACTTTTCATATCCTGCGTTACAATTCACCCTAGCACACTGCCTTCTCTAAGTTGAACATCAGAAAAATGCCTGCATTACGGGAAGCAAGCATTCTGCGGTTATGGAATGGTGCCACCGAGGCAAATGAAAGTACTTTTCTGTGTATAAAATATCTAACTGTGCCTGCAAATGAGAAATTAGAGATTGAAATTGTTTTCGGTATCCCTATCGTGACATGTTTTGTGTTACTTGTAATTGACTTCGCATAACAATATAACACTCTCAGAATTGCTGTCACGTTTATGTAGAACACAGGAAATAAATACTTTTTAGTGAACAGCAGCAGGTACAAGAAACATGGCTGAAATTACTACAACAGAAAATATATGTACTGTAGAAAGTTTTTTTTCATGAGGTGACACAACTATTTAAGGCATCCAGATGTTGTAGGATGTATAGTCTGGCAGTGCAGCTGGGTTGCAAGACTCCTCTACCCAGACGTATATACGGGGTAAGGGGGTTCGCAAGGCTGTGTCCAATCCCCCTTTACTCTTTTACTTATACCTGTGTACACTGATCGATCTGATACGGGCATTCAAATTTACCTCTTACATGTGTGCAGATGGTGCACACTTTTGGTTCGATATGTAGTGCAAGGAATGCAGTGTCCTGCGTCAGGCCCCCTGCACACAACCTTCCCCAGGCACCGGACACAATCTGCTTTTGGACGATGGACAACTTTCAAATGCTCAGTCGATCTCTAGCAAAAACTCTGCTCAGTGAGAATAATTCAAGGAAGTGGTAGAGCATTCGTTGGCCCAAATCTTTGAGCTCTACTGCTGTGCCAGCCTTGCGGTAGACTCAACAGTTGTCTTTCAACCCTCCTGTCTCAGCAGTGTCCAAGGTGTGTTTTTAACACCTAAAAACCTTGTGAAGAATTTTTTTTTAGTGACGTTTGCCCAAAGAGTAAAGAGAGTAAACATTCTAGACAATCTCACTTGGACTTCGGCAAAACTGCCCACTTATCTCTGCCCCAAAAGACCATCACTAGTTGAGAATGTGGATTCGGTTGTGGGAAGGGGTCACTGGAAGTAAGAAGTTTCATGAACACAATTGTATCCTTTCACCTCTGGTGTTCTTGGCCCTTCTTGCAACTCTTCACTCTCAGGATAATGAAGCTGAGAAGCCCAAGTCTGACTCAGAAGGTGCTGAGTGACCAAGCACTCAGAGCTCAGCAAGGCACAACATTAGCACTTCATAAATCAGTGAGCAGTCAGTACTTTTACTTTAAAAAAAAAAGAACATTAATACAAACATAGCTAAATACTATAAACAAATCACCGATATATATACAAAACTGCAGTGGGTACAAGCCTTTGGAAACCCATCCTAATTATTGCAAGAATTGCCAGGGTGCAAATCATCTACCCTAAAGATTTTTTGGAGGGAGTAATCAAACTATATACATCTATGTTCTTTGTTTGTGACACTTTGGGGCATATTATCAAGGGATTTATCTCCGCTTTTTTGGCTTTAAAAGCCAATAAAGTGGAGATAAAATTATCTCCCTATCAGTAACAGGGTGCTAACACACACATTTGCATGTTAGCACCCTTTTTCTCTACGCTTCCCCTTGCATCTCTAATGAGATGCAAAGGGGGCGTTCCAGAGAAAAATAATAGGAGAAATGTTGTTAAGCGACATTTCTCCTATTATCAAGGATTTCACTAACCCTGTTAGTGAAAAAAAAAGCTGCGCTAACCGCGGTTAGCACTGCTTTTTTTACACCTGGTATTTTCCTGACTTAGCCATGATATCCTATGGAAGGTAGATATCATGGCTAAGTTTGTGAGCCCCTATCATCAAGCTAACGCCAAACTTCGAGAGATTATCGTTGGTTTTCCAGCGATAATCTCTCATTTGGCAGTTAGCGTGAGGATTTTTATCACTTCTGAGATAAACCTTGCTAATAGAAAGTTATCTCTGCGATAATTTCCGGCGATGCTTAGCGTTAAAAAATTCGTTGCTAAGCCTCGTTAGCGATAAATATCGCTAATCGTTTATAATATGCCCCTTTGTTTGCCTACATAACTTATTGTGGTTACAAAGCAGTATTCCCTAAGGGCTCAGAGCCTTCAACACAGCCTTTTCACTATAAACAAAATAGCCCAAGCATGATTTGTAAGACTCTTCACAGTAAATGCATACTACCTTTATTAGTATTGTTTCAATGCCATGAAAAACAGACCTACTGACTTTGACATAATCACAAGGTTCTCACTGGAGAGTCAACTAAGAATTCTGACAGAAACAAACAACAAACATAAAATCTCACTCTGAATACATCAACATTTAAAACAGCCAAATCCACATAGAAACAATATTGGTAAATGTTCTCTACCTCAAAGTTGTCTTCTGGCCAGATTTAATATTTCTTAATAGCTACAGTCTGTGATCTGATGACTGTGCTATAGGATGTCTAGCATCAGGCATTTGTGTGATCACTGCCTTTAATGCGGCTGCATGGTGTTTCTTTCACTTTTTTCCTTCCAGCAAAAGAAGATTAGAGTTGCTCCAGTGGCTTTTGTTCCCCTAAGTATCCCTTTCATTATGGAACACCCACACTCTTCGCCTTACCCAGCACTCTTCACAGAACTGTGCGCTTCTCCCTTTTGACCGTGTGGTTCTGGTTGTTCTCCTGCCTGTCTGTGGCTCTACATCCTGTGGCAGGTGATGGGGCTGCCTTTCATGTTGTGAGATGGCGTCCGGCAAGGCTAAAAGTACTCCCAATACAACAGGGGGTGAAGCCGCTGGCCCTGATGCTAAAATCTGCAAGCTCTCACAGGAGGGGTGTTGCTGTTTCATCTTTGCCGCTTTGCAACTCACCAGCATCTGGGCCCCCTCTTGTTGTGTGTCGATTTAGATACCGTATATAGGTTTCCCAACTTATGCCCTTATATAGACACAATTCCCGTTGCCCTTAATTTGGTATAACAATCCAACCCTTATGTAGGCATTATCCATGCGAACCAAATACAATTTCACTCCCCAAGGTGCATAAAAACATGACGAGCCCTCCTGGGAGACATATCGTCTCGGGATGTGGTTCAATACTTGAACCACTTTGCAAATATGTTGACCACATCCTGAAACCGATTGTGGCGAGCACACGGACGTACATGCGTGATACTTTGCAGACAATTAATCTAGTGGATGAGCGACACTTTGACCCCACAAAACAACTATTGGTCACGTGTGACATAGTGTCACTGTACACAAGCATACCCCTGAGGTTCCGTGGTTTTCGGAACCGGACTCCATTTTGTTTGCGTTGTTCGTGACGCCATTTTTGTGTTGCCCTCACGTAGGCCTAGGTGGTAAATGAACGAACAAAGTTGCATGGGCCTCATTGTTCATGTATGCATTAACAGGCCCTTTTCTGACTTGTGAGTGAACTGCAGGACGCTGTCCCTGTCACCTGAAACTGACCTCGCAAAGCCAATTTCCCTTGGTTTGATCCTTGTCTAAGATTGCCACTTAATGTTCAGGACCTCGTTAACCTTTAGTTTCCTTGCACATGTTTTATCTTGTCCTGCATCTATTACTGTTTCCTTTATGTTCTGACATTACTTGGGTTGTGCTTTTCAATTATAAATTTGTCCGGCTTGCAAAGATTGAATTTGGGACATTCCTAATAATTAACTTTTGGGGTGGGTTTTTTGTTAATGTGACACTCAGTTAGAAAATGTGTCCTATTGGTCAGAATTTTGCGCAGTGGGTGTACATTTATAATGAGAATATGGTGTATAAAAAGTGATGCCTTGCTCTATGAAAATTGAACAGTTTCTTGAGTTGTACACCGTGTTGTATTGCTGAGATTACTGTTACTAGATGCAGCTAATAAATTTGATCTCTGATGCCACCTAGAAGTATTCCGTGTCTCTGTTTGCCAAGACAGGAGAACCCGAAGACTTTGGGCGTGTCCCTGGTGCCGCTGGGTTCTAAGAAAACCCGGTTCTTCACCCCAACTCAATGCATTGGGGGTTATTGAAAGAGCACTTGATCAAAGGACGGCACCAGTATCTGTTCCAACGGATTTCATCATAGATCAACTTAGACTAGCTATGATGAAGAATTTCTTCATCTTTCAAAATGATTTCTTTTTAGAGACCAAAGGAGTGGCTACGGGGGCAACATTTGCTCCGGATCTGGCTATAATATATATGGACGACTTCGAGAAGAGACACATATTCGACAATACTAACCCATATGGAGGCAGCGTGGACCTTTGGGTCCGCTATATTGATAAGATCCTATTAATTTGGACTGGTAATACTGAGGACTTGACCAACTTCCACATGTGGTTGAATGCAAGGAGCCCTGATATCCAGTTCACCCGCCAGTCTAGCAAGGAGCGAATTGATTTCTTGGACATCACAATCTTTGTCGAGAATAACTCTTTGTTAACAACACTGTACAGGAAACCAGCAGAGCACAACTTGCTTCCACAATATGACAGTCATAACCCACGGGGACTACTGGATAATTTACTGTTTGGGCAATTTTTGCACATATGTCGTAATTGTTCTTTGAAGATGGACTACATGCGCGAATCACAAGAACTTACAGATCGCTTACTGGAACGCGGCTACCCAGGGAGGTTGATAAAGAGAGCACGCAAGTGTGCATGGTATAATCCACGTGAGAGTTTCCTACAGCCCAAAGAACTTGATGACATATTGAATAAAAGGATGATATGCGTGACGACCTTCTCCACACAGAGCAATGCTATCAAAAAAATCATAAATAGGTACTGGGGACTAATATCTGATGATATCAAACAAAATAATCCCCCCCTTCATTCATTCAGGAGAGCGAAAAACATCAGGGATATGGTAGTCCATTAGTTTCTAGATGTACAACAACCAGCCACGGTACTTTCCCTATGGAACCTTCCACCCATACTGGGGCACCACCGATGTGGATCGTGCAAAGCGTGTAACACTACGATTCAAACCAAGGAGTTCAAACATAACGAACGGACAGTGGTCCTCAAATCTTACACAAACTGTAACAGTTGGTGTGTGATCTATGTGATAAGATGCCCATGTGGCCTGGTTTATGTGGGCCAGACTCAACAAAAAAGTAAAGTCCAGAATATTGCAGCATTGCAGCAGGATTCGTTGTGAAGTAGCAGGTGCACCTCTAGTGGAACATTTCAAGAGATGTGGACATACACCTGAGAGTATACGATGGATCGCAGTTGAGAAAGTGACACTTGGCCCAATGGGTGGCGAAATAACCAAGATTCTGAATGTCCTGGAGTCTAAATGGATGGCCTTTTTTGACTCCATTAATAATGGTTTAAATGAAGTGGAAAGCAGCCATGCCCAGTTAGCTGCGTTGATGCGATGAACTTTGAACAGGCCAAGATATACAGTTCTTCAGACTGATTCTTGAATTATGCTGGCCCACATACTACTCTCCCTGTAATTCATCTAGTGGGAGGGCCATGGGAGAATGTAACAAGCACCTATAGGCTTCCAATGTCAGTACTTCCCCCAGTGTTATAGACAGATTATATTTACCTTTTCCACAACGCCTTTACCCTCATGCTGGAGAGGTATGCGTTGTCTGTTCCAAATGTGCGAATGACGTTATGTTGTGTCTACAATATATACTGGCACCTATTATGAATGTCTTCCAACCAACGTCTTCACCCTTATGCTTTGAGAGGTGCACGTGAAAATGCTCTTTGTGGAACAATACTGATCGGGTGAGTTGATTCTGCCCGTTTTCACAACCTGTAGTCAAGGAATGTCCTACTTATTTTTTGAGAGGCTAGCACAGTGAAAAGTAATTTAATCCCTTGCTCATCCCACTATTTCCACTACCTGTTTAGGGCGGGAGGGCCTTTAGAGTCTGACGTATCGGTCGGGCTTTTTGCCAATTTTACTAGGCTAAGTCTTTTCTCACTTGTGATACATACGCATTACGCGTGATTACGTGCACGCCTCCCGGCGGCGGCTCCATAAAACCACTTTCAACCGCATTGCCGGTAACCACGTCTCTGAAGGTGCACGCTGACATGGATAGACCGCACTGCGGCTGACTTGTAAGGTATGTGAGGCATAGGTGGACGCACTGTGAGGGGCCGTGAGCCCATGTCTCAATAGTATTTTTGGACTATGGCCGAGTGGTGGCTGCAGCTATTTTAATTACATCTTTCAGTTGTTGCCGACTATTGCCGTGGCTCGCAGTCATCTAACCTGAATTTTGGAAAGACAATGTAAGTATCAGGAGGCTCTTCAACTGTCAGCACACTAGTTGTAGCCCCTGTACTTTTTCACATATATAGTACCTGGTTTTATTTATTTCTCCGTTTCCCATAGAATTTTCATCAATATGGCGATCGCCCCTTAGTAATTTATGTCCTTTGGTGATACAGTTTGGTGTATTGGAGTGGGTACACGCTTCAGTGACCTTGTTTATTTTGGCATTTGTGCACCCCAGTGATACCTTGAGATACTAACAGTATCCTTGTCTCTTTAGATTGTCTTGTGCTTTCTCCGGATTTGGAGCATCCAGGTCCAAAACCTCCCGATGTTCTACCCATGGTAATTGCCCTCGGGCCCCCCATTTTTTAACTATTATGCAATTAAGGTATTTTCTTTTGTATCTGAGTAGTGCATTCATTACCCTTCATTTTTCTTAGATTTACCTGCCCCGCCACATCCCTTCACATGCTGATGAAGACCCCGCTTTCAGGCTGAACTGTTGCCTATCTTTGTATTGGGGTCGGAACGTCAACTCTGTTTCCTCCTAACTAACAGCTTGCGCTAAGAATGAATCGGATATACGTACCAGCGCATTCAGCATGTTGTTGCACTAAATATGCTATGAACATTCTATGTCCTTTGTTGTAGCTGGCTCACAGTTGAAGCCAGGGTGATTTATATATTTCTTCATAGATTGTTGAATTTAATACTATACTGAAAATTGTACGTAGTTTGGTCACTATTTATTCTCACACTCCACTATCCCTCCCCTCCTTCCACGACCTGGGGCACACCCTTTTTATGATGATGATTTTATGCGTCTGTTATTTTGTATTTTTTGCTTTATATACACACTGTGAGTAAAACAAGTGTGGTGAAACTTTCAAGCAACTTTGTGTTGAGTTATTTGTATGTTTGTATAGACTTTTCAGTTTCATGTACTGGGACCCCTTCTTATATGTATTGTCCAAATACCCAGGTCCCAGTGACTCTATTGGGTTAACCCTTTCTTATGTACCATGGTCTCCTACATCCGTCCAACTATGTCACAACAAGTTCTTGGAAAACCAGACTCTTAGGCCTTTAGGACTTCCCCTGGCTTGGATTATTGATTTCTCCAAGAACTTATTTATTATGCATGAACATCTATTCCTCAGGGGTTCATTCATGACGTTCCTATACTAGACTTTTACTTCAATACTGGCATTCCTAAAACACCTTCAAGGTATAAATATACCTTCACTTGCTCTGGCAAACTACGGTGCCCGGTACGATCCAGCTGCATACTTGCATGACACAGTTCGCCACGGCAAGTTCGGAAGGAGATCGAGTCCCCGCCTGACGCACTGCCCAGACGCTGTCATCCTCCTTGCAGAGAATCCAGCTCCAGTTTTTCTGACTCCCCTTGCGGGGTGTTAGAGATCGAGACCCGGAAAGAGATTCCAACCTCTCTCATTGTAAGGTATGGAGCGGACTAGAACCTAGAGGGACTCATGGCACATCTTGGCAACACCAATCTAAACTATAGCCATTCTAGACTATAGCTAAACAGCACCTACTTCTCACCTCGTACTACACTTAGGTTAGGTACACTGGGGTAGAACGAGCTAGAAGCACCAGTTGACTATTTATATTTTAGCCTGTGTTATTTATGTATGTATTTTTATGAATATGTCATAGCTACAAGCCATGCTATTGCAGTATTATTTTATCATACTGCTAACGCTGTACGTATTATATTTCGAATTCTGTCTTACGATTGTAGCAGTTCTTATCTCTTGCAAATAAGACTGTTCCATAAACCCTTTTTATTGAAACGCCCGTCTATCTATTTCTGTGTAACTCTGTAGAAACGAAGCATGCACGATTGACTGAGTGAAACTGTTATCTAGTGTTTCCACGATTCTGAGACTGTTCCGATTATAAAGGGAAACAAACTTATCATGTTTATGCGGTTGTCGGAAACTTCTTGTTCATTTAAGAAGTTTCTAGTGACCTCTGAGTTACCTGGCACACACAAGTAATTAAGTTTAATGTACTCGATAGAGACATACTGACCTTAGTCCTATGTCAAAACTATTGTGCATATTATTCCAATGTGCAGAGCTTATCAGGGTTATAGGAACTACACTACAATCTCACTCTCAAAGGTCCCTACCGACCAGCACTTTGTAGCGCTGAAATATTCTTGGTGCCTGCGAATCTCCTTGAGCTGTACACAAGTGTCAACTTTAATTTAGGAAAGCGCAGTTTGTGCTGGGCTGATTAAAGTAGGATTTAGTGGGGTTTGCACCTGGGAAGCTCCCCAGCAACTAGTGGTAATAGCTATGGAGGATTTCACACAGTTTCTGCACCTCTGCTTTTTCCACCTAGTAACAGAAAATGTTATGTTGGGGCTCTGGGCCTCAGGGGCGCACCATAGTCCATGATATTCGGGCCCGTAAGCCTGAGATGTCCAAAAAGAATACATGATGTTACAATACAAACAATTACAACGCATGCCTTTACAAAGCAGTTTTTACATCGCAACTACCATTACATCGCATGATTTTACAACACATGCCATTAAAATGCATTTTTAGAAACTACCATGACAACGCATACCATTACAATGCATAATACTTCTAGGGCAATTAGTGGGGTAGGTTTTGGATAGTGTAGGGGTAAAACTTACAATTCCACTCCTGTTAGTGCAACAGTTGGGTAAGTGTTTGATAGTGTAGGGGTATAAATGACTATTCCCACTCCAGTGAGTGCAACAGTGGGGTAAGTGTTGGATAGTGTAGGGGTCAAAATTACTATTCCCATGTACCCTAAAACCCATACCCACCCTAAAACAAAAAAATCCCCCTTACTTACCATATAATGCGTTGTAATGGCATGCGTTGTAATGGTGAAGTTGGAGAACTATTCACTACGTGAAATATAGCAAAGTTCACCAACTTTTTGATATACAAACCTTCCCATTATCAATGGGTTTCAGTAAACTATAAAGGAAAAAGTCCTGAAAGGAATGTGGATTAAGAAACGTATCTAACAACAGTTTAGAAATGCATGTCTTAGTGTGTGCCCTGGCCTCCTACTCTTTTTCCCTATTCTCCTGCTCCTGACTCTCTTCCGTCTGGTTGTCCTCATCCTGGTTTTCCAGGTCTTTTGCCTGGTTCTTCTGGTCCTCCTTGTGATCCTGGTCCTCGAGGCCCGCACGTGCTACAATTCCTGGGCTTGGTCACCAAGACCACTATGGGACTGATCCCTCTGGTACTGCTTATCAGAGCTGACATTATCATATGTTTGGGGGTTGCACACGTCATAGCAGCTTCAACGTACTCAAGTGTATGGCCATTGACGTTTAAGTATTAACTTCGGATTAGGGATCTTACAGATTCAGGATTATCACAGAAGAATTGTCCATTTGGTTACATTATGTGTCTCAAGGCTAGATTCCACAATACCCCATCATGAACAAGATACAATAGACAGGCCAGTATCCATATTGTTGAAGTACAGAAAGCAATACCATAATTTGGCCAGTTTAAAAAACACCTCAGCATGAACAGCAACATAGAGAGGACAGTCTCCATTCAACCCCTGCATGTGAGACACCATGTCCAGGGCAATATAACAATGGTGTGCAAAGCAATATTGCTCTGAAGTATTGTCCCAGGATGTAAATCACTGTGGCCAGGTTTCTAGCTGAATTATCCAAGTGATAAAAGCATCACAGTAATGCCAGGCTTCATAAATATTCATTATCGTATGCACCAGAGCCAGGCTATTCCTACGCCTCCACTTCCGCTTGGTCTGTAACCGGTGGCACCGACGGACAGAGCGGGGCCTCATACTCCCGAGCGGTTGCCGGGTGAGGTGAGGTCGTCACCCACACAATGCTGGGAAGAAGATATCCTTCTTTCCCACAAGTGGACATCTAAATGCTGAAGGTCCTGGTAGACATGTATCCTTCTACTAGTAATCCTATCTCTGTACACAAAAAGATTACAGTTATGTTTGCAGTAGCTGATTTATATTAGGTCCTGAAGAATGCCTGGGGCAAAATCCCCTTTAAGGCAGAAACATGTTGACCGTACTGCACACAGCGTCACATGGTAGACGTTCCACCTGGCGCATTTTTTATCTCTTGACACACCGACTTCTGTTTAAAGGTTCGCTCAGAGTCTGTGTAGTCAATCTTATTTATCACTTTTTCTTGAGCACTGCACGTTGTCTAGTCCACTCCATGGTAAACATGTTGCTAGTTTTCTGACATCCATCTCCATACCGGCACTATATGGCCGCTTTTTGACATGGATTGATCTGCAATTCCCACGTGACGTAAACTCCACCACATGGGTGGTCTGATGGGTTTTGTACTAGCCTAGTGTTTCCCATAACCTCCAGTAACATAGGTTCACATATGTAGCCTACTGTCTCTAAGTCACTGTTGTGGTCACACACCATTTCCAGACCTGTTCTGCTCTTTTGTGTGTTTATTCCTACATTATACCAGGATAGGAGTGCTGTAAGGATGGCCCTTGAAAAGAGGTAGAAAAATGCTGTGGAAATGATACAATACAATTCAATGTAGACGGTCGCAGCCAGGCCAGGAGCCATATTGCATTTATAAGTGGAGTACCATAGTTAGGCATAGTACAAAAAGCACTATAAGCATACCATCATCCATTTTGCCCCAGTGCATAAAGCTGGATACAGCAATACCAAAGGGGATGATGGACGGAATGTTGAACAATGCAAACACTCACCCCCAGTCAACTGATCTGGGTTTAATCCATCATCATTCTTTAGCTCACTCCACCATCCCAGTTCAGACATGGCCATATGCAAATCAGTCTGACCCTGTGCCTCATGAGAACAGTCCAGCCCGAACTGCCAGGCCATGTCTTCCCTGGACTGGAAACAAGCATCCTAGGACACGAGCCCCCCCACACAGGTTTAATCATTTTCAAAAATAGAATCCCCGGGGGTGGCGGTCCCCGAGGCTGTGTGCCCACATGAATATTTCAGTTAAGCCCCGGGGATGGCGGTCCCCGCTGCCTTGGAGGCCTCCACAAATTAAACAAGCCCCAGGGGTGGCAGTCCACGGGGCTGCGGGAGGGCCATGTGCCCTCCCGCATATTACAAACATAGCCGCGGGGGTTGGCAGTCCCCGTTGCTGCTGGGGCTCATAATATTTGCCCACGGGACCTGGCTCACCCATGGGCCTCATTAAAATGAAGCACGGGAGCCAGCGCTTAATTTTTTTAAAAATTGTGGCGGGATTTGCGACCCAGTGCGAATTTCGCTGAAAAAAAGGCCTAGAGGGTCAGGGTGTTTCTACCCAGCCCCCTTTTCTTTTTGTTCACATTTGTTTTACAGTTTTCTTGTGACTCGGTTCTATAGAGTCATAAGATGGCTACCAACACTTCCTGTTTTGGAGTGTTGGCAGTCAATCAGAGTGAAGCTCGTGCTCGGGAGGGGTTGCGACTCCACTGCGTCCCTAGATATCGAAACTTTTTCTTTTTCAAATTTCTCAGGAACTAAAGAACTGATTTACAAAATTTAAAAAAAGGGCTCTTTCTGAACCAAGACCTACCTTTTTGCCAAATTCAGTTCAGTAGTTCAAGCTGTAGCTTTTTCTAAACTTTCCTGTGGAAATTTACATGGGGAAACACATTTTGAAACCCCCCTTCGTTCTCGGCCCTCGCTTGACGAATCACCCCGTAACTTTCAAGACCGGAGATCAACGGAGTACCCCACTAGTTTTGAAAATTTCGCAAAGATTCATCAAACAACGCCAAAGTTATTAGGAAAACAAAAAATTACTTTTTGAATAGAAACTATAACTACCTACTGGCAACTGCCAGTTGGTAATATATCTATGTATGTATACCTATTACCTACTGGCGGTCGCCAGTAGGTAGTTATAGTTAGGACCAAGTTTCCATAGGAAGAGCATTTTTTGTTTTGCTTATGACTTTGGCTTTGTTTGATGAATCTTCATGAGCAGACACCCTGGCATGAGTTGAAACAGCTACATGAAGTAAACGGGTCTTCAGCACAACGCAAGTAATTTTGAAAATTGAAATATTGCTGAGTGGTGCTTTCTCTTTACCTTGTCGCCAAATTTATGTAGTGAAGAGGCAGACAGCAGTGGATCCAATAAGTAGATTTATTACAAGACAACAAGATACCTGAAACAGCCACGAATAGGAGCAGACAGCAAGCCAACCGTCTTCTCCAGCACCGTGCACAAACTCTGCAAGCTTCCCCTCATGACAGCCCTAAATTTTAACATTACATAATTAGATTGTAGTAGAACTACATACTAAAATTGAAATGATGAAATGAATTTGTACTTGTAAAGCGCACTGCTGCCCCAGCAACGGGGCGTCCTGGCGCTGTACTCATACCGCTGTGGAACCCTTCCTGGCTTTTTCCTGTGAAATGTCCACTCCTGGGCACCCCCAAGGTGAAGCGCTGTTTGGGCCATTGTGGAGATTAAGCAAGCTATTGCCCAGAGTGGCAGAGTGGGACCCATGATTAGAATAGGCACCGAGGCGAGAATGATCAGGTCCAGGGAAATTGGGCCCAAGACCCGCCGAGGCGGGAATTGAACCCTGGTCCCGGGCCAGACCTCTGCATCAGGGTCTGCCGCTCTAACCATTGAGCCACACTTCTCCACAACATTCTACTATGACTTACATTGGAAAACTACACAGAGCACATGACTTTACAGCAATGAGCTCATGATTTCATCCACGAGTCATGAGACCGGTAGGGGTAAGACGTTCGCTTCCCACTCCCTATATATGTATAAACGTAAACTAACACTTCTTACACAGGTATGCTACAGCGCCCAGAGCATATCACTTTACAGCAATGAGCTCACAATTTAGGCTCACGGTTTAATCCCCGAGTCTTCACACCAGTAGGGGTGAGTAGTTTGCTTGCCACTCCCTAGATATTATAAACAAATACTAACACTACTTACACACTTATACTACAGCGGCTAGTATCCTACAGCGCCCAGAGCCCATCACTTTACAGCAATCAGCTCGGTTTGATCCCTGAATTTTCACACTGGTAGGCGTGAGTACTTCGCTTCCCACTTCCATTATAGTATAAACGCCTACTAACACTACTTTCACACGTATACTACAGCACCCAGAGCCCATCCTTTTACAGCAATCACCCCGATTTCATCCCCAAGTCTTCACATCGGTAGGCGTAACTACTTTGCTTCCCGCTTCCGGTATACTATTAACACACAGTAGCGGTCAGTAGTTCGCTTCCCACCCCCTTTATGGTATAAACGCCTACTAACACTACTTGCACATGTATGCTACAAACACCAGACCACATTACTTTACAGCAATGACCTCACAGTTTGGAATCTCCGTTTCATACCCGAATGTAGCACCATATCATATCAGCACCATGCCACTCTGAGCAACACCGCACTTTCAGACCAGTAAATGAGACTACTTCGCTTCGCACTCCCAGACAAAGCTTACAGTGCTCCTACCCTCCTTTCCTACTTTTTTCACCCTTTTTTCCCCTTACTCGCTCACAAAATGGCGGCCAACACTTCCTAGTTACAACACCATCACAGCTAATAGGCAGCAAGCTCCTGCTCGTAACCCCTCAGCCAATCAGATGGCAGAATTCCCAAATATAGATATCTGTAAATTTCTATATTTCTCAAAAACTACTGAAAGGATTTACAGCAAATAAAAAAAAGTTTGCTTTCTACGCCAAGACCCTTCTCCCTGCCAAATGTGGGCTAATTCCATTCACCTGTTCGACCTGTAGCCTTGTCTAAACTTTTCTATGGAAATTAACATGGAGAAAACACTTTTTGGGACCCCCTTTTATCTCGGCCCCCCTTGACGAATCACCCCCAAACTTTCAACATAGGAGCTGTTATGAACAAAGAATTAGTTTTCATAATTTCATGAAGATTTATCAAATGACGCCAAAGTTATAAGCAAAATATAAAATGCTCTTCCTATGAAAACTCGGTCCTAACTCTGTAACTACCTACTGACGACCGAGTTTTCCTGAATAACTTGAAGCTGTGCATTCGCACTTATATGTAGCTCCAACTAATGAACACAAGGGCTCTTTTTAGAGCTACCCTATAACTTACAACTTAAGCATGCTATTTTAGGGCCAGATAATGGCAACTCCTGGTCCTTCAACAAAATGTATTCTCTACACAGCTGTGGCGCAGAGGCCAGACCATCTCACTTTGCAGCACAGAACTCTCTCTTTGATCTCTTCCATAAGGGTGAGTAGTTGGCACTTTACAAATATCGTGTGGATTTACCTTCGCACTCCCTGTACAATACCACCTAAGCACCATATACAAGTTAAACACGTGTGGCACAGAGCCCAGAGCACATGACTTCACAGCATAGCACACACAGTTTAGGCTCACGATTTCATCCCCGAGTCCAGCAGCAGCTCAATTTAACAGCATGACACTCCATGCAATACCTCACTTAATTTCTGTACCCAGCACTTTCAGACCACTAGGGGTCAGTAGTTCAACTGCTTTACCCCGAGTCCATCAGCATCTCCGCTTACGCTTCACAAATACTGAATTGATTTGATACGCGCAAATTTACTTTCACATTCCCTCTATAACGTCCCCTAAGCACCATACACAAGCTACAATGTTCGAAAGAAAAGTTAATCCAAGTAGCTATACCTACATGTTGAAACTACTTAGACATATTTGGCACAGCGGCCAGAGCACATGACTTCACAGCATATGAAACACAGTTTGGATTCACGCTTTCATCCCCGAGTCCGGCAGCAGCACAGCTTAGCAGCATGAGACTCTACACAGAACCTCACATATTTTCCGTACCCCAGGATTTTCAGACCAGTACGGGTCAGTAGTTCATCCTAGTAGCTATAAACACATGCTGACACTTCTTCCACAAGTGTAGTGCAGCGGTCACGGCACGTGACTTCACAGCATAAGACACACAATTTAGGCTCACGCTTTAATCCCCGAGTCCCGCACAAGCTCACCTTTGCAGCATTAGACTCTAGGCAATACCTCACTTCATTTCTGTAGCCCACCACTTTCACACAGGTAGGGGTGAATAATTTGCTTCGCACCCCCTCTATAGCACACCCTAATCACCCCACAGAGGTTACAGTGCTCCTACCCTTCTCTTTCCCACTTTTTTCATCCTTTTTTCCCCCTACTCGCTTCAACAGAATCACAAAATGGTGGCCAACACTTCCTAGTTGCAACCGCTTGCAACGCTCGCAGCCAATCAGCAGCAAGCTTGTGCTCGTAACACCTCAGCCAATCAGATGGCAGAATTCCCAAATATCGTTATCTGTAAATTTCCATATTTCTCAAAAACTACTGAAGGAATTTACACCAAATAAACAAAAGCTTGCCTTCTAGACCAGGACCCTTCTCCCTGCCAAATTTGGGGTAATTTCATTCAGCTGCTCGACCTGTAGCCTTGCCTAAAGTTTCCTATGAAAATTAACATGGAGAAAACACATTTTGGGACCCCCTTTTTTCCTGGCCCCCCTTAATGAATCGCCCCCAAACTTTCAACATAGAAGCTAATATCAACAAAGAATACGTTTTGAATACTTCGCGAAGATTCGTCAATCTGCGCCAAAGTTTTTGGGAATAGAATGTTACCATTTTCCCATGGTAAGTAGGTCCTAACTATAACTACCTACTGGCGGTTGCCAGTAGGTAGTTATAATTAGGATCTTGTTTGTATTCAAAAAGCGTTTTTTTTGTTATCCCAATAACTTTGGCTTCATTTGACGAATCTTTGCGAATTTTTCTAAACTATTGGGGCTCTCCGGTCCTCTCCTGTCTTCGGTGTGATTCATTTAGTAGTTCTTGAGATATTAGAAAAAAGAAAAATATCGATATCTGAGCTCGTGGAGGGTTTGTGACGGGCGTATGCATTTCGGCTGCGTGTAGCCTCCTCAGCGCCCAGCGTGGTAAATGATGAGATGTCAAGATGCCACTGATTGACCTGGATGTTCAGTAGTTACAATGTTCACAGAAACGCTCCACCCTCCTTGATAGCCAATTGGCAGCATGAGCAGCATCCCAAGCCTGAGACGCACTACATGTCCCAGCATGCAACAGTTTACCGGGAATAGGCGGCCAAATGGATACGTATTCTGTGAATGTAGCTATTGACCCCATCTTGCCGCTTGTCCAGAAGCAATAGCTTTTTCCAGTCCCCAAACTGCACAACCTTGACACCCAGGACGCATCTCCACGGGGGTGAGTTTGCAATGCGTCTCTCCCAAGGCGGAGTTGATCAGAAGGTGGGTCTGATCAATTTCAGGCCTAAACTATTGATGTGATATATATATATATATATATATATATATATATATATATATATATATATATATATATATATATATATATATATATTCACTGAAAAAACCATAGGTTATAGACCATATATAGTTAGGAATTAGCATTTACAAAACCTTGAAAATTCACTGAAAAAACCATAGGTTATAGACCATATATAGTTAGGAATTAGCATTTAAAAAACCTTATTTTACTCACACAAAACCATTGAAATTCCATATATAGTTAGTTGCACTAACTATATATTGCGCACCCGCAATCCACTGCTGATGATGTCACATATTACATCATTCATGACATGGTCAGTGACATCACTGATGACATCACTGATGACATCTCAAATGACATCACTGATGACATCTCACTTGACATCAATGATCACATCACTGATGATATCATTCATGTGACAATACAATGCATCTCCTCACATTTTAATATAACCTCTGTTTCACCCAGTGTTAAAAACAGAGTATAATTTTTGAAACCATTGACACACCAATACTAGTTACTACATACGTACTCACTGATTCCTACGTCTACACACACATTCACTCATTCACCCATACAATCATTCATACATACAATCACTCATGTTTACAACACAATCATATGCACTCATACACCTATACAGACACTCACACTCTGCCACTCATCCATGGAGTTACTCACACACCTAGTCAGTCCTGTAAAGAATCAATCACACTTCCATTTTCTACTCTATACAGTTAAACATAGAGCACCTTACGTTTTCAACCATATACTAACACATACTTACTCTCTTATACAATCATTGATACAAGTACACATTGATCTGTACAGAGTCACACACCTCCCATCCAGCCACACACACACTCAGTCTCCCATGCAAATACTTGGGCAATCAATCAATAACCCATATAGTTACTCATATAGCTACTGATCAACACATGCAGCAGTTTACAGAACAACAGACATAATGATGCACAAATTAAGACAGTTTAGTCACTAACCCATGCACTCAGTGAGACACATTTAATCACTCACTCATACATTCAGTCATGCACCTACTAAATCCTTCGTCCAGACACTTATACATCCACTCATTCTTCAATATGTAAGACATATTTTAACTTTACAGAAACATAGTCACTGGATGTTGTCATCAGTGATGTCATCAGTGATGTCATTTGAGATGTCATCAGTGATGTCATCAGTGATGTCACTGACCATGTCATGAATGATGTAATATGTGACATCATCAGCAGTGGATTGCGGGTGCGCAATATATAGTTAGTGCAACTAACTATATATGGAATTTCAATGGTTTTGTGTGAGTAAAATAAGGTTTTTTAAATGCTAATTCCTAACTATATATGGTCTATAACCTATGGTTTTTTCAGTGAATTTTCAAGGTTTTGTAAATGCTAATTCCTAACTATATATGGTCTATAACCTATGGTTTTTTCAGTGAATTTCAATGGTTTTTTAATAGCAAATATCATAAGCTGTCGAATGTCAAGTACGTGGTAAGAATTTTTTTTTTCGTGTTTATGCACACTGATCTGCTTTGATTGCTGCCCCCCACCCCTCATTTCTATTAGGAGTACTCTCTCTTTGCAGATAGTGAAGGGTAGTTAACGCAGCCCTTTCCCCCTTTGTAATCCGTCGTGCCTGCTTCTCTCTCCATTTGATTGATTGTTCTCTTTGGTTCATTCTCTATTTACAAACAAGCACAGAGTCGCAATACTCTGTTTAGTCTTTGCAGATAGCGAAAAATCGTGTAAAAAAACAAAAGGAATCGAGCAAAATCAGTAGGCCAGTAATGGGATCTCTTTTGACCTCGCTAAAATAGAAACATTAGGAACAACCTGTTGAAAATAGCAATGCGTATGTATATAAGCGGCGTTCATTTGTGTTCACAGTACCCCTTGTTGATTGTTTCAATCGAGCATTGAATTGTTCGAAGTTAATTCTCTTAACGATCTTCTCTACCTGCAAACGAGGAAGAATAGGAATATTCTATCTCCCTTTGCAGATAGTGAAGGGTAGGTAACGCAAGCCTTTAACACGTCGTACCTATTTCATTCCTCATTGATTGATTGATTGTCCGAACATTGACTGTTTGGGAATTAGTTCTTTTTGGAGGTATTCCCTGTTTGCAAATAAACGTAGGAAAATCTTTGCAAGTAGTGAAAGGGTACGTAATGCGGACCGTTCTCCCCCGTTGTAATCTGTCATGCCTATCTACTCCCCACTGATTGATGCACCTTTTTCACCCGGACCATTTACTAGAGATACGTCATCTGGCCCGACCAGAGAGCACCCCTAGTGAAAAGGACATATGCAATAATAACGAAGTGATCACTGTATCCTGTTAACAGAAACTTTACCATGAAACAACCTGGAAAGAAAAAAATAGGAAAACGAAAATCAGTAGGCCACTGATGAACATGAACTTTTATTAAACAACGAACAAAGAAACGATAACATAACGTAATGATAAAACCTATTAATGTCCTAGAAACAAGAAAACGTTAAAATATGCCAATGGTGAGAGACCAGAAAAACAGTAAGAGAAACCAAATCACCCCTCGCTGTCCCACCGCCTGCCACGCCAAAAAAATCGATAGACTAGGGAAAATGCAAGTCAGTAGAACATCCACCCCCACTCTGGAAACTTCCAAGGTGGGGCAGGGTTCCGGCTACGCCCAGCCGGGAGCAGCCCATATAAGGCAGGTCCTGCTGCCACGCCTCGGCCAGGAGATCCTAACGTAGGGTGTAGCCGGAGGAGAGGCCGAGACCAGCGGGACCCGGCCAGGGGATTGCCTTTACAACGCTGAACAGTTGCAGGGGGGGGGAATGTCTCCTCGACCCTCCCCTCTCTCTCCCAGTCCGGCCGCGGTGGCCCTTGAGAGTTGCAGGTAGTCCCGCCACATGCTCTTCCGGTCCGACCACCAACGGTCGGGGGGCCGAGGCCGACGGGATCCGGCTGCAGCCGATAAACCAAGAAACCCGTTCATGGGGCCAGAGCCAGGGGCGTCCGGCCGACATCCACCGGAAGCCCGGCCCGAAGACGGACGGGACACTTCTTTCTTTTATAATGGCTGCGACAACACTGGAGGGGGATGTCTTGCACATGCCTCCGACCCCCCCCTCGTCCTCATCGCCTGGTCCGGCCATAACAAATCTCAAGCGAGACGCCGTGGGGTGCACTGGGAGGGAGAGACGGTGCGAACAGGCCTCTCCCGCCTCCCCAGGTGGAGGCTTCCCAGCTGCACCCTCAGCGCTCCAGGCGGTGGCATCCTAACAACTACAGTGCTGCACAGTTTCGGAACGACCTAGATAACGGTTCTTCCACTGTGGCCATGCTGCAACGTCTCGCCCGGCAGGGTGGAGCCCGTCCGCTCATGTGACCCCGCGATCGCCGGTAGCTGCCGAACTCTCAAAATGGCGGTCGACCTGGCAAGAGCGGGCCCAACATAAAGAAATGGCCCGGTCACTGGTTGACTCCACCACCGTAGTCCTCCACGACCTTGAAGATTCTAGAGGAGCCGCGGGAGTCTCCGACCCCCGATGGGGAATGACTGCCATGATCGCCCGTGGAGTGACGAAACTGTATCCGCGGGACGTCGGCGCTCCCATGCTGGCGCCAGCCTCACTTTGAATTACTACAATCCTGCAGACCTTACTTCCGGTGAAAGCACAGTGTGACCCGGTAGGAAAAATTATTGCACCCCCTCCCCTTTTTGACTGATAGTTCAAACCACCGATCCTTTCCTTTGCCCTTTTAACGGAACTTTGGACTGCCTCCCCCTCTTTTACATTTTCTAGAGAAAACAAAACATTAACCACTACATTAGCATAGCAGTTGACACCAGAACTGTTTTCAAATTGAAAACCAACAACATCTTCAACAGAATCCTTTTTGTTTCTGCTGTGACCCTGCTACAGCACAGGCATTGTCCCCAGCAGTAATTCTGCAATGCCGCTAAGAATAGCTGTGGTGCCTACTGGACTCACTCACCCCCGCGGCGCCCCACGCCGTTTTTTGCTGGGCGGCAACTTACTAGACATCACTTTCGTGCCATCTAGATTTCAGCGCGTTCTGCTGCCTTGGAACTATTCGCACAACAGACCGCTACTGACAAGAATATTTCATTATTGGTGCTGTCAATTTCAATAAATCTATTGGATAATTAAAAAGAAATTGCCACGGTCTCTTCGTTGTTTAAATGTTTTTACTGTTTTTGTTTTGTTGTATATATTTATATGTTATTAAAGTTTTATATTCCTACTACTTTGTTGGAGTGCTATATATTTTTAATGTGACACATAATTGTAAAAACTTTGATGTACAAAGAGTCATTCCTGGAATCTTCCGCTTCAGGCTCGGTCCCCTCCCCAATCACAATACAGGATGGTTTTCAGATAGTAGGAACGCGTGTGCTGTGACGGATCACATCGGGTGTGGGCCTTGATCTACTATAACTCCTTTGAAGAGGGGTGATTCTTTACAGCTGGGGCCATAAACTACATCTGCAGGGCTAGCTGATAGCCTAGGACCGGCCTGGACATTCGGACACAGAGGAAGAGGAGTGTCAGAGGGTGCGGTAGTGAATAGGGCGAAAGGGAGGTGTCGGGCGGGCACAGAGTGTGATTCTCAGGGAAGAGCAGCGCAGATGGGGGAAGGTTTATTGCCCATGCATAAGACAGAGAGCGGTGGTGACCAGTGCCTGGGGGAGATGCTTACGAGGGTGAGGAGCCATGCTACGAATCGACAGCGTGCAGAGAGTGGGTCTGGTCAAGACATCTAAAATGGCTGCCGTGCACGACAAAAGTGTGGCATTTCAAAAAAGGCAAGATGGCGCAGACAATGTTTTTCAACACTTCCTCATTTCCTTCGAATCGAACGTTAACAGACGTTGGGGCATATTACCAAAGTTAAGCGATATTTATCGCTAACGATGCTTACCAACCAATTTTTTACCACTAAGCATCGTCAGAAATTATCGAAGATAAACCTTACTATTATCAAGGTTTATCGCAAATGCGATAATAAACGGCCGCAATGCATGAATATCGCTAAAAAGTCAGCGATATTCATGCATTACCGAGCTAATACTCTTAGCCATGTTATCCACCTCCCATTGGATAACATGGCTAAGAACTGCTCAGGGCAGGTGTTACTTTTTGGAGATATTCGCGCTTAGCGCGAATATCTCCAAAAGTTGGTAATAGGAGATAGATATCTTGCATGTTGTAATGCAAGTTATTGTGGTATATGGAACTCATACCATAATCTCTCAGGAAAGCAGAAACTGATCCTTTTGGGACCGCCTAAAAAGGCCTAGGGGGTGAGGAGTACTCTACTTTGCCCCCTTTTCACGTTCCGAACTATTTTATTTTACTCTCTTCTGTAATTACACAAAATACCAGCGATAAGATGCATCGGAGACACACAGTGAGAGAAAGGAGGCCGGAGATGAAGAAGACATGTCAAATACACATTGGAGATAATATAGTGGCAGAAGGGAAGTAAATATGAGTAAACTTACCATGTAACATAAAAATGTTGCACTCTATACTATAAGTCTCATTTTATACTACAATCACTTCGCTACAACCTCATAAATTAAAAATAAAAATAAATAATGTCTCAAACAATTTTTGATTTCTAAATATAAATTTATTCTTCAGAATTTTCTAAATTTGAAACAACTAGTAACATGTCCTCATCAGTAATTTCCTCTTCAATCATCTCATCTGGAATCTCCTCATTAAAAGTCTGCAATGATGATTCTTGTAACTCTATGGTCTCCAAACACTCGATAAATTCGCCATCAAGAGATTGATCAAAAAAATCATTCAAGTCATCTCCTCCTTCTGACAATATTTCATTATTGGTGCTGTCCATTTCAATCAATGTAGTGGAATCATTCAAGTCATCTCCTCGTGACAATATTTCATTATTGGTGCTCTCAATTTCAATCAATGTAGTGGAATCATTCAAGTCATCTCCTCCTTGTGACAATATTTCATTATTGGTGCTGTCCATTTCAATCAATCTAATGGAATCATACAAGCCATCTCCTCCTTGTGACAATATTTCATTATTGGTGCTCTCAATTTCAATCAATGTAGTGGAATCATTCAAGTCATCTCCTTGTGACAATATTTCATTCTTGGTGCTGTCCATTTCAATCAATCTAATGGAATCATACAAGTCATGTCCTCCTTGTGACAATATTTCATTATTGGTGCTCTCAATTTCAATCAATGTAGTGGACAATTCAAAAGAAATTGCCACGGTCTCTTCATTGTGAGCCATTTTATTTTGAAATTGCTTGCTGTAAATTGCAGAAAAAAATAATCACTTTCATTTATCGTTTTTAGTAATACATAATATAAAACTAACTTCATCAAGTATTTAGTATAACAGAAGGACTGCAAATAAATAACAGAAAACATTTTTCAAATTATCTTCAAGTGTACAACATAGTTCCCCTTACAAATTAACAACTCACCTTTTTAAAAGTAGCAGAAGTGTTAGTACTGTGTAAATCAAACACCAGAAATTCACCACCAAAAATTCCTCACAAATGTACCTCAGACAGTAGTATCACAAAATGGCTGTGGTTTCCTCTCATTTGACATATATACATAACCAATTAACTTTCATCACACACAAATACAAAACCAAAGTAACATTTTAATTGGTTCTAAATTTCAACACTTTCAAATGTGTTTTCCCCATGCAATTTTCCATAGGACATTTACATACGTCTACAGCCTGAATGGCTGAACGGAATTACACCAAACTTGGCAAAATGGTACATCAAACCTAAGAGGTCAGGAATGATCTACTATGCCCCCTTATGGTCATTTCCCCCTTCGCTTTGGCCTCCTCTTGTCTCTCAATCCTACCGAGGGACAAGATGGCGGCCGCTACGGACTGTTTGGAATGTTGACAGACGCCGGAGAACCAATCAGCTTCGCAAAGCTCCGTAACGCGAAAAGTACGCGAAGCGGAGCGCTGTTACAGATATATATCTTTTTTTCAACGTTAATTTCTCAAAATCCACTGGAGCACATATATTGAGACCTAGCAAAGGCACATCGGGCTACCAGTCCCTAATATTTTGCCAAGTTTCGTGCAAATCCATTCAGCCGTTCGATTATTATTATTTTGTTTTTTTTTTGCCCCGCGGGGCCCTTTTAAAACCTCCACATCAAACCTAGGGGGTCAGCGAGGATCTACTATGCCCCCTTATAGTTATTTCCCCCTTTGTTTTGACCTCCTCTTGTCTCTCGATCCTACCGAGAGACAAGATGGCGGCCGCTACGGACTGTTTGGAATGTTGACAGACGCCGGAGAACCAATCAGCTTCGCTTCACAAAGCTCCGTTGCGCGAAAAGTCCGCGAACCAGAGCGCTAACCGGTCCGCTGTTACAGATATATATCTTTTTTTAAACGTTAATTTCTCAAAATCCACTGGAGCACATATATTGAGACCTACAAAAGGCACATCGGGCTACCAGTCCCTACAATTTTGCCAAGTTTCGTGCAAATCCATTCAGCCGTTCGGGCTAAAAGTGAGGCCAACCGCCCTATGGAAAACTCAATGTTAAAAACACGTTTTGGGACCCCCCTTTTTTCTCGGCCCCCACTGGACGAACCCCCCCCAAATTTTCAAGGGCTGCTCAGAAACAAAATGTGCCATTTTCCTGAAAATTTCAGCCGATTCCGTCCACAAACGCCAAAGTTATTAGACATAGAATTTTCAAAAAACCCATAGAGAAAAAATCCTAACTATATATACCTACTGGCGACCGCCAGTAGGTAATATGTCACAAGAATGTTCCTTCTGTTTCAAAAAAGAACGGAGAGACACCGGGAGGTACTGTAGGAGGTTGCTTTATTCCACTGAACTATGGCATGACGTGTTTCGACGTAATGTCTTTTTCAAACGCCAGTTCTTGCCCCCACACTAGCAGCAGTCCTTCTGAGTACCTCCAGTCGCTCCGCCTTAAGTGGAAATCCTGGTTATTTGGTTAGTCCGCTAACACCAAAGCACCAGTAGTCCTTGTGGTGAACTACCGGTCCCAGAATACCCTGCCACGGCATTCCAGGTAAGTGCTGCTCCCAACTGCGGTGTGCTCCACGAAAACCAGGCTATTTTTGGAGCGCTGTTTAGAACTGCGGCTGTCGGGACATTTGGAGCAAAGTTCACCTCCCTGGGCCCCTTAACGCCTCGAACCACACTTGTCCACTCCTGAGACTGGCCTGGGAAACCTCCATACAGTGACTGAGGCCCCTTTGCGTAGTCGCAAATTGCTTCCAACGGCAAAATTGCAAGGGTGGGTGTGGTGGGTTGGAGCATTTCACCACCATGAAGAAAAAAAGATGCCGAAGCCGTCCGGATTGCTCCTTCCCCTTTGCCGAGACGGGACTCTCCAATGCACGTCCTGGACCTGCGTGCAAAATATGTCACAAGAATGTTCCTTCTGTTTCAAAAAAGAACGGAGAGACACAGGGGGGTACTGTAGGAGGTCGCTTTATTCCACTGAACTATGGCATGACGCGTTTCGACGTAATGTCTTTTTCAAACGCCAGTTCTTGCCCCCACGCTAGCAGCAGGCTTCTGAGTACCTACAGTCGCTCCGCCTTAAGTGGAAATCCTGGTGAAAATTTATATATATATATTAGGTAGTTATAGTTAGGACCTAGTTTCCATAGGAAATCCGCAACATTCTATTGGGAATAACGTTGGCGCCGGTTGTTGAATCTTGGTGAATTTCTCCTTCCATGAAAATCTCCGGAAGATTCGTCAAGCAGGGGCCGAGAAAAAAGGGGGCTCCCAAAACATGTTTTCCCCATGTTAATTTCCATAGGATGACAAGACACGTCTACAGCCCGAACCGCTGAATTGAATTACACCAAATTTGGGAAAATGGCAGGGTCTGGTACGCAGATCACGCTTTTGGTTAAATGGTGTAAATCCCTCCAGTAGTTCCTGAGAAAATCAAAAGAAAAAAAATATATATATCTGGACGGAGCCTAACCACACATCTCATCGTGAGATCTGATTGGCTGTCAGCACTTCATCCAAGAAGTGTTGGCAGCCATCTTGGGACCAATATACATGATAGCACCTCATTAAAAAGCATTGCAGTTAATAGAAGGTTTTAGGACTTTAGTTACATTATAAATCATTTGCTTGGTGGAGAAGTGTGGCTCAATGGTTAGAGCGGCAGACCCTGATGCAGAGGTCTGGCCAAGGACCAGGGTTCAATTCCCGCCTCGGCGGGTCTTGGGCTCATTTTCCCCGGACCTGATAATTCTCGCCTCGGTGCCTATTCTAATCATGGGTCCCAATCTGCAACTCTTGGCAAAAGCTTGCTTAATCTCCACAACGGCCCCAACAGCGCTAGGATGCCTTGCTTCACCTTGGGGGTGCCCAGGAGTGGGCACTTCACAGGGAAACACCAGGAAGGGTTCCACAGCGGTATGTGTACAACGCTTTGAGACCCTTTCGGGGGTTATTTGTGCGCTATATAAGCACTACAATTGCATTTACATTTTACATTTCTTGATGGTACCATACTCATTTTAGGAATTGTGGTGTGTTCTAAGGTGATTTTACCATGTGAAAAAGCCATCTGCTGGGATATCATGAATCATGTTTGAAAGAAAACTATTATCTCATGCTTTTCCCACAGTGGTTTGGAAGGGGATCTATAAGCTAAACTGAAAGCATATTTTCTGTAAATTCACATTATCTTTCTCAGTCATGTAAGAATGAAGTCTGACATTCTCAGTAAACCATGTACATCCAACAAGGACAGAGACTGTCAGTTGATTCCTTTGTGTTCTACTGTAGCTTCCCAGAGTGTTCTAAAGAACAACTAGAGCGCTAACAGTCCTACTTATTACAAAGGTATGGCACACCTGAAGCCATCTTGATTGGAATAAAGTGGTAACTCTTAAAATATTTAATTTAAAAATGAACAATTGAGGGGGTATATGTATGTATATGTATAAACCATTTTATAGCGCGCTCTGTTACTTGGGAGTATCCTGGCGCGATGGAGAAAGACAAAACACAACGGGGGAACCAGCATATGCCACACCGATAAACAGATGAGTTTTCAGACTCTTCTTAAACTGACCCACGCACTGAATGGAGCGCAGGTGAAGGGGAAGGGCATTCCATGCCCTGGCAGCCACCACAGCTATCGACTGACCCCCTAATCTAGTCCGCTTAAAGCGAGGAAGAGTCATCTTATACAGGGAAGACGATCTAAGGCAACGTGAAGGAGCATAAAGGATGAACCGTTTCCTCAAGTGGGCTGGCCCTTGATCATGAGTTGCTCTAAAAGAGAGCACTAGAGATTTGAATAGGATACGCTGCGCCACTGGCAGCCAATGAAGGCTACGCATGTGGGAGCGGACGCTCTTCCATCTCGGAACATTGAACAAGAGACGGACAGCGGCATTCTGGATGACCTGTAAACGTTTGACCAGATATGCAGGGATACCGCTGATCAGAGCGTTCGCGTAGTCCAATCTCGATAAAATGAGAGCTCGGGTGACAGTCTCCTTTGCTTCTCTAGGGAGGAGTGGGAAGAATCTTTGCAGCGCTCTCAGAGTGGCAAAGCATGTCCCTGACAATTTTCTTATATGATCTTCAAATCTTAAATCTTCCCCAAACCATATGCCAAGATTTTTTGCAGGGCCACCCATCACCTTAGGGCTGACAATGTTTGAGGGACACAGCGTGTCTTTAAAGCTGGAGGGAAATGTGCCATAGAAAAGGACCTCGGATTTGTCCTCGTTACATTTCAGCTGGGCCAGAGCCAGCCAGCGAAAGACTGAGGACAAACAGAGCTGGACTGCCACAGTATCCAGATGATCGTCCGGCCAGGTAAACAGCAGTTGTGTGTCATCGGCATAGCCAATTATCTTAGAGTGGGGCCCTGAGGAACCCCAGTGAGAAGTGGCTTGGGCTTCGAGGCATGGGGCGGCATCCAGACCTGTTGCGTCCTATCCGATAGGAATGACGACAACCAGGCCAAGGCACAACCACCAATACCGACCGCAGACAGCCTGGCGAGAAGGAGCTCATGAGGAACGGTGTCGAACACGGCAGAGAGGTCCAGAAGAATCAAGACCGCTCTGCCGCCACCGTCTAGACATTCCCGGATTGCCTCCGTCATCTCAACCAGGGCTGTCTCAGTACTGTAGGCCGCCCTTAATCCCGATTGAGCTGGGTGCAGGGCGTTAGAAGCCTCCACGAAGCTCTCGAGTTGGTGAAAAGCCACTGTCCCCCAAATTTTTGCCAATGCCGGCAGGAGGGATATAGGACGGTAATTCCCTGGAACAGCAGCATCCAACCCTGATTTTTTTAAGAGCGGAAAAAGCTTTGCCTGCTTCCAGCATACAGGAACAGTTGCTGAGGATAGAGAAAGATTCACAATCTGGGTGACCTCACTGCATACAGTAGTGGCTACTTCTGAAAGTACCCGAGCAGGGCAAGGGTCTGAAGGTGAGCCAGATTTTAAAGTTTGAAGGAGTGCCAAAATATCGCACTCAGCAGCCACTAAAAAATGTGTGAACTGCTGGGTGACACAGTGACCCATCAGAGGGGGAAGACCCACCGCTGCGCTGGCTTCGGGCAGAGCAGAGAGTAATTCCTTCTGAATCTTTGCTATTTTTTCAATGAAAAAAGAGGACAGTTCCTCACACCATTGGATGGAGGAAGGGATCATGGGTGTATCAGCAACAGGGGATAGAAAACTCTTCACAATAGAGAAGATCTCTCTACTGTTATTGTTCGCCCTGGCAATTCTCCCTGCATAATAACAGCCTTTTGCTGTCCTAATAGCAGCATAGTAGTCCTTTTGGGCTATACGCAGGGCGCCTTTGTCTCAGGGCTATACTCGTGCCTCCACACTCGCTCCAACTTTTTGCAACCCAATTTCAGCTCCCTCAATTCGTGCGAGAACCAGGGTTGAGAAGGGGTGCAGCGAAGCCTTGACATGGTGTTATGTTTTGTGGACGCATCAGCCGCCTGTTCCACCCAACCATTAAAGCCACTAACCGCCTCGCCTACCTCAGGACTAAGAGTCGGGCGGGCTCTAGATAGGGCTTGTCCGAACGAGACCAGATTGATCTTCTGGAGGTGACTCAGGGGCAGGCCGCAAGCTGTTCTGCCTGCGTCCTCCACCTCCCACGAGAACCTAATAAGCTCGTGATCGGACCATGTCACTCTTTCCGAACCTAGTGCCATAATGGGAAAGTTATAACAAACTAGGTCCAAGAGGTGACCACCAACATGGGTCGGAGATTCCACCCATTGTTTAAGTTGTGCCAGATCGAAAATTTCCCCCAAGCGGCGAACCTCAGTAGAGTCAGGGACATCAACATGGATATTGAGGTCACCCACCAAAAGAAATTTCGAAAAGCTCAGTGCCCGTGGCACTATACACTCCTCCAACACTTCAATAAAGTGCCCCGCATAACCTGGAGGCCTATAAATCAGTGATCCTCCCAAGGTAAAGTGGGGATTGATAATGAGAGAGAAATGCAGCGCTTCCCCATCAGCCACTTCATCTGACTTCTCAGTGGAGAAGAGCCACCTTTCCCTATAAATTACTATTTTGCCATAGAAAGTATGATTAGTGTTGCAGAAAGAAAAATTAGGGCACATTTTGAGTGACTTCTCAAATCCTCTTCTATTTCATTAAAAAATTCTGACATGCAGTCTCCCAAGATGGCCACCAGAGACAAAAGAGCCCAAATGTAGCCCAAATATCACCCAGATGTAGCCCAAGTATAACCCTATGACAGAATGTCCCAGAGTGTTCTAAAGAACAACTAGAGCGCTAACAGTCTTACTTATGACAAAAGTATGGCACACCAGCAGCCATCTTGATTGGAATGAAGTGGTAAGTCTGAAAACATTTAATTTAAAAAGGAACAAAATGAGGGGGTTCATTTTGCCATAGAAAGTATGATTAGTGCTTCAGAAAGAAAAATTAGGGCACATTTTTAGTGACTTCTCAAATCCTCTTTTATTTCATTAAAAAATTCTGACATGCAGACTGAAACATGCACTTTCATAAACAGCAGAAGACTTCCCTGGTGAGCAGTAGCTTTACTACAGTGATCTAATAAGCAACTAGCGTGCTAACATTCTGAATTCATGGCAAATGTGTGTCACATCTGAATGCCTTCTTGATGGAATCAAAGTAGAAAACTGAAAGTATTTCCTACTGAGGAGAATGTAGTAAATGAGAAAATTAGGAAACTTCATAACAAATAAGTCTCCTAAGATGGCCATCAGAGACAAATGAGCCCAAATGTAGCACAAATGTACCCCAGATGTAGCCCAAGTATAGCCCAATGACAGAATGCCCCAGAGTGTTCTAAAGACAACTAGAGCGCTAACAATCTGTAGTATTTAAGTCATACATACATGAAGAGATGTAGCCGAGGCAGATGAGGTAGAGTTGAGAAGTAGGTTTATTTAATCATAAGTAGATTCACAGGAAGAATTATGCTGGAACAAACAGCCCCACCAGGAGCAGCCTCCTAGCTACTCAGCCCATACTCCAACTGCCAACCCTCATACCAGTCACACAAGCATTCCATTCATGTCAATCACACTCACATTCTAACCTGGAACACTCACACTGGCTGAGTAGCTAGATGCAGAGAAGTGCAGTAATATAAACACTAAACCCAGAATACTACACATCCTCTCCCTCTCGAATTGGAAAACAAAAGAGAACCAGAGAGCGAAGAAGAAAACTATCCACAATCAATATACAATAGTAATATTTATCTGTAAACCCAGGGATGAGAAGGACTTCACACCACGAGAGGGTAAACAGACAAAAGCCAAGAAAGAAGGAAGAAAGAGACAGTAAACACTAACACTGACACCATCAGGGGAGGCGCAGCGTGAGCACACAGAAGTGCAAGGACGCACCTGCAGCCAGCGGGAGGACTCGGGAGGCGGCGGCCACACCCCCTTGCTACCGGGGGAGAACAAAACAGACCTCGCGTCTCCCGCTTCGCGGGAGGCGCAGCGTGAGCACACAGAAGTGCAAGGACGCACCTCCAGCCAGCGGGAGGACTCGGGAGGCGGCGGCCACACCCCCTTGCTACCGGGGGAGAACAAAACAGACCTCGCGTCTCCCGCTTCGCGGGAGGCGCAGCGTGAGCACACAGAAGTGCAAGGACGCACCTGCAGCCAGCGGGAGGACTCGGGAGGCGGCGGCCACACCCCCTTGCTACCGGGGGAGAACAAAACAGACCTCCCGTCTCCCGCTTCGCGGGAGGCGCAGCGTGAGCACACAGAAGTGCAAGGACGCACCTGCAGCCAGCGGGAGGACTCGGGAGGCGGCGGCCACACCCCCTTGCTACCGGGGGAGAACAAAACAGACCTCGCGTCTCCCGCTTCGCGGGAGGCGCAGCGTGAGCACACAGAAGTGCAAGGACGCACCTGCAGCCAGCGGGAGGACTCGGGAGGCGGCGGCCACACCCCCTTGCTACCGGAGCCTACTTAAGTCAGCCCTTATCTCCGGCCACGCGGGACGCGCGCGCGGGCGGGCGCCGGGCTAAGCCCAGGCAAAGGGCGGGCCCTCTGTGGCCCTCAGAGGACCTGAGGAGGACGGGACGGGCCCCCCCACTTGGCCCCATCACAGAAGCAGGTACAGAAAACAACTAACCTATTTGCTTCCAATTGTCATTTGTCCCTGACCCGTTCAGTGTCTATTCTGGAGCTCTTGCAGTCCTAACAATATGTCTATCTGGGAGGACCTGAATGCCCTGTGTGGCACAAACTATGCCCCTAACATATCAACTCCGCCCACATCTGGCAGAAATACTGACCTTACTAACCGTACTCCCCAGGAACCACCTTTAGTGCCTGAAATGATTGCCATTCAAGCCAACACGCTGCCCCAGGCCCTATTCACCAAAAGGAACATTAAGGAGATCCCAGCTAATGTTGATCAAATGTCCTGTAGTCCCTCATCACCCCCCGCTATTTCAACTGTCTCAACCCACAGAAGGTGGGGGCCACATCAAATGACTCTGTCTCCCCTTTTCAATCGACCCTACTGGCTCACATTGAACGATTGCTGAACGCGGCCCTATCACCTCTGGTCACAAAAATTCAGGATCTGGGAGAAATGTTGTCCAGCGTGGAAAAAATAGTACAAAGGATTAATCCATCAATTGTAAACACTGCTTCTCCTTTATGCTATACGCCCTCCACCAACCATGAGAAACCTAAGTCTACAGAACACAGAAAAGCACAACCAATTAATTCCTCTACTAGAAAACCCATCCCAAAAAGTTGTAACATAACTTCTAAACCGACTTATGTCTCTTTAATAGCACCTAGGATTCCTCATGAAAGAAGGCATCGAATTAACCTACCCCCTGAAGCTGCCCCCTATGTGACTGTTCTCTCTGGGGTGCCAGAGCTTAGACAGGGCAAATTTGAAACAAACCAGGACCTGCTGAACAAAGCCATCTTCTGGCTCAATTACAATAGACCGCTGCCACCTGACCTAGATGGCGGAATTGTGAGCGTCAGGAGGGTGGGATGGTTGGGTACGTTGCCCAAAAACTGTCCGGGAGATCTGATTTTAATTAAATTCAAACACAGGAACATTGTCCCCTATCTAAGATCCTCTCAGCCCAAAACTGGAGATGGCCCTATTTGTATCTGTGACTTGTTTGACTTTTATCCTGGCCCCAGAGTATTGAACTATAAATTCCGTTGAAAGGGGGTTCCTGTGTACCATGCGCCTTTATTCTGCACAAGATTGATTTTAGTTTGTTTTAAATAGTTAAATTTATTTTCCCTTTTTTAAACTTGCAATTAATTATTGTGCCTTTATATATGCATGTATTTTTTTTTCTCTGTTGCTTTTATGGTTTTAAACTTAAAAACCGAATAAAGCTTGATTTGAATTTGAATTTGACACCATCCTCCTCCTTTAATACTGAAGAAAAAGAAAAATGATATATGAGAGACGAACTCACAAACAACAAGTGATTAAGACCTAACATGAAGAAAACGTCTTCACGAAGGTAGACTGTGGCAACCAAAAGCCACTCCTCAAGAGAGGAACTAAGAAGACATGGGACTAACCCATAAGCAAAGGTGTAACAAGGGACAAACCCAAGAAAACACACGCAGCACGGGAAGGTGCAGCACAATGTGGCAAAACAATTCCACTCCTCATGTGAGGAACAGAGAAAATATGGGGATACCCATGAATGAAGGTGTAACAGAGGAAATACCTCATAAAACACACACAGCACAAGATAGTGCAACACAATGTGGCAAACCAATTCCACACCTCATAAGAGGAACACTGAAAATATGGGACTACCCATGAATGAAAGTGTTAAAAGGACAAACCCCAAAACACCCGCGGCACGAACTGGTGCAGCACAATGTGGCAAAATTTCCACTCCTCATGAGAGGAATTGAGAAAATATGGGGTTACCCATAACCAAAAGAAGAAGGTGTAACAAGGGACAGGACCCAAGCACACACACGGCACGAACAGGCGCAGCACGATGTGTAAAACCAACACATAGGTAAGAAGTGAAGCACAACCAGCTTACACAAGACAAAGTGAGCCAAATAATGACTACACACAAACGAAAATGTGATGCACATGGCGTCTTACACACTGGACACAAAAGAGAAATTCGCACAGTGCGACATGCATGCAAAAACATACAACAAGGTGTCCAACATAGGTAGAGAAGGTAAAAGTCCTAAACAAAGACAAGAACCTAATAACCCAGACATGAGGGTTAACTAATAGTAAAACCATGAGGGGAAATGGGACTACAACCCAAATCCATCCCAAAAACAGGGATACAAAGATGCAAATGAGGGTGAGAGAACCCTTAACCAAGACTTAGCGCAGACATGAGTAGGAGAACTCACATACATAACTATGACGAAGAGGGTGAGAGAACCCACATTTCTTATGCATTTCAAAAATGAACATACTGTAATTCAAAATCGTGCTTGTAGATTAACCATAGTAAGAATGAATCATCACTTCAAGACATGTGCCACTAATTGGACACTAGATGGCAGTGTTATACAAAAACTGTGAGAGAAAAAGTACTTCAAATACCATCCAAAAACGAAAGAATGTACTGTAAATTTCATTTCCTGTGTGCTGGTAGATTAACCACAGTAATAAATTAAGAAAACATGAATAACGACAGTAATAGGTGTGCCTGTCACCGGGATGAAAGAGTGGAGGCAACATGTAGGAGACACTGGAGCTCGAACCTTGTCCCCGAGCAACATCCATAATGAATAGAAAAGCAGACTGTGGACTTGCCTCCAATTTTCCAGCTCAAACATAAAAGAAACAGCAGAGTACCTTTTTCCATGACGGAGACCTTTCACTAATCTTGCTGACAGCAGAAACGCCAGGAGTATATAAGAAAAATAAAAACGGCAGAAAAATTGTTTTCCTGAGAAATGAATTCCGGTCGTAGAGGCAAATGACGTGAACAGAGCTGGAGAAATAAACAAAGGGGGCACGTACAGTGACGCACCGCAGAGTGGATCACGGCGCTTCAGTGCAACGACAGCAGGCAATAAGCAGCGTCATAGAGACTCCGAAGAAGGCTCTTGAGAAAACAGCAGGTGAGAGCGTGGAGACACGTGCTGTAATTTTTAAATGTGGAAACTGACAGTTGAAACGATGAATGCTTCAGAGGCTCGTTTTTCTCCCAAAAACGATCAAAAAATATAAATAATGAACACAAAATAATGTCACCACATCTACCTTTAAACCCTGGCAAGGCATGATGAAAAAACAGCTTTCAGTCAGTTTCACATGGCTAGATTTTAACTTTCAAACGAAGTACAACTGTCATTGCAACCAGAACTTGCTGCCAACCACGATGTCATCAAACTTCTTTTAAAAATCTCATTATATTAATAATGTCGATCTCCTTTTAATGTAGAGTCTATTACATAGCACTAGATCAAAAACACAGGCAGTCACCAATTACCTTGATTACTTAGGTACATTCTCCATTAGATGTGGGAGCCTTGACGTTGTTTTTTTTTTTGTATCATTTTTGAATGAATTGGTTCATCTCGGAAACGTAGACAGCTTTGATATCAATTTCTTGAAGTTGATGACACTGAGATGACACAACAGCACGCTTTTGCTGGGGCTGCCTGGTGTGTTCAGCACTGGTGGGGCTACTTCACGTGCTTGTAGAGGTTCCTTACTTTTTAGATTATAGATGCTTGTTCCACTTCAGTTGCGGGTTACTCCCATCTCTTGTAAATAGGCATAATTTGCGCAGGAAAGTCTCCAGATCGTCGCCAAGAGTAATGTAGTATTTAAGTCATACACACATGAAGAGATGTAGCCGAGGCAGATGAGGTAGAGTTGAGAAGTAGGTTTATTTAATCATAAGTAGATTCACAGGAAGAATTATGCTGGAACAAACAGCCCCACCAGGAGCAGCCTCCTAGCTACTCAGCCCATACTCCAACTGCCAACCCTCATACCAGTCACACAAGCATTCCATTCATGTCAATCACACTCACATTCTAACCTGGAACACTCACACTGGCTGAGTAGCTAGATGCAGAGAAGTGCAGTAATATAAACACTAAACCCAGAATACTACACAATCTTACTTATGACAAAAGTATGGCACACCTGAAGTCATCTTGATTGGAATAAAGTGGTAACACTTAAAACATTTAATTTGCAAAGGAACAAAATGAGGGGGTTCATTTTGCCATAGAAATTATGATTAGTGCTGAAGAAAGAAAAATTAGGACACATTTTGACTTCTCAAATCCTCTTCTATTTCATTAAAAAAAATTCTGACATGCAGACTGAAACATGCACTTTAAATACCAGCAGCAGACTTCCCTGGTGAGCAGTAGCTTTACTGCAGTGATCTAATGAGCAACTAGAGTGCTAACATTCAGAATTTATGGCAAATGTGTGACACATCTGAATGCCTTCTTGAACAACCAAAGTAAACAAACATTTAAAATGCAATAGATCTCGCCCTCGTTTAAGTTAAAGCCATTCTGTTTGTAATGAGGTGGCTTTTTAGCTTAGCTTTTATTAGTGTTTTTCAAACTTTCTTGTAAATAACATGCATATGTATGCATATATGTATATGTATGCATGCATTTATATTTGTATTTATATAGATAAACAGATTATATATGTTTATATATGTATGTCTATATATATAGACATACATATATATACATGCATATGCATATATATATGAATATATATATATGTGTATATGTGGGCATGTAGAGGTAGAGGTGTAGAGGTAGAGGTGTAGAGGTAGAGAGGTAGAGGTAGAGACTAATAGAGAGAGAAGTCGAGAGAGGTAAAGAGTAGAGAGTGAGTAATAGAGAGTAGAGAGTAGAGAGTGAGTAGTAGAGAGTAGTAGAGAGCAGTAGAGAGAGTAGCAGAGAGTGAGTAGTAGAGAGTAGTAGAGTGAATAGTAGAGTGAGTATTAGAGAGTAGTAGAGTGAGTAGTAGAGAGTGAGTAGTAGAGAGTAAATAGTAGAGTGAGTAGTAGAGAGCAGCAGAGAGTGAGTAGTAGAGAGTAGTAAAGAGTGAGTAGTAGAGAGAAATAGAGAGTGAGTAGTAGAGAGTGAGTAGTAGAGAGTAGTAGAGAGTGAGTAGTAGAGAGTGATTAGCAGAGAGAGAGAATAGTAGAGAGTAGTAGAGAGTGAGTAGTAGAGTGAGTAGTAGAGAGTAGTAGAGAGAGTAGTAGAGAGTGAGTAGTAGAGAGTAGTAGAGAGTGAGTAGTAGAGAGTGAATAGTAGAGAGTGAGTAGTAGAGTGAGTAGTAGAGTGAGTAGTAGAGAGTGAGTAGTAGAGAGTAGTAGAGAGAGAGTAGTAGAGAGTGAGTAGTAGAGAGTAGTAGAGAGTGAGATGTAGAGAGTGAGTAGTAGAGAGTAGTAGAGAGTGAGTAGTAATGAGTGAGTAGTAGAGAGAGAGTAGTAGAGAGTGAGTAGTAGAGAGTAGTAAAGCGTGAGTAGTAGAGAGTAGTAGATAGTAAGTGGTAGGGAGTGAGTAGTAGAGAGAGAGTAGTAGAGAGTGTAGGAGTAGTAGAGACTGAGTAGTAGAGAGTCAGTATTAGAGAGTAGTTGAGTAGTAGAGAGTCAGTAGTAGCAAGTAGTGGAGAATATTCCAAAGTTTGGCACAGCACCACTTGCACAACAAGTCCAATCAAATCATATCACTTAGAGTCCTGATTGAAGCGCTGAATCTTGGTGTATATTCAAATGCTTTTATTTTCCTTAAGTTTATGTACCACAGCCAGCCGACGCGTTTCGTTCTGTACAACAGAACGTCTTCAGGGCGTTCTTATTTCCTTCAAGTTATGTCGGTATCCTGTTGTCATGTAAATAGATATTTCTTCCAAATGTTAGACGAGTTCTTCTTATTCAAAGTGACTAGGTATCAATTTTACCCACACAATTCGGGCAGTCTTGAGTAATTTATAGCATCCTCAAAGTCAGTGTTTCAAAAATTACAAAGTATAGGATATGATAATCCAAATCCAAATGTTTCTCAAGAAAAGTCATTTTCAATCGTTCGGAATATCGGCGTTTGGGCAGATATGACCCACGAACACGGTGTATGACTTTTCTTGAGAAACATTTGGATTATCATGTCCTATACTTTGGAATTTTTGAAAGACTGACTTTGAAGATGCTATAAATTACTCAAATCCATGGATGCTGCTGGGAATGCCCCCAGCAACACCCATTGCACGCCCCTTTAACGCAGGACACTGCGTTAAAGGGACTGATATTTATCAGGCAGGATTACGCCACAAAAAGTGGCTTAGTCCTGCCTGATAAATATCACTCAGTCCTCTGCGCCACCGGAACGTCACAAAAAGTGACGTTCCGGATGCGCAAGGGGCTCGTTAATAAGGCCCCATAGGTTTCACACTTGTTATAGTCAGGAATTAGCATTTAAAAAAACTTTGAAATTCACTGAAAAAACCATAGGTTTCACACTAGTTATAGTTAGCTGGACAGTTTACTTATACAAAACCATTGAAATTCCCCCGTTATAGTTAGTTGTACTCACTATAACTCGCGCGCCCGCAATCCACGTCTGATGATGTCACATATTACATCATTCATGACATGGTCAGTGACATCACTGATGACTTCACTGATGACATCTCAAATGACATCACTGATGACATCATCCAGTGAATGTGGTTTGCTTTGATATTTAAATATGTATTATAAGTACACTACTTTGAATTGAAGAATGAGTGGATATATAAATATAAATGTGTGGATGGTGGATTTAATAACAGTGTCATTGATTGTTTCCTTGACTAATTTGTAGAGTCTCACTATATATAATGTGTAGTTACTAAACTGTGTGAAAGTCTTAATTGCTATGTTAAAGACTATATTTGTTATTGGTTTCTTAACTGAGTATTTGTATGGGTAAATGAATGTCTATGTGGTTTGGTGGGGGGTGTGTGATTGCCAAACAATATGTGAATAGTTCATTCAGTAGGTATATGAGGTTAAGACTACATGTTATAACAGTTGTTTCAGTTAGTGTATATGTTTATGGGTGTGATGGTGATGAAATATTTCTCTCAATGATACATCTCCATTAAACTTGAAAAAAAAGGCAGTGTATGTGACAGTTATATCTAATTAAGTGTGCCTAAGACTTAGTAATTGTTAAGCATGGGCGGATTTTGCGGATCCACGATCCTCGGATTTTGCGGATTTGCGGATCGTGGATCCGCAAAATCCGCGGATTTTGCGGATTTGCGGATTTGGGCTGATGAATGAGTCACTGCATTTGAGCTTCAACTAGTTCCAGCGACCATGTGTGTGTTACTATGCAATCGCGCCGAAGGGCGCAGGGGTCCCTTGAGTGAGCTGTCCATCATAGTGGGTAAATGGCGGGAAGACGGTGCACACCGCGAGTGTGTGGGCGGGGCTTCCATGCGAGTGCACACATGCCTCTTGTGTGTATAAAAGATCAGAGATCGATCAGAGCAGCAGATGAAGAGACAGAAGCTCCTGGTCACAGGTACAGCACGGGGATTGCGCTTGTGAAAGTCAAGGATGCAAAGGCCTCTATCCAGCATCACAGCTGATTTTCGACGGTAGATTTGGGAAGAAGGCACACCTGCCCCGCCTCGACGATGCTCACGATTGTTTTTGGGCTGATGAATGAGTCACTGCATTTGAGCTTCAACTAGTTCCAGCGACCATGTGTGTGTTACTATGCAATCGCGTCGAAGGGCGCAGGGGTCCCTTGAGTGAGCTGTCCATTATAGTAGGTAAATGGCGGTGAAGACGGTGCACACCGCGAGTGTGTGTGCGGGGCTTCCATGCGAGTGCACACATGCCTCTTGTGTTTATAAAAGGTCAGAGATCGATCAGAGCAGCAGTGGAGTGACAGAAGCTCCTGGTCACAGGAACAGCACGGGGATTGCGCTCGTGAGAGTCAAGGATGCAAAGGCCTCTGTCCAGCATCATAGCTGATTTTCGACGGTAGATTTGGGAAGAAGGCACACCTGCCCCGCCTCGACAATGTTCACGATTGTTTTTGGGCTGATGAATGAGTCACTGCATTTGAGCTTCAACTAGTTCCAGCGACCATGTGTGTGTTACTATGCAATCGTGCCGAAGGGCGCAGGGGTCCCTTGAGTGAGCTGTCCATCATCCTGCAACTGTTTTAGTAGGGCGCCGGCAAGCTGCCAGCGACATCCTAAAATAGTTACTAAATTAGCTTCAACAGGAAGCACTAATAGATAAAATGAAGCAGGTGCTCGAGCACCTGCTTTATTTGATCTATTAGTGCTTCCTGTTGAAGCTAACTTAGTAACTATTTTACGATGGCGCTGGCAGCTTGCCGGCGCCTTCTAAAAAAGTTACAACAACTTCAAGCTTGAAGGCTTGAACTTTTGCCCCCGGATCCGCCGCTCGCGGATTTGCGGATTTTCGGTAAATTCGCAAAATCCGCGAGCGGAACGGATTTTGTGCTCATGATTAGTGATTGTATGAGTCACTATATGGATGACAGTATACTTGTAATAGTGATTTATAACACACTAAGTGTGAGTTACTATCTATATAAATAGGTGAAGTGGTGTTTGTATAAGTGTGTAGGTGAGTAAATGTAAGTATAATCAATTGTTTGCATAAGTCAGGAGGATGTCTTTATAAGTGAATACAATGTGTGCTGGTGTATAATGTTGAAAAAGGCGTATAAGTGTATTTGATAGTGTTCTGTTGATTATTCACTGCATATAACACTGAATCTATAGGTAAGTGATTAGATGTGTGTATAGTTCTATGAATAACTGAGTGGGTGTTTAGAAATTTCTATTGGTGTGTCAATGGTTTCAAATATGGCACTTCCTATTTTACAGTGAGTGATGAAAGATTATACTAGTGTGTGATTAGGTGTATTTGATTGTCACATGGATGATGTCATCAGTGATGTCATCAGTGATGTCATTTGAGATGTCATCAGTGATGTCATCATTGATGTCACTGACCATGTCATGAATGATGTAATATGTGACATCATCAGCAGTGGATTGCGGGCGCGCGAGTTATAGTGAGTACAACTATCTATAACGGGGGAATTTCAATGGTTTTGTATGAATAAAATGTCCAGCTAACTATAACTGGTGTGAAACCTATGGTTTTTTAGTGAATATATATATATATATATATGTATATATATATATATATTACCTATTGGTGGTCGCCAGTAGGTAGTTATAGTTAGGACCTAGTTTCCATAGGAAATCCACAACATTCTATTTGGAATAACTTTGGCGCCGGTAGACGAATCTTCGTGAATTTTTCTAAGAAAATGGCCTGCTCGGTTCCGCTCCTTCCCTGAAAGTTTAGGCGTGATTCGTCAAGTGGGGGTGAGAAAAAAGTTGGGTTCCAAAACGTGTTTTCCCAATGCAATTTTCCATAGGGACCTTTAGCCAGGGCTACAGCCCAAACGGCTGAACGGGATTAGACAAAATTCGGCAGAGAGGTAGAGTTCTGATCGCAGAGTGTGCTTTTTGTTAAATGGTGTAAATCCGTTTAGTAGTTTCTGAGAATAATGATAGCGATAAGGGAAGGGGGTAGGATAGAGATATTCGGACCCTCTAGGCTTGCTTAGGGGGTCGTATCTGGATGTTTAGGCACTATTTTTTATTTTATTTTTTTTAAAGAAAAATCGCGGCGTACGCGTATGTTAATACCTACAATTACGAGCAGGAGCTGCATGCTGATTGGCTGTCAATACTCCAAACCAGGAGAAATTGGCAGTCACGTTGTTTGTCGGAAGAGCAGAGTCACAAGAAAACAGTAAAACAAAGTTGAGAAATAAGGAAAGGGGGGCAGAGTGGAAACATTCTGAGCCTATAGTCGTGGTCAGGGGGTGGTACATGGTTATTTAGGCTCAATTTATATAAAAAAAAAATAGAAAATGGCGGGGTACTCGTGCAGTACTTGTACGCGGTGGAAAAGGTGAAAAAAAAAAGTAGAAGTCTATTTTATTCATTAGGTCCCGGGGGGGTAAATTACGGGGGCAATTTTTCTGCATAATGAGGGCTTGTAAGGTGCACCGAGCCCTGGGGAACGGCACTCCTCTGGTTTTATTTTGAAGTATGCGGGGGGGTTACGGTCCTACTCTCCGCAGTCTCGGGGAGCAGCACCCCTCGGGTGTTTTTAAAAAATATATATGTTTTGAGCTCTCTCTCTCTCTGTCCCTGTTCATTTCGCTGCTAACACTACTTTTCTTGGGCAGTGAAATGTAAAATGACCTTCCAGTTCTGGGTACGTGCATTGTCTGGAGTTTTTTAATAATTTTAGGAGGGTGGGCTTGACAATACGTCCTTGTAAATTCCCAGAGAAGCCTATGTTCTGGTGCTAAAATGGGGTGCTAAGGGAAATAACAAAGCCGCATTATGAAGCTCATTATCGCCGTTTTTTCAGCAGTTATTGGCAATAAAACTGCGATCATTTTAACACCGGTCCTTGATAATATGCATCGAAGTTTACTGGTGAAAAAAAATAGCAATGGTCCATATTGTCAACAAAAGGCGATACATTATCGTCGTATTTATTGGCAGGAAAATGCCGATAAAGCGGAGATAATGGGCTTGATAATATGTACTTGTGAATAACCATAGCAGCCTAGGTTAGGATCAGAACCTGGGCTGCTATGGGAAGTTACAAGGGCTTGTTATCAAGCACATTATCGCTGCTTTATCAGCAGTTTCCTGTCGATAAAAGCGGCGATAATGTATCGCCTTTTTGTATGTAAAGCTTTCCTTTTTTTTGTTGTAGCAGTTGTACTCTCTTCGCATGCTCAGCGTCGTTTCGAAGTTCACGTTTTTTTCTTCAAGTTCTTCAAGTTCAACAAGCAAACCTTTGTTTATATCAGTTAGTAAATCTGTCGCTTTTCTTTTCCCGGTTCGTGTGATTCATCCGGTGCTGTACTTTTGTATAGAATTAATAGTCATATTTTTTATATATTTATTTGAAAGGTAGTGCCGAGGCGCCAAACGTTGATTACGTACTCCGTCCACAGCCATTTTCGTAGTTTCTCACCGTTGTATTTATTATATCAGTTAGTTAGAACTCAGTAGTTTTCAATCCTAGTCTTGAATATCTTACCATAGTATTCCAACATTATTTTTATTGTGGAAGGTCATACCCCTCCCCCACAAAATACATTTTTATTAACTTTTATTAAATAATAAATATAAACGAAACTCAATTAACTTTTATTAAACAATAAATATAAACAAATTTCAATTATAACTATATTAGAACTGGCAAAATATGTTAAACAATGTTATAAAGAAATTGTGAAATGGATTCCAAAAGGTGTCCGATTGGTAATCTGCAAAAGAAAAAAGAAAATTAGAGTTTAGAATTATTTAGATGTGAGTAAATGAGCTGAAGCATTACAAGTTGTGGTAACTCTACAGTTTTACGTGTGCAGTGTGACTCATATATTCCTGTTCTGTTATAGTGCCACGTTCAAGTGGTGTCTATATGGAAGAGCCTATTGCGTTAATGATGCCCGTTATGGCGACTTATTTCTAATCCATTCCTATGAACGATTTGTAGATCTAGGCCTATGTGCTTACCGTTGTATAAAGCTTGCGGCCAAACACTGCAGTCACTGGGATGGACAACTTCAGGTGGGCTGATCTTCTACACGTCCAAGTAGACAGCAGTGTCTAAGTTTAAGAGAGATAGAGAAATGATGTCACAGAGAGTGAGAGAGAGAGAAAACAACATTAAAACTGTGTCGCAGAGTCTGGAGTTGAGATTTTTTGTTGAACCAGAGGTAGATTTACTAGCTCCTTGCATCACTGTACCCATGTTAAAAGTGACTCAAAAGTGGCGTAATAAGGTTGATGATCTGTTTGTCAGACTGTTGTAACCTATCTGTTGTCACTGCTCAGAGATAATTATACATTTTACAGAGAAGCTGCTGTACACTACGCACTCTGGGCCATATTATCAAGCCTTTGGCGACAAAAATTATTGCCACTTTATCGGCAAGAAAGTGTTGCTAAAGTGGCAATAATGGGTTTGATAATATGCTCTATGTCCTTCACATCTAACATGAGCTTCAATTGGAATTTGAGATGTCATCAGTGATATCATGAATGATGTCACTAACCATGTCATGAGTGATCTAATATGTGACGTCATCAGCAGTGCATTGCGGGCGCGCGAGTTATAGTTAGCTGAACTAACTATAACGGGGGAATTTCAATGGTTTTGTATGAGTGAAATGTCCAGCAGACTATAACATGTGTGAAACCTATGTTTTTTTCAGTGAATTTCTAAGTTTTTTTTTAATGCTAATTCCTAACTAAAACGTGGCTGCAACCTATGGTTTTTTCAGTGAATTTTTAAGGTTTATTAAATGCCAATTCCTAACTAAAACGTGGCTGAAACCTATGGTTTTTTCAGTGTATATATATATATATATATATATATATATATATATATATATATATTCACTGAAAAAACCATAGGTTATAGACCATATATAGTTAGGAATTAGCATTTACAAAACCTTGAAAATTCACTGAAAAAACCATAGGTTATAGACCATATATAGTTAGGAATTAGCATTTAAAAAACCTTATTTTACTCACACAAAACCATTGAAATTCCATATATAGTTAGTTGCACTAACTATATATTGCGCACCCGCAATCCACTGCTGATGATGTCACATATTACATCATTCATGACATGGTCAGTGACATCACTGATGACATCACTGATGACATCTCAAATTACATCACTGATGACATCACTGATGACAACATCCAGTGACTATGTTTCTGTAAAGTTAAAATATGTCTTACATATTGAAGAATGAGTGGATGTATAAGTGTCTGGACGAAGGATTTAGTAGGTGCATGACTGAATGTATGAGTGAGTGATTAAATGTGTCTCACTGAGTGCATGGGTTAGTGACTAAACTGTCTTAATTTGTGCATCATTATGTCTGTTGTTCTGTAAACTGCTGCATGTGTTGATCAGTAGCTATATGAGTAACTATATGGGTTATTGATTGATTGCCCAAGTATTTGCATGGGAGACTGAGTGTGTGTGTGGCTGGATGGGAGGTGTGTGACTCTGTACAGATCAATGTGTACTTGTATCAATGATTGTATAAGAGAGTAAGTATGTGTTAGTATATGGTTGAAAACGTAAGGTGCTCTATGTTTAACTGTATAGAGTAGAAAATGGAAGTGTGATTGATTCTTTACAGGACTGACTAGGTGTGTGAGTAACTCCATGGATGAGTGGCAGAGTGTGAGTGTCTGTATAGGTGTATGAGTGCATATGATTGTGTTGTAAACATGAGTGATTGTATGTATGAATGATTGTATGGGTGAATGAGTGAATGTGTGTGTAGACGTAGGAATCAGTGAGTACGTATGTAGTAACTAGTATTGGTGTGTCAATGGTTTCAAAAATTATACTCTGTTTTTAACACTGGGTGAAACAGAGGTTATATTAAAATGTGAGGAGATGCATTGTATTGTCACATGAATGATATCATCAGTGATGTGGTCATTGATGTCAAATGAGATGTCATCAGTGATGTCATCAGTGATGTCATTTGAGATGTCATCAGTGATGTCATCAGTGATGTCACTGACCATGTCATGAATGATGTAATATGTGACATCATCAGCAGTGGATTGCGGGTGCGCAATATATAGTTAGTGCAACTAACTATATATGGAATTTCAATGGTTTTGTGTGAGTAAAATAAGGTTTTTTAAATGCTAATTCCTAACTATATATGGTCTATAACCTATGGTTTTTTCAGTGAATTTTCAAGGTTTTGTAAATGCTAATTCCTAACTATATATGGTCTATAACCTATGGTTTTTTCAGTGAATTTCAATGGTTTTTTAATAGCAAATATCATAAGCTGTCGAATGTCAAGTACGTGGTAAGAATTTTTTTTTTCGTGTTTATGCACACTGATCTGCTTTGATTGCTGCCCCCCACCCCTCATTTCTATTAGGAGTACTCTCTCTTTGCAGATAGTGAAGGGTACTTAACGCAGCCCTTTCCCCCTTTGTAATCCGTCGTGCCTGCTTCTCTCTCCATTTGATTGATTGTTCTCTTTGGTTCATTCTCTATTTACAAACAAGCACAGAGTCGCAATACTCTGTTTAGTCTTTGCAGATAGCGAAAAATCGTGTAAAAAAACAAAAGGAATCGAGCAAAATCAGTAGGCCACTAATGGGATCTCTTTTGACCTCGCTAAAATAGAAACATTAGGAACAACCTGTTGAAAATAGCAATGCGTATGTATATAAGCGGCGTTCATTTGTGTTCACAGTACCCCTTGTTGATTGTTTCAATCGAGCATTGAATTGTTCGAAGTTAATTCTCTTAACGATCTTCTCTACCTGCAAACGAGGAAGAATAGGAATATTCTATCTCCCTTTGCAGATAGTGAAGGGTAGGTAACGCAAGCCTTTAACACGTCGTACCTATTTCATTCCTCATTGATTGATTGATTGTCCGAACATTGACTGTTTGGGAATTAGTTCTTTTTGGAGGTGTTCCCTGTTTGCAAATAAACGTAGGAAAATCTTTGCAAGTAGTGAAAGGGTACGTAATGCGGACCGTTCTCCCCCGTTGTAATCTGTCATGCCTATCTACTCCCCACTGATTGATGCACCTTTTTCACCCGGACCATTTACTAGAGATACGTCATCTGGCCCGACCAGAGAGCACCCCTAGTGAAAAGGACATATGCAATAATAACGAAGTGATCACTGTATCCTGTTAACAGAAACTTTACCATGAAACAACCTGGAAAGAAAAAAATAGGAAAACGAAAATCAGTAGGCCACTGATGAACATGAACTTTTATTAAACAACGAACAAAGAAACGATAACATAACGTAATGATAAAACCTATTAATGTCCTAGAAACAAGAAAACGTTAAAATATGCCAGTGGTGAGAGACCAGAAAAACAGTAAGAGAAACCAAATCACCCCTCGCTGTCCCACCGCCTGCCACGCCAAAAAAATCGATAGACTAGGGAAAATGCAAGTCAGTAGAACATCCACCCCCACTCTGGAAACTTCCAAGGTGGGGCAGGGTTCCGGCTACGCCCAGCCGGGAGCAGCCCATATAAGGCAGGTCCTGCTGCCACGCCTCGGCCAGGAGATCCTAACGTAGGGTGTAGCCGGAGGAGAGGCCGAGACCAGCGGGACCCGGCCAGGGGATTGCCTTTACAACGCTGAACAGTTGCAGGGGGGGGGAATGTCTCCTCGACCCTCCCCTCTCTCTCCCAGTCCGGCCGCGGTGGCCCTTGAGAGTTGCAGGTAGTCCCGCCACATGCTCTTCCGGTCCGACCACCAACGGTCGGGGGGCCGAGGCCGACGGGATCCGGCTGCAGCCGATAAACCAAGAAACCCGTTCATGGGGCCAGAGCCAGGGGCGTCCGGCCGACATCCACCGGAAGCCCGGCCCGAAGACGGACGGGACACTTCTTTCTTTTATAATGGCTGCGACAACACTGGAGGGGGATGTCTTGCACATGCCTCCGACCCCCCCCTCGTCCTCATCGCCTGGTCCGGCCATAACAAATCTCAAGCGAGACGCCGTGGGGTGCACTGGGAGGGAGAGACGGTGCGAACAGGCCTCTCCTGCCTCCCCAGGTGGAGGCTTCCCAGCTGCACCCTCAGCGCTCCAGGCGGTGGCATCCTAACAACTACAGTGCTGCACAGTTTCGGAACGACCTAGATAACGGTTCTTCCACTGTGGCCATGCTGCAACGTCTCGCCCGGCAGGGTGGAGCCCGTCCGCTCATGTGACCCCGCGATCGCCGGTAGCTGCCGAACTCTCAAAATGGCGGTCGACCTGGCAAGAGCGGGCCCAACATAAAGAAATGGCCCGGTCACTGGTTGACTCCACCACCGTAGTCCTCCACGACCTTGAAGATTCTAGAGGAGCCGCGGGAGTCTCCGACCCCCGATGGGGAATGACTGCCATGATCGCCCGTGGAGTGACGAAACTGTATCCGCGGGACGTCGGCGCTCCCATGCTGGCGCCAGCCTCACTTTGAATTACTACAATCCTGCAGACCTCACTTCCGGTGAAAGCACAGTGTGACCCGGTAGGAAAAATTATTGCACCCCCTCCCCTTTTTGACTGATAGTTCAAACCACCGATCCTTACCTTTGCCCTTTTAACGGAACTTTGGACTGCCTCCCCCTCTTTTACATTTTCTAGAGAAAACAAAACATTAACCACTACATTAGCATAGCAGTTGACACCAGAACTGTTTTCAAATTGAAAACCCACAACATCTTCAACAGAATCCTTTTTGTTTCTGCTGTGACCCTGCTACAGCACAGGCATTGTCCCCAGCAGTAATTCTGCAATGCCGCTAAGAATAGCTGTGGTGCCTACTGGACTCACTCACCCCCGCGGCGCCCCACGCCGTTTTTTGCTGGGCGGCAACTTACTAGACATCACTTTCGTGCCATCTAGATTTCAGCGCGTTCTGCTGCCTTGGAACTATTCGCACAACAGACCGCTACTGACAAGAATATTTCATTATTGGTGCTGTCAATTTCAATAAATCTATTGGATAATTAAAAAGAAATTGCCACGGTCTCTTCGTTGTTTAAATGTTTTTACTGTTTTTGTTTTGTTGTATATATTTATATGTTATTAAAGTTTTATATTCCTACTACTTTGTTGGAGTGCTATATATTTTTAATGTGACACATAATTGTAAAAACTTTGATGTACAAAGAGTCATTCCTGGAATCTTCCGCTTCAGGCTCGGTCCCCTCCCCAATCACAATACAGGATGGTTTTCAGATAGTAGGAACGCGTGTGCTGTGACGGATCACATCGGGTGTGGGCCTTGATCTACTATAACTCCTTTGAAGAGGGGTGATTCTTTACAGCTGGGGCCATAAACTACATCTGCAGGGCTAGCTGATAGCCTAGGACCGGCCTGGACATTCGGACACAGAGGAAGAGGAGTGTCAGAGGGTGCGGTAGTGAATAGGGCGAAAGGGAGGTGTCGGGCGGGCACAGAGTGTGATTCTCAGGGAAGAGCAGCGCAGATGGGGGAAGGTTTATTGCCCATGCATAAGACAGAGAGCGGTGGTGACCAGTGCCTGGGGGAGATGCTTACGAGGGTGAGGAGCCATGCTACGAATCGACAGCGTGCAGAGAGTGGGTCTGGTCAAGACATCTAAAATGGCTGCCGTGCACGACAAAAGTGTGGCATTTCAAAAAAGGCAAGATGGCGCAGACAATGTTTTTCAACACTTCCTCATTTCCTTCGAATCGAACGTTAACAGACGTTGGGGCATATTACCAAAGTTAAGCGATATTTATCGCTAACGATGCTTACCAACCAATTTTTTACCACTAAGCATCGTCAGAAATTATCGAAGATAAACCTTACTATTATCAAGGTTTATCGCAAATGCGATAATAAACGGCCGCAATGCATGAATATCGCTAAAAACTCAGCGATATTCATGCATTACCGAGCTAATACTCTTAGCCATGTTATCCACCTCCCATTGGATAACATGGCTAAGAACTGCTCAGGGCAGGTGTTACTTTTTGGAGATATTCGCGCTTAGCGCGAATATCTCCAAAAGTTGGTAATAGGAGATAGATATCTTGCATGTTGTAATGCAAGTTATTGTGGTATATGGAACTCATACCATAATCTCTCAGGAAAGCAGAAACTGATCCTTTTGGGACCGCCTAAAAAGGCCTAGGGGGTGAGGAGTACTCTACTTTGCCCCCTTTTCACGTTCCGAACTATTTTATTTTACTCTCTTCTGTAATTACACAAAATACCAGCGATAAGATGCATCGGAGACACACAGTGAGAGAAAGGAGGCCGGAGATGAAGAAGACATGTCAAATACACATTGGAGATAATATAGTGGCAGAAGGGAAGTAAATATGAGTAAACTTACCATGTAACATAAAAATGTTGCACTCTATACTATAAGTCTCATTTTATACTACAATCACTTCGCTACAACCTCATAAATTAAAAATAAAAATGAATAATGTCTCAAACAATTTTTGATTTCTAAATATAAATTTATTCTTCAGAATTTTCTAAATTTGAAAGAACTAGTAACATGTCCTCATCAGTAATTTCCTCTTCAATCATCTCATCTGGAATCTCCTCATTAAAAGTCTGCAATGATGATTCTTGTAACTCTATGGTCTCCAAACACTCGATAAATTCGCCATCAAGAGATTGATCAAAAAAATCATTCAAGTCATCTCCTCCTTCTGACAATATTTCATTATTGGTGCTGTCAATTTCAATCAATGTAGTGGAATCATTCAAGTCATCTCCTCGTGACAATATTTCATTATTGGTGCTCTCAATTTCAATCAATGTAGTGGAATCATTCAAGTCATCTCCTCCTTGTGACAATATTTCATTATTGGTGCTGTCCATTTCAATCAATCTAATGGAATCATACAAGCCATCTCCTCCTTGTGACAATATTTCATTATTGGTGCTCTCAATTTCAATCAATGTAGTGGAATCATTCAAGTCATCTCCTTGTGACAATATTTCATTCTTGGTGCTGTCCATTTCAATCAATCTAATGGAATCATACAAGTCATGTCCTCCTTGTGACAATATTTCATTATTGGTGCTCTCAATTTCAATCAATGTGTTGGACAATTCAAAAGAAATTGCCACGGTCTCTTCATTGTGAGCCATTTTATTTTGAAATTGCTTGCTGTAAATTGCAGAAAAAAATAATCACTTTCATTTATCGTCTTTAGTAATACATAATATAAAACTAACTTTATCAAGTATTTAGTAAAACAGAAGGACTGCAAATAAATAACAGAAAACATTTTTCAAATTATCTTCAAGTGTACAACATAGTTCCCCATACAAATTAACAACTCACCTTTTTAAAAGTAGCAGAAGTGTTAGTACTGTGTAAATCAAACACCAGAAATTCACCACCAAAAATTCCTCACAAATGTACCTCAGACAGTAGTATCACAAAATGGCTGTGGTTTCCTCTCATTTGACATATATACATAACCAATTAACTTTCATCACACACAAATACAAAACCAAAGTAACATTTTAATTGGTTCTAAATTTCAACACTTTCAAATGTGTTTTCCCCATGCAATTTTCCATAGGACATTTACATACGTCTACAGCCTGAATGGCTGAACGGAATTACTCCAAACTTGGCAAAATGGTACATCAAACCTAAGAGGTCAGGAAGGATCTACTATGCCCCCTTATGGTCATTTCCCCCTTCGCTTTGGCCTCCTCTTGTCTCTCAATCCTACCGAGGGACAAGATGGCGGCCGCTACGGACTGTTTGGAATGTTGACAGACGCCGGAGAACCAATCAGCTTCGCAAAGCTCCGTAACGCGAAAAGTACGCGAAGCGGAGCGCTGTTACAGATATATATCTTTTTTTCAACGTTAATTTCTCAAAATCCACTGGAGCACATATATTGAGACCTAGCAAAGGCACATCGGGCTACCAGTCCCTAATATTTTGCCAAGTTTCGTGCAAATCCATTCAGCCGTTCGATTATTATTATTTTGGTTTTTTTTTGCCCCGCGGGGCCCTTTTAAAACCTCCACATCAAACCTAGGGGGTCAGCGAGGATCTACTATGCCCCCTTATAGTTATTTCCCCCTTTGTTTTGACCTCCTCTTGTCTCTCGATCCTACCGAGAGACAAGATGGCGGCCGCTACGGACTGTTTGGAATGTTGACAGACGCCGGAGAACCAATCAGCTTCGCTTCACAAAGCTCCGTTGCGCGAAAAGTCCGCGAACCAGAGCGCTAACCGGTCCGCTGTTACAGATATATATCTTTTTTTAAACGTTAATTTCTCAAAATCCACTGGAGCACATATATTGAGACCTACAAAAGGCACATCGGGCTACCAGTCCCTACAATTTTGCCAAGTTTCGTGCAAATCCATTCAGCCGTTCGGGCTAAAAGTGAGGCCAACCGCCCTATGGAAAACTCAATGTTAAAAACACGTTTTGGGACCCCCCTTTTTTCTCGGCCCCCACTGGACGAACCCCCCCCAAATTTTCAAGGGCTGCTCAGAAACAAAATGTGCCATTTTCCTGAAAATTTCAGCCGATTCCGTCCACAAACGCCAAAGTTATTAGACATAGAATTTTCAAAAAACCCATAGAGAAAAAATCCTAACTATATATACCTACTGGCGACCGCCAGTAGGTAATATATATATATATATATATATATATATATATTCACTGAAAAAACCATAGGTTATACACCATATATAGTTAGGAATTAGCATTTAAAAAACCTTATTTTACTCACACAAAACCAATGAAATTCCATATATAGTTAGTTGTACTAACTATATATCACGCACCCGCAATCCACTGCTGATGATGTCACATATTACATCATTCATGACATGGTCAGTGACATCACTGATGACATCACTGATGACATCTCAAATGACATCACTGATGACATCACTGATGACATCTCAAATGACATCACTGATGACATCACTGATGACAACATCCAGTGACTGTATTTTTCTGTAAAGTTAAAATATGTCTTACATATTTATGAATGAGTCGATGTATAAGTGTCTGGACGAAGGATTTAGTAGGTGCATGACTGAATGTATGAGTGAGTGATTAAATGTGTCTCACTGAGTGCATGGGTTAGTGACTAAACTGTCTTAATTTGTGCATCATTATGTCTGTTGTTCTGTAAACTGCTGCATGTGTTGATCAGTAGCTATATGAGTAACTATATAGGTTATTGATTGGTTGCACAAGCATTTGTATGGGAGACTGAGTGTGTGTGTGGGTGGCTGGGAAGTGTATGACTCTGTGCATAGATGTATGGATTCAAAAGTGCATGTTGGAAATAGCTGTATGGGCGGTTGACTGTGTGCATGACTGTATTGGTGAGTGAATAGATATCTCAGTGCTACATGTCAAATTAAGTACATATGTAAAATACAGTACATGTGAGAGTTGACATATATAAATAACTGTGCATAAGAGCCAGTGAATGTGTGAGTGGCTGTATGGATCATTGTGAACTTGTATCCAGGATTGTATAAGTGAGTAAATATGTTTTAGTATATGTTTGAATAAGTAAGGTGTGTTTAACTGTATAGTTAAGGAAACGGAGGTGTGATTGATTGTTTGCATGACTGTCTAGGTGTGTGTGTAACTTCATGGATGAGTGACAATCTGTGAGTCTGTGTTTACACTGAGTGTATCTAAGGTTATATTACAGTCTGAAGAGGTTCATCGTATTATCACATGAATGATTTCATCAGTGATGTCATCAGTGATGTCATTTGAGATGTCATCAGTGATGTCATCAGTGATGTCATTTGAGATGTCATCAGTGATGTCATCAGTGATGTCACTGACCATGTCATGAATGATGTAATATGTGACATCATCAGCAGTGGATTGCGGGTGCTTGATATATAGTTAGTACAACTAACTATATATGGAATTTCATTGGTTTTGTGTGAGTAAAATAAGGTTTTTTAAATGCTAATTCCTAACTATATATGGTGTATAACCTATGGTTTTTTCAGTGAATTTCATTGGTTTTTTAATAGCTAATATCAAAACCTTTACAATGTATTATTCTTTAAAAAGAAAAATATTTTTTACATGTTTTTTATACAATTTTTTTTTTATTTTTTTTTGTTTCGCTCCCAGTACGCGTACCGGTTAGCTTCCCGTTAGCTCAATCCGGAGGCGCGACCCGGTACGCGAACTGGTAAACGTTCCTTTTGCGCACCTCTCGCGTTACAAAACAACATCGCGACGCTTCGCGTCAGCATGACGTTTCGCGTTCTCGCGTAATACGTCATATTACGTGCTACGTTCGCGTACCCGGAAGCGTAGCGGTACGCGAACCGGAAGCGATCCGCGGCGCGGCGCCGACCGCGTAACGTAAACATAGCAGGTCATGTGACTCGGTAATAACACTTTTCATTGGTTCATTTCACTTTTGGTTTCCTAATGATGTAATACAAGGTCATGTGATCTAAAATGGACACTTTTCATTGGTTTAGAACTTTTGTTTTTCCCAAATGATGAAAACCCCTCCTTCTTTCATCACTCTGACTTTCATCTTGGTGAGAGAAAGACCCTTTATTGATACTTTGTGATGGCTTCATTAGTAGCTTCAGCTGGTGCTAGCCCACCACCTCCACCAAATCCAAGAAAGAGAGGACCACCTGCAGAAGTAATTTTGCAAGAAGAGGAAGAACAGGAAGAGGAGGAAGAGGAGGAACAGCATGAGTTTCTGCCAGAGGAGCCCAGGAGGTACAACAGAAAGGAGAATTATATCTGGCAATTCTACAGAATTCCTGAGGGGCAAAAGAAAGTCAATGCACGTTACGTGTTTTGCCGCATATGCGGTGATAGATTGTCTAGGGGCACTGATAAAAAATACAGTTATGGCAATCATACTATGCATCGGCATATGAGTAGGTGGCACCCAAATAATTATAGTGCTGCCCAGCTACGTGACGAACAACAAAATCCCCTCCCAATGGCAAGAAGATCGGTAGTTCCAGAGGTGTCGGGACCAGAGGCGAGGGAGACGATTGCAAACATCCAAATGTTGTTTGGGCACGTAAAGCAAGTGTGCGTGGAATGTGGCACTTTCATCTGCTACAGAGAAAGTAGCATCACTTTGATTTTGCGAGCAATTCAAAATCATATTAATGTTTGTACGAGACGCACCAAAAAATAAATTCTTTTTTTTTTTTTTGCTCCTGTTGAGCCCTTTATAATGGATCGTTTTTGTTCCCCCCCCCCCCAAAAAAAACCAAAAAATTTTTCAAAACGTTCAGAAAATACAAAAAAAGTAAAAAAAATTTCAAAAAATACAAAAAAAAATATAAAACAACAAAAACATAAAAAAAAAGTTCTTTTCAGAACTAACTCCCCATTATAAAAAAATTGGTAGAATATTTGGAACTCTGCCAACCTCTATTTCTCTTAGTTCGCTCCCGGAGCGCTACCCGGTACGCGTACCGGAAGCTAACCAAAAAAAATATTTTTTTAAAAAAAGAACAGTAAGTATAAGGTAAGCAAACAGACAGTTATGTTAAAAGAAAGACAGCTCTAGGGAGTAAACTAAGGATACTGTTACCTACAATCCACTGCTGATGATGTCACATATTACATCATTCATGACATGGTCAGTAACATCAACAGCAGTGGATTGTGGGTAACAGTATCCTTAGTTTACTCCCTATAGCTGTCTTTCTTTTAACATAACTGTCTATTTCCTTCCCTTATAGTTACTGTTCTTTTTTAAAAAACATTTTTTTGATCAGTCATAAACAGTGACATTAATAGAAACAGAGAGAGTGAACAAGAGTGAAGAACTATGGTCCTCCTCAGCCACCCTCAGAAAACCAAGGGGGTCAAGATACATCTACCGTGCCCCCTTCTACCCATTCTGAACATTATTTGCCCTCCATCTTGTATCTTGATTCGACCGAAACACAAAATGGTGGACTGCCATAACGCTGCTGGTTTGCGAACCGGGCAACTTCCCGGGAAGCGGTCCAAAAAAAAAAAAGTTGGGAAAGTAATTCACAGACACTAAGAGTAATAGAGATGGAGTGAGTGAACAAGACTGAGGAACTATGAGAACAGAGGGACTGAGAAAAAGAGTGGAAGGAGTTGAGTAAATAGGTAATAGAGAAAGGAATGAGGAAAGTAGCAAAGGCAGGAAACTGAGGATTAAAGAAGTGAAGCAGTGGATCTAATAGTAGGTGAATGTGATAGAAATGTAACGAAAAGAGTACAACTATTTACCTTGTAATTGCCGTTAAATTAATCACATTTTATTTCTATACTTTCAATCTGTGAAAGAGAGAACCAACATTTGAAAAAAATTAAAATATGTATTTAAAAATTACAAAAGACAAGGGAAAATATTGAAGGACAAATAGTTTTTCAACAACTTTGACACTGACAGAAGCTTCTGCTTCTCCAGGTCCTCTACACAATCCTAAAGATATACATTTTAAACTAACAGTATCTTGATGCAGATGAAGTGAGGCCTATCTTAAAACATGGTGCATCTTTTGCATTGCTCTTGTTTCAGAAAAGTGTCGCTTCAGTATGCCAATAACATGTCTCCTATCCAGAGATTTGTTTGAGGTGAGGCCTACTCAGAGTTCAAGATGAGATTTACACTTGTTGAAGTGTACAGAGGAGATAATATCTGTGAAAGTCTACTAATGAAGTGAGTCATGTCCACTGCACTCTTCAACAAAGTAGAAACCTCCTATGTTTCCCTGGACAGACCTAAACTTGATCTGCACAATGTGATTCGTAATGATAGGAAACACAGGTGATGTAATTGAAATATGTGCAATTTATTTTGCTCATTTCACAATCACATCACTTGTGTTTCCTTTGCTTAGGTATCTCATTGTGCAGGTGTAGTCCAGCATATGAAAGAATACGTAGAAGTGCAGCACTGCATACAATAAATTTAACACTTACAGAAAACTCACCTTCTCCATGCCTCCTACACAGTTCTACATATACATCATAAATGCAAACAGTACAGAATTAATTATACATGTTAAATGGTTTATTTTTGCTGTTCTCAGAATGTATCAAAATTCACTAAAAACAGTGACTTGAAGGTATTCATCATGTAACAGCGGGGAAAAAAAAACACAATCAAAATGATTGTGTTTAAAAAACCCATACAACATCAGAAATTAAAATTCAGAACTCCTTAAAGTTAACTTACTTTCCATGACGTCCAAGGATGTCCTATGAACAGCTTACACTCTTTTGTGCTGTTATTACTTTCAGCCCGCCACTTTCTGAAAGAAAACCTCCATCGTTTTTAAAAACACGTTACATGCAATAAATGACTTCTTGCTCTCTACCACTATTTTCCACAAGGCCAAATCTAGTCAGAGATATTTATAACTCTTGGATTTCTTGTAAGCCAATCCCATCATTTGGCATTTCCGCAACTTTCAGAATTAAAATGTTGAAGATCATTTTCACAATCCTGGAATAGTAATATCTTCCCCTTCTTGCTCAGTCATGTTCTACATTTCCTATGACACTGATACTGCTTAATATGAAGCAGACTTACACTACCTCTATGAGTACTACAATTATTTAATTCTCTACATCACTTTTAATCACAAAGCAATGTAAAACAGTAGACAGCATTGCAGACTTACATTCCCTCTACTCCATGTTTTGATTGGCTGCTTCAATTAGCTTATGAAAAGAAACAGTTTTTCTGAACTCATTTAAAGTGCACATACATCTCCATGATGTCCAATCCTATGATTAGAAGTTATGTCTCTGAACTACACTTATCCTCAAGGCCAAATTGTGTAGGAGCCATTAGAACTTCTTGAAATTCCACAGATCATATCCCGAGATTATTTTCCTAAAATTTTGGTTTTAAAAACACCAGGTAAGAGTTTTTAAGGTCATACGGCAATTTTTTTGTGAAAATTAAAACAGAATCATTGCAGAATGACCAGCCATTTCTAGACTTTAAATAAGCTGTGTAATGTCCTGATGATATTGAAGGGCCGTCATGATATATAATTGCTGTAGTTACAAAAGTCCTTCCTGATATTGACAACTGCGAAGCTACAACATTTTTTATTAAAGTTGTCAATTTTGTTCCATCAGGCCTACATCGTTGGAACATTAAAATGACGTACTGGCCATATGTTCGTATAAATAATGTGGACATCATTTCAGATTTACATTGGCTACACTCCATGTTGTGATTAGCAGCTTTTACTAGCTTATTAAAGGAGACTGATTTACTGTCTGGCAAAGTTAAATATATAAATCTTTCTGAGTCTACACTAGTAGTACTTGATACCATACAGTTCTCGCAGTCATGCTGCCATTGATAAGAAAGCCCAAACAGCTGATCTACATCTACACCTTCAGCATGTAATACATCAAGCATATACATTAAAAACTCCTGACAATCTTGCTGAATATTTTGAGAGAATTGTGTTTGGCCTGAACATCTATCTAACAGATTTCTAATTTCAGACACACTTTCTATGTTTCTTCTATCAGTGGTACATTTCTCTAACACAGAATTTAACAAACTGCAAAATCTTTGATCAGAATTGACCACAATCTCTTCTTTTACATTTTTTAGAGAAAACAAAACATTAATTACTACATTAGCATAGCAGTTGACACCAGAACTGTTTTCAAACTGAAAACCAACAACATCTTCAACAGAATCCTCTTTGTTTCTGCTTGTAATTTTAGGTTCATTCACTTTTTGTCTTTTTGCTACAACCTCCCCAGTATTGTTCTCATTTCTTCGTTTCCGGCCTACCAGACGTTTCTCAAACAAAGGAAACTGAGGCAAATGTGGCGCATACTCTCTTCTTAACCTATTGTATTCCTTAACACAATCTAGATCTGCACAAATGTTTCTGACATCACACTCAATCAAGTACAATCCCGATAAAGTTCTAACTCGTGACAATGCCACATATGCCATACCCTCCTTGAACACAGAACTGCCAATATTCACCAATGCAGTGTCTACACTTAAACCTTGCGATTTATGAATTGTCACCGCATATGCCAAGCAAACAGGGAACTGCTTACGGCGAACATATAAGTCTTTTACAAGCAAAAATCTAGCAGAACAACGAGCAATTAGCTGTACTTCCTCAATGCCATCAAATTTAATTTTTAAAAATTCAATTCCATCTCTATTTCTGTATTTCACAAAATCAACAACATTACCCATTGATCCATTTACCAGACCTCTTTCAACATGTAAATTCCTTCTTAAAATTATACGGCAGTTCAAGCACACATTCAGAGTCTTTTCAAAACCTGCAGTTTTAGATATACTCTTCTCTAATGAATCCAATTTTGTTTTCAGATTCTCAGACAAAATAATTGTTGATCCCATATGCTCTACTCTATCAATAGCTTCCACTTTCACAATCTCTTGCTTTTCTAAATGCAACATTTTGTTGTTAAATTTGGCACATTCTGCAAGAGTTGGCATCAAACATATTCCAGATTTCTTATCAGTAATTTTCTGAAAAATATTCTCAGGCACAACATCTTGTTCTGGATATAAATTTGACAGTAATCGTGCATGTAAAGCTTCTTTCCCATGCTCGGTCACTTTTCCAATTCTAACATCTTGTAGAATAGTCTTGTAAACTTCATCCTTTGCCTGACGCATATTTTCATGCAGTTCAGCATAATTGAAGTTTAACCATATATTGACGTTGCCAATGCTGCCTAGGCACTTCCTGGTATCTTCATGCGTGAGCATTTTGAACACAGGTTGCCCTTTCACTGGTGTCAGCTGCAGAAGATCTCCGAAAACAATGATGTGTTTGCCACCAAATAACACATCATACTCTGTTTTGAGAACTTCTTGCATCCTCAAATGCACAAAGGCAAGCATGACATTGGAAACCATGCTTACTTCGTCAATGATAAGAAGTTTCATTTTCCTCAAGATTCTTGAAACTTCAAAACAAGCATCTCCAGATAGCTTGTGATATTCTAATTTGTTGTCATGCTCCACTGGCAGCATCAGTAAACGATGTAAAGTAATCCCTTTAATATTATGTGCTGCCAGTCCAGTTGGAGCAGTGACAACACAAGACAGCGATGACTCTGTCCTTTCCTGCAAATAGCATGAAATTGCTTTAATGAGGAAACTTTTTCCAGTTCCCGCTTCTCCACTCACGTACAGTCGGACAGGCTTCAACGACGTACATGAGCACTCTTTCTTATCATGACTTAATCCATGATCAATTTGCATGGTAACTTCGTCATATATTTTCCTCTGCTCAACGTTGAGTTGCCTTTCCAACTCTTCTAAGTTAACCGCATCCTCTTGAGCATGTGCCATGGCTCTTTCCACCTCATTCATAGCAGTGGCAGCTTCATTTTCAATAAGAGGTCCTCCTAGTGGATCCTGACTCAATGAAGCAGAACTCTGACTGTCCTGAGAACTGTCTCTGGCAATCTCGGCTGCAATCGTTGCTTCCTGCTCAATTTCCGCATTCAACATTTCTACATATTTGGGAAAAGCAGGACATTCTATGGTCTCCTTGGCGGCATTGAAAGAGTCTTCATAACAGAGGAAATCTCCAAGCAGTTCCTCTTCTGCACGCCAAGGCTTGAAAAGTTGCAAAAGTGCTAAATAGAAAAACTCCTTTTTTTCAGGAGATTCGCCACTCAATTTTCGATGGTTTATCAAGTGGCATTTTCTTTGCTTGACCAGACATCCCTCACTTCCTATTACAGCATACACTCCTTTCTCAGTATCTTCTTTGATGTTCCTCTTGAACATGTAATTTTGCAGAACCTCATACAGACAAACATTCTCTAGGTGACTGCTTCGATTTGGATAATATGTATCCAACATGTTTGTCTTCAAAATGTCGGTACTGTTTGGCTCCTTTTCCGCCAAATACTCAATTTCCCGCACAGGTTTGAGAACTCGATTACGCGTTGCAGCAAGACCAAGACTCGCCCAAACGATACTCCTGGACTTGGCATAGAGACTTGCTGAAGACAACCGGTCAGAACATTCGTACGCTCCGATTTCTCGATGCGACAACATCTTCAGACTGAAACTGTACAACTTCTTGCTGAGGCTCTTTTCATGGGAAATGTCCTCCCACATATCCTTCAATTCTGTCTTCTCTTTTTTGGTGATGTAAGACGTCACATACCGAGCCACAGCCATACAGTTATCAGCCACAAACTGTATATCCATGTTAGCATTCCACATGGACAAAATCACCGGGTTGTAGTCGTTGATGTACTTGGACTCTTCGTTCCTCTTCAAATTGTAAGTGTTTTTAGGTGATTTCTTCATCACATTATGTCGCAGCGAAGACATCAAACTGTTTACTCTTCCTTTAGAAATCACCGGTCGTGGAAAGCCGAAACGACATTTGGTGTAGAACTTGTCTTTCTTTCGGAATTTACGACGGCAGTACTTTCCACATCGATGGCTTTGGAAACGCAGAACTTTTTCTCTTAGGCTTTTCTTCTCCTTTGCGTTTGGAACAGCACACGTAGAATACTGTTGGATGAAACTCATCACTGAGTCTTCTGGATCCGTTCCAAATTTAGGTGCATCCTTGATCCACAGCAACATATGTATATGAGGAGCACCTCTTGCTTGGTACTCTTTTCTCCAGAAGAAATCCAACACCTCTCCAAGAGGTGGATTCTTCTTATTCATGATGAAAGACATCATAGCTTCAAATCTATGATTGAAGTACCTACATACATTGACTGGATCCAAAGAGCACAGTTCTCCGGGTGTCTTGAATTCGATGTTTTCTACGTTAGCATTTGCCTCTCGTAGAAATTCAAGTAAGTCTTCCCAGCCATACTCGGCACAGCTCAGAGTGAGGAACCATGTGGGAGTACCTAAGTTCCTCAGCATACATTTTAAATCACCATGACGACGGTACCAGTACTCATTAGTACCACGCTGACACGCCATGAGATTAATCAGGTGAGAATCCAAAATACTATCTTGGACATTCACTTTATCCATAAAATCACTTGCCGAGATGTTTTGCATGTGTATACCACTTTTCAAGATGTGGTTCACTGCATATGACAGTCCAGACAGATCGCTTTCAAACAGGAGATGAAACAAATAAGGAATGCATTGTCGAAACCTAGCATCTCCTGCATACAATCGCAAAGTCCGGTATTCAGAAGCAGGAATTTGATGAGGTCGCTCATCATATCTTCCTCCCTGACCTGTTGGAAAAAGCTGTGGGAAACACCGAGCTTCCAAACTTTCCTCCCAAACACTAATGGGACTCCCTTTGGCTTGTTTCATTTGAAACAACTCAATAGCATTCCCCATGACTTCCTTTGAATGCAAAGGATGAACACTATAATGTTCATATATTTCCTCACTAGTAGAGGGTTCTACTTTCTCAATTTGACCAGCACACAAATCGCTATCCTCTTCCTCACTTACTTCCTCTTCTGCAACATATACATTCTTATAGTATTTATTATTTTTTTTCAAATACAATGTTGCCTTTTTAACTTTCCTAACATCTACTAAATCTTGCCATATTTTCTTATTCTTTGTCGGAACCCCATTAACTAAGATAACCAGAGGTTCCTCTTCCACTTTTTCTACTCCAATTGTGTTAATGTTTTTCTTGAAATCTAGAGGCAAATAAACAACTCTTCCCTTTAATCCTCTCTGTAAATCTGATGGAGGCAATTTCCCTGTCTTTGGCTCCATTCTTACAATAGCCTGAAAGGGATGGATACTTTGAATCAAAATAGATTCATAAGTATTTAAGTCCTTCAATTCAGAAGGAATCTCAACCAATTCCAGATTATTATGAACTGCTCTAGCAGGCATCTGGTTTTGTTTTAATTTGTTACAACAATAAGTACACACACGTTGATCCAATCCCAAATCAAAACAATTTTCTACCATCAAGTATGTTGCAAAATCCTTCCATTCACTATTATTTTCCCTTTCACTTTTTGCATATAAATCCACTAACTTAGTCTGATTCTTATAATAAGTGCGTCTACAACACACACAAGTGAAATTAGGCCTCTCACTTGATTTCATGTCAAACGTCGCAATTTCCCTCTGGAAATTATCTGTACTGGAAACCTGTACACTATCTTCCAAATGACCCTCTACTTCTTGCTCAATTTCAACATTCTCCTCTTTACTTCCAAAGTAACAAAACTCAATTTCTTCACATATATTCTTCACATCTATTTCAGAACCATGCAAAAGAGCAGCGCATAATTGTTTCAGCATAATTGCTGGACTCTTAGCATAATACAACAGTCTAACTAACTTCCTCACTTTGTTATGATGCACTGCTAGCATCCTGAAATGATGAAAAACACTCTGGCATACTCTCCTGGAAAGACAAGCCAGTGAATGACCATGCAAACCTGTCACTTCTCTCACTCTGCAAGGATCTAATTCTTGCAACAACCTTATTTTCTGCTTCAAACTTTTCTTGTTAAATGTCCGTACAAAATCACAAAGCAAATTGATGGAATCCTGTCGCACACTGCAAATACTACTACACTTCCAGGTGTACACAGGACCCTTAGCACGTCTTCCTAAAACCTCATTACCTAACAACTCTTCTGCCTCTGTTGTCACAAGTTTTTCTTTTTCAACTGGACAACCATCTTTCACTTCATAAGCACGACCACTGATGTCAACTGCATGCACCAAATCATTATCCTGGAAATAACTCTCTTCATTAAAAAATGCCTTACAGCTTGAACTATGTATCCATTCTCCAGAAAAAACTTCACAAAAATTACTACGATTAACTATTCTCTTCCATCTACTATTTCTTTTGAAATCAAAAATTGCCTTGTTTAGCTTCCTAATTCTATTGATTATCAAAATAAATAACTTACGTTTAATTTCAAAAGCCTGATCAATAACTTTCTCAACTTTTTTTTTTCTCCTATAAAAAACGAATTTCTGTTGACCTTTCTTAATATTTTTTAACAAATTGCCAATTATCCTGTTACGGAACATTCGTTTACGAATCTCCGTAAACTGTTGTTTCCTTCTACTATCATGCACAGATTTATCTCTTGCTCTAGCAGTAACATTTTCATTTGTCCTTTTCTTTCCATTTGATTTACTTGTCATGTTATGGATTGAAACATTTTCTGTACTAATATTTTTTTTATTAGAAATATTTCTTATGAAATATTTAGAGCTCTTACCCGGTGCTTTCTTCATGGCTTGAGAAATCTTTTTGTTAGAGGACTGCTGCATTTTTTTTTTCTCCTGCTGTCTTTGACGTTTTGCAGCCTTCATCTCTCTTATTTTTGTAGGCATAGTTGAATCTGAGGAAAAATATAATAAAAATGTTATTAAACATTATTATCAAACAGTAAATCAGTAATAGTGATCAAAAACATAACACACTACTTGACATTTTAAATAGAAGATTTTTTAGTCCTTGCAAATTTACAATACAGAAATAGCAGAAAAGAAATGAGATTTATATTTATGTTACCTATGCTATTTTATATGTGAATCTGATCTAATTTTATGAGCATATTTTAATATTTTATTGAAGACACTACACATAACCTGTTTTTGAAGGTGTCTTTATTTTTAAATTAAACGGTTTACCTTTTTACTTTTTATTGATTATAAATTTTAAAAATAAATGTTTATAATTCCAAAGGCTCAAGCAGGTCAGCTTCCCATCCTATATCATATAATTCGGACAAATCTGCATCCTCATCACGCTCTTCTTCATCCTCAGGATTTAAATCATCCAATGGATCAACATCCACTGATGTTTCAATTACAAGTTCAATGATGAGGTCAAAATCAACTGATTGCAGATTGTCGCTCATGTTGAGGTTGTCTTTATCTTTAAAGAAAGACAACAACAATGAGATGTTGCAGAGTAAGAGACAAATCTCACAGATTATAATAGTAAAATTATTTAACAAGAGTAACATTTTGCAGCTATTATTTAGCCATGTCCAGCGATGCTGAGCAGGTGAAGCCTATGTCTAATTTTTCACTGAACAGGACTCATCTGTTCTTAACCTTGGATAAGCCTCAACGACTCTGTGTCCCCTGCACATACTCAAATGTTAAAGTGCAGATTTATATTAAATGGCACATCCCCAGGCATGCACCAGTTAATGTGCACCACTGCTTTACCACCCATGGTGTGCCGCATTTACAATCAGATAGGAGAAAGCTGCTTCAAAACCCTGCGCCTGCTTGAAGCTGGCATAGGTCTTGACGCAGCATTGTATAGATGGGGCACCCCTGATCCTTGCTGGAGCTGCATCGCACTTACGATACAACTCCAGCAATGCGCCACCTTTACGGCACAGATGCGTCACGCATCTGTGCCTTTTTTGCCCCATGCTGCGCCGCATTGTAAATGCAGCACACCATGGGTGGCGGAACAGTGGCGCAGGATGACTGTCACATCCCTGGGGATGCGCCACTCATCATAAATCTATCCCTAAGCTTCTTATCTTGTTACAGATGAACTGCCATATGTATCATCAAAATATTTTACATATTATAAATAGCAAATTTTAAGGAATAAATAGCGATTCTTTACTATTCCTAATTTGCAATGAGCAAATTGCTAATTGCAAATTACCCATTCATTTCCATAGGCTAGGAGGCTCATAGGAATTAATGTTGCAAGTTGTGATTAGCAATTAGCTCATCACAAAATAGGATTTTTTTCAAGCGTGCAGGGGTATCTCAAGAACACCCTGCTGCACCCCTGAAAAAGAAATTTGGGAGCACATGGCACACCTACATGCCCTAATGGCATGTATGGGCGTCATATGGGACCTTTTTTTTTTTTTTTTTTCAAATGCTTTTTGAAAAGAATTCGCAAATTACCACAAACTAGAAGTTGGTGGTAGTTTCCAAATCCTTAATATCATTTTTTACATATTTTTTTTTGATACATTGCATTTAAGGAATCACAAATTTTGAATTATTGACATTTTAAGTAATTTCCACATGTGCACTGTTTTCTAAATATAATTTGAAAATCGTTTTTGGGGAAAAGTAATGGTTTGCAAATTTATGACAAGGACATAATGGTGTATGCTTCTCTATAAGGCATTTCAGTATCTCTAATGTCATTTTTCCCATATTACATTATAAGACCTTTCCCCATGAAGCACATTCCTTGTAAATATGCTCCCACCAGTGCATTGCAAATTTAGATTTTGACTGTTTCAGACACATAGCCATGTTGAAAGTGACCCAAAAAAATTGCAAACGTTTTAAAAAAAAACATTCATGTGTCTTAATGACATTTTAAGTCATTTCCCCATGGACAATGTTTTCTAAGTGGCACAAAAGAGGTATACACCTATCATAAATCTGTCCCTAGCATTATAAATGATTAAATCAGGATGACAATAAGATGTGGCCTATCCAGAGGTTTGTTTAAGGTGAGGCCTACTCAGGATTGCAGATTAAAGTTATGCTTGATGAAGAATACAGAGGAGATAATTTATTGTAAAGGCCTACCGATGAAGTAAGTGATTTCTACTTCATTGCACCAGTCATCATAAATGCATCCATAAGCTTCTTATCTTGTTAGACATCAACCGCCATATGTATCATATAACTATTTTGCATTTCCAAAAAAGCGAATTTTAAGGAATAAATAGCGATTCTTTACCATTCCAAATTTGTTTGAGAAAATTGCTAATTGCAAATTACCCATTCATTTCCATGGGCTAGGAGGCTCATATAAATGAAGGTGCAATTTGCGATTAGCAATTTGCTCATCACAAATTAGGAATTTATTCCAAAAGTGCAGGGGTGTCTCAAGAACACCCTGCTGCAACCCTGAAAAAGAAATTTGGGGGCATATGGCGAACATAAATTTTAACAACATTCCTTTACCTCAAAAACGATTTTCAAATCATAACTTCAAAACACTACACATGGGAAAATTACTTAAATTGTCCTTAAGACACATAAAAGCGTTTTTTGATTGGCTTTCCTGCATGGTAGGGTCACTTTTAACATGGCTATGTAACATAAACATTCAAAATCAAAATTTTCAATGTACAGGTGGGAGCATATTTACAAGCAATTTGCGCCACAAAGAAAGGTCTGACATTTAAATGGGAAAAATAACATCAGGGACAGTCAATTGCCTTATAAAGAACCATACACCATTATGTCCTTCTCATGAATTTAAAAACAATTCCTTTTTCCCAAAAACGATTTTCAAATCATAATTTCAAAAAACTGCACATGAGAAAATGACTTAAAATGTCATTGAAACACATGAAAGCGTTTTTTTATTGGCTTTCCTGCATGGTTGGTTCACTTTTATCATGGCTATGTAACACAAACATTGATAATTAAAATTTTCATGCACATGTAAGAGCATATTTACAAGCAATTTGCGCCACAGAGAAAGGTCTTACACTAAAATGAGAAAAATAACATCAAGGACAGTCAATTGCCTTATAAAGAACCATACACCATTATATCCTTGTCATGAATTTAAAAACAATTCCTTTTCCACAAAAACGATTTTCAAATCATAATTTCTAAACACTGCACATCAGAAAATGACTTAAAATGTCATTAAAACACATGAAATCATTTTTTGATTGGCTTTCCAGCATGGTTGCGTCACTTTTAACATGGCTATATAACAAAAACATTCAAAATCAAAATTTTCCATGCACATGTGAGAGCATATTTACAAGCAAATTGCGCCACATAAATCATAATTTTCTCCTTAAAGCACACTATTCTCTATCTAAAGTAAAGAAATATTTTCTCACCTTAGCAAATACTTTGAGTTTGAAAACAGTCTAAGAAACACACCAATTTGTCTTCAGCAGAGCAAAAGGTATGCACTCCAGAGTCTGCAGCTATCAAAAGCACAGAAATGGTGTAATTCTTCACACATATTTCTCATGTCACCCAATCAAAACTCTTCCCTCACTTTTTTTCAAATGAAAACCCTTCCCCCTCTGCCCTTTCTGCCTATTTTCCATAGCAACCACCTCTTGGAGAAACTCTGGTGTTTGCAAATTCACACAACAATGTTGCAATTGAACTCTGAACTCTCAGTGCACCTGCATATCCAGTGCTTTCTTTCATTTAATGATTTTTTATTGACCACTCAAAATACATCTTTCAAACAACACATCTGTACACCCTAACTTTCTGTTTTCATCAATTAAAATCCACCAATCACTGTTACTACTTCATGAACACAGAAACTCCACAGTTTTTTTCATTTCAAACTCACATTTTTTCAACTGCCATTTCATTGCCACACTTCATCTGACTGCAGGAGAACCTTCTCTCACCATGTTTTCTGTCTGGATTGTTGGTCATAGTTATATTCACTGGGCTCAAAGGTACGTTGAAAGCAGGAATTTACCTAACCTCAATTTACAAGATGTGGAAATTAAGTGGTTTGGCCACAGAGGATTAAAATGTCACCAATTGATACCATTGGTGAAAACCTTTATGCATTTGCCAAAACCTGACCTGTTAATTGTGCACTGTGGAGGTAATGACTTGGGCACTTTGACTGGTGTAGGTCTGGAAATGCTTTTAAAGGACACCTTTGAGCAATTAATGGCACTTTTTCCTCAGACTGCCTTGGTATATTCAAATATATGCCAAAGACAGAAATGGAGGTGGTCAAACCAATTTTGTCCACAAATTGAGAAGTCGAGGAAGCATGTAAACAAATCTGTTTCAGCTTACATGAGAGACCATGGAATGGGCTCCCTGTACAACAATAACTTGCGTTATTACATGCAAGATATCTACAGAGGAGATGGAGTTCACTTCTCAGATGAGGGCAACAGAGTTTTCACTCTGAATTTAAAAATGTGCATTGGTACCTACTTATAAGTACCAAAATGTACTATAAACCCAAAAGCTCTTCTCAGAGCTACCCTACATCTAATTACTCACAATTATTATTTTACTCTAACTTTTTTCACTAATTTTCAACAAAGTACACTCCCTGGTGCGCTACCCGGTACGCGTACCGGGAGCTAACCTCGCGAAATTTTTTTAAAAAATGTTTTTTTTTCGCACATATGGGCCTCCTCAGCCACCCTCACAAAACCTAGGGGGTCAAGATAAGTCTACCGTGCCCCCTTCTACCTATTCTGAACATTATTTGCCCTCCATCTTGTATCATAATTCGACCGAAACACAAAATGGTGGACTCCCGTTACGCTTAAGGTTCGCGTACCAGGGCGCTCACCGGTTCGCGTACCGGGTCGCTTCCTGGGAAGCGCACCATCAAAAAAGGTGGGAAAGTAGTTCACACAAAAGCCACTTGAGACAATTTCACCAAATATAGATTAGCTCATACTACATACCAATCCCTACCATTTTCACAAATTTGATTGGAATTCCATTTAGCCATTTAGCCTGTAGACCTCTCTAAATACCGTGAGGTAAATTACTTCACAAAACACATCTGAAGTGTTGGAATTGACAACCAATTAAAATGTTACTTTCATTTTCTACTTTTTTTACCTGACATTTGATTGGTTATGTACCCGAATATATATAAAGGAAGAGAAGGAAACACAGCCATTTTGACTACTACTTCCTGGTGTACATTTCATTTGGATTTTCATTAATAACTTCAACTTCTTTTTAAAGGTAAGTTGTTATTTTTAAAACTGAAGTATATTGTGCACTTTAAGTTAATATGGCAAACTTTTTCTGTTAGTTATATACTATCCCTCTGTAGTACTTATAAATTTAGATACACTTTTTTATATTCCTACTTCCACTCTGATACTATACACTGCCCAAAGATAAATTCTCTGATAAAAACTGCCTATCTAAAATTAATCCCAACAGTGCCCTACCTCTACTAATATATATTTTTTTTATGCAAATTTCAGGAAAAATGGAAAGTGAACAAAACATTTCATTTGAAATTGTCCTTCCAGAGTACAACACAGAAATCATTGATCCAAATGAGATTGAATTTATGGATGAAACATGGGACCAAGAACTACTGCAATGTGTACAAGCAGTAGATAACCTCCTTGCAAATGAGGACATTTTACAACCTCAGAGACTACAATCTATATTCCATGATTATGAAATTTCTGACAATGAAATGTTAGAAAGTTTAATAAATTATGAAACACAATAAAAAAAGTTTAAAAAAAAAATAAATAATCAACAAAACCAACAATCAATTAACATACAGCATTTGAAAAGTCTATCATTCATTTTTTATTGTGATACGCTCCCCAGTACGCTTCCCGGTTCGCGTACCGGGCGCTAACCACGAAAAAAAACAAAAAAAAATTTTTTTTTTTTTGCTTAGCGGGGCCCCTTTAAAGCCTCCACATCAAACCTAGGGGGTCAGGGAGTATCTACTATGCCCCCTTAAGGTCATTTGCCCCTTCGCTTTTGCCTCCTCTTGTCTCTCGATCCTACCGAGAGACAAGATGGCGGCCGCTCCGGACTGTTTAGAATGTTGACAGACACCGGAGAGCCAATCAACTTCGCTACGAAGTTCCGTTACGCGTCAAGTACGCGTACCGGGGCGCTGCCTGGTCCGCGCTTACAGATATATATCTTTTTTTGAACGTTATTTTCTCAAAATCCACTGCAGCACATATATTGAGACCTACAAAAGGCACATCGGGCTACCAGTCCCTACAATTTTGCCAAGTTTCGTGCAAATCCATTCAGCCGTTCGGGCTAAAAGTGAGGCTAACCGCCCTATGGAAAACTCAATGTTAAAAACACGTTTTGGGACCCCCCTTTTTTCTCGGCCCCCCCTGGACCAACTCCCCCCAAATTTCCAGTGGCTGCTCAGAAACAAAATGTTCCATTTTCCAGAAAATTTCAGCCAATTCCGTCCACAAACGCCAAAGTTATTAGACATAGAATTTTCAAAAATCCCATAGGGAAAAAATCCTAACTATATATACCTACTGGCGACCGCCAGTAGGTAATATATATATATCCAAGCTCCAAACATCCAAGGGTGTTAACCCATAAAGAAAATAGCACTCTCAGGGGTCGTTCCACAGATGATTTATTACGGGAACAGTACAGCAACGACGCGTTTCGCCATGGGGCTTCTTCAAATATATATAAAAAATAAAAAAACGGGGGAGGTAGAGGAGTATGCTAGGTCCACCCTCCTAAAACAATAGTAGACCTACAAAATCTGAGATGATGGATAAAGAACCTTGCAAAAAGGAAGAGATTTTCGCTCACTCTGAGTCGGAAAATCAGCAGGAAAGAAAAGCTTTCCTTTCTTGAGTCCCCTCACTCACCAGGGTTTCCCCTTGGTGACATGCTTCGTCATAGGGGCCGATTCAGAAAGGGGGTGGTGATGGACAGAGCATCTGAGTTAAACAGAACACTCATACCCAGTCAAAAGATCAGGGCTTGATACATCACCGTTTTTTAGCTCACTGCACCATCCCAGTTCAGAACCTGGCTATATGCAAATTAGTCTGACCCTGGCCCAGTGCATCATGGGAACAGGGCAGACCAAACTACCAAGCCAATTCTTTACTGGAAAGGAAACAAGCTTCCGGGGACCGGTTTCTGGCATTACAGCCGTCTTCGGCCCGGCTTGCTTGAATCCTGATGGTGCAGTGAGCAAGGGACTCACATCTGAGCATACCCTGCCACTCCTATGGTGGCCAAAACGATTCAGAAAGGGGGTGGTGATGGACAGAGCATCTGAGTTAAACAGAACACTCATACCCAGTCAAAAGATCAGGGCTTGATCCATCACCGTTTTTTAGCTCACTGCACCATCCCAGTTCAGAACCTGGCTATATGCAAATTAGTCTGACCCTGGCCCAGTGCATCATGGGAACAGGGCAGACCAAACTACCAAGCCAATTCTTTACTGGAAAGGAAACAAGCTTCCGGGGACCGGTTTCTGGCATTACAGCCTTCTTCGGCCCAGCTTGCCTCAATCTTGATGGTGCAGTGAGCAAGGGACTCACATCTGAGCATACCCTGCCACTCCTATGGTGGCCAAAACGATTCAGAAAGGGGGTGGTGATGGACAGAGCTTCTGAGTTAAACAGAACACTCATACCCAGTCAAAAGATCAGGGCTTGATCTATCACCGTTTTTTAGCTCACTGCACCATCCCAGTTCAGAACCTGGCTTTATGCAAATTATTCTGACCCTGGCCCAGTGCATCATGGGAACAGGGCAGACCAAACTACCAAGCCAATTCTTTACTGGAAAGGAAACAAGCTTCCGGGGACCGGTTTCTGGCATTACAGCCGTCTTCGGCCCGGCTTGCTTGAATCCTGATGGTGCAGAGAGCAAGGGACTCACATCTGAGCATACCCTGCCACTCCTATGGTGACCAAAACGATTCAGAAAGAGGGTGGTGATGGACAGAGCATCTGAGTTAAACAGAACACTCATACCCAGTCAAAAGATCAGGGCTTGATCCATCACCCTTTTTTAGCTCACTGCACCATCCGAGTTCAGAACCTGGCTATATGCAAATTAGTCTGACCCTGGCCCAGTGCATCATGGGAACAGGGCAGACCAAACTACCAAGCCAATTCTTTACTGGAAAGGAAACAAGCTTCCGGGGACCGGTTTCTGGCATTACAGCCGTCTTCGGCCCGGCTTTCTTGAATCCTGATGGTGCAGTGAGCAAGGGACTCACATCTGAGCATACCCTGCCACTCCTATGGTGGCCAAAACGATTCAGAAAGGGGGTGGTGATGGACAGAGCATCTGAGTTAAACAGAACACTCATACCCAGTCAAAAGATCAGGGCTTGATCCATCACCGTTTTTTAGCTCACTGCACCATCCCAGTTCAGAACCTGGCTATATGCAAATTAGTCTGACCCTGGCCCAGTGCATCATGGGAACAGGGCAGACCAAACTACCAAGCCAATTCTTTACTGGAAAGGAAACAAGCTTCCGGGGACCGGTTTCTGGCATTACAGCCGCCTTCGGCCCGGCTTGCTTGAATCCTGATGGTGCAGTGAGCAAGGGACTCACATCTGAGCATACCCTGCCACTCCTATGGTGGCCAAAACGATTCAGAAAGGGGGTGGTGATGGACAGAGCATCTGAGTTAAACAGAACACTCATACCCAGTCAAAAGATCAGGGCTTGATCCATCACCGTTTTTTAGCTCACTGAACCAACCCAGTTCAGAACCTGGCTATATGCAAATTAGTCCGACCCTGGCCCAGTGCATCATGGGAACAGGGCAGACCAAACTACCAAGCCAATTCTTTACTGGAAAGGAAACAAGCTTCCGGGGACCAGTTTCTGGCATTACAGCCGTCTTCGGCCCGGCTTGCTTGAATCCTGATGGTGCAGTGAGCAAGGGACTCACATCTGAGCATACCCTGCCACTCCTATGGTGGCCAAAACGATTCAGAAAGGGGGTGGTGATGGACAGAGCATCTGAGTTAAACAGAACACTCATACCCAGTCAAAAGATCAGGGCTTGATCCATCACCGTTTTTTAGCTCACTGCACCATCCCAGTTCAGAACCTGGCTATATGCAAATTAGTCTGACCCTGGCCCAGTGCATCATAGGAACAGGGCAGACCAAACTACCAAGACAATTCTTTTCTGGAAAGGAATCAAGCTTCCGGGGACCAGTTTCTGGCATTACAGCCGTCTTCGGCCCGGGTTGCTTGAATCCTGATGGTGCAGTGAGCAAGGGACCCACATCTGAGCCTACCCTGCCACTCCTATGGTGGCCAAAACGATTCAGAAAGGGGGTGGTGATGGACAGAGCATCTGAGTTAAACAGAACACTCATACCCAGTCAAAAGATCAGGGCTTGATCCATCACCGTTTTTTAGCTCACTGCACCATCCCAGTTCAGAACCTGGCTATATGCAAATTAGTCTGACCCTGGCCCAGTGCATCATGGGAACAGGGCAGACCAAACTACCAAGCCAATTCTTTACTGGAAAGGAAACAAGCTTCCGGGGACCGGTTCCTGGCATTACAACCATAGGGGCCATCACAATCCGCTGCAGATTGAGGCGTGCTGCGACTTGCGACGTTACGTAGGAGCACTTTTGTGAATAACTATGTGTAGTGCAGTGATATTGTTGAGTGGAGGAAGTGAGTTAAAAATAGCTAACTAGTGAGGAAAAGACCTTAATGCTGGCTCCTAGTCGGTATGTCTAAAACGGGGTAAGATTCTGGGAGAACCTAGCTATAATGGGTTAGGGGTCCCTAGTAAAAGTCAACATGTTTCGAGCCTCCTCAGAGCTCTTCTTCAGGACAACACAGGGTCCCGCCCTGTGTGTACCACTTCAAGAAGTGACCTAAATAGAGGTAAATAGTGAAAATAATAAAGAAGAAAACACGGCAACTAATAAGCAAGCGTTAGTTAATACATACGATAAACCATTTGTCACGTAGTATTCATTGTAATACAAAATTGTGTCCCATGATCTTGAGGGGATGAGGGGGCTCATACCCGAACTTTGATGTGAGCTCTCCTCAATGGCACACTACCTATTCATTCCCCTCGAGACCGCATATGGATATATTGATAATGTCGCAAGTCGCATCAAGCTTCAATCCACAGCTGATTTAGATGACCCCTATGATGAAGCATGTCACCAAGGGGAAACCCTCAAGAAAGGAAATCTTTTCTTTCCTGCCAATTTTACGACTCAGAGTGATATATATATATATAAATACATGCTAAAGGATTTCCAATTCCCCGTGAATAGGTGAATCAAAAGGCGGCACACCAAGGAACTGCACAAAAGATTTATTGTATACCAAAACTCTTAGGGACGACGCGTTTCGGCGTTTGCCTTTGTCAAGTAAATTTCCTCATTTACACTTCCCATAGAAATAGACACAATTGTTAATAAACATAGAAGAAAGCATGCCGATGTAATAAATACAAACAGTGTGTGCTCCATCAAATCATGGTTATCCAATTGCAAACACTATGCATAAACTAAATTCAAAAATTGCCCAATTAATAATTTCAAGCATTTCAGTAAAATAATAGCATAGTGACATTGACACCTGCTTTGGGGTCACATGGCCAGTGCGTGCATGCGTGAATCATTCCTCACTTCTATTTTGGTAGAATTCATTTTCATTCGTGCTTTATTGACATGAACACTATAATAGTGAAATATGTTTTTGCGCCACCAAGCCTCAAATAAATACGTTTATTCAGAGGCCTATATGTAATTATAATATTAATTTCGATTTTGGGACGCTATAGCCTGGAGCAAGAGTTTTTACGAGATTCAGCGAGCTTTTACTACATATGCATGGCTATGACTTGGTCTTTCTGGGTGGTAAAATATAAAGGGTAAGGTGCAGAAATGTGCCGCATGGGAATAGACTTTTACATGTGAGTGCAAAATGTGTGTATTCAATCATTAGTGTTGCTGTGATATGGAGGAAAAAGATCATGGGGCTGGTCCTGCAAAGCAACTCATCCTGAGTTGTCGAGTATGGCTCCACAATTGTGGTTGTTGCCCACTCTGATTTCACAATGGAAATCCTATTGCTTGGTCCTATTGCCCTATTTACCCATTCCTCAGTTGAAAACGCTATACCCTTCTACCTGAACCACTTATTACACCACCTACATTAAAATGATAAGGAAAATGCAGAGGATCAGCTACTCATTCCTTGTTAATTCAGACCTATATGTGTGGCAAGCTCCTCCCCACCATTCAATCCTGTAGGGACTTTACAATCCAGTTCAATAATGTACCTGGACTCTGAGATTCTAATACATTTCTCTTGATCATCCCCCCAAATATGTTTGGGGATTTTATCGATTCCGTAGAATCTCAAACTGCTGTTGTTACTGTTATGATTTTCTGCATAATGCCGGGCCATGGGATAGTTGTGATCCTTAATGTTTATGGCACGTAAAAGCTGGAGTATCCGGAATTTCAATGGGAGTTTGGTGTTGCCCACGTATGGGAAGCTGCTAGGGCACTCCAAAACATAGACAACATATTCACTATTGCAATTGATGGCTTGACCAATTGGTTCCACCCTGTTTGTACCTGTTCTATACTCTTTACAGTTCTTTCCATTGTGGCGGGCCTTACATGTATCACACGTGGTGAAGCCATTGGGTACCTTGACTCATTGGGTACCCTTATCATCTGCGGGGTAGCTGTGTACTAAGTGATCTCGCAGTGACCTAGCTCTTCTGTAGGTTACCTGTGGCCCGACCCCCATCTTTCTACCAATTATGGGATCTTCTACCAGGAGATTCCAATGTCTTTTCATGATTCTGCGCAATGCCCATGCACCTCTACTGAATTGTGTGATCATTCTCGGTGCTCCGAAATCGCCTGACTTGCTCCCTGTTTTCTTCTTCCTATCAGAATTTACAGATGTTTTGAACAGTAGCTCGTGTTGAGTTAAGTCTTTTATTTTCTCTTTTGCCTGTCTCAATGTATCCTCTTTATAGCCTCTTTCTCTGAATCGTTTAATTGTATTTCATTGTTCTTTATTGAAATTTTCATTGGTAAAGCAGTTGTGGCAGGCTCTTAAGAGTTCCATATAGGGTATGCTTTTAGTTAATGGGATGGGGTGATGACTTGTTGCATGCAGCACGGTATTTCCCGGTGTAGCTTTTCTGAATAGGCGGTAGTAATTTTCCCGTGTACCACCTACAAAGCTATGTCCAGAAACTCACAGTAGGTAGCACTTATGTTGTGGGTAAATTTTAGATTGAAATTATTAATCCCCAACTTAGTGATGAATTCTCTTGCCAGTGTTTCAGGACCGTTCCAAATAAGGAACAGGTTGTCGATGTACCTGATCCATATTAGTATGTGATCAGTGTACATCTCAAGCCTTTCTGTCCACACAATCTGTTCTTCCCACCAGCCTAGAAATACATTTGCTAGGCTGGGGGCAAAACAAGTGCCCATCACCGTGCCCGACCTCTGCCGGTACACAGATTTTTCAAAGAGGAAGATGAAATGTTTCAGACATGAGAGCATCATAGATGCTAACATTTCATTATGTCTCTAATTTGGGTACCTGGTACTGATCCAGCGCTCTCACTAAAATATTGCACAAATGACACTATCTACTACCACAAAACTTACATTACAACACTAGGCCCATATCAACAATAGAGCGACTGAATCATGAGGCGATAAGATCTAAATATGTTGTTTAAACTATTCACAATAATCAAGACCAGCTTGTCATTTTAGAAAGTTTATTTAAACACATCTAGAAAAACTCAGGTTTTGGTATTTTATTAAGCAAACATTAGAAAATGTCATAAAGAGAGGTTTATTCAGAATTAATAAAAAGAGCATAAATCAAGAATTATTATTCATTAGCAGAAATAAGTAAAATTAAGCATTTCCAAAATCCTAACTATCTCTTTGTATCTACTCTCATCACCTAGAAATAAAGTAATTAATAAAAATTTCTTTCCTCACGTGTGTAGTCCATCAGCATAACACGTCCTCCAGAATTTCTTGAGCGTAAGCCAACTAAGCATGGGCGGATCTAGCGGATCTCGCGTACGCGAAATTGCGGATTTACGGATTCGCAATCCGCGAAGATCCGCGAACTCTAGCGGATTTGCGGATTTTTCCGTTTTTTGTGTTGGCGCGTGTTCGCGCCGATTTTGGGACAAGTTCGCAATTGCGAACTTACTTTTCGGCTTGCAACGGCCGCGACTATGTTGTTTCTACGTCTGGTTTATCATCACAGGTTCACAGCACCCTCTGTTTCACCACTGCCACCCTCTGGGACACCCATGCCACCCTCTAGTACATCCTCACTGGCACCTATTAGGTTTATTTATCACTGTAGATTATGGTGGTTGAAAAAAGCAAGCACACCTGCCCTTCTTCAACTGCCATCAATTAATTTGTGTTTCATTAATGTGTCAGTAATTTTGAAAGTTCCAGTCTGGCTGGCACCTGCTTCCTTCCTTATCTGTAATTTGCTTTTTGTTGCAGTGAAATTTTTTTTTTACAGGACCTTTATGGTGCTATTCTATGAGCCTGCTGTTTGGGTCATAGCAGGGTCATAGAATTGTTGCAAACTCTGGAGGGGCCCATCAGGAAGCACTACCTTGAATGTTACTAATGTTAAGTTTGAACTTTTGCACCTGCTCATTGCTTTCATTTTAGCTAAAATCGTTTTTTTTGCAATTTCGCGCGTTATTTGGGGCGCGAATCCGTGCGAGATCGATTTCGGAAGCCGCGAATACGTGCGAATACAAAATTGTTTTTGTTGCGACGTGTATGTTCGCGTGATCTTGCGCGTGTTCGCGAGGCGCTTCTAGCTATTCGTTTGCCAAGTTACCCTATCGGTCGTACACGGGCGCGGCCATCTTGTTGGCGTGACGTAATTCCGTTTCCGCCCGCTATGTGTAATCTCGCAAAGTGTGCTGCTCGCTAGTACAATTTCGCGCGTACTCGCAAGGAAAATCTCGCGCGAACTTACCCACGCGGTCGTGAACGGGCGCGGCCATCTTGTTTCTCATTCATTGCTATGGTTCTGGGCATGCTTTCTGTATCCTCTCTCAATCTCTGCCATCCTTTGCTTGTTTGAAGTTTTTTTGATCTAATTTTACTTATTATCTAACCCTCTATTTTTCTAGCTCTATATTTTTGTGTTTTCTGCAGCTTTTATTTACTTTTAAACTACTTTTTTAAACTCTTTTCTTTTCTTCTTCACTATTCTATTTCTTCTTTATCATTTAAGTTTATTTCTGCCCAGACCATGGTAAAGGGAGCCGGGAAGCACCCTGAGAAGGGGAAGGGTCCCGCACCCCGTGCCCGGCTCCCGTGCGGGCGTTTAAGGGGGGAGCAAGTGGTCCCGAGGGAGATCTTCAGCGCGGAGGAAGTGGCGGCACTGATCTTCCACGTCCAGCGCCGCCTCCCCAAGACGATCCTGGGAGGCGGCAAGATCGCGACCGGCTATGGCATCCGGGAGCGCCGCCAGCGGTGGGAGAAGGTGTGCCGGGCCATGTACAAGATCTCTGGGGTCCGGCGCACATATAACCAGGCCACCCACCGCTGGACCGATGTCATGGACCGGGAGCGGGACTTGCTGGACGCGCTCGGCGTAGAGGTCCCCGGGCTTGGTGAGTAGTAGTAGTAGTACATTTACTACTCTGTTTTATCCTGCTCTGTTATTTGCAAATCTTTGTTCTTTACCAAGAGCAATAATGCTGCCGATTACATTGAGGTAAATTATATTTCAAAATCTTCTATGCATTTCATTTTCAGGTGCACTGCTCTCCTTCTCAGTAGCCTTGCTTGCTACTATGCTTCTTTGTTTTGTATGTTGTGTTCAGAAGCATTTCATTGGCCTGAGAAATTATGTATGAGTGTACTGTAAAGAAAAGAACTGCGTAATGCTAGACAGTAAGGGTCATATTTTCAATTACCGGCGCATCCCTGCAAAGTAGCAGGGATGCGGCAGTAATTGTGTGCCATGCCACCACCACCCATTGGCCCAAAACGTCACAGAAGCCTTACGCATCTGTGCCGTAAAGGCAGCGCATTGCTGGAGTTGCGTGCCAACGATGGCGCAGCTCCAGCAATGCTCTGGGGTACCCTATCTCCCCAATGCTGCATCAAGCCGTACGTCGGCTTCAAGCGCGCAGGGTTTGAGTCATGCATCATTGTCCTAAAAATGACTGATTGACATCTTGTAGATTTCCCTCAGCCACTTTTAGGATTCGTTCCTGCGCAGGTACGCCCTCCCTTGCGCCGGAACGCCCCCTGATGGCGCAGGGCTTTACAACGTGATGCATCGCCCATATGCCCATATGTGTTTTTTTTTTTTTATATATACGCCGCACCAACACCATGGCGAGTCTTTTGTTCTGCCGCTGCGTCAGAAAAGGCACGCAACAATGGAGGAAAATCAGCCGCAACTTCCGCAAGGGACTTATAAATCTGCCCCAACAGACTGAAGTCCAGTCCTTCCTTTAGACAGTCACATGGCTATCAGAAGAAATAGTGGCGGTGGTGGCGGGTGGATTGATAGTTTGAGTATTCACTGATCTGCAAGCAGGATGGACTTTGTCTGTCACGTGTTGCGCACTGCTGCCTGCAGTGCCAGGCCTAGGCAAACCTCTTTAGTAGTCTGTTTATTGAGTTACATAGGAACTTTCTAAGTCAACGTTCCGCAAATCAGGCAATACGAATAACGTAGTATACCACATGAGATAGATCCCGTGGAATAGTTGTCTATCTATTTGCTATTTTTCCAAAATATGTTGTTATTGTTCTTTTGAAATGTTTGATTTGGTTGAAAAATCTCATCCATGTTTTCTGGTTTTTCTTTCTTTCATGTTGTACATCAGCTCCCCCCAAGGGCAAGAGGACACAGGAGGAGGGTGCTGAGGATGCAGGCCAGGATCGGGCAGGCGAGGGCTCCTTTGCTGGCCCCAGTAAGTTTACATTTTAATAAACAGTACCTATTTTTTCCTAGCGTTCCTCATTCGATTTTTTCTAAATCGTCTTTGATCTTCTTGTAGACTGGATATAAATTCTTATCCTGCCTTGAATATGACTCCCTGTGGTATTACTAGACTATTCTTATTAGTCTGTCTGTGTAGCTAACTAAGATTGGACATTTGGCAATTCCATTGGACTCCCATTATATTCAGCAATACCTCTATGCACTGTCTCCTTACTGACTAGATAGTGTGGCAGAGTCATTCAGCTCCCGAAGTCACCGATTATAGATCCCCAATGATCTCTAGATTATCGTACACAGGACAAGAGAGTAGTACGGAGTCACAGCACAGTCAAGAAGTGTCAGAGGCACTCATGCTTGCAAAAATTCCAAAACCTTTAGCTCATCCACTCTAGTCTAGAGGAACAAAAACCACAGAGTCTATTTAAGTGTAAAAGCTTTATTAAAAGTAAACACATTTATTAAAATCTACTTTGTCATAAAACTATTTAACTGTAAACGGAAAAGTGGTTAGTGCTGACGATTAATTGGACACATTTCTTGTGGTCGAGCCGAACTCTCACCTAGTTTGAACTTGATCCTGGTCGTGTTCTTAGGACTCAGGAGTCAAGCTTCTGTCTGTTAGGAGAAAAAGTGGTGCGTGTTAAAAATCAAAAGCAAGCATTCATCAGTTGTGCATAAAAGTGCAGCAAGACAACAGCCTTCCCTGGAAAATGGGACATTTTTACTATGGAGTAGACAGTCACAAATTATTACATTGTATTCTGTTTTTTTAACATTTCTCCTAGACCAAATATTATATAGTAGTGAGTGGTGTATTCTAACATTCTTAAATGTACTTTGTAGGTGTAACATCTGGTGACGGGGCCAGCGCGGAGGTGGCTGTGTTGGACTTGGACTCGGAGGCCTCTGGGGAGGAGGCGGCGTTAGAAGAGCTGGTGGCCGTTCCTGTGGGGGATCAAACGGTGGTGGCGGAAACAGGTAAGCTATATATTCCTTACTTATTGAGATTGAAGACTGCATAGTGTGCTTTCTGCACGGGTGTATTACAATTACAAATCAACCAGGTAGTAGCCTCCTCGAAATGTACTTCGACTTAGCTGTGAAGTTTTTGGTGAGAAGAATCCCAATAAGTTCTTAGACGAACGTGATGGATGGGATGAACGAAAAGCGAAAGAAGGGTGTAAGTAAGTGGGACGCGAACTTGTATGATGGCTGGCAAAGAAGAACGATATGTGTTTGCTTGGACCCAGAGGTGGCTGGGAAGGAAAGAATATGGTATGGTGCATGGCTGGGTCAATGATGAAGCAAGGATGGGTGGAAGGACAGCAGCCTGGGTGGGTGAAACAGAAACTGTATGTGTGCGTATACTTTGACTGAATGGATGCCTGGAGCATGGTATTCTCTGACTCTTACATAGCACATGTGTATCTAGAGAGAGTAGATGGTCGCCAGGTGAAGTAAGTGTTACCTTGAAGAGCATGTACCACCGCACCCGCACGTCCGTCCCAGTGCAGGGAAGGCAAGGAAAAGAAATTGTAAATGTGTCCAATACTACCATGAATAGTAGCAGTACTTTGTATTGCGTTTGCATTCACAGCATATATCTGGTTATTACGGTGGACACTCCGTACCTCTCTTAATAACTTTAGTTTACTTGTAGTACGTCATTCATGTGTGGGTGTATCACTGTTCACTCAATATTAAGCAAAGCACCTAAAGTCATCTCATCTGTCATTAAATACGTCCCATGTGAAGTGATAGATAATCAAATTAGTTAGCTTCTTCAGTTTCCTTTTCTAGTACTCATTTGCACTGTAGGGTGAAAGGTAAATTAATTAAGCAGTAGCCCTTGTAACAGAGTATTCTCAGTGCCACCCGTAATAGAAAAGTAATAGCTTCACCACCTGCATGTACTGGACCGGTACAGTAACGCAAGTCTGTCTCCATCATCATGGTGTGCAACTTTTTTTCTCGGGTGCAACTTCACTGTGCTGTGTCCATGTCATTCTGCCGGCTTGCATAAGATAACGTACCCATTTCCCTAAACAAGAGAGAAGAAGAAGAATAAGACTGGTGTACTGTCATAGTCGACTGTAATGGAAGTCCATAGTGGTCGTAGAATTAGTTCATTAAACTACCACTACTGTTAGAGCAAGGATGCAGAAGTGGGAGGTTACATAGATACTGTCCTCAATAGTTATGTACTGTGCTTTCAATTTGCTACTTGTACTCTGTGACCCAACTTTCGGCTCAATCACTTTGTGTTATTAATAAGGAGCATTGGTTACAGACTATGTCTTTCTTTCTTCATATAGTTGCTCCTTCCAAATCAACAACAAGGAGGGAGCAGGCTAGATTGGCCCAGCAACGGAGGCTGGAGGCCACAGTCGCCGAGTATCGGCGGCTGGTGGCCCTGGAGGAGGAGGAGGACACGCAGTCGAGCGGGGCAACATCTTCGACTGTGACCACTGCATCCTCCTCCGTGACTAAGCCAGCGGGACCGAGCCGGGCTAAGAAAGCCGACCGCCACCGCCAAGCAACCGAAATACCAGCTGCCCCCCACAGGAGCTGCAAGGAACGCCAACGCCGCCTACGAGTCCGCATGTCCAACCTGGAGCAGGAGGTCCTGAGGTATAAGACCTTGGTTAAGGGCCTCCGCTCCAAGCTTGCCACCCTCCGCAAGGAGTATGATGCCCATGCCGCATCATGCACCAGCACCAGCACCCTCCAGTAGTGGAGTGTCCCTTGCCCTTTTTTTATAGACTTTTGGGGGGTGGGATTTGGGAGTTGGGATCGTTTTGGGACGTTTCAGAGACAATCGTTGGGGTTAGGGTGGGTGAGGGAGATTATTTTGTTAGGGATAAATAAATATATTTTTCAACTTTATCTGACCATACCTGTTTTTTACTGCTTTTCAGTCTGGTGGGTGGGGGGCGGGGGTGTAACAGTAACTTTGTTTTCCTGAACAGTCGTAGGACTTTAGTAGTACAACCGTCAATCTCTTGTCTACTCCGAAATAATACTCCATTATACTACCTCCCACCAAACGCTTATCTTACCTGTAATTTGTGTTAGAAATTAGGGCTAGGCCCAGGGCTGGCTCCAGGTGAAATGGGGATTAACGTTGTCATTCCTGGGCGGGTGACATTTCCTCATTGCGGTGGTACTAGTGGTGTGACACAGTGGCAGTTGCATGCCTATGGAAAAAAAGAAAACGAAACCTTGTTTGTACTCCTTACTGTAGCATTACAACGGTTACGGTACGATCGAGAAAATAGCAGGTGACAGTACACTAGAACAGTGCCATAATGTAGCCTAACAAATGGTAAAGTATTGCAAGTATAACTAGTACTTGCGTTGAATTTATTTGACATTGGCTACTACTACTAGAAGATATAGTACTAAAGCTGAGTAAGTCTAGAAGATATCCTCGTATTCCTTCACCAGCCTGTTGCTGCTATCACCTTATCCTCCCCAGCAAGTGTGTGGAATTATTGATGTCATTTTAGTCAGACATCAAGCAAAACAACACAGCCCGGGGGAAGAGGGTTAGGGTTTGTAAAATGGATGGGAATGGGGCTTTCTTTTTGGGTAGGTTTTGTTGAGAGAAGAAAAAAAAAGCAGAGCATGGACAAACAATAATTGAAGATACAGAGTTTACAGACAATCTTTGGTTACAAACTAAAGGTAAGCACATGCAGTCACACTCATAGAATAAAAGACAACAATGGATACTGTATCTGTATTGCGTATGTTGTTGGAGTTGTCCTGTTGAAATTGGTAAGTAAGTTGCATGCAGCAAACAAGTCCTCTTATTGGCGGCACTCCTCCATTCCAGCTGACGCTTCGTCCATCAATGTGGTGGTGACCACTGACAGAAGAGACACCCTGTCCACTGCCTGCCTGGCGGATGTTGACTGAAACCCGGCCTGTAATTATTGAACGGAAAACAGGAAGTGCTATTACAATACCACTGATAAATAAATAAAAGGTATGTACGCTGTGTGGTTCAAAAAGTGACACTTTGATTTCCCTAATAGACAGTACAATATTTTTGAAATTGCGTGCTCTGTCTGAGTCACCTTTTTAAGGATCAATAAGTATGGCCAAAATATTATAGCGGATCTTTCCCCTCAAGGTGGGTGTACTACTGTGTTTTAGAACAAAATTTGACCTTCCCAGCAATGCTCCCACCAAGACCCTTACTAAAGCCAGTCGCAAAAATGTAGAAGAACCCAATCATATCTCCAAAAACGATGCCTAGCAGAAAAATGGTTACAAAACGTACTTTGAAAGTAACAGTAGACCCAAATACAGACTGTGGATTGTATTCAAACCACTTGCCTGCAAGCAAAAGTATCCATAGCCAGCATCGCTCCAACAGTGCTCTACAACAACAGAACCGCGTTGCAATAGAACCCCCCTAAACACATGCAATCCTGCTGCTAGGGCTAACCCTAACGAACCCTAACTTACAAAAAGTGCCAAAACTGGTGTTTCCTTATGGATTTTGTCCAACAAACTTCTAGCCGGTATTAGACCTTCCCAGGAATGCCCCAGGCAAGACCCGCCAACCCACCCGCAAAAAAACACGCGACAACACCCCCAAACAGCGAAAAAGCTAAATCTCATACTTACAATATCTCTCGGCCTTCGGTCCAAAGTAACGCGCTGTGCAGCTAGGTCATCATCAATCATCATAACTCCTGTTTTCCACCACGGATTTCCTGAAAAGCAAATGCAATCAAGATTAGACTGTCGCAGCAGTGCTTCGACAGAGACCCCGGCCGCAACCCACCCACGAACAGCAGGAAGCCCCCCAAAACGCTACATTGAGCAAGATGTCTGAAGAAATGGCAAAAAAAAGGCTTTTCCTTAAGGATTTTGTCCAAAACACTTCTATCCGGCATTAGACCTTCCCAGGAATGCCCCAGCCAAGACCCGCCAACCCACCCGCAAAAAAACACGCGACAACACCCCCAAACAGCGAAAAAGCTAAATCTCATACTTACAATATCTCTCGGCCTGCGGTCCAAAGTAACGCGCTGTGCAGCTAGGTCATCATCAATCATCATAACTCCTGTTTTCCACCACGGATTTCCTGAAAAGCAAATGCAATCAAGATTAGACTGTCGCAGCAGTGCTTCGACAGAGACCCCGGCCGCAACCCACCCACGAACAGCAGGAAGCCCCCCAAAACGCTACATTGAGCAAGATGTCTGAAGAAATGGCAAAAAAAAGGCTGTTCCTTATGGATTTTGTCCAAAACACTTGTATCCGGTATTAGACCTTCCCAGGAATGCCCCAGGCAAGACCCGCCAACCCACCCGCAAAAAAACACCCGACACAACACCACCAAACAGCGAAAAAGCTAAATCTCATACTTACAATGTCTCTCGGCCTTCGGTCCAAACGCGGCGCTGTGCAGCTAGGTCGTCATCATCATCAATCATCATAACTCCTGTTTTCCACCACGGATTTCCTGAAAAGCAAATGCAATCAAGATTAGACTGTCGCAGCAGTGCTTCGACAGAGACCCCGGCCGCAACCCACCCACGAACAGCAGGAAGCCCCCCAAAACGCTACATTGAGCAAGATGTCTGAAGAAATGGCAAAAAAAATGCTTTTCCTTAAGGATTTTGTCCAAAACACTTCTATCCGGCATTAGACCTTCCCAGGAATGCCCCAGCCAAGACCCGCCAACCCACCCGCAAAAAAACACGCGACAACACCCCCAAACAGCGAAAAAGCTAAATCTCATACTTACAATATCTCTCGGCCTTCGGTCCAAAGTAACGCGCTGTGCAGCTAGGTCATCATCAATCATCATAACTCCTGTTTTCCACCACGGATTTCCTGAAAAGCAAATGCAATCAAGATTAGACTGTCGCAGCAGTGCTTCGACAGAGACCCCGGCCGCAACCCACCCAGGAACAGCAGGAAGCACCCCAAAACGCTACATTGAGCAAGATGTCTGAAGAAATGGCAAAAAAAAGGCTGTTCCTTATGGATTTTGTCCAAAACACTTGTATCCGGTATTAGACCTTCCCAGGAATGCCCCAGGCAAGACCCGCCAACCCACCCGCAAAAAAACACCCGACACAACACCCCCAAACAGCGGAAAAGCTAAATCTCATACTTACAATGTCTCTCGGCCTTCGGTCCAAACGCGGCGCTGTGCAGCTAGGTCGTCATCATCATCAATCATCATAACTCCTGTTTTCCACCACGGATTTCCTGAAAAGCAAATGCAATCAAGATTAGACTGTCGCAGCAGTGCTTCGACAGACACCAAAAATTACACACAAACCCCCGGAACCCCGCCAAAGAGCACCTCAAAGGCAAGCAAGTCAGCAAAAACGGCAAGAAATTTCCACCTCATATTTGGTCCAAAACACTTTTGTCCATTATTAGAGCTTCACAGCAATGGGCCCAAAACCGTCAACTCACCCGCAAAGAAGTACAACACCCCCACAAGTGCTGAGTCTTTCTTCATTGTGCGTAATCCAGCACTCTGCTTGGAGGGAAATCGCAGTCTGGAGGAGGAGGATAGAGGAGCATGTTCTTCAGAACTTGTGAACCTGAGGAATGTAGACTGCGGCACCTTCAAATCAATAAGCAAACAAGTGAAGACAGTTCTGATGATGGTCTTGTTTTTGGGATTAGGTGATTAAAGTTTGAATTAAATTAACTGTGCAAAACAAAGAAAGAGAGACACAAAGCACACAGGAATAAAAGTGAATAAGGACGAAAAAGAAAGTTCTTGATTGATTGTCTCATTTTCAGGGCTCGGTGTCAGGGAATAAGAACAAGATTTCGTCATCATACTCTGCGAATTCAGGCTGGATGAGGTCAGTGGCACCGAACAGAGAAAAAATCCCCTCATCTACGTTGCTGTCCTCCTCGTCTTCATGCGGCGTGCTTTCTCGTACTTTGTAATCTGGTGGTATGAGGTGCTGATTCATCTTGATCATTGTCAGCCGCTCCACATTTTTGGGCGAGAGGCGGCTCCGTTTGGGAGTTACAATGCCACCAGCAGCACTGAAAACACGTTCAGAAGACACACTTGCGAGTGGGCAAGACAAATAGTTTATAGCCAGGTTGTAGAGCTGTGGCCACAATTGTTTTTTGCCATGCCAATACTGCAATGGCTCCTCATTAAGAAAGACCACTGTTGAGTCATTCAGATAGTCCTGCACCATCGACTCAAGGTCATCAACTGTTCCTCCACTTTGCTTACTTTTTGCTGTGCTGGCTGTGACATTTTTTCGAGAACCATACCCCATCAAACTTAGCCAATCCTCCTCCCCAGCCACTGTTAGTGTTGTCATTGTGTGTGGTGCAGATGATCCAGTTGCCGGTGTCTTTAACGGCTGAGAGGTCACTTGTGCCCCAGCCACAGGTGCAGAAGTGGATTCTTGTGACTGCGGATGGCCTGCTGATGCTGATGCTGATGTACTGGCTTCTCCTTCAATAACCTGCCGTTCTTTTTCAAACCTCTTGGCTGACCAGGCTAACCAATGTTTGTACTTTTGAACATCTGCATCAGCGAAAGGAAAGAATGCGTTGTCTGCCAGCGCCTTTTTGTAGCGTGGATCCAGAATAGTAGCACAAATGTAATGCTGATCTGAGTTGATGTTTTTAAGACGTTCATCACCACGTAGGCGATGTAATAATTTCTCAGACAAAATGAAATGGGTTTTTTTTTTTCATCTTTTTGAAACTCAGAAGAAACCGCCATCAGTTGGTGCTCCAGTATGCACAACAATGGGATAGCTTTTCCCAAATTACAGTCCTCCTGGCTGACTGCACGCGTGAAGAACTCAAAAGGACGAAGCATGTCTGTCAGGCTTTTAACTATGGCCCATTGCGCCTTACTCATCCGCAGGTCCTCCTTCTGAGATGTAGCCTCTGTCAAGAAATAGTGATCGAGTACCGTATACTGCTCATACAGACGCTCAAGCATGTAGAAGGTTGAGTTCCAACGTGTTGCCACCTCCTGGATGAGTGCTTTCACTGGCATTCCACGTTCAAGTAGCAGTCTCCGCAGATGCTTCCGGGCCTTAAAAGAATGGCTGAAATGGTTGCACATTTTGCGGCAGGTGGCCATTACCTCGAACGCTGGACTCTCTTTATCACTCAAGAATTTTTGAACTACCAGGTTGATACAGTGCGCCAAACACGGCACTCTAACATGGTCACCCTTCAACATGGCCTTAACTACATTGGCGCCATTATCCGTGGAAACATAACCAATCTTGCGTTTTAGGGGGGATAGCATTGTCAAGACCTTTTTGTCAAACTCTTCCAAAAGGTTTTCTGCTGTGTGACTTTTCTCCAAGCCAAACATGGCTAGTGTTGCATGTTTCCGAGCAGCTTTGAAAACTTGGTCCGGGTCAACACCTGCGTTTAGCTTTGCTATAACACCTGAAAAAGAGACCCAGTGTGCAGTGATGCACATGTAATCATCGCCTGGGCCACTGGTCCACATGTCTGTTGTCAGATGTATTGTGTGAACAGCACTCTTCTGCAAAGCTGCCCCAATCGCCTGCAGCACATCTTCATGTAGTGCTGGAACCGCAACTCTGGCAAAATAGAACCGGCTCGGAACCTTCCATTTAGGGCAGAGCGTTGCCACTAATTCAAGAAAACCTACCGCTTCTACAAAAGAAAAAGGTAGAAGGTCCACAGCTAGCATTTTAGCCAGCTTAGTGTTATACAGACGCGTCAGTGGGTGGTTGCGTTCATATGGCACGTCTGAAGTAAGCATTGTTCTAATGTTGCCCTGGACCAAGCATTTACGGGCTGATAATGACTTCGTTGACCCAATTTTGCTCGCTGGTGAACTTTTGTGCGTTGGTGTCTCACTCGCTCCAACACTCTTAGTGTGCCTCACATTGGGTGTGCTGCTGACAGGGGTACTGGGTGTAAGGGAAGTGTTTGACACGTCTTCTTCCTGCTCGTCATCATCAGATGAAACATCAACGTTTCCTTGAATTTGGCCTTTCTTGATCGCATCTAGGTGCGCAAACCATTTGACAGTGTGCTGTCTCCTAAGATGACCTCTCTGGCCTCCGGTACCATAGTTGGTACCTGGCTTACCACGACTAACTGCTTGCTTACAAATGGTACAAATGGCAAACTTTGGATTTTTTGGACAAACAGTAAAGAAGTCCCAAACTGGGGACTTGAAGTGTCTGTGGGACATGGAGGAGGCGGCGATACTGGTGGTGGTGGTCATGAAGCTAATGCCAGATGAAGTGGAGGATGTGGATTGCCCAACTTTTGTACGTTTTGCACTTTCACCGCCACTAATTAAGGTCGAGATTGACGGAGGTCTCTTCTTGCCAGAAAGAAATATGGAAGCGGGACGAGTTGGTGTACTACTTAACTCCAATGATTGTGGTGTTTCCACTGCCTCCTCATCGACAACATCATCATCACGCTCAGCAGCTCTTCGGGCTAGGGTCAAAATGTCTGTTTGCTGCATGCCCGCTGGGGCTGCAGTGACCTTTATGATGACTGGGTCGTCGTTGGCAGAGTCTTCATCAGCAGCAGTATCCGCCACTTCTTGTTGAGACTCATCACACTCCATAACTCTGAGACTTTGGACGAGCTTCCTTTTACGCTTAACTACCTTTGTTTGTTCCCAAGTTTGATCCGTATCATCAGAAGGAGGTGTGCTTGAAGAGGATGTAGACACCACCCTTGATCTCTTCCTTGCTAGGGGTGTGGAAGACAATGAAGGATCATCAGGAGGAGTGGCTTCCTCAAATGATACCTCGCCTTGATTGTCGATTTCCTGATGTGCCCCTACTTCGGGAGGAACAACTATTGTGGGCACTTGTTGTGACCCTCCATGCACCTCTGCTTGCGCATCTCCTTGCGCTGCCTCTCCTTCCACATGTACTTGGGCTTGTACTTGCACATGTGATTGTTGTTGCCGCTGTGGTTGTTCAACACTCGTCAGATGAGCTACAACAACCTGTGTTGATTGAGGGACATTGCTGCTGCTTTCTTGCGATGAGCCAACATCACTGGTCGATGGTGATTGAAGAAGTATACTGGCTGCCTCTGCAGCACTCAAGGGCTTGGACTTAAGTTGGCGTGGTGGTGGCACTGAGCCCAATGGAGCGGGGGTGCTGCTGCCAGCTTGGTCCCCAGCAGATCCCGCTGCAGCTGCTGCAGGCATACTTTTTTTTTTACTCACAAAAAAAGGGGCGGGCGGCACACCAGTGTCCTTGGTAACTTGCTTCTTCTGCTCCTTACTGGCACCTTTCTTGCTAGAGGAGCTACGGGTTACTTTTTTTGGGGCCATCTTCTTCAGAGCAGGTCAGCAGGCAGCAGTTGCACGAGTTGCAGAGGGTTCTGTGTCCAGACGTGACGTCGCGTGACGTTATGCTGCACACACCGCTGCAGGACTTCTTCCTGGCACTGGTGGTTCTATTGAGTCTTCTTGTGCACCTAAAAGCAATGGAAGACAGAGGAACATCAGTTCAGTTATACACCCCAAAAAATCGACAAAACACAGAAAAATGAGCACAATCCCATGCCATCCATGATGTTTACATTGAAGACACCCCACAGAAAGACTAGGGACATGCAAGTATGCAACACTCACTACCCCTGGGCATAAGGGATGAAAAGTAGGCAAAATAAGTGCAGGCCTCAGACACTGCCTCTCCTCAAAATGGCCCCCTTACACCCCAAGCACATGTTGCCTGTACCAGCCAGCACTCAAGATGGCCACCACCACCACCCACATGGCCAGTCCACATCAACAGTACACCCCCAAAAAACAGAAAAACAGCCAGAAATCACCACAATCCAATGCCATCCATGATGTTTACATCAAAGAGAGTGAGACAACACCACAGGCACACTCAGTCCATGCACCACCACCACCCTGGGCAAGCAAAAGGCCACACCAGCAGCCCCCCAAAAACGACAAAAAACAATAAAATAAGCACAATCCCAGCCCATCCATGGCCTCAATTATGTTTAAATTCAAGAAGACATCCCACAGAAAGACTAGGCCCATGCAACACTCACCACCCCTGGGCAAAGGGCCACACCAGCAGGCCCAAAAAAACGACAAAAACCAATAAAATCTGCACAATCCCAGCCCATCCATGGCCTCAATGGTGTTTAAATTCAAGAAGACACCCCACAGAAAGACTAGGCCCATGCAACACTCACCACCCCTGGGCAAAGGGCCACACCAGCAGGCCCAAAAAAACGACAAAAAACAATAAAATCTGCACAATCCCAGCCCATCCATGGCCTCAATGGTGTTTAAATTCAAGAAGACACCCCTCAGAAACACTAGGCCCATGCAACACTCACTACCCCTGGGCATAAGGGATGAAAAGTAGGCAAAATAAGTGCAGGCCTCAGACACTGCCTCTCCTCAAAATGGCCCCCTTACACCCCAAGCACATGTTGCCTGTACCAGCCAGCACTCAAGATGGCCACCACCACCACCCACATGGCCAGTCCACATCAACAGTACACCCCCAAAAAACAGAAAAACAGCCAGAAATCACCACAATCCAATGCCATCCATGATGTTTACATCAAAGAGAGTGAGACCACACCACAGGCACACTCAGTCCATGCACCCCACCCCTGGGCAAGCAAAAGGCCACACCAGCAGCCCCCCAAAAACGACAAAAAACAATAAAATAAGCACAATCCCAACCCATCCATGGCCTCAATTATGTTTAAATTCAAGAAGACACCCCACAGAAAGACTAGGCCCATGCAACACTCACCACCCCTGGGCAAAGGGCCACACCAGCAGGCCCAGAAAAACGACTAAAAACAATAAAATCTGCACAATCCCAGCCCATCCATGGCCTCAATGGTGTTTAAATTCAAGAAGACACCCCTCAGAAACACTAGGCCCATGTAACACTCACTACCCCTGGGCATAAGGGATGAAAAGTAGGCAAAATAAGTGCAGGCCTCAGACACTGCCTCTCCTCAAAATGGCCCCCTTACACCCCAAGCACATGTTGCCTGTACCAGCCAGCACTCAAGATGGCCACCACCACCACCCACATGGCCAGTCCACATCAACAGTACACCCCCAAAAAACAGAAAAACAGCCAGAAATCACCACAATCCAATGCCATCCATGATGTTTACATCAAAGAGAGTGAGACCACACCACAGGCACACTCAGTCCATGCACCACCACCACCCCTGGGCAAGCAAAAGGCCACACCAGCAGCCCCCCAAAAACGACAAAAAACAATAAAATAAGCACAATCCCAGCCCATCCATGGCCTCAATTATGTTTAAATTCAAGAAGACACCCCACAGAAAGACTAGGCCCATGCAACACTCACCACCCCTGGGCAAAGGGCCACACCAGCAGGCCCAAAAAAACGACAAAAACCAATAAAATCTGCACAATCCCAGCCCATCCATGGCCTCAATGGTGTTTAAATTCAAGAAGACACCCCACAGAAAGACTAGGCCCATGCAACACTCACCACCCCTGGGCAAAGGGCCACACCAGCAGGCCCAAAAAAACGACAAAAAACAATAAAATCTGCACAATCCCAGCCCATCCATGGCCTCAATGGTGTTTAAATTCAAGAAGACACCCCTCAGAAACACTAGGCCCATGCAACACTCACTACCCCTGGGCATAAGGGATGAAAAGTAGGCAAAATAAGTGCAGGCCTCAGACACTGCCTCTCCTCAAAATGGCCCCCTTACACCCCAAGCACATGTTGCCTGTACCAGCCAGCACTCAAGATGGCCACCACCACCACCCACATGGCCAGACCACATCAACAGTACACCCCCAAAAAACAGAAAAACAGCCAGAAATCACCACAATCCAATGCCATCCATGATGTTTACATCAAAGAGAGTGAGACAACACCACAGGCACACTCAGTCCATGCACCACCACCACCCCTGGGCAAGCAAAAGGCCACACCAGCAGCCCCCCAAAAACGACAAAAAACAATAAAATCTGCACAATCCCAGCCCATCCATGGCCTCAATGGTGTTTAAATTCAAGAAGACACCCCTCAGAAACACTAGGCCCATGCAACACTCACTACCCCTGGGCATAAGGGATGAAAAGTAGGCAAAATAAGTGCAGGCCTCAGACACTGCCTCTCCTCAAAATGGCCCCCTTACACCCCAAGCACATGTTGCCTGTACCAGCCAGCACTCAAGATGGCCACCACCACCACCCACATGGCCAGTCCACATCAACAGTACACCCCCAAAAAACAGAAAAACAGCCAGAAATCACCACAATCCAATGCCATCCATGATGTTTACATCAAAGAGAGTGAGACCACACCACAGGCACACTCAGTCCATGCACCCCACCCCTTGGCAAGCAAAAGGCCACACCAGCAGCCCCCCAAAAACGACAAAAAACAATAAAATAAGCACAATCCCAACCCATCCATGGCCTCAATTATGTTTAAATTCAAGAAGACACCCCACAGAAAGACTAGGCCCATGCAACACTCACCACCCCTGGGCAAAGGGCCACACCAGCAGGCCCAGAAAAACGACTAAAAACAATAAAATCTGCACAATCCCAGCCCATCCATGGCCTCAATGGTGTTTAAATTCAAGAAGACACCCCTCAGAAACACTAGGCCCATGCAACACTCACTACCCCTGGGCATAAGGGATGAAAAGTAGGCAAAATAAGTGCAGGCCTCAGACACTGCCTCTCCTCAAAATGGCCCCCTTACACCCCAAGCACATGTTGCCTGTACCAGCCAGCACTCAAGATGGCCACCACCACCACCCACATGGCCAGTCCACATCAACAGTACACCCCCAAAAAACAGAAAAACAGCCAGAAATCACCACAATCCAATGCCATCCATGATGTTTACATCAAAGAGAGTGAGACCACACCACAGGCACACTCAGTCCATGCACCACCACCACCCCTGGGCAAGCAAAAGGCCACACCAGCAGCCCCCCAAAAACGACAAAAAACAATAAAATAAGCACAATCCCAGCCCATCCATGGCCTCAATTATGTTTAAATTCAAGAAGACACCCCACAGAAAGACTAGGCCCATGCAACACTCACCACCCCTGGGCAAAGGGCCACACCAGCAGGCCCAAAAAAACGACAAAAACCAATAAAATCTGCACAATCCCAGCCCATCCATGGCCTCAATGGTGTTTAAATTCAAGAAGACACCCCACAGAAAGACTAGGCCCATGCAACACTCACCACCCCTGGGCAAAGGGCCACACCAGCAGGCCCAAAAAAACGACAAAAAACAATAAAATCTGCACAATCCCAGCCCATCCATGGCCTCAATGGTGTTTAAATTCAAGAAGACACCCCTCAGAAACACTAGGCCCATGCAACACTCACTACCCCTGGGCATAAGGGATGAAAAGTAGGCAAAATAAGTGCAGGCCTCAGACACTGCCTCTCCTCAAAATGGCCCCCTTACACCCCAAGCACATGTTGCCTGTACCAGCCAGCACTCAAGATGGCCACCACCACCACCCACATGGCCAGACCACATCAACAGTACACCCCCAAAAAACAGAAAAACAGCCAGAAATCACCACAATCCAATGCCATCCATGATGTTTACATCAAAGAGAGTGAGACAACACCACAGGCACACTCAGTCCATGCACCACCACCACCCCTGGGCAAGCAAAAGGCCACACCAGCAGCCCCCCAAAAACGACAAAAAACAATAAAATAAGCACAATCCCAGCCCATCCATGGCCTCAATTATGTTTAAATTCAAGAAGACACCCCACAGAAAGACTAGGCCCATGCAACACTCACCACCCCTGGGCAAAGGGCCACACCAGCAGGCCCAAAAAAACGACAAAAAACAATAAAATCTGCACAATCCCAGCCCATCCATGGCCTCAATGGTGTTTAAATTCAACAAAACAGTTGTATCATGCACCCATAACCAACCCTGGTCCTACTGGATACTGTGGCTACCCACAATATAATTTATTTAATTTTCTGAAAAAGTTCCAAAATTGTACTTGCAGCAACTGTAATGCCCCAAACAAACTTACTTGTGAAAGTTGATTTCTAATCCAAAAGTGATCCAAAGACAGTCAAAAAGACCTCAAATCCAAATATCCAGCAGCACCCACAAAAAGTAATCCTTCCAGCTCCAGATCCAAATGAAAGTGACCAGGAGATGGACAAAGCACTGGGAGGAGCCTGCTGGACAGGAACAGGAAGTTGGAGACTGTGGGGCACTTCCTTCCTCCCCCCCCCCCAAAATGGACTCCTTGCAAAAAAAAAGGCCATGCAAATGTCAACCTGAGGAGTGATTCTGATAAAAATCATAATTTTCTGAAGGTTTATCCTGTTTGCTGGTGATTTTCTTGTGCGAAATTGCAAAATCTCTATTTCGCAAGTGCGAGATTGTTCCTTTCCGCCGCAACTACGTGTTCGCAATTGCGAACTCTCGCGAGGTGTGCTGTGCAAGGTGGCAAGCCGCGAGTACGTATTCGCGGGCGAAAACTCCCGCGGGAACACGCAGCAAGATCTAAAATGGCGCGTCACTCGCAAAGAAAAACAACTCGGCAAACGCTAAAATGACGGAAAGTGAACGCCGTGCACCACGCCGCGCGCCGCAACCAAGCAAAAAATCCGCCGCGAGCGGATTCACGGATTTTCGACAAATTCGCGAGAGTTCGCGGATTGCGAATTTGCCGAAAATCCAAAAAATCCGCGATCGGAGCGGATTTTACGCCCATGCTTAAAGCCAACTATCTGTTCTCTGAAGCCATTCTTATACCCTAAATTAAGCTGAGCTAACTATTTTTCACATTCCAGCAGACAAATTCTATTTCTCCATTGGCTGAGCCACCTCGTACCACAGTAAACTGTGACACCTCCTTCTTACATGCCTGGGCAAATTCACTAGTTCATTGTTCATGTAGAAGTCTTGGCAGCTCTTCCTTAGGCTGCTACATTTTGTAGCAAAAGCACATTTCTTCCTTTCAACCTTGAGCATGTCCGCTCTGAACTCCCGTGGCACGTTAGCAAACGTTAGCAAATTTCTCCAAAGAGTCATCTTTTAAGCAGTTCATTCCAAAACCTTTCAAAATAAAAGCTCAGAGGCTTTTTCCATCCTTTCAGAATTATTTTCTCTTGAGCCATTTTCATCAATAGGCCTCTTTTCAAAGAGCGTCAATTTTCTGCGCCACCTCTCTTACGCCACTTTTTAAAAGTGCACTATTTTTCTGCAGCCATCTCTAAGTTCCATTTGTAAAACTATTATATAAACAAACACAAAGAATAATTAATGCAAGAAATACAGTTTGTTCTGTTGCCACCCATTATTACTAATAATTAACCCATTAGTCTAAATTACCTAGCTATAAAGCACAAATAAAGCAGCATTTTATATCTACCATTCTTCATTGAATCCAGCAGGGTTCTTTATGCACCTATAGAGAATATAGTGACACCACATAGACAAGGGAAGCAAAATAAGCACATGCCATTATTTAAAAACAGCTGCTATTAGTTATGACGTAACAATAGACAAATTAATTTATTATTTTCCACATACATGAGAATGCAACATAATGCACATTTATAAGCACACATGTTAGTTTCCCGCGTGTTCTGTGAAAATGCAACTTTAAACTAGATTGAATTAGTACACACACAGCACAAATTATTAGCATTATTAATTTATTTATGGAAGTGTGACTTCACGAGTTGAAATAAAAATTATTTCTGAATCTCGCTTCATCAACTCCCCCATCTGGTGATTTAAAAATCACCAAACCACACCAAAAATGTTAGCAAAAATTTTATCTAAGATGAACATGATTCAATTTCACCTGTGTTAGTATTTCTAAAGACTTATCTCATCAGTTTATCTACAATTCTCATATTTATTTTTAAGAAACCCCTCTAGTTCTATTTCTTTCTCTTGTGTAACATACAACTAAGCTTCAATAAAAGTGTTGCAAAAACTATAACTAATAAAGTGTCAGTATCTTGCTTGTCATATTAACCTTAAACTTCTCCTTGTTAATTTCTAAAAGAACAATAACAACCTAAATTAACCAAAGCAGAATTATTAGGAGCATATATATCAGAGACATCTTACAACATTTATTTAAAATTAAGCATCTTGAGCTTGTTGAATGTATTTTCATTAAGCTTGAAAAGAAAAATAAAACATAAATTTTAAAAACAATTTGTCTAAATTTTTCTAAAATTTTCTAACAACATAATTTTCTAAAAAATTTCTAACACCCCCCTTTTTCAATTTTTTTTTTTTATATATACTCTTTAAACCTTTTAACAGTTTTTCTTCGACCTAATGTCACAAATTAATTTTTCAGCTAACAGAATTTCTTCGACCTTGTGTCATCTAACACATTTTCTTCAGCCTTATGCCAAAAACAGAAAACCTAAACATTTTCTAACAGGTATGTACTTCAATCATTGTCACTTTTGTTTTCAATCTCTTTCTGACTGTGATTATTTTCCTCCATTACAGGTATCACTTCTATTTTCTTTCCTGCCTCACTTTTCTTTTCACAATCTTTTTGACTTGATATCTCATCAATCTGTTCCTTTGATCTGTATCTCAATTTCAATTTTAGGCCTTCAATTTCTTCTGGCCAGTTATCACTTTTTCTTAGTAATTTCTTCTTTTGCTTGGTCACATTACATTCTGTGTCCAAGCTCCTTTTCTGAATTTTCTTATTTGAGAATTTTCATCGCTCTCATCAGTTTCAGTGTCAGAAATTTTCATTCTGGACTCAGGTACTTCTCTACTCAGCAGCTTCACTCCGTTAGGAACATCACCTTTGTAGCTGGTACTTGGCAATTCTTCTTTTCCTTCTTCAATTACCTTCAACTTCCCAGTTTCACAATTCCTGTTCCTGCTTTCAGAGCTCCTTTTCTGCTTTTCAATACTCTCCTGATCTTGAATCACAATCTGATCAGATTCTTCTTCTGCTCCCTTTTCTGGCAGATCTCCATCATTTTCTGAGTCTTCAATCACAATTATCAAGTCTTCTTTATTCAAGGCTTGTTTTTTTCTAATCATGTTCTCCAGATGTCGACCAAATTGTCGATCTTCAAGATCTGGATTCTTTTCAGGCTCTTCTTCAGAATCTGAATCAGGAATGATGACACTATCCTCATCAGGATTTTCAGGTGTAAATACACGAAAAGTATGGCCAGTGTCAATCCACCTCTTCAGTCTTTTGCACTTCACTGCATTTGTTGTGACAAGACTGACTGGCCTCCTTTTCTGCCACCTTGGCACTAGACAATTTCTTTTTAGACGAACCTTTTTCCTGATCCTTTTACCTGGTAACAGATCGTGTGCTTGCTCTTTTTCTCTTGTTTGCACTTCAGTTTCATCTTCATCAGACACAGAAATCATTTCATCTGATACATTCCTGCAGTTCTCCAAATTGATGCTATCATTGACAGTCATCATTCTTTTCTCTGGTATAAATGTCTGTCTCATGACCTTTTCCATCATAATATCACGTGGACTTAAATCTGTCTTTTTATCAGTAGTGTTTCTCAGAAACATCAAAACAAGTGGAAGGACATCTGTCCACTTTGTACCTGTAGTTAAGCTCATTTTTGCATCTCTTTTTATTATAGGTACCGTTTTCTTGCACTTCAACACCTAGAATTTCTGTTCTATCTGTAAAATGGAGCATTCTGTTTTCAATATGTCTTCTGCCATCTAGTAAATTTGCAACAGTAATTTCATCATCATGTCGCATCTGAAATGTTTCAACCCATTTTGAAATCAAACAGATAATCACAAAAATGTAGCACAGTTTGTCATGCAGCGACATCTCACAGAAATCCATTTGTAATCCAGTGAATAAATCACTCTCCTGTCCTTCTGTTCCCAATCTCACAACTGTTCTCTTAATTGAGTTCACTTGCTGACAAGCCAGACACCTCTGGTAAAGAAATTCTGCAATTTTATGGTACATTCTGTCCATGTCAGTAATCATGCTATTTAGCAAAACTACTCTGTCATCTTTGTGTATCCAAATCTCATCCTCATCTCGCTGTCTAAAATCTGTTCTCAACCATGTGTTTCTCAACCATGTGTTTTTCTCCTCATGAGTTGCTTCTTATTGAAAATCCTTGACTCCCTGCCATGTTTCAACTACAGATGTTAGTATTAGTGAACTCAAAGCAAGTTCATCATTCATTTTGTATGTTGCACATATCACGACAGCAAACCTTTCTGCCATTTGAATGTTATCAATCAACCTTTTAATTATATTAGCATTTCTGAAAAGTGAACCTGCAGAAGTCAAAGTTTTAATCTGTTTATCAATTGTATCCTTTACTTTGATGTCTTCACTCAAAAGAACATCATTTTCATACCAATATTCCGGAAGTGCATCTATTCTTTTTAGACTGTTTTCTTGTTCTATATTTAATCCTGTATCTGTATTCTCTGTCTGTTCATTAACAAAAATTTGCAATGGCAGTGAAGCCATCTTAATCTGCTAAATCAATACCTGTCGCTGTATTTGTAGCTGTTCATTCAGCTCATTTATTTCAATCTTCTTTTCCTTTGACCATAATTTTGACTCATTAGGCTGTGCCAATTTAATCAGATCAGTATCAGACTTCTCACTTGCTAGAACTGAAGTCATCTCTGTTTCTTGCTGAGTTGCAATCCCTACTAGTTCAATTTCAAGTATAATAGAATAAACTTTTTCATTACATTTTTGAATTTCAGAATTAAATGGGACTTTTAAAGCTGTAGAACTAATTTCATCTTTTCCAAGCACATGGACTGTCTCTGTTTCCATAATTTTCATGGACTCCTTTAAATAATTTGTTGAATTCACATGATCAGGAATATTAATTCCAAAAGTACTAGGCATTTCATCATGCTTTTCTGTCACATCAATTTGTAAAGAAGTTTGAGCTGGGACTCTTTTAATCTGATCTGGTATTTTTGGCGTTACATTAATCTGTTCTGGGAGACTTCTTGAATTCCTGTTCTGATCAATATTTACAACATCATTTTTACACTGATCAATATTTTCTACTCTGACACTTTTATTATTTACATTTGCTAATTTTGGAATCTTTAATTTACTCTCACATTTAGCAACAACATTTTTCATTTTCTTGTACCAAGAAATCCTTTTCTCTTTCTTTTGATAATTATTATCCATGTTAAAAATAGTTAAAAAATTTTAGTTAAAATTAAGTTCAATAGGTAAATGCACTCTCTTAATTTGCCTTACAGCGTTTGCTGATCAATTAATTAATTAATTTAACACTATCAGGTGTAGGAAACCTTATAACTCAGTCAATTTAATATATTTCCTAATTTACCATCATCACTAATTATAATAAACCTGAAAAGAAAAACATGAATTTGCAAAAACACAATGTAAAATATTTAATTTGCAACAACAACACACCTAAATGTCATTAACTAATTTTAAAATGTATTTATTTTCACTTACACACCTTTCTGCATCAACACCTGTGGGAAAAGAAAACCTGATCTGATTGCCTTTAAGTTTTGGCAATAAAATGTAAATTAATTAAAAACACTATTGGTAATAATCTAATCAATAAATCAAACAACAGACAGAACCACCTAAAACAGAACAAGGACTGCGTATACTTTTTAATATTATATTTCTGCGCGCGCGACCACCTTTGAACAGAATTGCTGCTACACTGCTGCTAATGATTTATATGCAGCTTAATGGACACTATAATTACACCAGGAATTAATACAGTAACTAACAAAATGCTTGGAAATATTTATTTATTTATTTAATTTAATTACTCTATAAAATCCTTTTTCCCTACTATTAATTCACTCTAAAAACATTCCCCTTTGAATTTTTATTTATCTTTGTATAAACTGCAGTACAAGATGAGCCACAACCAGCGGCCAGACAGGATCAAAGAGGAACCTGTAAAGAACAACACAGATCACTTCCTTAATACCCAAGCACTCATCAAGCACCCCTCCCACAACACAATTCACTTCAAAACGAAGCTCTGAGCACTACTAGCGCAAGAAACCAAACACTCGGCAGATATAAACAATAATTATCAACACAACAAATGCCTGAGCCAATCAGTGCGGCTGCTACAACACTTAGCCTATCACAACACTTCCCTTGCAACGCCCAGCCAATCACAGTCACTTCTGCTGCAGTTTCCCCTCGAGCTCTCACACTCCAATCAGCCCCTCCTCTGTAAACAAGCCCACAACACAGCGCACAATTAGCATATCACTAAAGACATCCACTATGGTAAATATAGCAATAGCAGGGAATGAAATCTAAACAGGGTCAAATGTAAACAATTCAGTAGACAGCAACGCGCATTCACCCAATCACAGCACGACTGCAAATGCCTCGACCAATTTCAGCACGGCGCTCCAGCCAATTAGAATGCTGCTTTCGCGAGCTTAGCCAATATCACTACGGCTGCAGCTTCAACATTACTGCTATTTTTGCAGTCTCTCTCCTCTCGCGCTCAGCCCCTTCTATTATTGCACAACACTCGTCAGTGGCTGCATACAAGTCAGCTTTTCTTTCTTTTAATTTAATAGCCTAATTTATGAGGAGAATGTTGACACTTACAAACATACACATCACAGGCAATTACTTTTAATTATTAAAATGGTTCCAATACGGTCAAGGAACTAAAACGGGGTTCTTTAATATTTATACAATTAACTCGGAAATTAAAACAAATCACAGCGTTACTTTGCTGTGACGTTATTAAAGCCTCAGCCAAATCAGAGCCCGTCCTCGCTCTGACGCTTCTAAAACCTCAACCAATTCGGTCGCGGCTCCTCTATGACACTGCTCATCATCAGCCAATGGGTGCGCGGCTCTTCTATGAAGAGTCGGGACTTGAGCCAATAGAAAGGCGGCTCCTTAACGACGTTATCCGTACAGGACTCTCACCTGTCTATAGATATAAAACATGTACCCCTACAGGACTCTCACCTGTTTATAGATAATCATGCACCGACATTACCCTACCCTTCGCTCAAGCTCGAATATAACTAATACTCTAATCACAGTGAGTTTTACAACAGGCGCTTTGTCCCTATTCTCATGCTGTTCAAATTTCTTAGATAATCCTCACTATACAAGATTCACACCTAGCCCTAAAACTGTGTTGCACGACCACAACACTCGTGATACACGACGATATCACTACTCTGAAACAGATTAAATGCCCTGTGTGACTACCTTCTCATCACACAATCTGTACCGGTACAACTCACATATAGCACAAAACAAAACAAATTCAACATGTGTTAAAATTTAATCCTATGAATATACCAACATATATGTGTCAAACATGTAACATGTATGTCAAAAACAACATATAAACCGTCCGATGGCTACCATGAAATTGATCCAGCGCTCTCACTAAAATATTGCACAAATGACACTATCTACTACCACAAAACTTACATTACAACACTAGGCCCATATCAACAATAGAGCGACTGAATCATGAGGCGATAAGATCTAAATATGTTGTTTAAACTATCCACAATAATCAAGACCAGCTTGTCATTTTAGAAAGTTTATTTAAACACATCTAGAAAAATTCAAGTTTTGGAATTTTATTAAACAAGCATTAGAAAATGTCATAAAGAGAGGTTTATTCAGAATTAATAAAAAGAGCATAAATCAAGAATTATTATTCATTAGCAGAAATAAGTAAAATTAAGCATTTCCAAAATCCTAACTATCTCTTTGTATCTACTCTCATCACCTAGAAATAAAGTAATTAATAAAAATTTCTTTCCTCACGTGTGTAGTCCATCAGCATAACACGTCCTCCAGAATTCTCAAGCGTAAGCCAACTATCTGTTCTCTGAACCCATTCTTATACCCTAAATTAAGCTGAGCTAACTATTTTTCACATTCCAGCAGACGAATTCTAGTTCTCCATTGGCTGAGCCACCTCGTACCACAGTAAACTGTGACACCTCCTTCTTACATGCCCGGGCAAATTCACTAGTTCATTGTTCATGTAGAAGTCTTGGCAGCTCTTCCTTAGGCTGCTACATTTTGTAGCAAAAGCACGTTTCTTCCTTTCAACCTTGAGCCTGTCCGCTCTGAACTCCCGGGGCACGTTAGCAAACGTTAGCAAATTTCTCCAAAGAGTCATCTTTTTAGCAGTTCATTCCAAAACCTTTCAAAATAAAAGCTCAGAGGCTTTTTCCATCCTTTCAGAATTATTTTCTCTTGAGCCATTTTCATCAATAGGCCTCTTTTCAAAGAGCGTCATTTTTCTGCGCCACCTCTCTTACGCCACTTTTTAAAAGTGCACTATTTTTCTGCAGCCATCTCTAAGTTCCATTTGTAAAACTATTATATAAACAAACACAAAGAATAATTAATGCAAGAAATACAGTTTGTTCTGTTGCCACCCATTATTACTAATAATTAACCCATTAGTCTAAATTACCTAGCTATAAAGCACAAATAAAGCAGCATTTTATATCTACCATTCTTCATTGAATCCAGCAGGGTTCTTTATGCACCTATAGAGAATATAGTGACACCTCATAGACAAGAGAAGCAAAATAAGCACATGCCATTATTTAAAAACAGCTGCTATTAGTTATGACATAACAATAGACAAATTAATTTATTATTTTCCACATACATGAGAATGCAACATAATGCACATTTATAAGCACACATGTTAGTTTCCCGCGTGTTCTGTGAAAATGCAACTTTAAACTAGATTGAATTAGTACACACACAGCACAAATTATTAGCATTATTAATTTATTTATGGAAGTGTGACTTCACGAGTTGAAATAAAAATTATTTCTGAATCTCGGTTCATCAACTCCCCCATCTGGTGATTTTAAAATCACCAAACCACACCAAAAATGTTATCAAAATTTATATCCAAGATGGACATGATTCAATTTCACCTGTGTTAGTATTTCTAAAGACTTATCTCATCAGTTTATCTACAATTCTCATATTTATTTTTAAGAAACCCCTCTAGTTCTATTTCTTTCTCTTGTGTAACATACAACTAAGCTTCAATAAAAGTGTTGCAAAAACTATAACTAATAAAGTGTCAGTATCTTGCTTGTCATATTAACCTTAAACTTCTCCTTGTTAATTTCTAAAAGAACAATAACAACCTAAATTAACCAAAGCAGAATTATTAGGAGCATATATATCAGAGACATCTTACAACATTTATTTAAAATTAAGCATCTTGAGCTTGTTGAATGTATTTTCATTAAGCTTGCAAAGAAAAATAAAACAAAAATGTTAAAAAAATTTGTCTAAATTAAAAAAAAAATTCTAACACAATTTTCTAAAAATTTCTAACACCCCCCCTTTTTCAAATTTTTTTTTATATACTCTTTAAACCTTCTAACACTTTTTCTTCGACCTAATGTCACAAATTAATTTTTGAGCTAACAGAATTTCTTCCACCTTGTGTCATCTAACACATTTTCTTCAGCCTTATGCCAAAAACAGAAAACCTAAAAATTTTCTATCAGGTATGTACTTCAATCATTGTCACTTTTGTTTTCAATCTCTTTCTTACTGTGATTATTTTCCTCCATTACAGGTATCACTTCTATTTTCTTTCCTGCCTCACTTTTCTTTTCAGAATCTTTTTGACTTGATATCTCATCAACCTGTTCCTTTGATCTGTATCTCAATTTGAATTTTAGGCCTTCAATTTCTTCTGGCCAGTTATCACTTTTTCTTAGTAATTTCTTCTTTTGCTTGGTCACATTACATTCTGTTCTCCAAGCTCCTTTTCTGAATTTTCTTATTTGAGAATTTTCATCGCTCTCATCAGTTTCAGTGTCAGAAATTTTCATTCTGGACTCAGGTACTTCTCTACTCAGCAGCTTCATTCCGTTAAGAACATCGGGGTATATTACCAACAACTAGCGATAATTTTTGTCTCTAACTTGTTTAGAGACAAAAATTATCGCCGCACATCGGCGATTTTTATCGCAGATAAACCTTGCTATTAGCAAGGTTTATCGCAAATGCGATAAAAAACGGCCGCAATGCATGAATATCGCTAAAAAGTCAGCGATATTCATGCATTATCGAGCAAATGCTCTTAGCCATGTTATCCACCTCCCATTGGATAACATGGTGAAGAACTGCTCAGGGCAGGTGTTAGCTTTTGGAGATATTCGCGCTTAGCGCGAATATCTCCAAAAGTTGGTAATAGGAGATAGCGATGTTAGCGACTGTTTCCAGTCGCTAACATCTTGGCACGCCCACTTTGCATGTCATTAGTGATAAATATCACTGACATGCAAAGCGGGGCCCAAGATGGTCGCTATCTCCTAATAGCTGTCACTAACTGGTGTTAGCGACAGCTTGGTAATAGGGAGATAATTTTATCTCCGCTTTCTTGGCTTTTAAAGCCAAAAAAGCGGAGATAAACCCCTTGATAATATACCCCATCATCTTTGTAGCTGGTACTTGGCAATTCATTTTTTTCTTCTCCCAATTACCTTCAACTTCCCAGTTTCAGAATTCCTGTTCCTGCTTTCAGAGCTTCTTTTCTGCTTTTCAATACTCTCCTGGTCTTGAATCACAATCTGATCACATTCTTCTTCTGCTCCTTTTTCTTGCAGATCTCCATCATTTTCTGAGTCATCAATCACAACTTTCAAGTCTTCTTCATTCAAGGCTTGTTTTTCAATCAAATTCTCCAGATGTCGACCAACCTGTCGATCTTCAAGATCTGGATTCTTTTCAGGCTCTTCTTCAGAATCTGAATCAGCAATGATGACACTATCCTCATCAGGATTTTCAGGTATAAATACACAAAAAGTATGTTGTCAATCCACCTCTTCAGTCTTTTGCACTTCACTGCATTTGTTGTGACAAGACTGACTGGCCTCCTTTTCTGCCAACTTGGCACTAGACAATTTCTTTTTAGACGAACCTTTTTCCTGATCCTTTTACCTGGTAACAGATCAAGTGCTTGCTCTTTTTCTCTTGTTTGCACTTCAGTTTCATCTTCATCAGACACAGAAATCATTTCATCTGATAAATTCCTGCAGTTCTCCAAATTGATGCTATCATTGACAGTCATCATTCTTTTCTCTGGTATAAATGTCTGTCTCATGACCTTGTCCATCATAATATCACGTGGACTTAAATCTGTCTTTTTATCAGTAGTGTTTCTCAGAAACATCAAAACAAGTGGAAGGACATCTGTCCACTTTGTACCTGTAGTTAAGCTCATTTTTGCATCTCTTTTTTTTATAGTACCGTTTTCTTGCTCTTCAACACCTAGAATTTCTGTTCTATCTGTACAATGGAGCATTCTGTTTTCAATATGTCTTCTGCCATCTAGTAAATTTGCAACAGTAATTTCATCATCATGTCGCATCTGAAATGTTTCAACCCATTTTGAAATCAAACAGATAATCACAAAAATGTAGCACAGTTTGTCATGCAGCGACATCTCACAGAAATCCATTTGTAATCCAGTGAATAAATCACTCTCCTGTCCTTCTGTTCCCAATCTCACAACTGTTCTCTTAATTGAGTTCACTTGCTGACAAGCCAGACACCTCTGGTAAAGAAATTCTGCAATTTTATGGTACATTCTGTCAATGTCAGTAATCATGCTATTTAGCAAAACTACTCTGTCATCTTTGTGTATCCAAATCTCATCCTCATCTCGCTGTCTAAAATCTGTTCTCAACCATGTGTTTCTCAACCATGTGTTTTTCTCCTCATGAGTTGCTTCTTCTTGAAAATCCTTGACTCCCTGCCATGTTTCAACTACAGATGTTAGTATTAGTGAACTCAAAGCATGTTCATCATTCATTTTGTATGTTGCACATATCACGACAGCAAACCTTTCTGCCATTTGAATGTTATCAATCAACCTTTTAAATATATTAGCATTTCTGAAAAGTGAACCTGCAGAAGTCAAAGTTTTAATCTGTTTATCAATTGTATCCTTTACTTTGATGTCTTCACTCAAAAGAACATCATTTTCATACCAATATTCCGGAAGTGCATCTATTCTTTTTAGACTGTTTTCTTGTTCTATATTTAATCCTGTATCTGTATTCTCTGTCTGTTCATTAACAAAAATTTGCAATGGCAGTGAAGCCATCTTAATCTGCTGAATCAATACCTGTCGCTGTATTTGTAGCTGTTCATTCAGCTCATTTATTTCAATCTCCTTTTCCTTTGACCATAATTTTGACTCATTAGGCTGTGTCAATTTAATCAGATCAGTATCAGACTTCTCACTTGCTAGAACTGAAGTCATCTCTGTTTCTTGCTGAGTTGCAATCCCTACTAGTTCAATTTCAAGTATAATAGAATAAACTTTTTCATTACATTTGTGAATTTCAGAATTAAGTGGGACTTTTAAAACTGTGGAACTAATTTCATCTTTTCCAAGCACATGGACTGTCTCTGTTTCCATAATTTTCATGGACTCCTTTAAATCATTTGTTGAATTCACATGATCAGGAATATTAATTCCAAAAGTACTAGGCATTTCATCATGCTTTTCTGTCACATCAATTTGTAAAGAAGTTTGAGCTGGGACTCTTTTAATCTGATCTTGTATTTTTGGCGTTACATTAATCTGTTCTGGGAGTCTTCTTGAATTCCTGTTCTGATCAATATTTACAACATCATTTTTACACTGATCAATATTTTCTACTCTGACACTTTTATTATTTACATTCGCTAATTTTGGAATCTTTAATTTACTCTCACATTTAGCAACAACCTTTTTCATTTTCTTATACAAGGAAGACATTTTATTTCTCTTTATATAATTCGGTAAAAGTACTCTCTAAATTTGCCTTGTAGCGTTTGCTGATCAATTAATTAATTAATTTAACACTATCAGGTATAGAAAACCTTATAACTCGGTCAATTTAATATATTTCCTAATTTACCTGCATCACAAATTTTTTATAAACCTGGAAAGAAAAACAGGAATTTGCAAAAACACAATATAATATTTAATTTGCAACAACAAAACACCTAAATGTCATTAGCTAATTTTAAATTGTATTTATTTGCACTTACACACCTTTCCGCATCAATACCTGTGGAAAAAGAAAACCTGATCTGTTTGCCTTAATTTAAATAAACTGTTTTGCTGCAAAAAAAAACCTTTAGACTCCTTTTGTAAATTTCTTCTAACTAATAATTTAATTTGTCTTGGAAATCAAAAAACACCAAATGTGATACAATGTTGCTGTTGAAGACGTTTTAACTGTTATTACTGCTATAAATTTTATTTAATTTACAATTCAAATAGTAACTCTTTATTATTTGCCTTTTATTTACTAAGTTCTAATCACCTTTGCTGCTATTGTTAATTAATCAGGGTAACTGTTTGCTATAATATTTAATGCTTTATAAAAAATCCACTCTTTATTGTTAATTAGTTATCAAAATAAAGCTCTAGGCATTACCAGCGTAAGAAATCAAACATTCAACTAGAAGTAAACAATGTGCATCAGCACGAGTGTTTTAGCCAATCAGCGTGTGTCTGCACAGCGCTCAGCCAACCACAGTGCCTACCGGATCCTCAACCAATCCGGTCGCGGCCTCAGTAAGTTCAACAATGCACGAAGCTCTAACCAATCAGGTCACAGCTCATGACAGCACACGTCACAGCCAGCTCCTTGACAACATTCAGGAGAGCCTCGCCCAATCCCAGCGCGGCTCACGAGCCTCACCCAATGACTCACGAAGCCTCAACCAATAAGGTCGCGGCCCTTGTGTGACGTTGCGCGTCACCAACCAATGGGTGCACGGCTCTTTTATGATGAGTCGGGATCTGAGCCAATAGAAAGGCGGCTCCTTCGTTCCCAACTCAGTTTTTATTACAATCTTTTCCCTTTTAATCAATAACGCGGCAAACTGACAATCTCTTTCTTTCTCTCACGCTTGTCACACATTAGCTGTGATCCAAAAACAATAGCGCGGCGAGGAAGGGAATTTAAAATGGTAATTTTTATTTATTGAATGTCACTTAGCAAATTAATGTTAACGCTCATCAGCTATAACATTCTTTTCACTTTAAAACAGTAGCGCGGCGATGAAAGGAATCAATATGGAGTTATCCTGCTTCAGCTAATCACAGCATTACTCCATTATGACACGACGGCATTTTTAACCAATTAGGGCGCTTCCCTGATCTGATGCTGTTGTACCCTAACCAATGAGAGCGCGGCGGTTGTGACGTAGGCAGCCGCTGCAGCTGGCAGCTCTCCCCTTCGTTCTTCACTCAGTAAATGGCCCCTCCCTTACAAAATGTATTTTAACACAGCGCGCTACTTTTGTCACATGCATCAGCTTAATCACTCCTCTTTTAAATACCAGTGCTATTCTATCGATGGAAACGCTTGCACCTCAGTCTATTTTTCCTCGCACTTATGTAACATGCTTCGTTTTTATCAATATCCCAATCCAAGGAAGATATTAAATCAGGGGCAATTTATTTTATAAACAATTAGAAGATCTGTGGTGACGCTTATCAACCATTAATGTTCAACTACTTTTCCACAATTTGAAATGCTTTCATTGAATTATTGCTCGACGCTCCAGCCCAATCAGAGCGCGGCTTTGCTCGGACACTCCTGACGTTTTAGCCAATTAGAGCGTCTTCTCCCTATGATGAGCCTTACGCCTCAGCAAATCAGAGCGCGGTTGTTCTGACGTAAGCAGCTGCTGCAGCTTCAGTCTCTCCTCACACGCTCTCACTCTTTAAACAGCCCCTCCTTCACAATTTTCGATCGGAGCACTTTTCAATGAATTTAAATAGCGCGCAGTGCTTTTTAGTGTATTTAAACACTGCACAACATCTTAAAAAGTCTTAGAATGGTACAGACTTTATCCTGAACTTTCCTAAGTACCTTACTTTTGGTACAATTTAGTGAATACATAAAACGAACTCATCTGTCTGTTTCTCTAAATAGGATAGTTTACATACATTCAAGTATTCTCATTCTCGGAATAGACGACGCTATTCCCATAGAATATGCATTTGCCAGTACAGTAATCTTTTTACTCTACCCTTCAAACAAGTAATTATGAACTCATTTCCCTCAGAACGCACAACTAAGTGACTGTCCGAAAGTTCCACTCGAACATAAATTACAAAACAAACTTGCACTTTCACACGGAAAAACCCCTAAATTCAAACACACATGAAATCCGTACAGGACTCTCACCTGTTTATAGAAATCATGCACCGTTAGTAGAATAACAACGTTATCCGTACAGGACTCTCACCTGTCTATAGATATAAAACATGTATCCCTACAGGACTCTCACCTGTTTATAGATAATCATGCACCGACATTACCCTACCCTTCGCTCAAGCTCGAATATAACTAATACTCTTATCACAGTGAGTTTTACAACAGGCGCTTTGTCCCTATTCTCATGCTGTTCAAATTTCTTAGATCATCCTCACTATACAAGATTCACACCTAGCCCTAAAACTGTGTTGCACGACCACAACACTCGTGATACACGACGATATCACTACTCTGAAACAGATCAAATGCCCTGTGTGACTACCTTCTCATCACACAATCTGTACCGGTACAACTCACATATAGCACAAAACAAAACAAATTCAACATGTGTTAAAATTGAATCCTATGAATATACCAACATATATGTGTCAAACATGTAACATGTATGTCAAAAACAACATATAAACCGTCTGATGGCTACCATGAAATTGATCCAGCGCTCTCACTAAAATATTGCACAAATGACACTGTCTACTACCACAAAACTTACATTACAACACTAGGCCCATATCAACAATAGAGCGACTGAATCATGAGGCGATAAGATCTAAATATGTTGTTTAAACTATCCACAATAATCAAGACCAGCTTGTCATTTTAGAAAGTTTATTTAAACACATCTAGAAAAATTCAGGTTTTGGAATTTTATTAAACAAGCATTAGAGAATGTCATAAAGAGAGGTTTATTCAGAATTAATAAAAAGAGCATAAATCAAGAATTATTATTCATTAGCAGAACCATCAGGGTCTCTTCGATACAGATGAGTACAGATTTCTAAGAACTGAGAAACCACGGATAACGTGTATCTATTTTCTCCCAAAAGTACACAAGAACGCCACTACACCACAAGGGCGTCCAATTGTGTCATCAAATGGCGGTCTATTTGAAAACACATCAATATTTTTGGACTTATACTTATCTAAATATGTGTTAAATTTGAGTTCATACTGCCAGGACAGTTCTGATTTCCTTCGTAGGATACATGATATACAGTGGGAGGAGGGGTACCTTATGATTGGGCTAGACGTATGTTCACTTTACATCTGCATTGACCAAGCAAAGGGAGTGGCTGCCTGCATGTATTTTCTAAAAAGCAAACATATTGACAATTGGAGACATAATGAAATGTTACAATCTATGATGCTCTCATGACTGAAACATAACATCTTCCTCTTTGAAAAATCTGTGTACCGGCAGAGGTCGGGCACGGCGATGGGCACTTGTTTTGCCCCAAGCCTAGCAAATTTATTTGTAGGCTGGTGGGAAGAACAGATTGTATGGACAGAAAGGTTAGAGATGTACACTGATCACATACTAATATGGATCAGGTACATCGACGACCTGTTCCTTATTTGGAACGGTCCTGAAACTCTGGCAAGAGAATTTATCACTAAGTTGGTGATTAATGATTTAAATCTAAAATTTACCCACAACATAAGTGCTACCTACGGTGAGTTTCTGGACAAAGTTTTGTAGGTGGTACATGGGAAAATTACCACCCGCCTATTCAGAAAAGCTACGGCGGGAAATACTGTGCTGCACGCAGCAAGTCATCACCCCATCCCATTAACTAAAAGCATACCCTATGGGGAACTCTTAAGAGCCCGCCGTTACTGCAGTACCAATGAAAATTTCAATAAAGAACAATGCAATACAATTGAACGATTCAGAGAAAGAGGCTATAAAGAGGATATATTGAGACAGGCGAAAGAGAAAATAAAAGACAACTCAAAACGAGCTACTGTTCAAAACATCTGTAAATTTTGATAGGAAGAAGAAAACAGGGAGCAAGTCAGGTGATGTCGGAGCACCGAGAATGATCATTGTTGAAGACAGTGACTTACAGGAGACAGCAGGTAAGTTCCAACTTCTTTATTCTTGACATAAAGTATAGCAGTTAAGCAGCGAACATCCTGCCTCAGCAACCGCCTATCATAGAATCCTCAAACCATCAGGCATCAGAACTCTAAGTGATGACACTCAGAAGACACTCAGAATACTCATGACCTCACAGGAAGAGAAATGCATAAACAACAACACAACATATCTCCTTTTCTTATAATAAACAAAACAAGAACAAATGAGCATAAGGAAAAATAAAAAACACAAAGAAACTAAAGAAACACACTACATCATGTAAACGTCTTCACCAATGTATAATACAGAATAGAATAACAAAACTAATACATAAGAAAATCACAAATTTCTTACAAAACAAGGCATCTGCAAGAGATACACTATATCATGCAAATGTCAACAAATAATACATCTTATAGGAAAAATAATAAAACTAATACATGAGAAAATCATCAAATTTCTTCGGAACAAGACATTTACGTACAGAATTCTCCTGTCTAAAGTCTTGAGAAAGATTCTGAGGAGTCCCTCTATTTAACCTTTTATCCATAGCATTCTCGGCATGTGTACCTTTAGAATACAAAGCAATTCTACGGAAATTCCAGCACTGCCCATTCTCCAATACCACATGCCACCTATGAACTTCCCTAACCGTAAGTGGTTCAGAGAATTTCTTCATACCATGTTCCCTTCAACCTAACTTGATCTTAATCAGATCACCGACTTCAACCATTCCTGCTTTAATCGGAAACACACTGTTGATTGAAGAACTCTTATTCTCCAACAACCAAGGCGGAACCAATTTAGTTTTAGGGACTCTACCATGCATGCGCTCAAAAGGAACAGCATTGGTGACACTATGAATCGTAGTATTATAAGAACACACCAACTCTTCTATTGCCCTATGGACATCACGTTGACCTTGAGCTGACATTTGTATGGTACCCTTCACTAAATGATTCATCCATTCCACAATGCTATTACCTTGCGGATTGTACAAAGATGTACACATATGTTTAATCACATGATTAGCGATTAAGGTACGCATGGCCAACAAAGTCAATTGAGTACCGTTGGCAGTAAGTAAAATCCGTGGAAAACTTTCCTTCAAAAAGATAGACCATAATTGTTTGATCACTGTCTCTGTAGTAATGTTTCTCATAAACTCCACACACATCCACCGTGAACACACATCCACCAAAACCATAGCAAAACGACAATCATTAGGTAGAGAATCCATTGGGCCAATAAAATCTAAACAAACTTTATCCCATGGTAAGTCTTTCACACCAACAATCGATCCCTGAGGAGGAGTAACAATCTTCAACCTCTCCTCACTCTCCTTACATAACAAACATTGCTTGACCCACCACCGAACATCATCATCCTCTCTAGGCCACCAAAAGCATTCTTTAAGACGTTTAACAGTCATACTTTGGCCTAGGTGACCCTCATGGGCAAGAAGAAGAAGTTTTCTCCTAAGAGACCTAGGCGGGACAAATCTCTCACTCCGTAAGACTAAATCATTGGATGAACCCAGACTAAGCTCCTCTTGCAACTTGACAAAACTACGTAAGGAAGGTTTCACATCACCATCACGTTTCCAACCCAAACGTATAGCATCAACAAGATCAACAAAATCTGGATCCTCAACGACTGCCTGATGCCATTCATCCTTAGAGATAGAATGATACTCACTCTACCACGCATGCGCTCAAAAGGAACAGCATTGGTGACACTATGAATCGTAGTATTATAAGACCACACCAACTCTTCTATTGCCCTACGCACATCACGTTGACCTTGAACTGACATTTGTATGGTACCCTTCACTTAACGATTCAACTGCTCCACAATGCCATTACCTTGTGGATTGTACAAAGAAGTACAAATATGTTTAATCCCATGATTAGCGAGAAAGGTACGCATGGCCAACAAAGTCAATTGAGTACCGTTGTCAGTAAGTAAAATCCGTGGAAAACTTTCCTTCAAAAAGATAGACCTTAGTTGTTTGATCACTGTCTCTGTAGTAATGTTTCTCATAAACTCCACACACATCCACCGTGAACATACATCCACCAAAACCATAGCAAAACGACAATCATTAGGTAGAGAATCCATTGGGCCAATAAAATCTAAACAAACTTTATCCCATGGTAAGTCTTTCACACCAACAATCGATCCCTGAGGAGGAGTAACAATCTTCAACTCTCCTCACTCTCCTTACATAACAAACATTGCTTGACCCACCACCGAACATCATCATCCTCTCCAGGCCACCAAAAGCATACTTTAAGACGTTTAACAGTCATACTTTGGCATAGGTTTCCCTCATGGGCAAGAAGAAGAAGTTTTCTCCTAAGAGACATAGGCGGGACAAATCTCTCACTCCGTAAGACTAAATCATTGGATGAACCCAGACTAAGCTCCTCTTGCAACTTGACAAAACTACGTAAGGAAGGTTTCACATCACCCTCACGTTTCCAACCCAAACGTACAGCATCAACAAGATCAACAACATCTGGATCCTCAACGACTGCCTGATGCCATTCATCCTTAGAGATAGAATGATACTCACTCTACCACGCATGCGCTCAAAAGGAACAGCATTGGTGACACTATGAATCGTAGTATTATAAGACCACACCAACTCTTCTATTGCCCTACGCACATCACGTTGACCTTGAACTGACATTTGTATGGTACCCTTCACTTAACGATTCATCCGCTCCACAATGCCATTACCTTGCGGATTGTAAAAAGAAGTACACATATGTTTAATCCCATGATTAGCGAGAAAGGTACGCATGGCCAGCGAAGTCAATTGAGTACCGTTGTCAGTAAGTAAAATCCGTGGAAAACTTTCCTTCAAAAAGATAGACCTTAGTTGTTTGATCACTGTCTCTGTAGTAATGTTTCTCATAAACTCCACACACATCCACCGTGAACACACATCCACCAAAACCATAGCAAAACGACAATAATTAGGTAGAGAATCCATTGGGCCAATAAAATCTAAACAAACTTTATCTCATGGTAAGTCTTTCACACCAACAATCGATCCCTGAGGAGGAGTAACAATCTTCAACCTCTCCTCACTCTCCTTACATAACAAACATTGCTTGACCCACCAACGAACATCATCATCCTCTCCAGGCCACCAAAAGCATTCTTTAAGACGTTTAACAGTCATACTTTGGCCTAGGTGACCCTCATGGGCAAGAAGAAGAAGTTTTCTCCTAAGAGACCTAGGCGGGACAAATCTCTCACTCCGTAAGACTAAATCATTGGATGAACCCAGACTAAGCTCCTCTTGCAACTTGACAAAACTACGTAAGGAAGGTTTCACATCACCTTCACGTTTCCAACCCAAATGTACAGCATCAACAAGATCAACAAAATCTGGATCCTAAAAGACTGCCTGATGCCATTCATCCTTAGAGATAGAATGATACTCACCGGAACAAACATCCTCAAAACTAGCAACCACACACACGCTCTCATCATCAAAATCATCATCTACTTTTCCAGACGGAACAGGCAAACGAGACAGGCAGTCCGCTTGGGGATCCCTCCAACCAGAAATATGTTCCAAACTATAAGTAAGTATACTCTTGCAACTTAGCAGCAAATTTCATTAAGCGAGGAGAACCATTATTAGCCCCACCTGGTGACAAAATTCTAATTAGAGGTTTATGATCGGTTCTCAAAGAGAAATGTGCACCCCACAAATAAGTGCGAAGATGAGAAACACCCCAAACAGCAGCTAATGCCTCCCGCTCAATCACCGCATAATTGCGTTCAGAACAACTAAGGGAGCGTGAAGCAAAAGCTACAGTTTTTTCTACACCACCTTTCTTTTGGGACAAACCGGCACCAATGCCATAAGCACAAGCATCAACAGTCACAAAAGTGTCCTTACCCAGTTCAAAAGTAGTGAGAATACCAGCACTAATAATCTCATTTTTAATCTCCTCAAAAGCTTCTGATTGCTGTGCTTCCCAAGTGAAATGCACTCCTTTTCTAAGTAACAAACGTAATGGTTCAGTCTTATGTGCAAAATTCGATACAAATTTAGAGTAATACTCCACCAACCCTAGAAAGGATTTCAGCTGATCTTTGTTTGAAGGAATGGGTGCACACTTAATGGCCTTTAGCAAATCTTCCTTGGGTTTAATGCCAGATTGAGAAATAGTGTACCCCAAATAATCAATTTCAGTCATTGAGCATTGATACTTATCCCTCCTCAAAGTGAGACCTGCACTCAACAAAACTTGGAGAACTTTAGACAAGTTACAATTATGTTCAAGTTCATCCACTCCATTAATCACTCTGTCATCTTGAAAGTAATGGACGTGTTTCAGATCTTTAAGTAAGGAATGCATCATACGTTGGAATACACTGGCCGCAGAGGCCAGGCCGAAAGGCAACCTTTTAAATTGAAACACGCCCTTAATGGTCACAAACACAGTCAGTTTCCTAGAATCTGGGTGCAATACTACTTGATGGTAAGCAGATCTTAGATCGAGCTTATTGAAAAATTTCACCTTATCCATCAAGATTACCATCTCCGAAATATTAGGTAAAGGAAACTTATCTACGATAATGTTTTGATTTAGCGACCGAAGATCAACACAAAAACGAAGTTTGCCATCCTTCTTCTGTGTGACCACCACCGGAGAAAGCCATAGAGAGGCTTCCACCGGCTCAATTATGTCTTGACTTTGCATTTCATCAAGCATCTCCTTGACTTCCTTTCGTACAGCAATAGGAATCCTCCTGAGAGAATGCCTGACTGGAGTAGCATCCTTCTTAAGTTTAATCTCATGCACATAACCCTTCAATTTACCTAAATCAGAGCAGAATACATTATCAAATTTAAACAAAACAGTGTCAATACTACAAAAGTCATCAATAACTAATACCTTATCTTCTGATCTTGGATCAAGAATAACATGTAGATCATGCTGTTGTATCCAACCCAAAATAGCTGGACCATCATCGGAGATGTAAACGTTTCCAACTGCAGACCTCCCTTTAAACTCAAAAGTTGTATCCATGACACCTTTTAAATTAATAACTTCACCACTGTACCCTTTGGGTGTTATATCACTGTGCGAGAGTGAAGCATGTGGCCAACATTCCTTGAACATACTGTAAGGAATAATCGTGAACATGGGGCCAGGATCAACTAAGAGCGTTACTGAAACTCCATTCAAAACAAAAACTGCTTTAGGTCTTTGTAGAATAACATGAAAATCATCATCAACACACAAAGACATATCAGGAGGAATAATATCATCTTCCACAAAATTAACCCTATTGAAGGAAGGATATTTACAAGCCTTGCTAATGTGGCCTCTTTTCCCACGTTTGTGACAAGACTTATCACGAGCAAAACATCCCTGAAAATCAGCAGCATGGGACATACTTCCACATCGGAAGCAATCAACAAATTTACTTTCTCCCCCCGAAACACCACTTGTAAACTTCGGTTTAGTAGAGACAAATTTAGGTCTAACATCAGAATGTTTAACATCAGTAGAAGAAACATCTTTATCAGCCTTGTTGATAATGTTGACAGTTTCATCTTTCTTAAGCTCAAGAAGACGCATCTCTTCCATACACTTGTCAGACTCTTCAACCACTTTGGCAGTGGCGATGTCTTCCATTAGTGTAGGATTCTTAGCTGCCCAAAGTTTTTGCTGCATTCTTTTATTTTTGCACTGGACAATCAGTTGATCTCTGATGAGCTGGTCAGCCATTGCGCCAAAATCACACTTCAAAGATAGTTCTCTCAAACGAGCAACCATTTGATCTCGAATCTCTTTTTCTATTTGTGGTAACATGTAAAATGTATGCCTCTGCATTACTATATTTACTTGTTTCCCAAAATATTTTTCCAATCTCAATTTGGCCTCATTATACGGATTATCTACAGGTTGACCATCTGCACCAAGAAGTTCAGGTAAAAATTTAAAAACATGTTGGCCTGCTTTACCCAGAGAATTCAAATGAATAGCTTTCTTCCTTGAAACAGGAAATCTAAGGCCATCAATGGCCTCTAAATAGTTCTCAAAAAAATCCTAACCATTCCTCCAATTCAATAGATAGAATTTCTCCTTCAATGAGAAATGCAGGTGGAGGAGTAATGGTATGATTGGCTGTTGTAGCCATTAGTAAAAAGAAATAAAAAAACACAACCAAATTGTAAAAATTTTGCAGAATTAGGCTGAGGCAGGAACACTTGCAAAAGGAATTCAAAAGAATCAGTTTGTATACAATTATAACGTGGTTGGTTGGTTGGTTGGAAAAAAAGCACTGTCTTTAATATTCTTTAATATTAACGTGGTTGGCAAGATGCACTGTTCTTAATATTGCCAACGGTAAAACGTGGTTGGCAAAATGATGGACAGCTTGTTAGCAGATACTGATTGGCAAAACTCCTCCGAATATCGTTAAAATGGCCGCCACACGTCGTGCGTGATGATGCAAAGACGTGAAGTTAAAAAAAAACAGAGTCCATAGAAACGCGTCTTACTGCCTGCGCGCGCAACAATTGCATCTCGCAACTTAAGGAAAGCACGTGGGTATCGGCGGAGAAAAAATAATAAACAGTACCTTGGAAAACTTGAATCAAAGGGGTGAGAACTGGAAAGAGCACACCAAGCACGTAGAAGAAGGCTGTTCTTGCGAAGCGCTGTCAACAGGAGCTGCAGAGCCACTGTAACACTGTCACTGTGTGGCGAAGGACGAGTGGACGAGGAGAAGGCAGGAAACAGGATCATCGCCAAAATGTTGAAGACGGTGACTTACAGGAGACAGCAGGTAAGTTCCAACTTCTTTATTCTTGATACAAAGTATAGCAGTTAAGCAGTGAACATCCTGCCTCAGCAACCGCCTATCATAGAATCCTCGAACTATCAGGCATCAGAACTCTAAGTGATGACACTCAGAAGACACTCAGAATTCTCATGACTTCACAGGAAGAGAAATGCATAAACAACAACACAACAATCACATATTTCAGTATAGGTGCATGGGCATTGCGCAGAATCATGAAAAGACATTGGAATCTCCTGGTAGCAGATCCCATAATTGGTAGAAAGATGGGGGTCGGGCCACAGGTAACCTACAGAAGAGCTAGGTCACTGCGAGATCGCTTAGTACACAGCTACCCTGCAGATGGGAAGGGAACACAATGGCTCAAGGTACCCAATGGCTTTACCACGTGTGGTGCATGTAAGGCCTACCACAATGGAAAGAACTGTAAATATTATAGGATAGGTACAAACAGGGTGAAACCAATTGGTCAAGCCACCAATTGCAATAGTGAATATGTTTTCTACATTTTGGAGTGCCCTTGCGGCCTCTGATACGTGGGCAGCACCAAACCCCCATTGAAATTGCGGATACTCCAGCATTTACGTGCCATGTACAATAAGGATCACAATTATCCTATGGCTCGGCATTATACAGAAAATCATAACGTCAACAACAGCAGTTTGAGATTCTACGTAATCGATAAAATCCCCAAACATATTCGAGGGGTGATTAAGAGAAGTTTCTTAGAATCTCAGAGTCCTGGTACATTATTGAACTGGATTGTAAAGTCCCTACTGGATTGAATGGTGGGGAGGAGCTTGCCGCACAAATAGGTCTGAATCAACGAGGAATGAGTAGCTGATCCTCTGCATTTTCCTTATATTTTAATGTAGGTGGTGTAATAAGTGGTTCAGGTAGAAGAGTATCACGTTTTTAACTGGGGAATGAGCAAACAGGGCAATAGGACCAAGCAATAGGATTTCCATTGTGAAATCAGAGTGGGCAACAACCACAATTGTGGAGCCATACTCGACAACTAAGGATGAGTTGCTTTGCGGGACCAGCCCCCAGCTTTTTCCCCCCTTATCACGGCAACACTAATGATTGAATACACACATTTTGCACTCACATGTAAAAGTCTATTCCCATGCGGCACATTTCTGCACCTTACCCTTTATATTTCCACCACCCAGAAAGACCAAGTCACGGCCATGCATATGCATTAAAAGCTTGCTGAATCTCGTAAAAACTGGACCTCCAGGCTATAGCATCCCAAAATCGAAATTAATATTATAATTACATATAGGCCTCTGAATAAACGTATTTATTTGAGGCTTGGTGGCGCAAAAACATATTTCACTATTACAGTGTTCATGTCAATAAAGCACGAATGAAAATGAATTCTCCCAAAATAGAAGTGAGGAATGATTTGCGCATGCGCACACTGGCCGTGTGACTCCAAAGCGGGTGTCGATGTCACTATGCTATTATTTTACTGAAATGCTTGAAATGATTAATTGGCCATTTTTTGAATTTAGTTTATGCATAGTGTTTGCAATTGTATAACCATGATTTGATGGGGCACACACTGTTTGTATTAATAACATCGGCATGCTTTCTTCTATGTTTATTAACAATTGTATCTATTTCTATGGGAAGTGGAAATGAGCAATTTGACTTAACAAAGGCAAACACTGAAACGCGTCGTCCCTAAGAGTGTTATTGCACAATAAATCTTTTGTGCAGTTCCTTGGCGTGCCGCTTTTGATTCAACAATCCACGGGGAATTGGAAATCCTTTAGCATAAAGAGTGGCTGCTGCTGCCACTGGCTGGCGCCATTGTCGCTTGGAAGGGAAACCGCTCAAGCAGTATTCTGTTGGAAATATATATATATATATATATATATCCGAACTTCTCCAGCCACTTCCGAATCACGTTGAAGAAAGAGACGCAAACCCCACAGTTGTTTCCGGGCAAGAATCCTCTTTTATTTATCGACCCAACAATACGCGTTTCAAGCCCTGAAGCCCTTGTTCACGTGCCTATATATAGCTTAATATGCCTGCCAAGGCATTTAGGGCTGTAATCAGTCGGGTTTTGAAAGTGGAGCACCTCCCGATAACCATCTCTTCAATAGACAGACAGTTACAGAAAAGTAAATATATATATATATATTGTTTCCGTTTGCGCTGTGATTGAAAATTGGACCATTTCGGTGGCTGCTAAATCTGCTACTATCCCTTAGTAGTAACCTGTAAGTTTTTCATGTGGCACGTGGACCCAACGTAGTCTCTCCAGGCGCATCCACAAAAAGTCATAGCGAACAAAGCGAGCACCATTCACTCTATATCAATTCGTGGTTCTGGCTGTTGTCAGTCAGTCAAAAAGACTTTATTCGGTTAATTAAAACCATAAAAGCAGTACATGTTACATAAAATCAGGATAAAAAATACATTAAAAAAGATATAAAGAATTGATTGCTACTCCTTAATAAAAGATAAACAAAACACATAGATGAGGGGGACATCTGAATAAAAAATTTTTAGAAATCCTCACCAAGGTTTATACAAAAGTCAAAATTAGTGATTAGTTAATGCGGCAGCTCTTAGTTTCTTTTGTCTGACAGCTGCTACCAAGAAACAGGCCACCCCGTATGTAACCTGCACCGAGTTCAACATCTGAAGATATAGTAAAGCTGGCAGTACCTGGTCAAAATTCAAGTTTTTCAAGATGGGTACAAGAAACTTTTTCCGGGGTGCCAAGTAGTGCTCACAGAACATAACTAGGTGCAGAGTGTCCTGCGTGGAAAAACAATCGCAGGAACAGGGGGGAAAATGTTCTGGGGTACCCCATTCTGAATACGAGCCAAGGACAAAGTGGATCAAGTTGAACCTGAACCTTATAAGCAGGAAGCGGTGATAAGGCTTCGTGACATATTTTAAATAAGGTTCCATAACTATAGATGTAGAAAGTTGGCAAAGTGATCTTACCATAGGCTTACCAAGTTCCACCGTTTCCCTTTCAGATTCCAACAAATTACGAAAGTGCTGTTTCACCCATTTTACATCCTCTTTCTTAAGATTTTGTGGAAGAGAATACATGTCCGGACGCCCAAGCCTCGCGCATGCCGCTCTAACATACGCCAGCCATGGTATGTTGTGAGCATTATCCAGAGTCATACAATCTTTAAGGATGCAGTGATTCAGGCTGATTTCCTCGTTTGTCCAGGTTTTAATCCAGCATAAGACTGGGGACATGTTTAAGAGGTCAGAGATATATCCCATACCTATTTCGTTGTGAATTGAATATGTGGGAGAAGATTTCGGTAGTGACATCAAGGCCCGTATAAAGTTATTTTCAGCAATTTGTATGCCTGGGGATGAAACATAGCCCCATATATCTGCCCCATAAGATGCAATTGCCACGCATTTCGCTCTATAGATCCTAGTCATGGCTTCCATCGGTCTCGAGCCCAATCTTTTAGAAAAGCTCAGGAGTGCTGTAGTGGATCTAACGACTCCATTCTCCTTCAGTTTCATTTGTGCCTTCCAAGATCCTCTCTCGTCAAGGTGACGCCCAGGTAACAAAAGCTAGGGACCCTCAAAATTGGCGAATTATTACAATTAAATGATTTGATCTTCAAGTGTTTCTTTCGTGAGCCTACGACCATCACATGGGATTTGGTGGTGTTAATCTTTAGGTCGAGGGCTTCCATGAAGAGGCCAAAATGGCTGTTCTGGCTGTTATTTTTGTAAACGCATGGACAGTTATTGTGTGTGTCCTTGACTCTGGCACAGTTTTGAACAGCAGCCTTTGCTTTTATTACATTTAAACATGAACGATTCTGCCGGGGCATTCCAGCCAGGTGCACATTAGTTTGAAAACAGCTTTAAATAGAAGGCTTTAGGTGCACGCACGTTAGGTGCACGCACGTTAGGTGACACTTAAACAGTCATACAAGTATGTTGTTTTTACACATCAGCTCAGAAAAGAGAGTTTACAGTGATGGTATTTGAGGGAAAGCTCGTGGATGAAAAATCAGGTTATGCATTTCATAGAGGACTGACAGTGATCTAACAAAATTGTGCAATTTTGATCATTTTTAAAAATGGGAGCGGGTCCGGGGATCAGGCTGGTGTGGACGATGGGACGGGGCTGTGATAGTAAACCAGAGACTGTGGCAGAGGCAACCCCGAACATGTCCTCCTTGGCCTCACACTCATGGCCCTGCCTTCAAATACAGCTATTTGACTATTTACACTAGTGTTTATTTGTCAACACAATGCTTAGCTGGTACAAGCAACATTAGCACCTGGTTCCAGACTGCTGCCTCTGCGCGGGCTCATTTACTCCCACAGAGCCCTGGCTTGGTTAATTGGAGTATAAACAACACAACGAACCGGGGGTCTAAATGCCTCATTTCAGGCAAATTAAACACACTCTCCTTCTGGTGGAGTGTTGCCTATATCGCACAAACAAAACACCAAAATAAAAGGAACTCAACTCAAGGAACACGAGTACTCTCCGTGATATATGGTAGGGATCAGCCTATAACAAAATCTGGGTAACCATTAACTCTTAGAGGTGATCAATTTTATCATTTGGTCAGCCAGCTCAAGGGATGGTGAATCTCTTGATCATAGAGAACACCAAGCCAGTATGTACGAGGCTGGATCCCGCCCAAATTCACTCCGGTAGAGTACAGTGAGCAGAGCTTCAAATGCCCACTGAGAAAAAAGAAGGGAAGTAGTGCAAGAAAAAAGCGAGTGGTGAATTAAAATAAGGTGGTGTGCCCCAACAGAGAAAACTTTTATTAGGAGTGCGGACACAACCCCCTTATTAAAAACAGAACAGTGCAAAACGCAGTTTGAACAAATAACTGCCAAAAAGGGCCAACATTTTTCAGCCAGGCGGGCTAATCGTCCCTAGGCTTTCTTTAGGGCCTCTGCTCTCTTATAATTGCTACTGCATATGTTCGTGAAATATAAGAGAAAATTAATACATCGATAATATGAAATACTGGCTGTGATTAAGTGAATGAATGAAAAATCTGATCCTACACATCAAGGGATGCGAATGGCATCCAGCTTGACCAGGGACTAGACCTCACCTCACCTGACCATGCTCAGGATATTGAGGCCCCGCTCTCTCCGTCGGTGCCTCGAGACTTCACTGAGTCTAGGGGGAGGTTTATATTCTAGTAATTGGGGATGTGAACTCGGGCTGGTCTTAAAAATTTCCCTATGACCCTCCTTCTCTTTATGTTGTTACGGTATTGGTTAATTGGAGAACAGCACGCAGCACACATCAATGTTGGGGCAGCATCCCATACCAGCCCGGCAAACCTTTGAATCTCACTCTGCTATCTGTGTCAGATATAGAGCAGATCTGCACCTATGCAGACCCTGCTTTGCCTGCCAGTTAGGCCACGTCCACGCTGCTGTATCTGAAACAGTTTTCAGGAGTCTGCCTGTGTTATGTTATGTTATGTTATAGGGGGGGGATTTCTATAGCGCTTGGCTACTCCAAGGAGTGTCCCGGCACTTCAGATCCTCCACTGAGCAGAAGGGTGAAAGCAGAGTTTCTTACTGAGTGAACAACAGTGTCTTTAAATTCTTTCTAAGAGCAAGCAAATTGCCCATAGATCTAAGGGACACAGGAAGGACATTCCATGACTGAGGAGCGAGGAGTTTAAAAGAACGACCGCCGCATCTGGCTCGCCTCGTAGTAGGGACCGCGGCCAAGGCCAGCGTGGCCGATCTGAGTGATCTTGAAGGCAAGTAAAAATTAACCCGCTTCTGAAGATACCAGGCTCCTAGGCCATGCAGTGCCTTAAATGCCAGCGTCAAAGTTTTAAAGAGAATCCGTTTTTTTATTGGGAGCCAGTGAAGAGTAGTGAGAAGAGAACTGGCCCTAGCCCTTCTAGTTAGACCAAAAATGGCCCGAGCTGCAGAATTTTGAACAACTTGTAGGCGAGCTAACAGGTAGGAAGCCAAGATACAGTACGTTTGCATAATCTAAGCAAGCACCGATCAGTACCAGCACTGTAAATTTTCTGTGCTCGACTGATAGAAGGGGCAAACATTTTCGAATCATCTTTAAGATGGCGAAACATTTGCTCACCAGACCCATTATCTGGGATTTGACGGTGAGGCCATTATCGATTTGAATCCCAAGGTTTTTGGCGACGACGGAGTCGCAGGAAGGGGGGAACATGACGGGAGGCCACTATGTCTTCCATCTGGGGTCCGGGGGACAGCCAAAAAAAAGTACCTCCGAAGACCGCAATCTCTGATGTTCTTACCGTTAAAGTCGGAGCCTTTGTCGCACGTGAAAAGAAGCTGAGTATCATCAGCGTACGACACGATCCGAGCTCCGAGGGCCTCTGCCAGAGCTGCCAGTGGGGACATATAGATGTTAAAAAGCGACGGGCTCAAAATAGAGCCCTGAGGCACTCCCACTTCCAGGGGCGGCATCCTGGCAGAGAAAGGGGGAGCCCAGACCGTTTGTTGGTGGTCGGCAAGGAAAGATGTAAACCAGCTAAACACAGACCCCCTTAGACCAATCTCCCAGAGTCTAGAAAGGAGACGGTCATGGGGGACGGTGTCAAAAGCCGCCGATAGGTCAAGCATCACCAACATAGCTTTTCCCCCAGCATCCAAAGTTTCTCTTATGGCCTCAGTGACTTCAAGCAGTGCAGTCTCGGTGCTCATGTTAGAGCGAAACCCGGACTGTGAAGGGTGCAGAATATTGTTGGATTCAATAAAGTTGGCGAGCGTGAGGTGAACATGCTTCTCCACCACTTTCGCTAGAGCGGGTAAGAGAGAGATCGGTCTATAATTTGTGTGGGCCTTGGGATCAAGATGGGATTTTTTTAAAAGATGCAGAATCAGGGCTTGTTTTCACCGCACAGCAACCATTCCAGTGCTCAAGGAAAGGTTAAGTATGGGGTTAATTAGGGGATTGAGCACGTGCGCCATTTGTGCAATAAATTTGGCGGGACAGGGATCTAAGGGGGAGCCAGATTTTAGGTTGGACAGTAAGTCAAGAGAGGCTTGAGAAGTAATAGAAGGAAAATCCCAAAGAGAAGGGCTCGACTGATTGCGAGGAGGAGGAGACAAAAGCACATCACTAATTGCAGGAGAAGAGACTGCAGAAAAGGAGGCTTGGATAGACTGAATTTTGTTTGCAAAACAAATTGGCCAACTCGATAATCCAGGGCTCGGAGTGGGTAGTCCTGGGGTGCACCAGGAGGGGGAGGTGAAATCCTTTACTATTCTAAAAATCTCCTTGCACGAGTTGGAGGCAGCTTCTATTCTTAAGGCATAGTAGGATTTCTTACCAGCATTAATATCCTGGTGATAGGCCCTCAGCTGAACTCTATATGCTTCTGTAGAGTTGGCGTCATATTGTTTTCGCCAATATCTTTCTGCTTTTTTACATAGCCGCCGTTTCTCGCCAACGCCGAGGAAAACCAGGTTGCAGAAGCTCTAACCTGATTGGTCCGCAGGGCTCGACTAGGAGCGAGTTCATCTAATTGTCGGGTCAGCGAGGACTGGAGAAGCTCTAGGTCAATCTCGAGCAAACCAGTCAACTGGCAAGGGTCAGTACATAAGGCCTGTGCCAGCATCTCAGGAGAGACCCTCTGGAAGGCCCTGAAATCCTGCAGTTGGCGGGCAGGCCCACTAGGTGGAGCATTCCTGGAGTGAGAGATCTGAAACTCCACCAGATAATGATCCGACCAGAGGACTGGAGCCAGGGATGATAACTCGATCGGGGTAGTAGAAAAAACCTGGTCCAATGTGTGACCTTTGCAATGTTTAGCGGCAGTTAGATAGGGAATAAGACCCAGATGACACGTAACTCCCAACAGTTTAATGCTATCGGTCGCATCTTCAATGTCCAAGTGGATATTAAAGTCTACTAATAATAGGCAGTGATTGGACCTAAGACAAAGCATGGAAATTACCGAATGTAATTCTTCGAGAAAGGAACCCAAAGGGCCTGGGGGCCTATTTACCAGAAGCCCGGTGCATGATTGATTGGGTGTCAGGGTAAGCGAGAAACCCAAGGTCTCGCAGCCCTGAATGTTGTCCGTAGGTATGATGGAGCAGGCTGTTCGCTTAACCACCACCAGGGCAACCCCACAACCTCGCGGCTTGCTCTGTCCTTCCTGAAGATCACATGGCTAGAGGAAATAGCAGTGGCAATGCCAGGGCCAGAACTTTCTCCCAGCCAGGTTTCAGTCAGGAAAAGACATGTGGGATGATATTCACAAAGTAAATCGTGTAAATCCAGGGCATGCTTACCCAATAATCTGGTATTAAGTAGCAAACAATTGCTTTTGGTCAGGGGGGGTTTAGAAAGGGAAATGCCTCTCTTGACAGGTAGCCAGCCACACCCTGGGCAGCTCTTGTTGCCTTTAGGTGCTATAGGAAAGACCGTACAGCAATTGATTTGATGGTCCTTGAGAGCAAAAAGCTCCTCCTGGGTATACCTAATCATACTGGCGTGGAAGGCCCACCCCCCATGCACCCGTGCGCCTCTGGGATGCGGACGGGCGCAGACGGGCTTTCCTTTGGCGCTCCTTAGGCGCGTCCGCTGCACGGAGGGAAGGGCACCTACTTTTAAGGCATCGCTGGCCGTCCGGCGCGAGACCGCACCACTAGACTGCTGCCCACGAGCCTGCCTACACCAAGATGGCCGCCAAGGAAATGCGCGCCCGCAGATCCAAGAGCACCCCCCAGGGCCACGATACACCGGCTGGAAGGACAGGAGCACCCCAGGCGGAGCAGCGCGGCACTGGCAAGGGTGAATGAGAGGTAGGAGATGTAGAAAGTGCTAAGAGACCTAAGGTCACCCGGCTTTCCGCCTCAGGTGCCTGAAAGGAGAGTCACAGGTGCAATGTGCAGATAGCAGCAATGGAAATGAAGCAAGCTAGTAGTCAGCTTTTTAAAAATACAACGCAATTTATGAGAACACCACAGGTTAAAATAACAGTTTGCTGTTTGGTTTGTTAAGACAACAGTTTGTTTCAGAAAAAGTCATGCACTCTACTACGTGTTTATGGCTGCACTGGGTATAACCCTCCTCTCCCTGTAATCTAAACAATATGCAGAAAACCCATATTATTGACCCTATTTACATATATGCACACAAAGTAAACTCGGTTCGAATGCCTGTCTTCTTGTTATCCAACACACCTCACTTACTTCACTTACTTCATCAGTCTACGAGGGGAATAGCTAAGTCCGACCTTCCTTGATTCAAATCTGTCTCTGTGGTTTGCTCACACCCCTCTGCAGCTGCGCCCCAACAACTAGCTCTGCACACTGGTGCACACATCCCGGTATCCTTAGATCACGTTTTACCATGTCCAGAAATGAGTGATCAGAAAATACATCTCCATGACATGGCAGCTTGACTTCTAGTTTCACGTGTGCCTGCTCACAGATAGTCCTAAGGTGGCTAACATGGCTGCCAGGAAGGCAGATGCCAAGGGCCTTCTGTCTGGTGAATCATGTGGGACAGGACGTCAGTGCTTACGGACTTGGAGTGCCCAGACCTCCTGGGTCGACCGCTACTGATGACTTTTTGACCAAGTCAATGCCTCATGGCTCTGCACAACTTGTAGAATAATGCACCACCTTGTGCTGAATACTGTTGTCTACAGATTTCTTCTTGAAAATGGCAGAGCTAGTACAACTAAATGTTGACAGATATGCACAAACTGTCACCAAAAAACGCAGGGTTGGCCTGCCTCTCTTTCTAACGATCAGTGTATGTGCATTAATAGCAGGTGGCCACACAGTACCAGTAAGATCCACAATGGAACATTGTTTACCAAGTGGAATTAATAAAGGTGAACAGGTAATGTGTTATTTTGGTTCCCTTTCTTCGATATTTACCCCAAAGAACACATAATCAGTCCTTGCAGAGCGACCTCTGATGCCCAGTGTATTGGGCGAAGTGACCTCCTTGGGTTGTTCATTACAGATTATGCCGCTTTAGTACTTATTTCTTAAATGTATACATTGAGGCAAGTGCAAAAGCCACTGGAGGTGTTAACAGGTGGAAATGAAGATTTGTAATAGAAGGTCAATGAAATAACCATTTACATTTTGTAGGAGCCCCATTCATGTTTTATTTTTTTATAAGAGAGGGGTCAGGCCCTGGGCGATGGGGTCCCAAAAATGTCCAACACAAGGGGGGGCCACACAGCCTCCTACCTTCTAATTTTTTTTTAACCTGGCATCTCGCCGGAGGCCTCGCCCCCTCCCTGGACCACTCTGCAAACTTGCCCCAGGCACGTTTTAAGTTGGGGAATTAATTCCCCTTGAATACTGAGGATCCTTGGTGGCCAAGTAGCCCACCAGGTACCTCCAGAAAGCACCACAGAGCTGGATTGCAGAGGGGTGGGCAATAATAATATTATAATAATAATAATTTAAAAAAATGGGCCATGCCCCGGGGGATGAGGTCCCGGGGCAAATTATGGTCTTAGGAGGGGGTGTAACGAGGCCCCTTTCCCAAATTTTTTTTTTATAAATTAAAAATTGGGGGCAGGCCCTGTGGGATGGGGTCCCCAGGCTAAAAAAATTCGAAAAAGTAGGGGGGCTGCACAGCCCCCCTACTTTAAAAAAAAAAGGGATCGCGGCAGGAAGCCACGCCCCCTCATTGCACCACTCTGCAAACACAGCTGGCTCGTTTGCAGAGGGGGAACAAATTCCCCTTCAATACTGAACCAACTAGCCCACCAGGTACCTCCAGTATGCCCCAGGGAGCTCCATTGCAGAGAGGTGTCCTGAGACCACGCCCCTTTTTACACCTCTCTGCAACGCAGCTCTATGACGCTTACTGGAGGTAGCTGGTGGGCTAGTTGCACCCCAGGGACCCTCAGTATACAAGGGGACTTAATCCCCCAACTTAAAACGCGCCACAGGGCATGTTTGCACAGTGGTGAAGGGAGGGGGTGGGGCCTGAGTTCACATGTGTGCAAACATGCCCTGTGGCGTGGTTTAAGTTGGGGAATTAATTCCTTGTCAATACTGAGACACCTGGGGGCCAACTAGCCCACCAGGTACCACTAGTAAGAGCCACGGAGCTGCGTTTCAGAGTGTTGTAAAAAGGGGCGTGGCCTCTGAACACCTCTATGCAACCCAGCCACCTGGCGCATACTAGAGGTATCTGGTGGGCTAGTTGGCCTCAAAGAGGGCACTTAATACCGCAACTTAAAACGTGCCACAGGGCATGTTTGCACACATGTCACCTCAGGCCCCGCCCCCTTCCTTTGCCATTGTACAAATATTCCTCTAAAATCAGCCGAACTACGAATTCCGATTTACTCACCTGTTATCAGGAGAGAACCCAGTGCGGCATCTTTTAGCCCAGCACTGACCCTGAAAAGTAATTCTAAGCGTACTTACAGTAACTTGTATTTCCTTCCATAGAAATCCATTGTGCTGTTTTCAGCAGAAAAGTTTCTAAGTGTTGATTTTTGAAACGTACAAATATTCCTCTAAAATCAGCCGAACTACGAATTCTGATTTACTCACCTGTTATCAGGAGTGACCTCAGTGCTGCTTATTTTAGCCCAGCACTGACCCTGAAGAGTAATTCTAAGCGTACTTACAGTAACTTGTATTTCCTTCCATAGGAATCCATTGTGTGGTTTTCAGCAGTGTTGAATTTTGAAACGTACAAATATTCCTCTAAAATAAGGGTGGGCGTAGTGTGCGTAGTGGGGCTACGCGGAGCTACGCAAAGTGGGCGAGAAACTACGCCCAAGTGCGTACTTCGCGTAGCCCCACTACGCGCTGGATGCCCACCTCCCCTACATAGCTAAATTTAATTAAATGGTCCCATATAATAAATAAAATACACTTACCTTGTCCGCGGCATGAACGAGCAGAGGGAGCTCCGGGACGCCGCGGACAAGGTAAGTGTATTTTATTTATTAGATGGGCCCATTTAATTAAATTTAGCTATGTTCGGGAGGGCGGGAGGGATGCGGGTGGCGGGCAACTTCGCTACGCCCAAGGAGTGGGTGTAGTGTTGCCTACTTCCCCTACTTTGCAAAGGACGAAGTAGGCGACACTATGCCCACTTTGTGGGCGTAGCGAAGTTGCCCGCCCAGGGTTACTCTAAAATCAGTCGTGCTACGAATTCCAATTTACTCACCTGTTATCAGGAGTGACCTCAGTGCTGCTTCTTTTACCAGGGACAGACTAATTTGCATACAGCCAGGTTCTGAAACTGGGATGGTGCAATGAGCTAAAAAACGGTGTTGGATCTAGCCCTGATCTCTTGACTGGGTGAGAGATTCTGCTTAATTCAGAAACTCTGTCCATCACCACCCCCTGTTGTTTAATTATTCCAGGGACAGACTAATTTGCATACAGCCAGGTTCTGAAACTGGGATGGTGCAATGAGCTAAAAAACGGTGTTGGATCTAGCCCTGATCTCTTGACTGGGTGAGAGATTCTGCTTAATTCAGAAACTCTGTCCATCACCACCCCCTGTTGTTTAATTATTTTGTCCACCATAAGCGTGGAAGGGTATACTCAGACGTGAGTCCCTTGCTCATTGCACCATCAGGATTCAAGCAAGCCGGGCCGAAGACGGCTGTAATGCCAGAAACCGGTCCCCGGAAGCTTGTTTCCTTCCCAGTGAAAGAATTGGCTTTTGTAGTCTGGTCTGCCCTGTTCCCATGATGCACTGGGCCAGGGACAGACTAATTTGCATACAGCCAGGTTCTGAAACTGGGATGGTGCAATGAGCTAAAAAACGGTGTTGGATCTAGCCCTGATCTCTTGACTGGGTGAGAGATTCTGCTTAATTCAGAAACTCTGTCCATCACCACCCCCTGTTGTTTAATTATTTTGTCCACCATAAGCGTGGAAGGGTATACTCAGACGTGAGTCCCTTGCTCATTGCACCATCAGGATTCAAGCAAGCCGGGCCGAAGACGGCTGTAATGCCAGAAACCGGTCCCCGGAAGCTTGTTTCCTTCCCAGTGAAAGAATTGGCTTTTGTAGTCTGGTCTGCCCTGTTCCCATGATGCACTGGGCCAGGGACAGACTAATTTGCATACAGCCAGGTTCTGAAACTGGGATGGTGCAATGAGCTAAAAAACGGTGTTGGATCTAGCCCTGATCTCTTGACTGGGTGAGAGATTCTGCTTAATTCAGAAACTCTGTCCATCACCACCCCCTGTTGTTTAATTATTTTGTCCACCATAAGCGTGGAAGGGTATACTCAGACGTGAGTCCCTTGCTCATTGCACCATCAGGATTCAAGCAAGCCGGGCCGAAGACGGCTGTAATGCCAGAAACCGGTCCCCGGAAGCTTGTTTCCTTCCCAGTGAAAGAATTGGCTTTTGTAGTCTGGTCTGCCCTGTTCCCATGATGCACTGGGCCAGGGACAGACTAATTTGCATACAGCCAGGTTCTGAAACTGGGATGGTGCAATGAGCTAAAAAACGGTGTTGGATCTAGCCCTGATCTCTTGACTGGGTGAGAGATTCTGCTTAATTCAGAAACTCTGTCCATCACCACCCCCTGTTGTTTAATTATTTTGCTTCTTTTACCCCAGCACTGACCTTGAAATGTAATTCTAACCACACTTACCAGTAACTTGTATTTCATTCCATAGGAATCCATTTCTGGTTTTCACCAGAAAAGTTTCTAAGTTTCCAAAAATCGCCTGTATAACTTAAACGCATTCTTTCAAATGTTTACAGGAAATGCCCCAGTGCTGGATCCAGGATCCACCACTGACTAAGAAAAAGTAACAATAACACTACTTACCTGCTAAGTGAATTTCCTTCTATAGGGTAACATTGATTGGTTTCACTTGGAAATTCTTCAAAGTGTGGAGTTTTGGAACTTTAAAATTGTCACCTAAAATCAGCTGAACAACGAATTCCGATTTACTCACCTGTTATCAGGAGGGACTTCAGTGCTGCATCTTTGAGCCCAGTACTGATTCTGAAAAGTAATTCTAAACATACTTACAAGTTACTTGAATTTCCTTCCATAGACTAACATAGACTGGTTTCGCTTTGAAATTCTTCTAAGTGTGGAGTTTTGGAACTTTTTAATATTCACCTAAAATCATCTGAATAACGAATTCCAATTTACTCACCTGTTAGCATATTTTAGCCCAGACCCTGAAAAGTAATTTTAACCATACTTACCAGTAACTTGTATTTCCTTCCATAGGAATCCATTGTCTGGTTTTCAGCAGAAAAGTTTTTGTCTATTTTCACAAACTACAAATATTAATTAAAAATCACCTGTATGACTTAAACGCATACTTTCAACTGTTTACAGGAGATGCACCATTGCTGGATCAAGGATCTACCACTGAGTAAGAAAAAGTAACAATAACACTACTTACTTGATAAGTGAATTTCCTCCCGTAGGTTTTTATTGGTGATTCTATGTGAAAAAGTTTCAACTTTTAAAATACAATAATATTCCTTAAAAATCACCACTGTAACCAACACGCTTTTACTCAACTGTTTACAGGAGATGTCCCAGGACTAAATCTAGGATCCAGTCCTGTGGCTAGAAAAGTAATCCATAAAGTAACTAATTGCATTTAACTAGAAATTCCCATTCGGCTCAATGTTGCATTGTGTTTGAAATTGTGTTGTGCATTGCAGCAACTGCAACTACTGCATTAAAAACTCTATTACCTATTTGCAAAGTATTTAAATTAAAGTCATTTATTTTGTGAAAGTATATTTTGTAATGTAATGTATAATGTAATTATAATGTAATTTAAAAAATAAAATATCTAAAAATAAATAGTTTAAAAAATAATAGTAAATCAGAAGCAATAAAAGAATATACGAATAAATACATTTAAAAATTGTCATTTACAAAACCTTGGAAATTCACTGAAAAAACAATAGGTTTCAGACATGTTATAGTTAGGAATTAGCATTTAAAAAACCTTTGAAATTCACAGAACAAACCATAGGTTTCAGACATGTTATAGTTAGGAAGTAACATTTAAAAAAACCCTTAGAAATTCACTGAAAAAACCATAGGTTCTAGGGGTGTTATAGTTAGTTGGACATTTCACTCGTACAAAACCATTGACATTCCCACGTTATAGTTAGTTGTACTTACTATACCTCGAGCGCCCGCAATCCACTGCTGATGATGTCACATATTACATCATTCATGACATGGTCAGTGACATCACTGATGACATCTCAAATTACATCACTGATGACATCACTGATGACATCCTCCACGTGATAATCTGATGCATTTTATCATATACTAGTATAACCTTTCAACACTCATTATAAAATATGGAGTACCATATTCAAAACCATTGACACACCAATACAAGTTTCTAAAAACCCACTCAGTGATTCCTAAATCTACACAAACATCTAAACACTTACCTATAGATTCACTCATACATCGTAACAAAGATCAGTAGAACACTATTAAATATACTTATACACCTATGTCAACATTACACACCAGCACACATCCTATTCACTTATGCAGACATTCTACTCACTTATGCAAACAATTGATCATACTTATATTTACTAAGGTACAGACTTACACAAACACCACTTTATGTATTCTTATTTATATTATTTATTTAGATAGTAAGTCATACTTAGTGTGTTATAAAATCACTATTACAAGTATACAGTTATCCATACGTCACTCATACAATCACTGAGTCTTATGTATACTAATTTATATACAACAACTGTCACATACACTTCCTTTTATATTTCTAATTTGTTGGACATGTATCATTGAGAAATATATTTACTCATCACCACACCCATAATGAGATTCACTCACCCAAACAACTGTTTCCACATACAGTCTTAACCTCATATACCTACTAAATAAACTATTTACACATCTTTGGACCGTCACACACCTCCCATCCAACCACACACATTCATTCACTATCTCATACAAATACTTACTTAACTAATTAATTACTAATATAGACTTTCACATAGCTAGTAACCAACTTATGTAGTAGTTTACACAACAAGAGATAGAGTGATACAGGTATTCACACAGTTTAATCACTATACCATATATTTAGTGAGACACTTTAAATTCGTCACTTAAACAGTCAATCACATTGCTACTAAATCCTCCATTCAGACTCTTATACATCCACTCAGTCTTCAAGACAGATTGCTATATATATATATAATACTTATTTAAATATCGAAGCAAACCACATTCACTGGATGATGTCATCAGTGATGTCATCAGTGATGTCATTTGAGATGTCAATAGTGATGTCATCAGTGATGTCACTGACCATGTCATGAATGAGGTAATATGTGACATCATCAGCAGTGGATTGCGGGCACCCAAGTTATAGTTAGTACAACTAACTATAACCCGGGAATTTCAATGGTTTTGTACGAGTGAAATGTCCAACTAACCATAACACTCCTAAAACCTATGGTTTTTTCAGTGAATTTCTAAGGTTTTTTCAATGCTAATTTCTAACTATAACATGTCTGCAACCTATGGTTTTTTCAGTGAATTTCAAAGGTTTTTTAAATGCTAATTCCTAACTATAACATGTCTGAAACCTATGTTTTTTTCATTGTATATATATATATTCACTGAAAAAACCATAGGTTATAGACCATATATAGTTAGGAAATAGCATTTAGAAAACCTTATTTTACTCACACAAAACCATTGAAATTCCATATATAGTTAGTTGCACTAACTATATATCGCGCACCTGCAATCCACTGCTGATGATGTCACATATTACATCATTCATGACATGGTCAGTGACATCACTGATGACATCACTGATGACATCTCAAATGACATCACTGATGACATCACTGATGACATCTCATTTGACATTACTGATCACATCACTGATGACATCATTCATGTGATGATACAATGAACCTCTTCAGACTCTAATATAACCTTAGATACACTCAGTGTAAACAGACACTCACAGACTGTCACTCATCCATGGAGTTACTCACACACCTAGTCAGTCTTGCAAAGAATCAATCACACCTCGATTTCCTCAACTATATAGTTATACACACCTTACTTATTGGAACATATAATAACACATATTTACTCTGTTATACAATCCCTGATACAAGTTCACAATAATCCATACAGCCACTCACACATTCACTGGCTCTTATGCACAGTTATTTATATATGTCAACTATCACATGTACTGTGTTTTACATATGTACTTACTTTGACATGTAGCACTGAGATATCCATTCACTCACCAATACACTCATGCACACAGTCAACCGCCCATACAGATGTTTCCACATGCACTTTTGAACCCATACATCTAGTGAATCAACTGCTCACACATCTATGCACAGAGTCATACACCTCCCAGACACCCACACACACACTCAGTCTCCCATACAAATACTTGGGCAACTAATCAATAACCCATATAGTTAGTCATATAGCTAATGATCAACACATGCATCAGATTACAAAACAACAGACACAATGATGCACAATTTAAAACAGTTTAGTCACTAACCCATGCACTCAGTGAGACACATTTAATCACTCACTTATACAGTCAGTCATGCACCTACTAAATCCTTCATCCAGACACTTATACATCCACTCATTCTTCAATATGTAAGACATATTTTAACTTTACAGAAGCATACAGTCACTGGATGTTGTCATCAGTGATGTCATCAGTGATGTCATTTGAGATGTCATCAGTGATGTCATCAGTGATGTCACTGACCATGTCATGAATGATGTAATATGTGACATCATCAGCAGTGGATTGCAGGTGCGCGATATATAGTTAGTGCAACTAACTATATATGGAATTTCAATGGTTTTGTGTGAGTAAAATAAGGTTTTCTAAATGCTATTTCCTAACTATATATGGTCTATAACCTATGGTTTTTTCAGTGAATTTTCAAGGTTTTGTAAATGCTAATTCCTAACTATATATGGTCTATAACCTATGGTTTTTTCTGTGAATTTCATTGGTTTTTTAACAGCTAATATCTGTAGCTGTAAAATGTATTCTTCTTTAAATCCAAAAATATATTTTATATGTTTATGAATAATTTTTTTTTAAAATATTTTTTTTTCTTCGTTCCCGCTTCGCGAATCGGGAAGCTTCCCGTTAGCTGACCTTGATGCCGCGAAATAGACCGCGAGCCGGTAAACGTTTCTTTACCGCAAGTGCCGCGTTAGAAAACAACATCGTGACGCCTCCCGTCCGCATGACGTTCCACGTTGTCGCTTGATACGTCATATGACGTGCTACGTTAGCAAACTGGTACGCGAAGCGAGTGCCAAAGCGCAGGTTTCTGGAAGCAAACCGGGAGGCCCTGCAAAGCGCTTAACGTAAACACAGCAAGTCATGTGACTTGGTAATAACACTTTTCATTGGTTCATTTCACTTTTGGTTTCCTAATGATGTAAGACTAGGTCATATAATCTAAAATGAACACTTTTGATTGGTTGAGAACTCTTGTTTTTCCCAAATGATGAAAATCCCTCCTTCTTTCCTCACTCTGACTTTCATCATTGTGAGAGAAAGACCCTTTGTGATCACTGAGCAATGGCTTCTTTAGTAGCTTCAGCTGATGCTTCCCCACCACCTCCACCACATCCAAGGAAGAGTGGACCACCTGCTCAAGTTGTAATTCAACAAGAAGAAGAAGAAGAGGAACAGGAGGACGAGCACGAAGAGAGGCAGTTTTTGCCTGAGCAGCCCAAGACGTCTCACCGGAAAGAAAACTTCATTTGGCAATTTTTTAAAATTCCCAAAGGTCAGAAAAAAGTAAATGCAAGATACGTAACTTGCCTTATATGTCAAGATAGACTGTCTAGAGGGACCGACAAAAAATACAGTTTCGGAAACTACACAATGCATCGCCATATGACTAGGTGGCTTCCTAACAACTACAGTGCTGCACAGTTTCGGAACGACCTAGATAATCTCCCTATTATGGCCAGAAGATCTGTTGTACCGGAAGTAACGGGACCAGAGGGCAGGGAGATGGTGCCAAATATACAAATGAGATTTGGTGAAGTAAAACACACCTGCGTATTTTGCGATGGATTCATTTCCTACGGAGAAAGAAGCATCACTCTGATCAACAGAGCTATTGACTATCATATGCAAGTTTGTCCGAAACGCCCAAAATAATAAATACTTCTTTTTTTTGTTTTGTTGCTCCTGTTGAGCCCTTTACAATGAATCGTTTTCATTGCCCCCTCCAAGAAAAACCCAAAAAAATATAAAACTGTTCCGAAAAATTCAAAAACAGTAAAAAAATGTTCAGAAAAATAAAAAAAAAAGTTCTTTTCAGAACTACCTCCCCGTTATTAAAAAATTGGTACAATATTTGGAACTGTGCCAACCTCTATTTCTCTTAGTTCGCTTCCTAGTTCGCTCGCTGGTACGCGAACTGGAAGCGAACCAAAAACAGTAAGTATAAGGGAAGGAAACACACACTTATGTTAAAAGAAAGACAGCTATAGGGGAGTAAACTAGAGATACTATTACCCATAATCCACTACTGATGATGTCACATATTACATCATTCATGACATGCTCAGTGACATCATCAGCAGAGGATTGCGGGTTTTTTGGCAACATGCCTTATCCACGGTTTAATAACGCTGCCTTTTGCTTTATATAAGTTTTCAAATTGTATGAAATATATACCAATAGGTCTTTATGAACCTTTAGGTAGTGCTTTTGTTCATGAGGTCTGGTCGCTTCCATACACATACAGATGTTTCAAAGATGATCAAGAAGTTTATCTGAATGGAGAGGAATGCACTGAGACGCCAGATCATTCACTAATGTGTAGGCACATACAGTTACACGATTCATGCAACAAACACCGACCAAATATGGCTTGCGTGTTGCAAGGCACGCCAGTTCCTGCTATCATCCCCACGTTCAAGTTGTTGGAAAATGGTAGTTATTTGATGCTCAATAATGAAGATTGTTCTGAGTTAATTAAAAAGTATTCCTTTTATCGTAACAGTAAGTGAACGGGTTATTTGCTGCAGAAATGTTCTATTTCCTCCCACACATGAACATAGGGAGTTTTCAATCTGTCCACAAATACCAACCTTGGGACACGTTTCAACGGCATGACAAGAATAAGAGCTCTTTTGTCTCAGAGAGAGGTGGCCTTGAGTTCGGCCCGTGAAACTTTCGTACTTCACATAGCGAACACCCGTACACAGGTTTGCCTTTCAATTTCAGCAACATGTTTCCGACTATCTTTAACGCATCCTCCACAAAATCCCTGGCACACTTTTTTAAAGTTGTTACCAGTGGTCTCGTGACTTCATTTGAGAAAATCTTTGGAGTCATCCCTGCTCCCTTTCATTCCATTTTCTCCACTCTGGTTCGTGGATTGCATTTTTACTTGCATTACCAGCGGACGCTCTTGTGCTTTTTTACATTTTTAAATATGGATGTCCCTCCTATGCAACCTCCGACCCTGCAGCTGCTGACACTGTTCCGCAATCGCATGCTAGAATATTATGGCACAATGCCGTTGGCGATATTAAGCACGGCATATGGATTATCTTTTCGGTTCTCCTACTTCACCTGTGTCCAGCCTGTATTTCACTGCCTGACCTGTGATTTCGATTGGGCCATTGATTTGTGTCTCTGCGGACCGGTTTCTCCTGACGTCGACTTTAATCAGCTGATGACTCCTATCATTACTCACGAGTTGATTTGTCCTGGCGAAAGGATTATGGCTGTGGCATTGATGCATGGACTACTTGGTCCCTGGAATTTACTGGCGGCAGCACAGTCTTTCTTGGAACACAGCTTTCTTGAAAACCCACCGAGCTGTCCTCTGATGGTGATAGAGGATCCGGTGCTGGGAGAGCACGTATGTTCTTTTCCGCTTTTAAATTGGATGGCTGAACTGTTTTCGGATGAAGACGGTGACTTCCTATTGGAGGCTGTTGCAGCTTATTTTGCATACACAGTTATGTCATAGACCTTTTTCATGTTTGATATGCTGAGTACTAGCATTTCATTGACAATTCATTGACTTATTTGTCAAGTTTTTATTATTTACCTTGCCTATTGGCTTAAGACTCGATAAAGTACTTGGCTGTTTTATTTTTCTTTAGCATTGAATTTTCCTAGTTTTTAATGCTTTACCTTGCGGACCGTCCACATATAAACTTGCAATCTGCTCTCATGAGATGGCACTTCTATTATCTTATTCAGTTCGTTTCCGGATCATGAGGAGGTGTCATCTAGGTCCTGGATATCTTTACACCGTGTTAAGTTAGCATGGGCTCATTACCGGTTTAAACGCCATTTTTCCTTTTTTGCAACTTCTGCACACGACACTTAGTTGTTGCTTTAGCTTTCCACCTAGTAGTTCATCGTGGTTTACATGAGAATAATATGTTATTGGTCTACTATCTGCTTTGCTTGTTAAACTATATCTGTACAGCGAGTGCTGAAGTTTCAAGAACAACACGATACAGAATTGTTATGAGGTCTGATCTCCACGACTTCATACTCATAACATAAGTGCAACTTCTGCCAATTCTGGGCATGAGGCGGGTTTTATATTGCTTTGCCGAACACACATACACAACAGTTGATGCGGTTCACATGAAGAGAGAGCTGGTGTATGCTGATGTGATTCCTTCAAATCTAAGACACTAAAGTATGGACACGCCCTAAACCAACACAAAGAGACCTTCTTAGCAAATAATATAATATGTGTATTAGGGAGGGTGAGATATAAGCAGCCGCGGGCCGTGGAGGGAGTTACGATGGGGCAGGGAGGCGGGGAGGGGGAGAAGCAGGGTGGAGCCCTCTCTACCTTGCCCCTCCCCCTCCCCGCCTCCCTGCCCCACCGTAACTCCCTCCACGGCCCGCGGCTGCTTATAAGTGTTGCTAACTCTTATTCATTTACAGCATGTTAACATACTGTCACCATTCGCTTTTTATGTACTAGTAACTATGCTGGTAATTTTGCTACTGATAATATGTGTACTTGTATTCTCCACCCTGCTTCTCCCCCTCCCCGCCTCCCTGCCTCACCGTAACTCCCTCCACGGCCCGCGGCTGCTTATAAGTGTTGCTAACTCTTATTCATTTACAGCATGTTAACATACTATCACCATTCACTTTTTATGTACTAGTAACTATGCTGGTAATTTTGCTACTGATAATATGTGTACTTTTATTATCTAAGGTACTACGCCTGAGAAGACGGCATTAGTAAATAAACATTTCAAATACACATGTGTTCTTCTTAACTCCATGTTCTGGTTTCTAAGAAATATATAACGACCGACTGTTCATGAGTTCCACGTATCCTGAGGTACTATAAGTTCATATTCTGGATTGTCTAAACATTGAGAGTTTGTTATATCCAATGTGACACTGTACCTAGCTTGCTAAATAGTTTTTGATTACTAACGTGAGTTTTGGGACACCCTAATTCGCCGAGGTTCCAATCCTCTGTCCACAGTTCTGTGTGAGAACAGAAACCCTGCGACAGGGGCACCCCCGACCCTTGCTGGAGCTTCATCACACTTGCGATACAACTCCAGCAATGCGCCACCTTTACGGCACAGATACATCACGCATCTGTGCTGTTTTTGCCCCATGATGCGCCGCATTGTAAATGCAGCACACCATAGGTGACGGAACAGCGGCACAGAATGACTAACACATCCCTGGTGATGCGCCAGTCATCATAAATCTATCCCTATGCTTCTTATCTTGTTAGAGATGAACCGCCATATGTATCATAAAAGTTATTTGCATTTCCTAAATAGCGAACTTTAAGGAATAAATAGCGATTCTTTACCATTCCTAGTTTGCGATTAGCTATTTGCTAATTAGCCGAATGTAGCCCAATGAAGCCCAATGTAGCCCAATGTAGCCCAAAGATGGCCGCCAGACACACAAAAAAACAAATGTAGCCCAAATATCAGCCAGATGTAGCCCAACTATAGCCCAGTGACAGAATGACCAATCAGCTTCGCAAACCTCCGTTACGCGAAGCGGAGCGCTGTTACAGATATATATCTTTTTTTGAACGTTAATTTCTCAAAATCCACTGGAGCACATATATTGAGACCTAGCAAAGGCACATCGGGCTACCAGTCCCTAATATTTTGCCAAGTTTCGTGCAAATCCATTCAGCCGTTCAATTATTATTTTTATTATTTTTTTTTGCCCCGCGGGGCCCTTTTAAAACCTCCACATCAAACCTAGGGGGTCAGCGAGGATCTACTATGCCCCCTTATAGTTATTTCCCACTTTGTTTTGACCTCCTCTTGTCTCTCGATCCTACCGAGAGACAAGATGGCGGCCGCTACGGACTGTTTGGAATGTTGACAGACGCCGGAGAACCAATCAGCTTCGCTTCACAAAGCTCCGTTGCGCGAAAAGTCCGCGAACCAGAGCGCTAACCGGTCCGCTGTTACAGATATATATCTTTTTTTAAACGTTAATTTCTCAAAATCCACTGGAGCACATATATTGAGACCTACAAAAGGCACATCGGGCTACCAGTCCCTACAATTTTGCCAAGTTTCGTGCAAATCCATTCAGCCGTTCGGGCTAAAAGTGAGGCCAACCGCCCTATGGAAAACTCAATGTTAAAAACACGTTTTGGGACCCCCCTTTTTTCTCGGCCCCCACTGGACGAACCCCCCCCAAATTTTCAAGGGCTGCTCAGAAACAAAATGTGCCATTTTCCTGAAAATTTCAGCCGATTCCGTCCACAAACGCCAAAGTTATTAGACATAGAATTTTCAAAAAACCCATAGAGAAAAAATCCTAACTATATATTACCTACTGGCGGTCGCCAGTAGGTATATATAGTTAGGATTTTTTCTCTATGGGATTTTTGAAAATTCTATGTCAAATAACTTTGGCGTTTGTGGACGGAATTGGCTGAAATTTTCAGGAAAATGGCACATTTTGTTTCTGAGCAGCCCCTGAAAATTGGGGGGGGGTTCGTCAAGGGGGGGTCGAGAAAAAAGGGGGGTCCCAAAACGTGTTTTTAACATTGAGTTTTCCATAGGGCGGTTGGCCTCACTTTTAGCCCGAACGGCTGAATGGATTTGCACGAAACTTGGCAAAATTGTAGGGACTGGTAGCCCGATGTGCCTTTTGTAGGTCTCAATATATGTGCTAGAGTGGATTTTGAGAAATTAACGTTTAAAAAAAGATATATATCTGTAACAGAGGACCGGGCAGCGCTCCAGTACGCGTACTTTTTGCGCAACGGAGCTTTGTGAAGCGAAGCTGATTGGTTCTCCGGCGTCTGTAAACATTCCAAACAGTCCGTAGCGGCCGCCATCTTGTCTCTGGGTAGGATCGAGAGACAAGAGGAGGCCAAAGCGAAGGGGCAAATGACCATAAGGGGGCATAGTAGATCCTCGCTGACCCCCTAGGTTTGATGTGGAGGTTTTAAAAGGGCCCCGCGGGGCAAAAAAAAAAAATAATAATAATAATCGAACGGCTGAATGGATTTGCACGAAACTTGGTAAAATATTAGGGACTGGTAGCCCGATGTGCCTTTGCTAGGTCTCAATATATGTGCTCCAGTGGATTTTGAGAAATTAACGTTCAAAAAAAGATATATATCTGTAACAGCGCTCCGCTTCGCGTAACGGAGGTTTGCGAAGCTGATTGGTCATTCTGTCACTGGGCTATAGTTGGGCTACATCTGGCTGATATTTGGGCTACATTTGTTTTTTTTGTCTCTGGCGGCCATCTTTGGGCTACATTGGGCTACATTGGGCTTCATTGGGCTTCATTGGGCTACATTGGGCTACATTTGGGCTCCAACATATATATAGGCCAATGTAGCCCAATATATATTTTTCAAAGTTAATTTTCGTAAAAACCACTGGAGCATATATCTTGAGACATAGCAAAGGCACATCGGGCTACCAGTCCCTACAATTTTGCCAAGTTTCGTGGAAATCCATTCAGCCGTTCGAGCTAAAAGTGAGTCCAACCGCCCTATGGAAATGAAGGAAATGAATGGGTAATTTGTAATTAGCAAATAGCTCATCGCAAACTAGGAATGGTAAAGAATCGCTATTTATTCCTTAAAGTTCGCTATTTAGGAAATGCAAAAAACTTTGATGATACATATGGCGGTTCATCTCTAACAAGATAAGAAGCATAGGGATAGATTTATGATGACTGGCGCATCACCAGGGATGTGTTAGTCATTCTGTGCCGCTGTTCCGTCACCTATGGTGTGCTGCATTTACAATGCGGCGCATCATGGGGCAAAAACAGCACAGATGCGTGATGTATCTGTGCCGTAAAGGTGGCGCATTGCTGGAGTTGTATCGCAAGTGTGATGAAGCTCCAGCAAGGGTCGGGGGTGCCCCTGTCGCAGGGTTTCTGTTCTCACACAGAACTGTGGACAGAGGATTGGAACCTCGGCAAATTAGGGTGCCCCAAAACTCACCTTAGTAATCAAAAACCCCTTAGCAAGCTAGGTACAGTGTCACATTGGATATAACAAACTCTCAATGTTTAGACAATCCAGAATATGAACTAATAGTACCTCAGGATACGTGGAACTCATGAACAGTCGGTCGTTATATATTTCTTAGAAACCAGAACATGGAGTTAAGAAGAACACATGTGTATTTGAAATGTTTATTTACTAATGCCGTCTTCTCAGGCGTAGTATCTTAGATAATACAAGTACACATATTATCAGTAGCAAAATTACCAGCATAGTTACTAGTACATAAAAAGCGAATGGTGACAGTATGTTAACATGCTGTAAATGAATAAGAGTTAGCAACACTTATAAGCAGCCACGGGCTGTGGAGGGAGTTACGGTGGGGCAGGGAGGCGGGGAGGGGGAGGGGCAGGGTGGAGAGGGCTCCACCCTGCCCCTCCCCCTCCCCGCCTCCCTGCCCCACCGTAACTCCCTCCACGGCCCGCGGCTGCTTATATCTCACCCTCCCTAATACACATATTATATTATTTGCTAAGAAGGTCTCTTTGTGTTGGTTTAGGGCGTGCCCATACTTTAGTGTCTTAGATTTGAAGGAATCACATCTGCATACACCAGCTCTCTCTTCATGTGAACCGCATCAACTGTTGTGTATGTGTGTTCGGCAAAGCAATATAAAACCCGCCTCATGCCCAGAATTGGCAGAAGCTGCACTTATGTTATGAGTATGAAGTCGTGGAGATCAGACCTCATAACAATTCTGTATCGTGTTGTTCTTGAAACTTCAGCACTCGCTGTACAGATATAGTTTAACAAGCAAAGCAGATAGTAGAGCAATAACATATTATTCTCATGTAAACCAAGATGAACTACTAGGTTGAAAGCTAAAGCAACAACTAAGTGTCGTGTGCAGAAGTTGCAAAAAAGGAAAAATGGCGTTTAAACCGGTAATGAGCCCATGCTAACTTAACACGGTGTAAAGATATCCAGGACCTAGATGACACCTCCCCATGATCCGGAAACGAACTGAATAAGATAATAGAAGTGCCATCTCATGAGAGCAGATTGCAACTTTATATGTGGACGGTCCGCAAGGTAAAACATTAAAAACTAGGAAAATTTAATGCTAAAGAAAAATAAAACAGCCAAGTACTTTATCGAGTCTTAAGCCAATAGGCAAGCTAAATAATAAAAACTTGACAAATAAGTCAATGAATTGTCAATGAAATGCTAGTACTCAGCATATCAAACATGAAAAAGGTCTATGACATAACTGTGTATGCAAAATAAGCTGCAACAGCCTCCAATAGGAAGTCACCGTCTTCATCCGAAAAGAGTTCAGCCATCCAATTTAAAAGCGGAAAAGAACATATGTGCTCTCCCAGCACCGGATCATCTATCACCATCAGAGGACAGCTCGGTGGGTTTTCCAGAAAGCTCTGTTCCAAGAAAGACTGTGTTGCCGCCAGTAAATTCCAGGGACCAATTAGTCCATGCATCAATGCCACAGCCATAATCCTTTCGCCAGGACAAACCAACTCGTGAGTAATGATAGGAGTCATCAGCTGATTAAAGTCGACGTCAGGAGAAACCGGTCCGCAGAGACACAAATCAATGGCCCAATCGAAATCACAGGTCAGACAGTGAAATACAGGCTGGACACAGGTGAAGTAGGAGAATCGAAAAGATAATCCATATGCTGTGCTTAATATCGCCAACGGCATTGTGCCATAATATTCTAGCATGCGATTGCGGAACAGTGTCAGCAGCTGCAGGGCGGGAGCTTGCACAGGATGGACATCCATATTTAAAAATGTAAAAAAGCACAAGAGCGTCCGCTGGTAATGCAAGTAAAAATGGGAATCCACGAAGCAGAGTGGAAAAAATAGAATGAAAGAAAGCAGGGATGACTCCAAAGATTTTCTCAAATGAAGTCACGAGACCACTGGTAAAAACTTTAAAAAAGTGCGCCAGGGCCTTTGTGGAGGATGCGTTAAAGATAGTCCGAACCATGTCGCTGAAATGCAAAGGCGAATCAGTATTTAAAAGGGTCTGCACCTCTGTACGGGTGTTCGCTATGTGAAGCACGAAAGTTTCACGGGCCGAACTCAAGGCCACCTCTCTCTGAGACAAAAGAGCTCTTATTCTTGCCATGCCGTTGAAATGTGCTCCCAAGGTTGGTATTTGTGGCCAGATTGAAAACTCCCTATGTTCATGTGTGGGAGGAAATAGAACATTTCTGCAGCAAATAACCCGTTCACTTACTGTTACGATAAAAGGAATACTTTTAATTAACCCAGAACAATCTTCATTATTGAGCATCAAATAACTACCATTTTCCAACAACTTGAACGTGGGGATGATAGCAGGAACTGGCGTGCCTTGCAACACGCAAGCCATATTTGGTCGGTGTTTGTTGCATGAACCGTGTAACTGTATGTGCCTACACATTAGTGAATGATCTGGCGTCTCAGTGCATTCCTCTCCATTCAGATAAACTTCTTGATCATCTTTGAAACATCTGTATGTGTATGGAAGCGACAAGACCTCATGAAGAAAAGCACTACCTAAAGGTTCATAACGACCTATTGGTATATATTTCATACAATTTGAAAACTTATATAAAGCAAAAGGCAGCGTTATTAAACCGTGGATAAGGCACGTTGCCAAAAAACCCGCAATCCTCTGCTGATGATGTCACTGAGCATGTCATGAATGATGTAATATGTGACATCATCAGCAGTGGATTACGGGTAATAGTATCTCTAGTTTACTCCCCTATAGCTGTCTTTCTTTTAACATAAGTGTCTGTTTCCTTCCCTTATACTTACTGTTCTTTTTAAAAAAAAACATTTTTGGTTCACTTCCGGTTCGCGTACCGGCGAGCGAACTGGGAAGCGAACTACGAGAAATAGAGGTTGGCACAGTTCCAAATATTGTACCAATTTTTTAATAACGGGGAGGTAGTTCTGAAAAGAACTTTTTTTTTATTGTTTTTGTTGTTTTATATTTTTTTTATTATTTTTCTGAACATTTTTTAACTTTTTTTGAATTTTTCTGAACAGTTTTATATTTTTTTGGGTTTTTCTTGCAGGGGCAATGAAAACGATTCATTGTAAAGGGCTCAACAGGAGCAACAAAACAAAAAAAAAGTATTTATTATTTGGGGCGTTTCGTACAAACTTGCATATGATAGTCAATAGCTCTGTTGATCAGAGTGATGCTTCTTTCTCCGTAGCAAATGAATCCATTGCAATGTACGCAGACGTGTTTTACTTCATGAAATCTCGTTTGAATATTTGGCACCATCTCCCTGCCCTCTGGTCCCGTTACTTCCGGTACAACAGATCTTCTGGCCATAATAGGGAGATTATCTAGGTCGTTACGAAACTGTGCAGCACTGTAGTTGTTAGGATGCCACCTAGTCATATGGCGATGCATTGTGTAGTTTCCGAAACTGTATTTTTTGTCGGTCCCTCTGGACAGTCTATCTTGACATATAAGGCAAGTTACGTATCTTGCATTTACTTTTTTCTGACCTTTGGGAATTTAAAAAAATTGCCAAATGAAGTTTTCTTTCCGGTGAGACGTCCTGGGCTCCTCAGGCAAAAAGTGCCTCTCTTCGTGCTCATCGTCCTGTTCCTCTTCTTCCTCTTCTTGCTGAATTATAACTTGAGCAGGTGGTCCACTCTTCCTTGGATGTGGTGGAGGTGGTGGGGAAGCACCAGCTGAAGCTACTAAAGAAGCCATTGCTCACTGGTAACAAAGGGTCTTTCTCTCACAATGATGAAAGTCAGAGTGAGGAAAGAAGGAGGGATTTTCATCATTTGGGAAAAACAATAGTTCTCAACCAATGAAAAGTGTTCATTTTAGATTATATGACCTAGTCTTACATCATTAGGAAACCAAAAGTGAAATGAACCAATGAAAAGTGTTATTACCAAGTCACATGACCTGCTGTGTTTACGTTAAGCGCTTTGCAGGGCCTCCCGGTTTGCTTCCAGAAACCTGTGCTTTGCGACTCGGTAAGCGTACCAGTTCGCTAACGTAGCACGTCATATGACGTATCACGCGACAACGCGAAACGTCATGCGGACGGGAGGCGTCACGATGTTGTTTTCTAACGCGGCAGTTGCGGTAAAGAAACGTTTACCGGCTCGCGGTCTATTTCGCGGCATCAAGGTCAGCTAACGGGAAGCTTCCCGATTCGCGAAGCGGGAACGAAGAAAAAAAATATTAAAAAAAAAAATTATTAATAAACATATAAAATATATTTTTGGATTTAAAGAAGAATACATTTTACAGCTACAGATATTAGCTGTTAAAAAACCAATGAAATTCACTGAAAAAACCATAGGTTATAGACCATATATAGTTAGGAATTAGCATTTACAAAACCTTGAAAATTCACTGAAAAAACCATAGGTTATAGACCATATATAGTTAGGAATTAGCATTTAGAAAACCTTATTTTACTCACACAAAACCATTGAAATTCCATATATAGTTAGTTGCACTAACTATATATCGCGCACCCGCAATCCACTGCTGATGATGTCACATATTACATCATTCATGACATGGTCAGTGACATCACTGATGACATCACTGATGACATCTCAAATGACATCACTGATGACATCACTGATGACATCTCAAATGACATCACTGATGACATCATGACACACCAATACCAGTTACTACATACGCACTCACTGATTCCTACGTCTACACACACATTCACTCATTCACCCATACAATCACTCATACATACAGTCACTCATTATTACAACACTATCATATGCACTCATACACCTATGCAGACAGTCACACACTGCCACTCATCCATGGAGTTACTCACACACCAAGTCAGTCCTGTAAAGAATCAATCACACTTCCATTTCTTCATCTATACAGTTAAACACAGAACACCATACTTCAGTGACATCACTGATGACATCACTAATGACATCTGAAATGACATCACTGATGACATCTCAAATGACATCACTGATGACATCATGACACACCAATACCAGTTACTACATACGCACTCACTGATTCGTACGTCTACACACACATTCACTCATTCACCCATACAATTACTCATACATACAGTCAGTTATTATTAGAACACTATCATATGCACTCATACACCTAGTCAGTCCTGTGAAGAATCAATCACACTTCGATTTCCTCATCTATAGTTAAACACAGAACACCATACTTTTCACACATATACTAACACATACTTACTCTCTTATACAATCACTGATACAAGTACACATTGATATGCACAGCGTCACACACCTCCCAGCCAGCCACACACACACTCAGTCTTCCATCCATCCAGTCATTCTTCAATATGTAAAACGTATTTAAACTTTACAAAAACACACAGACACTAGATGATGTCATCAGTGATGTCATCAGTGATGTCACTGACCATGTCATGAATGATGTAATATGTGACATCATCAGCAGTGGATTGCGGGTGCGCGATATATAGTTAGTGCAACTAACTATATATGGAATTTCAATGGTTTTGTGTGAGTAAAATAAGGTTTTCTAAATGCCAATTCCTAACTATATATGGTCTATAACCTATGGTTTTTTCAGTGAATATATATATATATATATATATATATATATATATATATATATATAATTATTTATATATATATATATATATATATATATATATATATATATATATATATATATATATATATATATATATATATATATATATATATATATATATATATATATATATAAAGTAGCTATTGGCGATCGCCAATAGGTAGTTATAGTTAGGATCAAGTTTCCAAAGGAAGAACATTTTTAATAATGCTTATAACTTTGGCGTCGTTTGATGAATCTTCATGAAATTTCCAAACAAATTCTTTGTTCATGTCAGCTCCTATCTCCTATGTTGAAAGTTTGGGGATGATTTTGAAGGGGTGGCAAGTAAAAAGGGGGTCCCAAAACATGTTTTCTCCATGCAATTTCCATAGGAAACTTTAGACAAGGCTACAGGTCGAACCAGTGAACGGAATTACCCCAAATTTGGCAGGGAGAGGGGTCTTTGTCTAGCAAGCATGCTTTTGTTTATTTGGTTTAAATCCATTCAGTAGTTTTGAGAAATATCAACATTTACAGATATTGATATTTGGGAATTCTGCCATCTGATTGGCTGAGGCGTTACAAGCACGAGCTTGCTGCTTATTCGTTGTGAGAGCCGCGAGGGGTTGCAACTAGGAAGTGTTGGCCGCCATTTTGTGATTCTGTTGAAGCGAGTCAGGAGAAAAAAGGGCAAAAAAAGTAGGAAAGAGGAGGGTAGGAGCAATGTAACCATCTGTGGGGTGTTTTGAGTGTGCTATACAGGGGGTGCAAAGTGATCTACTCATACCTATCGGTCTGAAAGTGCTGGGGTACGGAAATTAAGGGAGGTATTGCCTAGAGTATGATGCTGCTAAGAGGAGCTGCTGCGGGACTCGGGGATTAAAACATGAGCCCAAACTGTGTGTCTTATGGTGTGAAGTCATGTGCCCTTGCTGCTACAGTACACCTGTGAAAGTAGTGTCAGCATGTGTTTATACCTACTAGGACGAGCTACTGACCCCTACTGGTCTGAAAGTCCTGGGGTATGGAAAATATGTGAGGTATTGTCTAGAGTCTCACGGTGTTATGCTGAGCTTCTGCTGGACTCGGATGAAAGCGTGAGTCCAAACCGTGTGTCATATCCTGTGAAGTCATGTGCTCTGGTCCCTGGCCCACATCTGTCCAAGTAGTGTCAGCATGTAGTTATACCTACTCGGAGGAACTTTTTTTTCGATAATTGTAACTTGTGCATGGTGCTTATGGGGTGTTATACAAGGAGTGTGATGGTAAATTTGTGAGGATCAAATCAATTTGGTATCTGTAAAGTACAAACTACTCACTCCTACGGGTCTGATGGTGCTTGGGGCATAAGCTGAGGTGCTGCCGGACTCGGGGATAAAGCCGCTGAACTACTGACCCCTACCAGTCTGGAAGTGCAGGGTACAGAATTTAATAGAGGTATTGCCTAGAGTGTTATGCTGCTAAATTGAGCTTCTGCTGATCTCAGGGATGAAACCGTGAGCCCAAACTGTGTGTACTATGGTGTGAAGTCATGTGCTCTGGACGATGTGCCACACCTGTCCAAGTAGTGTCAGCAATATTGTATACGTAGTAGGAGGATGTTTTATTTGGAACACGGTAACTTGTATAAGGTTCTTAGGTGGTGTTATACAGGGTGTACGAAGGTAAATCAATACGGTATTTGTAAAGCGTAAACTACTCACCCCTATGGGTCTGATGGCCCTGGAGGCCGGCGTGGAAATTATGGGAGCTATTAAGTGAACTATTGGCCAGAGTCACATGGTGCTGAGCTGAACTGCTACCTGAGCTGGGGATTAAACCGTGAGCCTTGTGCTCTGAACTCATGTTTTCTGGCCGCTGCGGCACACCTGTCCAAGTAGTGTCAGTATGTGTGCATACGTACTAGGAGAAACTTTAGTTTTAAACAGTGTGACGTCTGTAGGGTTATTGGGGGGTGCTACAGAGGGAGTATAAAGTTCAATTCTGCCGTTTTGAATCAATCCGGTATTTGTATAGTGCAAAGTACTCATTAGTACGGGTCTGCAGGCGCTGGGGGCAAGCGTGGAAATTAAGTGAGCCATTGCCCAGAGTCACATGGTGCTATCCTGAGCTGTTGCTAGAGCCGGTGATCAAAGCGAGAGCTCTGTGCTCTAAAGTCAGATGGTCTGGCCGCTGCGCTACAGTTTTGTGGAGAATAGATTTTGGAGAGGGTTCGGGAGGTGCCGTTACCTGGCCCTAAAATTGCAGCCCTAAATTGTCAGTTATGGGGTGGCTCTAAAAAGAGCCCTTGTGTTCATTAGTTGGAGCTACATGTAGGTGCGACTGCACAACTTCAGGTTATTCAGAGAAACTCTGGGGCATATTACCAACCAATAGAGATAATTTTTGTCTCTAACTTGTTTAGAGACAAAAATTATCGCCGCACATCGGCGATTTTTATCGCAGATAAACCTTGCTATTAGCAAGGTTTATCGCAAATGCGATAAAAAACGGCCGCAATGCATGAATATCGCTGAAAAGTCAGCGATATTCATGCATTATCGAGCAAATGCTCTTAGCCATGTTATCCACCTCCCATTGGATAACATGGCTAAGAACTGCTCCTGGGCAAGTGTTAGTTTTTGGAGATATTCGCGCTTAGCGCGAATATCTCCAAAAGTTGGTAATAGGAGATAGCGATGTTAGCGACTGTTTTCAGTCGCTAACATCTTGGCACGCCCACTTTGCATGTCATTAGTGATAAATATCACTGACATGCAAAGCGGGGCCCAAGATGGTCACTATCTCCTATTAGCTGTCGCTAACTGGTGTTAGCGACAGCTTGGTAATAGGGAGATCATTTTATCTCCGCTTTCTTGGCTTTTAAAGCCCAAAAAGCGGAGATAAAGCCCCTTGATAATATACCCCTCTGTTTCCTTGATCTGTGAAGTGTACTCCATCACTTCTGTAGATATCAGCCATATCAAAACGTATGTTGTTGTTGTAGATCGACCCCATTCAATGGTCTCTGAGGTATGCAGACGCAGCTTTGTTAACATTCTTCCTAGATTTTTCAATCTGAGGACAAAATTATTTTGACCATTTCCACTTCTGTCTTTGGCATATATTGGAATATACAAAGACATTTTTTGGGAAAAGTAACATCAATTGTCCAAAGGTGTCCTTCTTAAGCATTTCCAAACCTACCCTAGTCAATGTGCCTAAGTTATTTCCACCACAATGCACTATCATGAGGTGAGGGTGTGGAAGATGCAAAGAGGTTTTAACCAAAGGTAGCAATTGGTGCTACTTCAATCCTCTCTGTGCAATCCATTTAATGTCCACATTTTGTAAACCTAGGTTAAAGTCAGTACGTCCTGCACGTGCCGTTAAATGTTTGAGAAAATGTTGCAAAAAATATCGTTAGGTTTAAAACAATTGATGAACTTTTAACCTGCACGTGTTGTAGAATGTTCTTGAAAGTGTGTTGGTAGAATACGTTGCACTGCTGACTTCTATGTGTCGTTGAATATGAAAAAAACTGTTTATATGGAAAATTAAAAAGAAACTAATAGAGAGAAGTTCTGAAACCTAAAAGAATTAAGGAACAATTCTAATTTGTTCTTTACATGTATTTATGTGTGGAGGAACACATTTATAGATACAACAGCACCAGGAATTGGAAGGACTTCGGGGAAGAGATAGGACTTCGGGGAACGGTGTTCAGCTGTTTTTCTTCCTTTCTAGCTGGCTGCCGGCAAACGGTCTGGGCCTCACCAGATTCCGCCGTGATGCCGCCTTTGGGAGTCGGGGTCCCTCAGGGCTCTATTGTGAGCCCGACCCTCTTTAATATCTTCATGACCCCTTTGGCGGCGTTCGCGGAGTCGTTTGGGGCCCGGATCGTATCCTATGCCGACGATACCCAGCTCCTCTTCTCGTGTAAGAGAGGAGGAGATTTTGAGGGGGAGAGTATCCGGGATTGCCTTGGGGCTGTGTTTCAATGGTTCCAACTGCACAGCCTCAAGTGCAATTCCGATAAGTCTGAGGTACTCTTCTTTGGGTGCGACACGGAGCCAGACTGGCAGGCTTGGTGGCCTATCAATATGTTCCCCCCAACGTGCTCATCCCAACTGGCTAAGAACTTGGGTGTTAAGATGGACACGGGCTAACAATGAAGGCCCAGATTCTGGGGGTGTCGGGTATGTGTTTCGGCCTCCTCAGGATGCTACGGAGGTTTCTTCCCTTATTATCGGAGGAGCACAGGAAGCTGACTGTGCAGGCCCTGATAGGCTCCAGGTTGGATTATTCTAACATTCTGTACCTGGGCCTGCCAGAGTACCTGTTACAGCGGCTACAAGTTGTGCAGAATGCTGCGGCAAGAGCAATTTACGGACTGAACAGACGCGCCAGTGCTGCGGGCTTGCTCCAGACCTTGCACTGGCTCCCAATTCGCAAGCGGATCGCCTTTAAGGCTCTGTCTCTGACATACAAGGCCCTCCATGCGACGGGTGCTAAGTACCTCCAAAGGAGACTTACCTTTTACCAACCGGCTCGCTCTCTGAGGTCAGAATCCTTATTTCTGGCAACTGTTCCACGAGTGAAGCGAGCACGCCTGGGAGGTCGTTCCTTTGGATTACTGGCGCCCCAACTGTGGAACTCTCTGCCCCTTCCACTGCGGGGAGCCACTAGCTTATTAGCCTTCAGAAAGGACCTTAAAACCTGGTTGTTCCCCCAGTAGGCCTCCTGTGTTTGTTGTTTTCTTTTTATCTGTGACTCTTTCTCTTTTAATGTGTTATGTTAGTTTACTGCAGCCTTATTCAATTAAAAGCGCCGGGACACTCTTTTTGAGTAGCCGTGCGCTCTACAAAAGCCATTTTAACATAACATAACATAACATAACAGAAACAGGGAGGGGGGGACGGGGGTGATGGGTGTAATGGCACACATGCACAATTAAGTTCAGCACAAGTATAGACAAACAATGGCCAAAATGAAACACACCAACAAGGAACACAAGTCACACAACCCGCCAACATCACACCACTGAACGAGCATAGAAGTGAAAACCATGTGCATTCATACAGGTTGTGTACAAAGGCCAGTTGTGGGTGTTGAGAGATGTCTGCGACCCTGGTCATCATGGATGAGATGCCCAGCACATGGCACATGGGCAAGTTCACTGTGTGTTACATTGACAAATAGCTGCTCCTCCCTCCCACGAGCCCCCACACTTTTATACGGTGCGCTGTTGTATCCAGTGCACTCGTACGGCACACCATTGTAATGCCTATTCGCGCATGTCCTGCTGCATTCCAACTACACGATGACAGTGTCGTTTGGTTGGGGTGCATGCCACTTTACAATATCGACTGCTGCGGCCCATGTGGCAGGCCACACCAGTGCACAGAGACACACTTACCGCACTTCCTGTACACGGACATGTCAGAGACACCCCATTCCCCTTGCCGGATAGGCACACCTCTGCGCTGACCTGTGTACCCCGGACCAACACACACCGGTTGTGCATGCAGGAGGATGGGTGTGTAGCTACATGTCTAGGGTCACTGCCAATGCTGAGGTGACAGCACACTGTGATGTTGCAGGGCCCATGCCTATCATGCTAACACAATGACCACAGGTACACACTTGCTCAGATGCGGGTTTGGGGGCATTGGTGGTCCTGGGGTTGTTGCGATGAGTCTTGTGCCCTCATGGGTATCCCTGTATCATGCTCATTGACTCTATGGCACCTGTGGGTGCTTTGGTGTGGATCTTGGATGTGTTCCCTTTCATGCTGCAGGTAGTCGTCCTGCCTAACACCAGCAGAAAGCAGGTGTAAAATCCCTGGTGCTTACGTGGCTTATCACCAGAATTTGTTTTGCATTGCAGTTGCCGTAAAGTTGTGATGTGATTATTTTGTGTGCAGAACAATACACAAACTGGCCAGTGTTTCATATCAAGATCCTGCACCTGACGCACTATTCCCAATCAATATAAATACAATGAGATTTCTTCATTAATTTTGTGTGTACACTGTAAGTGCAGCCACTACCTCAGTGCAATTCAATACAGGATTTTAGTATTTAGAATAAATCGCAAAGGTGCACCTCGTGTCTTTTTGCACGGGAACGGCTAGTCTGCATTTCATTATCAGCACTTTAATGCAAGTAAAGTTGAGATAAATCTATATTCAGAAGTTGGTGCAAACTGCAGATATCAGCAGTATTCCCCCGATAAGTGCCCCAAAATTTAACACCATGGTGGACATCATCAAATAACAGTAATAGGAACAAGAAAGAGTCACACAGCCGTTAAGAAAACAACCAAAATGTAAAAAAAAAATTCAAGAATTATTTTTTATAAACATATATATAAACGATAAACTATTTTCAAACTTAATTTTTTAATTAACATATATATGTATATATGAATTATATGCTAATAAACAACATTTTACAAAAATAATACAAAACTATAAGGCGGACACTCCTGTGGGGACCATGGATGTCAACGACAGAGCCTGGAAAATAAAGCACAAAATAAGGACATGTGTAATGCGCATATCAAAGGAGTGAGACACAGAGAAACCAATAGAAACAGAGAAGGAAAAAAAAGCCAGAGAGAAAAAGAGAGGGAAGGAAAGAAAGGGAGTGAGAAAGGGAGAAGGAAGAGAGAGATAGAAGGAAAGGAATGAAGAGAGAGAGTGAAGAGATTGGAGAGAGAGAGAAAGAGAAAGAGAGAGAGAGAGAGAGAGAGAGAGAGAGAGAGAGAGAGAGAGAGAGAGAGAGAGAGAGAGAGAGAGAGAGAGAGAGAGAGACACTGCCCGCCCTGCGCATCCATGAGCAAATAATTACCTGGTGCCACCGGAGTGTGCAGCAGTGGGCACTCCACGCGCCCGTCTAAACTCAGTGGATCTCAGAGATGTCGCGGAGTCCTGAGTCATGAATGGCGGAGACCACAGCAGCTTCTCTGCAGATCTCACAGATGTCGCTGAGTCCTGAGTCATGAATGGCAGAGACCACATCACTTCTCCACAGCAAGGCAGATCTCACACATGTCGCTGAGTCCTGAGTCATCAATGGCGGGAACCACATCAGCTTCTCCGCGGCCTGCAGATCTCCCATATATCGCTGAGTCATCAATCACTGAGACCACATCAGCTTTTGGGACCGCTAGGCCTGTGGAACTCAAGTCTGTACCACGTGGTGGTAGGCCCCTGATGGGGACATGAGCATCAGGTGGCACTAACCCTGTGCATCTGAAGTCCGCGCCAAGGGGATGGTAGGCCCCTGACGGCCATACAAATCAGGTTGTGACTAACCTTCTGCGCAACTTTTCATGGTCTCTTTATGATTTAGAGTCGTGGAGCATCCGCCATCCAGTCAGCACTGGCAATAAAAGATGTGACGCTGATGATCTATAATATTTGCATTTTCACATGGCCTGTGAGGCATGTGGCATATGGGTGTGGTGTGTGTACAAACCTGCCCTCAGGGAGTGGCTGTGACATGTTTAGAACTAGACCACTGACCTGCACAGCAACAGCAAGTATGCCTGCTACAGGTAGCTATGTGGGGCCAACGTTGGAATGTAATTGGGGTGGCGTGGCATGGCGTATGACGGAACAGGGCAGGGATAGATACAATGATGCGGACGGTTCATAGTACTGCGTCTGTGAGTCAAGCAGACGGGCCGCAGCTGTCCCTCTGCGAGCCTGGGTGCGAACTGTTCATAACTCACACTAAATAAGTATTAAAGAATCATTGTTTGATTCAGTCCGTTAGCTGGCATCTGTCCGAGGCATTTGTGAAAACATATTGGAGTTCTTTCTGGGATAGATACCCCTTTGACGCTGCCTCTCCCCACATCAGCAGGTAACGCGCCCTCTTCCCACATTACCAACATGCCCCCAACAACCTTCTTGGGCCCGGAAGTGTCCCTGTGCGGTTGGACAAAGAAAAATCTTAGTCATGTATAGGTTTACATATCAAAAAATTATTTAAAGAAAAGAACAACAAATACGATTGAAGGGAGTCTGGTGCTGTGGTCGCTGCCACGAAGTTGGGGTCACTGCCATTCAGGACTCAGGACACAGTTACACATGTGGGATCGGCTTGTGTTAAATAGGGTTAGTGGCACCAGAAGCATTGAGACTGTATGACCCTGTGATGGTGCTTGGTGTGGACGGCCTCACTGGGAGCAATGTGTGTTGCCTACTGGACTGCGTCAGTTGGAATCAGGACTCGATCTGAATTGTGAGGCCTGCTGACCTAGTGTAGGCCAGAGATAGCGGTGAGGAAGGGCCACAGCCACGTGCATACGTTGGTGGCTCCAAAGGCCTGTGTAGTGTAGGTTCAGTGGCACAACGTGTCGCCGGCCTTCCATATGCAAATACCCCTCACTGATTGAAGGGAGTCTAGTGCTGGGGTTGCTGCCACAGACTTGGGGTCACGGCCATTCAGGACACAGGACACAGATACACATGTGGGATGGGCTTGTTTTGAACAGGGTTATTTGGGAGTACATGTCGTCGGCCTTGTACTTTCGAAATATGCCTCACTGATCAAAGGGAGTGTGGTGCTGGGGTCGGTGCCACGGACTTGGGGTCACTGCCATTCAGAATTCAGGACACAGTTACACATGTAGGATGGGCTTGTTTTGAACAGGGTTAGTGGGAGTATGTGTCGCCGCCCTTGCATATGGAAATATGTCCCACAAATCGAAGGGAGTATGGTGCTGCGGTCGCTGCCATGGACTTGGGGTGACTGCCATTCAGGACTCACCACATTCTTACACATGTGGGATTGGTTAGTGTTAAAGAGTGTTAGTGGGACTACGTGTCACCGGCCTTGCATATTGAAATATGCCTCACTGATCTAAGGTAGTGTGGTGCTGTGGTCCTGCAACGGACTTAGGGTAACTGCCATTCAGGACTCAGGACACAGTTACACATGTGGGATCAGCTTTTGTTGAACAGGGTTAGTTGGCATCAGTAATCTAAAATTCAAATTGCAGGCTCTGCTGCCCGCAGTGTAGACTGCTAATGAGTGTTCGTTTGTACTTGAAAATGAATTTGGTGATTGTAGAAAAGCTATAACTGATATAAAAAATGTTCAACAAGAAAAGATACTAAAGGATATTCCGTAGATTTGAGGCCTGTAATAGGTACTTGCCTAGTGGACTATGTAGTTAATGAATGTAGAAATAATTTTAATTGGGAGCCCTACTGAGTGCAGTGTAGGTGTATCATGAAAAGATGAAATAAGTATAGAATACACTGACAAAGTGTTGTATTTTCTGAGTACAATCTTGTTGTTAGAAATTAGCATTTAAAATTGGAATTGCAAGCTGTACTGACCGCAGTGTAGACTGCTATTCCATGTTGGTTTGCACTTGAAGATTAATTTGGTCATTGTAGTAAAGCTATAACTGATATAAAAAAAGATCTTGAAGCAAGGATACTAAAAGGATAATATGTAGGCTGTAGAACTGTGATAGTTACTTGCCTACTGGAGTCTGTGGTTGATATGGAAATACCCCTCATTGATCGAAAGGAGTGGTGCTGTGATCAGTGCTACGGACTTGGGGTCACTGCCATTCAGGACTCAGGACACAGTTACACATGTGGGATCTACTTGTGTTAGAGAGGGTTAGTGGGACTACGTGAAGCCGGCCTTGCATAAGGAAGTATGCCTCACTGATCAGAGGGAGTCTGGTGCTATGGTCGCTGCCACAGACTTGGGATCACTGCCATTCAGGACACAGGTACACATGTGGGATCGGCTTGTGTTGAACAGAGTTAGTGGCAGCACGTGTCGCCGGCCTTCCATATGGAAACGTGCCTCACTGATCGAAGGGAGTTTGCTGCTATGGTTGTCTCATGGAGTTGGGGTCACTACCATTCAGGACTCAGGAGACAGTTCATAAGTGGGATTGGCTTGTGTTGAAGATGGTTAGTGGCACCATGTGTCGCCGGTCTTCCACAGTGTAGGCTGGAGGCAGCAGTGAGTAAGGGCCCACAGTCATGTGCATACGTTGGTGGTCCCACCAGCCTGCGCAGTTCAGGTTCAGTGGCACCACATGTCACTGGCCTTCCATATGAAAATATCCCTCACTGATTGAAGGGAGTCTGTTGCTATGGTCTCTGCCACGAAGTTGGGGTCACTGCCATTCAGGACTCAGGACACAGTTACACATGTGGGATCGGCTTGTCTTGAACAGGGTTAGTTGGCACCATGTGTCGCCATTCTTGCACAGTGTAGGCCGAAGGCAGCAGTCAGCAAAGGCCCACAGGCACGTGATGTTGATTTGAGCTGCCCAGATTGGTAGCATTTGGTCTTCTTAACCCATTATAACCTCTTATACATTTTGTGTCACTACTAATCTTGAACTGTGAACCGTGTAACACCAGTGTAGGGCAGAGGCAGCGGTCAGGATGGGTGCATAGCCATGTGGCATTGAGTTGAGCTGCACAGTTAGTGGCATCAGAAGCATTCAGCATCCCGGAGGGCCGCACTGGGAGCAATGTCTTTTGTCTAATGAATTCTGCCTTAATAAGGGAACCTTGCGATGACTTATGGTGCATTGAGTTAGTAGCACCTGAAGCACACAGCGTGTGTGCAGCCTGCGATGATACGTGGTCCAGATGGGTAGCGCTGGGAGCAATGTCTTTTGTCTAATTAATTCTGCTTTGATAAGGCTATGTGGCGATGACTTATGGTGCAGTGAGTTAGTAGCATCTGAAACACACAGCGTGTGCGCACCCTGCGATGATGCGTGGTCCAGGTGGGCCGCACTGGGAGCAACGTGTCTTGCGAACTGCACTGCATCATCTGCAATCACCACTGCATCTGAATTGTGGGCCCTGCTGTCCACAGTGTAGATCAAAGGCAGTAGTCGGTACAGACATAAGTCTGCGGTGCTGTGCCCCTGGGTACGCAGGAAGCCTGAGTCGAGGAAGGCCTGCAGTCATGGCGGCAGCCACGTGACAGGGTGAGGGCCGCTGGTCTGGCAGAGTCATTGGTCTTTCCACAAGTAAACCACACCTGGGGCCTGGCCTATTTATTCATACTCCTATGCTGGAGTGGCGTACTTGGACCAGCCCACTCCAATTTCACTTCCAGGGGGGACAACACAGCTACTTGACCGAGCTCTTCCCCACTGCCTGAGGTAACATGGTTGCATCCACTGTGCACTACACTACAAGTATCAATATTATATCTCCACATGGAGAGGTTTGTGCTTTACATTGTGAGGTCTGTGCAGCACATCAGCATTACACTTGGCATTGTGTGCATTATTATTCATGGGTGATTTGCCTCCTTCATACATAGTTGGTTCCCACATCTCCCATGGGGCCATCGTGTTTTGTGAAGGTCCGTTGTCTTGGTTTGCGCAGCCTCGGTGGTAGTAGGGGTGTCGTCCGGGGGGGAGGTTCTGGTGGTGGTGGCGCTGGGTGTTGTGTCCTTGTTGGGTGTCAGAGCTGCATGATCCGTAGTTCTATCACGTGTTGGTCTTTAGATGTGGCTGTGAGTTGGGTCCAATTAAAGCAGTAGATAGTCAACCTCCTAACACCAGTTAAAGGTTGATGTTAATTTGTTACTGGTAACTTGGCTTATTGCCTGCTTTTTGGATCGCATTGCAGATTTGGCTGGTCGTTGAAAATATGGGGAAGTGGTGTTTTTTTTGCATGGGAACACCTACTTTGCTTATCAATAGCGTTAGTTTTGGCTCGAGTTTGTGGTGATTTGTTGGCAGAAGGTATCGATGGAAGAGTGGTGAGATTTGCAGTTTTCATCAGATTGAGAATGGGATGATAATTAAAAAACACAGAAAAAAAAGATAGGTTTAATGAACATTATAATTAGAAATTAGCATTAAAAAACCTTTGAAATTTACTGAAAAAAACGTAGGTTTCAGGCATATTATAGTTAGAAAATAGCATTTAAAAAACCTTGGAAATTCACTGAAAAAACCATAGGTTTCAGGCACGTTATAGTTAGAAATTAGCATTTAAAAAACCTTAGAAATTCACTGAAAAAACCATAGGTTTCAGGGACGTTATAGTTAGTTGGAGATTTCACTCATACAAAACGATAGAAATTCCTCTGTTATAGTTAGTTGAGCTAACTATAATTCGCGCCCCCGCAATGCACTGCTGATGATGTCCCATATTGCATCATTCATGACATGGTCAGTGACACCACTGATGACATCTCAAATGACATCACTGTTGACATCGTCCACGTGAAAATCTGATGCACCTCATCAGACCCCAATATAACACTTGTTACACCCACTCTAAAATACAGACTATAATTTTTGAAATCATGAACACACCAATACCAGTTATTACATATCCACTCACTAATTCCTAGGTCTACACAATCTATATTCAGAAGTTGGTGCAAACTGCAGACATCAGCAGTATTCCCCCGATAAGTGCCCCAAAATTTAACACCATGGTGGACATCATCAAATAACAGTAATAGGAACAAGAAAGAGTCACACAGCCGTTAAGAAAACAACCAAAATGTAAAAAAATAATTTCAAGAATTATTTTTTATAAACATATATATAAACGATAAACTATTTTCAAACTTAATTTTTTAATTAACATATATATGTATATATGAATTATTTGCTAATAAACAACATTTTACAAAAATAATACAAAACTATAAGGCGGACACTCCTGTGGGGACCATGGATGTCAACGACAGAGCCTGGAAAATAAAGCACAAAATAAGGACATGTGTAATGCGCATATCAAAGGAGTGAGACACAGAGAAACCAATAGAAACAGAGAAGGAAAAAAAAGCCAGAGAGAAAAAGAGAGGGAAGGAAAGAAAGGGAGTGAGAAAGGGAGAAGGAAGAGAGAGATAGAAGGAAAGGAATGAAGAGAGAGAGTGAAGAGATTGGAGAGAGAGAGAAAGAGAAAGAGAGAGAGAGAGAGAGAGAGAGAGAGAGAGAGAGAGAGAGAGAGAGAGAGAGAGAGAGAGAGAGAGGGAGAGAGAGAGACACTGCCCGCCCTGCGCATCCATGAGCAAATAATTACCTGGTGCCACCGGAGTGTGCAGCAGTGGGCACTCCACGCGCCCGTCTAAACTCAGTGGATCTCAGAGATGTCGCGGAGTCCTGAGTCATGAATGGCGGAGACCACAGCAGCTTCTCTGCAGATCTCACAGATGTCGCTGAGTCCTGAGTCATGAATGGCAGAGACCACATCACTTCTCCACAGCAAGGCAGATCTCACACATGTCGCTGAGTCCTGAGTCATCAATGGCGGGAACCACATCAGCTTCTCCGCGGCCTGCAGATCTCCCATATATCGCTGAGTCATCAATCACTGAGACCACATCAGCTTTTGGGACCGCTAGGCCTGTGGAACTCAAGTCTGTACCACGTGGTGGTAGGCCCCTGATGGGGACATGAGCATCAGGTGGCACTAACCCTGTGCATCTGAAGTCCGCGCCAAGGGGATGGTAGGCCCCTGACGGCCATACAAATCAGGTTGTGACTAACGTTCTGCGCAACTTTTCATGGTCTCTTTATGATTTAGAGTCGTGGAGCCTCCGCCATCCAGTCAGCACTGGCAATAAAAGATGTGACGCTGATGATCTATAATATTTGCATTTTCACATGGCCTGTGAGGCATGTGGCATATGGGTGTGGTGTGTGCACAAACCTGCCCTCAGGGAGTGGCTGTGACATGTTTAGAACTAGACCACTGACCTGCACAGCAACAGCAAGTATGCCTGCTACAGGTAGCTATGTGGGGCCAACGTTGGAATGTAATTGGGGTGGCGTGGCATGGCGTATGACGGAACAGGGCAGGGATAGCTACAATGATGCGGACGGTTCATAGTACTGCGTCTGTGAGTCAAGCAGACGGGCCGCAGCTGTCCCTCTGCGAGCCTGGGTGCGAACTGTTCATAACTCACACTAAATAAGTATTAAAGAATCATTGTTTGATTCAGTCCGTTAGCTGGCATCTGTCCGAGGCATTTGTGAAAACATATTGGAGTTCTTTCTGGGATAGATACCCCTTTGACGCTGCCTCTCCCCACATCAGCAGGTAACGCGCCCTCTTCCCACATTACCAACATGCCCCCAACAACCTTCTTGGGCCCGGAAGTGTCCCTGTGCGGTTGGACAAAGAAAAATCTTAGTCATGTATAGGTTTACATATCAAAAAATTATTTAAAGAAAAGAACAACAAATACGATTGAAGGGAGTCTGGTGCTGTGGTCGCTGCCACGAAGTTGGGGTCACTGCCATTCAGGACTCAGGACACAGTTACACATGTGGGATCGGCTTGTGTTAAATAGGGTTAGTGGCACCAGAAGCATTGAGACTGTATGACCCTGTGATGGTGCTTGGTGTGGACGGCCTCACTGGGAGCAATGTGTGTTGCCTACTGGACTGCGTCAGTTGGAATCAGGACTCGATCTGAATTGTGAGGCCTGCTGACCTAGTGTAGGCCAGAGATAGCGGTGAGGAAGGGCCACAGCCACGTGCATACGTTGGTGGCTCCAAAGGCCTGTGTAGTGTAGGTTCAGTGGCACAACGTGTCGCCGGCCTTCCATATGCAAATACCCCTCACTGATTGAAGGGAGTCTAGTGCTGGGGTTGCTGCCACAGACTTGGGGTCACTGCCATTCAGGACACAGGACACAGTTACACATGTGGGATGGGCTTGTTTTGAACAGGGTTATTTGGGAATACATGTCGTCGGCCTTGTACTTTCGAAATATGCCTCACTGATCAAAGGGAATGTGGTGCTGGGGTCGGTGTCACGGACTTGGGGTCACTGCCATTCAGAATTCAGGACACAGTTACACATGTAGGATGGGCTTGTTTTGAACAGGGTTAGTGGGAGTATGTGTCGCCGCCCTTGCATATGGAAATATGTCCCACAAATCGAAGGGAGTATGGTGCTGCGGTCGCTGCCATGGACTTGGGGTGACTGCCATTCAGGACTCACCACATTCTTACACATGTGGGATCGGTTAGTGTTAAAGAGTGTTAGTGGGACTACGTGCCACCGGCCTTGCATATTGAAATATGCCTCACTGATCTAAGGTAGTGTGGTGCTGTGGTCCTGCCACGGACTTAGGGTAACTGCCATTCAGGACTCAGGACACAGTTACAAATGTGGGATCAGCTTTTGTTGAACAGGGTTAGTTGGCATCAGTAATCTAAAATTCAAATTGCAGGCTCTGCTGCCCGCAGTGTAGACTGCTAATGAGTGTTCGTTTGTACTTGAAAATGAATTTGGTGATTGTAGAAAAGCTATAACTGATATAAAAAATGTTCAACAAGAAAAGATACTAAAGGATATTCCGTAGATTTGAGGCCTGTAATAGGTACTTGCCTAGTGGACTATGTAGTTAATGAATGTGGAAATAATCTTAATTGGGAGCCCTACTGAGTGCAGTGTAGGTGTATCATTAAAAGATGAAATAAGTATAGAATACACTGACAAAGTGTTGTATTTTCTGAGTACAATCTTGTTGTTAGAAATTAGCATTTAAAATTGGAATTGCAAGCTATACTGACCGCAGTGTAGACTGCTATTCCATGTTGGTTTGCACTTGAAGACTAATTTGGTCATTGTAGTAAAGCTATAACTGATATAAAAAAAGATCTTGAAGCAAGGATACTAAAAGGATAATATGTAGGCTGTAGAACTGTGATAGTTACTTGCCTACTGGAGTCTGTGGTTGATATGGAAATACCCCTCATTGATCGAAAGGAGTGGTGCTGTGATCAGTGCTACGGACTTGGGGTCACTGCCATTCAGGACTCAGGACACAGTTACACATGTGGGATCTACTTGTGTTAGAGAGGGTTAGTGGGACTACGTGAAGCCGGCCTTGCATAAGGAAGTATGCCTCACTGATCAGAGGGAGTCTGGTGCTATGGTCGCTGCCACAGACTTGGGATCACTGCCATTCAGGACACAGGTACACATGTGGGATCGGCTTGTGTTGAACAGAGTTAGTGGCAGCACGTGTCGCCGGCCTTCCATATGGAAACGTGCCTCACTGATCGAAGGGAGTTTGTTGCTATGGTTGTCTCATGGAGTTGGGGTCACTACCATTCAGGACTCAGGAGACAGTTCATAAGTGGGATTGGCTTGTGTTGAAGATGGTTAGTGGCACCATGTGTCGCCGGTCTTCCACAGTGTAGGCTGGAGGCAGCAGTGAGTAAGGGCCCACAGTCATGTGCATACGTTGGTGGTCCCACCAGCCTGCGCAGTTCAGGTTCAGTGGCACCACATGTCACTGGCCTTCCATATGAAAATATCCCTCACTGATTGAAGGGAGTCTGTTGCTATGGACTCTGCCACGAAGTTGGGGTCACTGCCATTCAGGACTCAGGACACAGTTACACATGTGGGATCGGCTTGTCTTGAACAGGGTTAGTTGGCACCATGTGTCGCCAGTCTTGCACAGTGTAGGCCGAAGGCAGCAGTCAGCAAAGGCCCACAGGCACGTGATGTTGATTTGAGCTGCCCAGATTGGTAGCATTTGGTCTTCTTAACCCATTATAACCTCTTATACATTTTGTGTCACTACTAATCTTGAACTGTGAACCGTGTAACACCAGTGTAGGGCAGAGGCAGCGGTCAGGATGGGTGCATAGCCATGTGGCATTGAGTTGAGCTGCACAGTTAGTGGCATCAGAAGCATTCAGCATCCCGGAGGGCCGCACTGGGAGCAATGTCTTTTGTCTAATGAATTCTGCCTTAATAAGGGAACCTTGCGATGACTTATGGTGCATTGAGTTAGTAGCACCTGAAGCACACAGCGTGTGTGCAGCCTGCGATGATACGTGGTCCAGATGGGTAGCGCTGGGAGCAATGTCTTTTGTCTAATTAATTCTGCTTTGATAAGGCTATGTGGCGATGACTTATGGTGCAGTGAGTTAGTAGCATCTGAAACACACAGCGTGTGCGCACCCTGCGATGATGCGTGGTCCAGGTGGGCCGCACTGGGAGCAACGTGTCTTGCGAACTGCACTGCATCATCTGCAATCACCACTGCATCTGAATTGTGGGTCCTGCTGTCCACAGTGTAGATCAAAGGCAGTAGTCGGTACAGACATAAGTCTGCGGTGCTGTGCCCCTGGGTACGCAGGAAGCCTGAGTCGAGGAAGGCCTGCAGTCATGGCGGCAGCCACGTGACAGGGTGAGGGCCGCTGGTCTGGCAGAGTCATTGGTCTTTCCACAAGTAAACCACACCTGGGGCCTGGCCTATTTATTCATACTCCTATGCTGGAGTGGCGTACTTGGACCAGCCCACTCCAATTTCACTTCCAGGGGGGACAACACAGCTACTTGACCGAGCTCTTCCCCACTGCCTGAGGTAACATGGTTGCATCCACTGTGCACTACACTACAAGTATCAATATTATATCTCCACATGGAGAGGTTTGTGCTTTACATTGTAAGGTCTGTGCAGCACATCAGCATTACACTTGGCATTGTGTGCATTATTATTCATGGGTGATTTGCCTCCTTCATACATAGTTGGTTCCCACATCTCCCATGGGGCCATCGTGTTTTGTGAAGGTCCGTTGTCTTGTTTTGCGCAGCCTCGGTGGTAGTAGGGGTGTCGTCCGGGGGGGAGGTTCTGGTGGTGGTGGCGCTGGGTGTTGTGTCCTTGTTGGGTGTCAGAGCTGCATGATCCGTAGTTCTATCACGTGTTGGTCTTTAGATGTGGCTGTGAGTTGGGTCCAATTAAAGCAGTAGATAGTCAACCTCCTAAGACCAGTTAAAGGTTGATGTTAATTTGTTACTGGTAACTTGGCTTATTGCCTGCTTTTTGGATCGCATTGCAGATTTGGCTGGTCGTTGAAAATATGGGGAAGTGGTGTTTTTTTTGCATGGGAACGCCTACTTTGCTTATCAATAGCGTTAGTTTTGGCTCGAGTTTGTGGTGATTTGTTGGCAGAAGGTATCGATGGAAGAGTGGTGAGATTTGCAGTTTTCATCAGATTGAGAATGGGATGATAATTAAAAAACACAGAAAAAAAAGATAGGTTTAATGAACATTATAATTAGAAATTAGCATTAAAAAACCTTTGAAATTTACTGAAAAAAACGTAGGTTTCAGGCATATTATAGTTAGAAAATAGCATTTAAAAAACCTTGGAAATTCACTGAAAAAACCATAGGTTTCAGGCACGTTATAGTTAGAAATTAGCATTTAAAGAACCTTAGAAATTCACTGAAAAAACCATAGGTTTCAGGGACGTTATAGTTAGTTGGAGATTTCACTCATACAAAACGATAGAAATTCCTCTGTTATAGTTAGTTGAGCTAACTATAATTCGCGCCCCCGCAATGCACTGCTGATGATGTCCCATATTGCATCATTCATGACATGGTCAGTGACACCACTGATGACATCTCAAATGACATCACTGTTTACATCCTCCACGTGAAAATCTGATGCACCTCATCAGACCCCAATATAACACTTGTTACACCCACTCTAAAATACAGACTATAATTTTTGAAATCATGAACACACCAATACCAGTTATTACATATCCACTCACTAATTCCTAGGTCTACACACACATCCATTCACTCACCCATACAGTCACTCAAACAGACAGCCAGCCATCAATACAGCATTGTCATATCCAGTCACATATCTATACAGACACTCACACACCGCCTCTCATTCATAGAGTTATTCACACACCTAGTCAGTAACGGAAATAATCAATCCCACTTTCATTTACTCACCTGTACAGTTATACACATACCACCTCACTTATTTAAACATATACTAACACATACTTACACTCTAATACAATAACTAATACAACCACACACTGATCCATACAGGCACTCTCATAGTCACTCACTCTCACATATAGTCATTTATACAGTCCAACACTCACATATATAGCCTTTCACATATGCAGTTACTCACACATGAGGCATCCATTCACTCACCAACATACCCATACACACACTCACCCAGCCATACGGCCCTTCACAGATACAGACTTGAACACATATACTCAGTGAATTATCCAATCACACATCTATGCACAGAGTCACATCCCCACACAGACACTCAGGCACCCATACAGATATTCAGACAACCAATCAATAGCCCATATAGAACCTCATTTAGCTGCTAACCAACCCATGCAACTGCTTACACACCAACTGACAACCTAAACTCTGTGAATGTCTGTATCAGTTGCTAACACATGCATTAAGTAAGACATAATTAATCACTCACTTATACAGTGAGTCACACACCTAACTAATTATCCATACTACTTGTATACACCCTTTCATTCTTCAATACACCTTGGCATATATATATATAAAACATATTTATATTTTATAGAAACACATAGTCACTGGATGATGTCATCAGTGATGTCATTTGAGATGTCATTAGTGATGTCATCAGTGATGTCACTGACCATGTCTTGTAATATGTGAAATCATCAGCAGTGCATTGCGGGGGCGCATGTTATAGTTAGCTCAACAGGGGAATTTCTATTGTTTTGTATAAGGGAAATGTTCAACTAACTATAACGTCCCTGATATATATATAATATAATATTATATATATATATATAAATATATTCACTAAAAAAACATAGGTTTCAGGGACATTATAGTTAGTTGAACTTTTGACTCTTATAAGACCAGAGAAATTCGCCTGTTATAGTTAGTTGAGCTAACTGTAACTCGCACCCCGCAGTGCACTGCTGATGATGCCACATATTATATCACTCATGACATGGTCAGTGACATCACTGATGACATCATTGATGACATTTCAAATGACATCAATCATGACATCACTCGTGACATCATCCAGTGAATGTGTGTTACTGTAAAAATGTAAATATGTTTTATATATATATATGCCAAGGTGTATTGAAGAATGAATGCATTTACAAGTGCCTAAAGGAATTATTTCGTATATGTGTGACTGACTGTATAAGTGAGTAATAGAACTGAGGTACTGGGTTTTTACGAACCGGCACAGAACCGGTAACCCAGCGGTGCCAGGGGATCAACACCCAGAGACCTCGGGTTCTTCCTGATCCAGACCTACAGAAACTCAGAGTCTTCGAGGTGAAGTCAAAGATTAGTTTATTGGCTGCAACCAAGGTAACAAGTGTCCTAGAAGTACAATACGGGTATATTCTCAGGAGACTGCACACTTTTACAAAGTCAGGCTTCTCTTCTTATACACAATTTTAGGCTCTAGGCAAGACATTCTTGGTTGTAAAGTAAATCGTTAACATACTTCTAGTAAAAAGAGAAAGCAGAGTCATGATGACATGTCCATATTTCACTTCGTGCTGCCTACAACAAATCATTTGGCAAGGCCCAACATTTCATCAGATATCGCTGGACCCCTAATAAAAACGGGCACCTCCCCACCATAAAGTAAGTGAAGCAAAAGAGTGGAGATAGATGTGAGCGAGATATGGCAGGTGTGCGCGCTGAAATGGTTTTATGGTTTGTTGAGCCTAGATGCTATCTTGCTTGGCCAGTGGGAGGGAACTGACCTAAAGAGTTCGGCCTGGGGCAATGGTTCCAACTTGTACTGAGGTCATAGAAAAGTCGATTAAGGAGTATGTGTCCTTGTGGAATTGAATTTAAATGGATTAAGGCCTATGTAAAGGGCAACGCATAAATGGAAGCCAAGGGATCAGAATGTGAACGACGATTTCGAGGTGAAATCGTCGCTCGAATATGCTGAAAATATATGTACATGATGTACTCGTCATTCTCGGTCTTTTGATACCAAATTCGTCATGTTTCGACTAAGTTTAAATTCTCGAGTAATCCAGATTTTCAGAACCTCAATCCCTCCTTTTGCCCTTACATAGGCAATTAATCTATCCTCATGTTAGTCTGAGTCCAGATCTATATTCCTAAAGTCATTGAGATGTTGCTGTAACATCATTCTAGTACTTAGTTCATCTCTTGACACAGGCTTCCTTACACATGATGTAACACAGAGGCCACATATTGCAGGAGCACACTGTATGCACAGACAGAACAGGAAAAGAATGACTAGGACCATCCCAATGACCATCAGAATTTTCCATCCCCAGGCAGATATCAGTTCCCAGAACCATCCCATTAACGACCAATCTCCTTTATCCCCATGAATAGATTCGGAAATCTTATGCAGTTTGGAGATGGCCCTATACACTGTTGGAGCATTATCTGGGATAAAAATGCAACAACTAGACTGGATCAATTTGCATACTCCACCTCGGTCCGCAAGTATAACATCCAAAGCGACCCGGTTCTGAAGGGTCATGAGTCAATCCGACTGGAGCTCAGCAGTCAAGTTACTAAGGGCACCAGCAGTTTCAATCACGGTGGATTCAACTACCCTTGTTAATCGCCTTATGTTTCTACTGTTAGCCATGGATCCCCAGAACGGCAGGAAACCTTTTGCAAAGTCCCCAAATTCTTGACCTGCAGTGTCTTCTTTACTCAAGACACCTCTAACTACCCTTGTCCGGTGGTAATCCGCCGCTGCTGTGTAGGTGGGAGGCAACAGAAATGAAACAAAACATGAGCCCGAGAAGTCAGGGGGCAAACATGTATAGGCTCTATCATGGCAGATGAAATAAGTACCCTTAGCGGCTAAAAACGCAGGGGAAGTCTGAGATCCAAAAACATATGTTTCTGCACAGATACTCTTCCCTAGCTGAGCTCTGGAATTCTTGCCAAAACCTTGCAGACACAGGTCACCCTGATGGGGTACTATCCAGATAGGGGACGATCTTTTGGCTTGCTGTTTCTCACTTAAAGTAGTGCCATATCCGGTCACGTTCCAACCTACATATGCAAGTATCTCATCATCCGGAGTATCCTCATAAGAAGTTACTTCTTTGATCATGTCAACTATACCTTTTACTAGGGCGCTAGTCTTAAGGTTGTCTTTTACGGAACGTAGGGGTTGGACTTCTCGCGCATATATGAACATTGTCCTATATGCCCATACTGAACCATTGTGACTAAATGGCAGGACCAAATAGGGGATACCTTTGTCCGTTGTGTGGGGCATGAGGCCGCACACCCAAAAGTTAGTTGTGTTCATTACAAGTTGGTGTTGGTGTAATAACTGAACAAAGGAGTTATTAATGGATTCTAACCTTCTATTGGATTCGTGGTCAGGCAGAGGGTGGAAGGAATGAGAGGAAACGGTAGGAGGAGGTATGGGTGATGCGGTGGGCGCAAATGTTACATGGAAAGAGAATAAAACATAACTTATCAAAAAGATCATTACGCTAGACAGCATAAAAATACACAAAATTATAAAACTTTTCTTTGTCATCGTGTTACACAGTCTCTGCTTAAAGTTTGTTTGTTTGGCAGGTCTCTCCACATCAGGAAACTCCATCCTCTCTAAAGTGCTGCCCGCGGTGGTAGGTTGCTTCTGCTAAAGGATGCTTCAGTCAGTCGAGGATAACTCCCTTGGACCAACTAGAACTACCGACCTAACGTCGTCAGTGGCACCCAAAAGACTTTTAATCAACCGCGGCCCTAGCAGCGGAACCCGGATGGCGGTTCGAAAAACAAAAATAAGCAAGTTACCTCGATGGGAGATCTGCACTTTCAAAAATAGTACTGGGGGGGGGGGAAAAAGAAGTATTTTATTTGTCCATGGATCTTAGTCTCAAACTGTAAAAAGGAATCACTTTTGTTAGTTCGTTTTTCTAGGTCGCAAATTGTAGCGTCTTTTTCCTGGTACTGTCTGGTCCTGAAACAGCAGTTCAGGCTCCAAAGAGTTCAATTGTTCTTGAAAAATGCTCTCGCTTTCACACTCAGGGTTAGTTCCTTCTACACGGTCATCGCTGACAGGTATGACACGTGGCACAGTTGTAAGCTCTGAGTCAGTGACACCTTTCTGGACCCACTGGTCATGTGGCGGAGGTGAAGGGATTCTTTTGCAATGGACCCCGTGGATCCAGTTGGCCTTCCCCTCCACACGAACTGCTGACCTCGTGGAAAGAAGGACGAGGTGCGGCCCGGTCCACCTGGGCTGGTCGTTCTTTGTCCTCTGAAAGTTTTTTACGAGAATCCAGGATCCAGGGACAATGGAGTGACCTGGAGTCTCAGAGACCGGAGGCAAGGTGTCGTGGACCTGTTGATGCAAAACACGTAATTTAGCCGTCAATTCATACAAGTAATCAAGCAAAATAGGGTGTTGCAGCTCGCTGAACTTCGTGGGCCTAGGCACTCCCCATATGTTGGCTGGCCGGCCAAAGACAATTTTGTAAGGGCTGAGTTTCACTCGCGAATGCACAGTCATTCTGGTGGATAGGAGTGCTAAGGGTAGAGCGTCAGGCCATTTAAGACCTGTGCTCGCTTGGATTTTGGCCAATTTAAGTTTTAAAGTGCCATTGTAACATTCTACTAATCCAGCTGATTGGGGGTGATTTGCAGCGTGGAACTTCTGTCTAATGCCTAGCCCTTCACACACTCTTTTCATCACACGACCCACAAATTCACTTCCGTTGTCAGACCAGACCATTCTAGGCATTCCGAACCTGGGGAAGTACTCTTTCACAAGGGCTTTCGCTGTGGACAAGGCAGTATTGTCTTTTAGGGGATAGGCTTCTACCCATCTTGAGAAAGCACAAACAACCACGAGCACGTATTTTAAGTTGTTGCACCTCTCCATGTGTATGAAATCTAGCTGCAAAACCTCGAACGGATAAGTAGGAGGTGCAAAATGACCAGCTGGAGTTGGGGTTCCCCTACCAGGATTGTGCTTCAGACATACCATGCAATTCTTGACAACATTCTCTGCACACTTGGGAATCCCTGAATTTTTCCACACTGGGGCCAACAACTCGCAAATCCCTTTCACGCTGATATGACATATGAGCCATTCCATGAGCCACTGTAACCACTGCAAGAACATATGCATCGGGTAACAACCATCTCTGATGCTCTGTCAATTCAATCCAACAACCATTTGCATCCATTCTTCCTGTACTCTCTCTCCACGTGCTCAACTCTTTCTCTGTGGCCTCAGCTTGGATGGACTTCACACTTTCTATCGTGTCCTCACATATTCCAACATCACCAGTCCATCTTTCTGGGCCTGCAACATACATTCGGCTCATCACATTCTTTGCCGTTTCTTTAGCGGTCTCATCAGCGAATGCATTTCCACGACCAACATCATCAGTCACCTTCTTGTGAGCACTACATTTCACAATCGCCATTTGCAGGGGCAAGGTCAGTGATTCAAGAAGCTCATTCACCAACTGACCATGCTGAATCTTAGCTCCATGCGAAGTCAGGAACCCACGTTCTCTCCACAATCGTCCGAAACTATGAGCCACACCAAAAGCATACTGGCTGTCGGTGTAGACATTCACTTTCATTCCTTTGGACAATACACATGCTCTTGTGAGTGCGACTAATTCTGCAGCTTGAGCTGAACCATGCGGTACTCGTGCAGTTTCAACGACTGTGTGCAAAGTTGTGACAGCATATGCTGCAGTCACGTTACCATTTGGGAGCTTAAAGCATGAACCATCCACCCATAACGTACCATCACATTCAGCAAGAGGAGTGTCAAATAAATCCACTCTCCCTTTTGTCTCTTCCTCTGTTGTGAGGAAACAATCGTGCTGTTCTAAAGCATCTGATTCTTCTGCAATTGGTAACAACGTGGCTAGATTTAAAGTACTTCATCTTTTTATGTGCACATGGCTTGCTAGCAGCGTTAATTCGTAACTGGACAGTCGAGCACTAGTTAAGTGCTGTGTCTTGGTCCTATTTAACAATGTGTCTACTGCATGCGGAACCATCACGATTAGTGTATTATTCATTACTAGACCAGCAGACTGTCGAATAGAGACAGCTGCTGCTGCTGTGGCCCTCAAACAACTTGGCAATGCTTTAGCTACCGGATCCAAAGTTGACGAAAAATAGGCGCATGGCCGCTGTCTATCTCCGAATAACTGAGTCAACACAGACAATGCACAGCCCTCCTTCTCGTGGACATATAATGTAAAAGGCTTACTGTAGTTGGGCGTACCTAGCACAGGAGCTGAACATAATGCTGTGCGTAATTCGAGAAAACTTTTCTGACACTCTTCAGACCAAGGAATGGGATTGGGTGTATTTTTACACGTTAATGCCACCAAGGGTTTGGCCAATAACAAAAAATTTGGAATCCACTGTCTACAGTACGATGTAATGCCCAAGAAAGCACGCACTTCTCTCTGTGTTCTTGGCACACTCAATTTCGCTATTGCCTGAATTCTTTCTGGGGTCAGTTTCCTTCCCTCCTTCGATAAGAGGTGACCTAAGTAGGTCACTTCTTGTCGGCAATATTGAAGCTTGGAAAGTGACACCTTGTGATGCAGATCACACAGATGACGCAATAATGTCAATGTGGCCTTTTTATAAATTTTCTCAGTGTCTGCAGCGATGAGCAAATCGTCCACATACTGTACAAGAGTGGCACCTTTAGGCAAAACAATCGTGTCAAGCTGTGTCTTCAGAGCTTGACTGTATATTGAAGGGCTTTCACAGTAGCCTTGAGGAGCGCGTTTAAAGCAGAAGCTTCGACCTCCTAAACTGAAGGAAAAGATATCCCTGCTCTCTTCAGCAATTGGGATGCTGAAGAAAGCATTCTTTAGGTCAATCACCGAAAACCATGAAGCAGAAGCTGGAATCATAGTCAATAATGTGGTAATGTCGGGGACAACTGGGAATTGTGGCACAACTATCTTATTTACTTCTCGAAGATCAATCACGAATCTGTACACAGGTGGCTGAGAAGGGTCAGTTCGTTTTAAAACAGGCAGAACAGGACTATTGCACACGTTGCCTCGTGTTTCCTCAATCACATCCTTTTTAATCAATTCGTAAACAATCGCTAGCAAAGCTTTTTCACCCTCATTAGATATTTTGTATTGGGGAATTCGTGGCATTTTGACATTCGACTTCAATGTTACAACATAAGGTGGAATTTCTAAAAGGCCTACATCATTAGGACCAGTAGCCCAAAGAATATCTGGGAGAAGTGACAATTCTGCTGGAAGTGCATCTCTCGACAAATACATGGGAGAAACCACTTTCTTACCTAAAGTAAGTTGTACTCCTGAAGGAGAACAGTACAAAGTCGCATACAATCTTTTTAACAAATCCAATCCTAGCAAATTTTCACCACAACCTGTTGTCAGAATAAGGGGTGCTTTGAATTCACAAGGACCAACTGAAAGAGATAAAGGGTCAGAAATCGGATTTCTAACTGGGGCGCCAGAAGAACCTACAGAAACGTTCATTTCGCCAGACGAAGGTGCGCCAGGGAGTTTGGAGTGCATAATAGAACTCTTTGTAGCACCAGTATCCAACAGAAAAGCTTCTGAAACACCTGATGTATTCACCTCAACGTATGGTCCACTCTGATCTACTGGAACTGAAACAACTCCCTCTCTTTGTCTATGGCTGTTCTAGCAATCATTATTCTCCCACTGCTCATTTTCTGTGTAATATTCATCAACGTAGTATTGAGCTGTCCTGTCAGATACGTTATTTTGCTGATCAAACCTGTTCATAGAGTTTTGTGGTGGAAGGGGACATGTGTCCTGAGGGGTGTTTCCACGCCCTCTACCTCTAGGTGCTTGCTGACTGCCACGACCTCTAACACCAGAAACTCCATTTGCACGTTGTAATAGAATAGGACAATTGTACTTGTGATGACCCTCTTGTTTGCAATATAAACACTGGTTGGGGCCTACAGATACACGGGGTTGATTATACTTGAATCTTTGCGAGTCTCTCTGGTACTGTTGAGGCTGCTGAAAAGTATTCTGGTAGTGATTTCAACCATTATTATTCTGTTTACCACCACCACGTGGCGGATAGGCTTGCTGTAGCAAAACCTTCGTTTTTAGTTCCCTAGTTTTCTTTTCCACTTTATCTTTCTCATCTTTGTCTCTATTCTCGTAATATTGTGCAGTAGCCAATATCTGGGCTGAAGATGAGACTGCCCAAGAACTTTCTGAATCTTTGAAATTTTTTACACAATTCTGGAAGCAGATTGTGCACGAATTTATCGACAAACAATCTCTGACCACCTTCTGTGGTCATATCTTGACCGCTGTGGTCAACAAATGTTTCTTCAAATCTGGTGAAGAAATCTGAAACAGTTTCTTCTTTCTTTTGCTTGCATGCAGACAACTTATCCCAATTCACGCGTATTGCAGGCATTATCGTTTTCATGTAATCTACTATTTTACCAGGGAGTTCAAAGGCTCAGGCTTGGCACCACCAACTTGTCGGGCATCTGCAGCAGTAATATTAGCCCATGTATCACCTAATTCCTGGTCATGATCTATATGATGAATTTTACCCCATAAAGGCTGTGGAACAACGTTCCCAAATAACATATCGATATCGGCTAAATTCATTATACATGACCCAGCAGTTTGTGACAACTCTTTATAGTACCCTGCAGGATTTTTACACGGATCTGGTAATGTTTGTTTGAGTGCTAAAACTTCAGCTCGCTTCCATGGGACATGTACCCATACACCCTGAAAATGCGGCAGAATAGGTGGGACAGCAGTCGTGTCACCCTCTCTCCATTGTGGGGGAACTTCTCTCATAGGGTACTGTCGCGTCTTTTTCCTACTGGATGTATTAGATTCAGATGGTGACCCAGAACTGCTTCCCTTACTTCGATATGACAACAACATTTCAACTGCTTTTTCCACATCCGGACCTACAATCATACCCTCTCCAACCTTAAACCGTACACGACACATCTCTTGTGGGATGCATTCCTGATCATTGTCTTCTAAATCCTCGCAAAGGAAAACACACATCTGTTCAAAAACGTATCTCTGTGTCGCTGCTTCCCATTGATGGAAGACTTCCATGACAGACTGTACAACATATTTTACGGTGTCCATGACCCATTTTCGTGCTAAACTATTCAATGTATCTCTCTCTTGATAATCAGGTAGTTGACTTCGCAACTGTCTTCTTCCCATGTTAGGGGTCGTGGTAGGCGACCCGAAAAGAGGTAAAAGAAGGTTAGTAACAGTACTGGCCATTTTCTGCCAAATGGAAGGTGAAACTGAAGGACAAACAGATGGAAAAACGGGATGAGACAAGGCAGGGGTAGAGATAGCAGAAGAGGTATCAGGGAAAATAGAGGGGGCACTAGGCAAAATCATAGAGGGAGCATTGGGAGACGTGAAAAGTACAGTAGGCAAAATCGTAGAAAACACAGGTGAAACAGAGGTAGTCGGTGGGCCTGAAGGAGGCTGCACCGAAGAAGTGGGAGCCAGCTGAAGAACAGCCGGTGGGTGCTGTTGAGGAGCAGGAGGTGTAGTTTGCGCAACTAAAGGTTGCGGGGGTGCTGTGGCATTCTGCGCATAGGGGGGTGGTGAATTTAACAAATGTGACATTAATGGGTCTTTTTCACGTTCTTTTGCTGCCTCTTGCTGAAGAGACGGCAAAACTGGATAACACTTATCTACTGCCATTTTACGTTGCCTGTGCAACTTCTCATTCATCTGCTCTTCTTCATTGTCTTTAAACTGCACAGCAGCTTGCATTACTGAAAGTCCCCCTTCTCTCTTATTTTTCTTAGCTAATTTAATTTCTTTTTGTTTGGCTTCTTTACGCCATAAGCGGAAAGAGTCAAACATCGCCGGCCGGGCTTTCTTTTTAAAGAGTTTAACTTCAAGGTTGTCTAAGATTTCAGAATCAAAGCTACCATATTGGGGCCATTTTAGAACACCATCTTTCCTGGTGTATTTAATCCATACTTCGTTGTAAGTGATGGGGCCTACCCCATGTTTTACATATAGCTCGTAAGTCGGAGTTCCAACTGGAGGAACCGAACATGAGTCCTCCAATCGGGAGTCCCTATTATTACCACCAAGACAAAACAAATTCCCAAGTCTAAGACCAGGCATCTTCGCTCTCTAGTCTAGTTCCAAACTTCAAAGGATTATCGATTACGATATTTCTCGTGAATACACGAGTCCTTCGGTTTTGGTGCTTGGAAGTACCAACACAAACCTTTGTATCCCAAAGATACCCAAAATTAAGTCCAACTAAGGACTGGGAGACGCTCCACTTATACTTAACTGAAATATCGATGACGTCACCAGAAGACTCGTCTCAGTGTTTCGCTATACCAAAAACTTCAAGGGTCCAAATCAGGGCGATAGCCAGGGCAGCAGTCCTTGTAGCCGTCGGGAAGCGGGGAACCTCGCAGCAAAGACCTTCGGACCACGTTGACATGCAGGGGTCGATGAGGTGGTTGGCCGTCCTCTGGAATTTCCACACGAAGCTCCTCACGATCTTCAGGCTGACTGGTACCACTGGAATCGCCCCAAACGTTGGGCGCCAACTGAGGTACTGGGTTTTTACGAACCTGCACAGAACCGGTAACCCAGCGGTGGCAGGGGATCAACACCCAGAGACCTCGGGTTCTTCCTGATCCAGACCTACAGAAACTCAGAGTCTTCTAGGTGAAGTCAAAGATTAGTTTATTGGCTGCAACCAAGGTAACAAGTGTCCTAGAAGTACAATACGGGTATATTCTCAGGAGACTGCACACTTTTACAAAGTCAGGCTTCTCTTCTTATACACAATTTTAGGCTCTAGGCAAGACATTCTTGGTTGTAAAGTAAATCGTTAACATACTTCTAGTACAAAGAGAAATCAGAGTCATGATGACATGTCCATATTTCACTTCATGCTGCCTACAACAAATCATTTGGCAAGGCCCAACATTTCATCAGATATCGCTGGACCCCTAATAAAAACGGGCACCTCCCCACCATAAAGTAAGTGAAGCAAAAGAGTGGAGATAGATGTGAGCGAGATATGGCAGGTGTGCGCGCTGAAATGGTTTTATGGTTTGTTGAGCCTAGATGCTATCTTGCTTGGCCACTGGGAGGGAACTGACCTAACAAGTTCGGCCTGGGGCAATGGTTCCAACTTGTACTGAGGTCATAGAAAAGTCGATTAAGGAGTATGTGTCCTTGTGGAATTGAATTCAAATGGATTAAGGCCTATGTAAAGGGCAACCCATAAATGGAAGCCAAGGGATCAGAATGTGAACGACGATTTCGAGGTGAAATCGTCGCTCGAATATGCTGAAAATATATGTACATGATGTACTCGTCATTCTCGGTCTTTTGATACCAAATTCGTCATGTTTCGACGAAGTTTAAATTCTCGAGTAATCCAGATTTTCAGAACCTCAATCCCTCCTTTTGCCCTTACATAGGCAATTAATCTATCCTCATGTTAGTCTGAGTCCAGATCTATATTCCTAAAGTCGCTCGAATATGTTGAAAATATATGTTATGTTATGTTATGTTATGTTAACTATTATTTATATAGCGCACGGCTACTCAACAAGAGTGTCCCGGCGCTTTCAAAGGGCGGCTCAGCAATTAAAAAACATAACAGTAGACAAACAAGAAAAGAAAAATGGAAATGTACTCGTCATTCTCGGTCTTTTGATACCAAATTCGTCATGTTTCGACGAAGTTTAAATTCTCGAGTAATCCAGATTTTCAGAACCTCAGAACGTGTCTTACTGAATGCATGGGTTAGTGACTAAACTGTGTAAAAGTCTGCATTAGTCTCTCCATTGGTGTGTAAGCAACTGCATGGGTTGCTGAATAGCTACTTGAGTGTCTATATAAGTTATTGATTTGTTGTCTGAATATCTGTATGGGTCCCTGAATGTCTGTGTGGGTGGGTGGGCGTATGAGTCTGCATAGATGTCTGAGTGGGTGATTCAGTGGATGTTTGGATTAAAAAGTGTATCTGGAAAGGGCTGTATGGGTGAATTAGTATGTCTATGGGTATGTTGGTGAATGAATAAATGTCTCAGTGGTATATCTGTGGCTAACTACATATATTTTAAGACACTATATGTGAGTGTTGGAGTATATAAATGAGTATACGTGAGACTAAGTTATTTTAAGTGTGGGTGTATTAATAAGTATCTGCTTTTATCAGTGATTGTATAAAACAGTAAATATATGTTAGTCTTTGTATATATAAGTGATGAGGTATGTCTAAAAATAACGAAGTTGGTGTGTATAACTGTATACATAATTACATGGGTATGTGATTCATTCTTTGCATTACTGACTAGGCATGTGAATAACTCTATGGATGAGTGGCAATGTGTGACTGCATGTATAGATGTTTGAGTGCATATTATAGTCCTCTATTGATGAGTAACACTACATGTATAAGAGACTGTATGTGTGTGTAGACGTAGGAAATAGTAAGTGCTATGTAGTATATGGAATTCTTCTTTGTATGGTTTCAAAAATAGTAGTCAGCATTTTAGAATGGGTGTTTTAAAGTTTATATTAGAGCATCAGTATGTGCATTAGATTTTCACGTGGATGAGGTCATGAGTGATGTCATAAGTGATGTCAGTTCAGTATGTACTTTATCCGGCATAAATACAATACCATAAAAGTGCAATTTATAAAAATAATCAAATGTCACAATATGACGTATCCAACCCAAAAATACATATACAAAACATAAGCTATAAGAGCCCCTGCTCTACTATCATTCATATACGTGTCATTAATAAATATACTGGATTACAAAAGAAGTGACATAATCAGATAAAATAATAACACGTGCAAAATACAGCCTCCTAAGCGGGAACACAGAAGGTAGTCATTTGTTTCGAGGGTGCCCACACCCACCCAATTCGTTGCAGGGACCTTTAACCTACCGAAACTAGGGTCAATATAACCACTCCTCTCCTCTAATATTTCTAAGTTGCATTGCCGACCTTAAAAAATGTACGGTACAACAGAATTAAAACCTCTGTGGACAACTTTAAAAAAGTAGGGCCACCTTGGCCTGCTTAAAACCACCGTTTTTTAAAATACTTTTTAAAAAATAGCTTCCTGGGGTGCACATAGTAGGGACATAATAAAACAAAGTGAAGGGTGTCCTGCGGAGACCGTTGGTCGCAACCGCACGGGCCCTTCAACTCTATAGTTTTAGTGTAACCTGCCGGCACCGCTAGGCTATGGTGCAATACATTTAGCCTGTAGCGTGTCATTAAAAATCTGTCTTGGGCATTGTGGATAAAAGACAAATATGGCTCAATGACCAGGCAGGATTTAGTTAAAAGGTGTGCTCTCACAAAGGGTTTGATCGCCTCGCTGTCTTCCCTACGGGAGGCCGCATACTTCAGGAATTCCACCTTAACGTGGGCCTTGTCCTTGGGCAACAATTTTGAGGGGTGGTTGAAGAAGTGTGCGCAGCCCTGGACTGACAGGGTTTCCCTACGATACTTCAGCCATGGGATGTTCCTCCCCTGGTCACGTGCAATGCAGTCGATAATAATAACCTTGGTTAGTGCAGCCTCCGGGTTTGTCCAAACATTGACCCAACAGGTAATGGGTTTTAATTCTATCTTGTCGCTAATGTGACTGACACCCAATTCCTCATGAATAATATAAGACGAAGTACTCTGCTGTACGTTCAACAGCCACCGCAGGTATTTGTTCTCTTCAGTTTGAAGAATTTGTGAGTCGATGAAGCCCCAGACCTCACTACCATAAAGTGTCTTGGCACAGCACCTCGAATTATAAAGTCACAATATTTGTTCCGGTGTCCATCGGTCCAACCTACGCGCAAAGTTCATGATAGTGCCGGAACAGCTTGTTAAGGTGCGACATTCCTCATCTATCAGGGCTTTAAAACAGAGACAGTTATCAAATAAAATCCCCAGATATGAGAAAGACTGGACTTTTTCCAGGCAGTGCGCGCCAATCATATATTTATATTTCCTTTTCGGGGTTTTCCCCACCTCCATGATATATGATATAGAGAGGTTAGAAGGCAGGTCAAGAGTCTCCATGAAATGGATGAAACCATATATCAGGCATTGTAGGCCTCGAGGGGTCCGGGTGAGAAGCACTGCATCATCTGCGTAAAGCAGAACAGGGACCCCTCTTGTTCCTATCCTTGGCGAGTCCACCCTCAGGGCAACTACCTTCAGCTCCAGGCCATTTATATACAGGGTGAATAAGAAAGGTGCCAAGATGCAACCTTGTCGTACCTACCTTGAGTATGGAAATTGATCAGTCATGCTTCCCTCCTCATTGTATCTGACCTGAGTGAAAGTGTTCTGATGTAAAACTCTTAAGATATTTACTAAACCCGGGTCCACGCCAAGAGTTCCCATAAGCTCCCACAATTTCTTGAGGTTCACCCGGTCGAAAGCTGCTGTCAAGTCCATGAAAGCCAAGTACACAGTCTCTTGACTAGCAATAGTGTACTTGGCTGTAAATAGATATAAATTGAGGCATTGATCGGCCATTGAACGTCCTGACCTAAACCCATACTGGGTATCAGTAATTATATGGTGTTCCTCCGCCCAATCCAGTAGTCAATTGAGAATAGCCCTGCCTAAAACTTTCACTGTCACGTCAATGAGCGAGATGGGATGGTAACACAGTGGGCTGTCCCCGTTTCCCTTTTTAAAAATGGGTACAATTGTGGCTGTTGGACCAAGATGCAGGCATACCCGACTCTACTGCAGCATTAATAACCCTGGTCAATATAGGTGCCCACAATTCCACCTGGCTAAAAAAAAAGATCAGGGTGAACCCCATCAGGCCCAGGGGCCTAATTCCTTGTTAAACCCTCAATGCCTGCTTTTTTCTCGCCCAAAGAAAAAGTTATGTGTCCCACAGTCTTGACCCTTCCTCAGCTACTATGGGGTCCTCCGTCATGCCATGATTATATAGGCCTTTAAAGTGCCCATACCAAGATTCTGGCAGTATGTGGTTTGCTATCCTAGGTTTATTAGCGTCTTGGAAGCAGGGGTCATTAATACCCTTCCAAAAGGCGGTCATGTTTTTGGACTTCCCTCAGATTCTCCCAAGCCTGCTGTTGCAAGGAGGATTTGCGACGCTTTACTGCTTGTTTATAGAGTACCCGACATGTGGAGACCCTTTTCTTGTCCCTTGGGACCATTTTTATATCTAACTTCAGCTCTATTGAGGCAGAGGAGCAATCGTGGTCAAACCACCTATGGTCCTCCTTTCCCTTTATGATCTATTTAGTCCTGAGTAGGCTGTCAATATGCTTGGTGACACCTTCAAAGACTTTAACCAGTTCTGTCCCCTCCACCATTGGATTTAGGCACTTCCACACATACTGGATTTGGCCGCCAATAAGGCTCTATAAAAGGCTTCACCATCCGCCTGAGACCATCTGAGCCTCCTCCCTTGATCAGTGGCTGTTCTTACTCCACTCTCCCCCATACGGGCAGAGTGCTTGATCAAAGGGTTATGGTCACTAAAGATACTTGACTGTATCTCAAACCCTAATGTCCCCCATTTTAACGTGTTGGAAACAAAAATAAAATCAATAAAGGAGTCTCAGCCGCTACCATTAAATGTTGGGTGGACCAGGCCATTCTCCCCTACTTTGATCAGGTCCATGGTGTGTGTGAGGGCATAAGTTCCTAGCACCTTATTTAACTCCTTTCCCTCTCTTGTGTGCTCTACATGCGGACCCTCTTCCAATGGGCAGGAAGACCAGTGCCCCCTTCTGGGTTTCACATTTGGGCAAAAGTGAGAGTTAAAGTCGCAGAGTAACACCAACTGGAATGCCCGTTCCCACTGGTCTTGTATCCCCGCTAAACTGCTCTCCATTTCATTCAATCTTATTATGGGTTGACCGTTAAAACAGCATTATAAACATGTATAAATATTAACTTTTAACCCTTGATACACAATCTAATCCCCTGCATAAAATCTGAGTCCCAGCCCAAATCGTCCCACCTCCTCTGGAGCCTTAAATCCACTTAAGGAATCAGCCCTCCTCTTGCTCTTCCCATAACACCCTTACGTGCCGGTACAAAATACATTTTGTAACCCTCAAAAGAGAGCGTGCTACTGTCTGTCTCCCATGTTTCCTGGAGGCAAATAACCTGAAATTTCTTTATGTAAGATAGCCATTCGATATTTTAGATGAGAGCCCAGCTATATTCCATGAGATGATCTCAGTAATACTCTGACTAGAGATGTCTGGACTATCTAGTGTCGGGCAACTGGTGGACCCAGGGGGAACAATAGATACTTGGGTATTGCCTTCAGTGGCAGGCCTAACAGAGTCTCCCGGGGAAAATGGGAAAATAGGCTCCTTGGCCTGTAACATTGGTGACTCCCCCATGCCTGCATTAAAAGAAAATCCCTCTAATCTATGGCCATCCCCAGATGGGATGCTTCTATCGCGTCAATCAATGTCGTCTAGGGCCAAGACATTTACAAGAGGGGCATACCGATTCAATAACTGGACCGGGGGACCCCCTCGGTACGTCCTACATGGTCTCTCCTCTGATTGTCATGAAGGTTTACTCCCATCGTGTCCCTATAAAAAAAAACAGAGGTAACAGTTTGATAATTGATCCGCCCTCTTCCTGGAAGGACCCCTTGAGCTGGGTGAGGAGATCATGTACCAACCCTGGAAACCTAAGATTTAAAATCACAGTGTCTCCTGGGAAGCACCCTTCTCGCCATTAGTATGTGCCTGTGGTTTGCAATGTTAAATGTGCATTTTTGTTCAGCCCGTGGGCCGCCTTATTGATCAGCATTCGCGGTGTTTCTTCTCTATTTCCACTAAGGGCCGGAACCCCTGTCAGAACTATTGTGTATGGGCAGGCTGCCGGCAAAAGATCTAAAACCGGCAAACCCGCAGTACACCTAATGGAATCATCTTGGGCGGGCACAATAGCCTGTGGTGCAAGTGCTCTAGCTGCTATGCCCCATGTGTTTTATGGGCCTGCATTCGGATTCAGATTCTGGACAATGGGACCTGCCCTCATATGCCTTGTATCTCCCACGGTACCTCTTGAACTCGGGGCATTTCAGTCCCTAGACCCCACCAGTTGCTCTTTACCTACACCCTCCTTTATTCTCTTCTGATGTTCACCAACATGTATCACGCCCTCATTTCTCTCTAGGGGGATAGCAACCCTTGATGGACTGGGAACATCTAATGCCCCCAAGCTTTTGGCTCTGTGCGTCGTGACTCCTTTGTTTGGTTGCTATTCTAGGCAATCAACAGGGACACCTTCTCTTCGATTAATTTGATTTTCTCGTGTATGGGCCCTAGGTGAGTGGTTAACATTGTTTCCAGCCTAGGCCATAATTCCATGTCTGTCCCCCGCCCTTTATCTACCTCTCCACAATTTGTGCACTGAAGTTTCACTGTGGGACCTTCTGTGTCTTTAGACCTGGCCAGTTTTAGTGCGCCGTTCTGTTTGGATTTACTATTGACAGTATGATGCCCCACCCCCGGTTCGCTTTGCTATTGCCACAGGGCTTGCTGGTGGGGTGACGGCCCTACTTGTCTTGCTTCTGTCTAGCAATACCCTTTTTGACCAGGTGACCACCTCCCCGCCTTCCCTCAGTGAAATTTTGCACCTCTTCGGTGTCATGGCTAGGACAGGGCCTCCCTCTGCCTGGCCTGACCCACATGCTAAATCCGAGTATGGAGCTCAGCCCTCCTCACTCTCTTGTACAACAGTCTCTGTCATACACAAAACATCCTGTCATAACTCAGTTGTTTGAGTTGATGATCCCGCCACCAATGGTGATAAATCGGCAAAATTCCGGCAAATTACAGTGTGATCGCCGATTGCATTATCTTGGGCTACTGGGTTACCGACATTAGGCGACCTGGCTTTAGCTAAGCCCCCCATTGACAACCTCTTCTGTGACACAATTGAATCCAATAAAAGTCTCTTTTCAGCCAACTGGATCTCATGCACTAGTAGAGACTCTGCCCTCAATAGGAATGCACCTAGTGTCCCCTTTACACTCCCCCCCACCCTTGAATCCTTCACCTTCCGTTTACTCATCACGCAAAATAAACAAATGACCAAATGGGCAGATCCGGTACCAACGGGACAGTTCATACAATCCAGACCCTTAAGAGAAAACAGGAGAGTTCTGACCCAGGTCTTCAGTGTTTGTGTGGGAATAAAATTTCCGAGCTGACCTATGATCTCCACCCGGCAATAGTAAGATAAGAAACTGTGAGTAAACCTCTAAGGCTTGTCCTCACCTCCTCCTCTTGTTGGTGGCCTGTAAGTATTTGTGCAATAGGCAGATGTTTCAAAGTTCTGGGGATGTAAGTGGAGTGGCCCAGCCCAGCCTCTTCCGGCTCCTGACGGGCGCGGACGGGCCCGCCCTTGGTCCGGGCTTCACCCGGGAAGCGCCCCGCGCTGCAGGAGGGCCGTGCTGTTTATGATGGCCTCTGGCGCCTTCTGCTGATGCCCTCTAGTCGCACCGCTCAATGCCTGTTGGGAGATTTAATCACCAGCTCCCCAAGGCAGAGCGGCGTGTAGGAGCAAGGGCATCACGGTCAGCCGTTCCCCACACGGCGGAGCAAGTATCCAGGAGTGCCCGGAGGTGCGGTGGCAGTGGCAATACCAGCCGCTCCCCTCATAGCAAGGTGGGTCCTTGGTTGCGGCATCCCGCGCTGCGGGAGGACCGCACTGTTTATGAAGGTTTCTGGCGCCTCCTGCTGATGCCCTCTAGTCGCGCCACTCAATGCCTGCTGGGAGATGTAATCACCAGCTTCCCAAGGCAGAGCGGTGTGTAGGAGCAAGGGCGTCGTGGTCAGCCGTTCCTCTCACGGTGGAGCAAGTATCCAGGAGTGCCAGGAGGTACGGTGGCGGTGGCAATAACAACTGTTCCCCTCACGGCAAGGTAGGTCCTTGTTTGCGGTGTCCCTGCAGTGAACGCATTTGAGATGTCATCAGTGATGTCATAAGTGATGTCTCTGATCATGTCATGAGTGATATAATATGTGACATCATCAGCAGTGCATTGTGGGCATGTGAATTATAGTTAGCAACTAACTATAACAGGCGAATGTCTCTGGTTTTATATGCGTCAAATGTTCAGCTAACTATAACTTCCCTGAAACCTATTTTTTTGTGTGAATTTCTAAGGTTTTTTAAATGCTAATTCCTAACTATAACGTCTGTAAAGCCTATGGTTTTTTCAGTGAATTTCTAAGGTTTTTTAAATGTTAATTTCATATTTTAATGTTTATACAACTTATATTTTTTCTAACATATTTTTAAATATTTCAAACTCTATTATACTTCTTTTTTTTAACTTTAAAAATCATGTAATGTTTTATATCTTCCCCCAAAAATATGTGTATTTTTTGGGGGGGGGGAGAAAACTGCACTCCCATACCGGTAGCGTACCAAGCTCCATCACCACACAAATCCTATCTGCCATATTGCTAAACTCATAAATGATGGGCATTTCGGTACCGCGTCCCGTGTAACATCATATATACATGAAGTCACCCCAGGTACTACTTTGGTATCCGACGGGTACGCAGTACCAAGCCACGCGTTACGTCATGTACGTATGGGGTCGTGCTTGCTGCCGTTACGTATTCGATGAGTACACGCTGCCAGACCCTGTGTTACATCACAGACGTATAGTATTGTGCCGGGTACGCTAATCCCTTTTTTTTCCTCAAAAGTATATCTAAATTACTTTAAACAGTATATGAGAGCACAAGAAAATCTAAATTATTTCAAACATTTAAATATTTCTAACTGTAATAAACTTATAATATGATAAATATATTTTGTCAAAATCGCGTTGGGTGCGGCCTCCTTGCGCGCAATTGCCATGTGACCTTAAAAAAGCATTTGATTGGTTCATAACATTTCCCATTGTAACAGTTGTACGACCCCACCCATTTTACTCATTTTCTATACAGCATTTGATGACAGACACCTCTTCTGCTTAGAAACCTTTTTCTAAAAGTGTTTTCCTGTATACACATATCTTATACTACACACAACATGCAACAATCATCTTGATCAATATTCATGCTCTGTACATTAGCCTTCCACGTGTGATTGCCATGCATCTCAAATGTTCCATCAAAAAATAAATATGTGTGTTACACGACGCCCCTGCTGTGTGTGTGTGCACATTATTGTGCTGCCTTTTGGCCTGGGTATTGGGGGCCCTAAGGAGTATTATTAGCCACGGGCAGACTGCACATCCTAGATCACATGCCATCTCATTAACGATAGTTTCCACCCTCCCGACACATACAATACTAATCTAAATTGCACACTCTGCGAGGTCAAAATTACAAAAGAAACACACATAAGTACACTTCATGGCCAGGCAGGAACTAAACAGCACCCAAGTCCCCGGAATAATTATTCACGCCCCTACGCTGGACTGGCATACGCAAGCCTAGCCCACTTTGCGTACATATAAATAGGATAACCACGACGCCAACACGTCCCTCTTCTTCCACACTACCTCAAATGATATGCCGCATCCACTGCGCCTATCACAATGCGCAATAAAAAAAAGAAATGGATCCATGAGGTGTACACTATCCTGGCAATCAACACGGGCTCTAAATTGTGAGCCCTACTGCCCATCGTGTACGAAAGGGATCCATGAGGTGTACACTCTCTTGCAATCAAAACTCCATCTGAATTGTGAGCACTGCTGCCCGTAGAGTCTGCGCACACAACAATGACAGCAGGTAAGCAGAGCGGCCTGGGTGCACAGGGCCTCCAATTGAACGCGGTGCAGCGCGAGGGGTGGGGTGCTTCAGCCTTGCTGCGCAGGTGCGAACAAACAATATTGTCGTGCGTAATGATGTGATCTCTGACCTCATGCAGTTTCATCTCTGTCTCATTTTAAAGTCCTGCTGGACCATACTGTAGGCCTGCGCCAGCGGGCAGCGCTGCCCTACAGACATGTCTTCAGCGCAGTGCTGCGGGAGGGGAAGGGATGCATCAGCCAGACTGCGCACGTGAGAATAAGCGATATTGCCATGTGTTATGATGGCATCTTTGTCCTCATTCAGTCACATCTCTGTCTCATTTTAAAGACCTGCTGTACCATAAGGTAGGCCTGAGCCTATGGGCAGCGCTGCCCTACAGACACCTGTTGAGGGTGGTACTGCGGGAGGGGTGGGGTGCATCACCCTGAGTGCGCATTTGCAAAAAAGCGATGTTGCTGTGCGTAATAATGTGATATCTGACCTCATTCAGTCACATCAGTCTAATTTTAAGGACCCGGTGAACTGTACTGTAGGCCTGAACCAACGGGCAGCGCTGCCCTACAGACACGCGGCGTAGGCTTGTAGGACACTGTAGTGAGCGCCTTACTAAGTGTACATGCACACAGGCTCCCACCTCTGCAGTACACGCACACATTATGCTTCTAGCATGCGCTCTTTTCCTTTCTATGTTAACGTTGACATAACATATTATTATTTGACCTTGTGTATTTTCCTGCACTCCAACTCCTCTTTGAACCACGATTACAACTAACAGTTGGTAGATCATACTTCAAAAACGAAGGATGCACTCAACTCCTATTTTCTATCAAGCTTGAAATAAACCTTCATTTACCTCCAGACATTTCCATCATTAAATAATTTCTCCCTTTTCAGACATTCCATTGATTGCCACAAGAAAAGCGGAGGTCCTGGCATTCTGACACCTTCCATTCTGGTATCAAGACACCGTCCCCGACCGGAGACCTGGTCTACCGTACAAAAGTACCCTGGACTAGGAGCTTGCACCAACCCATCGTGCGACACACCAGTGGAGGCAGGTGAGTAGTGAAGCTTTGGTGTGCAAGACCTACAATTGAGCACAGTGCGGGGGAAGAGGTTGGGGTGCAGCACCCTGGGTGCACTGGTGCATGCAAGCAATTTTCCCGTAGCTAATAATGTAGGACTATATTATCAAAGAACGGCTATAACATTATCACCACTTTAGTGACAGGACATTGCAGCTAAAGTGACGATAAGGGATTGATAATATGCCCATGTGAATTCCCATAGAAGCCCAGGTTCACACCAGAACCTGGGCTTCTATGGGAACTAATGAGGGCATTTTATCAACCCCTTATCGCAGCCTAAAGTGGCAATAATGTTATTGCACTTCCTTCATGTTATGGCCCATAATCTCTGGCCTCATGTATTTAATTTTAAGGACTTGCTGAACCACACTCTTTCTCGCAGACTCCAGCATCCTAGACAAACGGGCGACGGAGGGTAAACACTTAGGGCTGGGGGCAATAGGCTGACTCTCTGTCTCCTCCTCCCTCTCTTCTTTTGACTCTCCATCCCCTTCTCCCTTCCACCCCCTCCCCCTCCCTTCCATTCTCACTATGGTCCTTTCATTCGGACTACCTTTCTTTACCTCTTCCACATAGCACACATACTTATGATTCATTTTTGTCTTGCAGGTTTCCTACGCTACTTCCACTGGAGTCCAACCCACGTTTTTTTTATTATACTGTTCTATTAAAGTTACATTTCTATTTATTTCTGTTTTAATAAAGGTTACTCTTGTTTTCAAATAAATAACTGAGTGTATAGGACTTGTTTTTCTGACATCACTTGTCTATTATTTATTGTGAAAATTCTCTGTTTATAGGATGTTTTAAGGACAACATTATTTAATATTAGAGTGCACCTACCAAACATAATCTAAATGACTATTAGACAAAGGAAGCCTGGTTAATTATACAACTGCAAGAGTTCTATGATGGTATCACTTTATAACTCCATAAGTACCTCCCGTGTGATTACAGAACAAATAAGGCACTGCCTAGGACCACCGAGGCTTCAGGAACTGCAGAGGTCCACCCTGCATATTTAAATAAAGACCCCCAAGAGAATGCCCGGCCTAAAAATATATGTTAAAACCCCTCCTATCCGAAACTCTCACCACACACCCCTCCTCCGTCCCCCTGCTACCCTTACCCAAATCTTCCCCTCAACCCAACTCAACCCATCCCAGCCTAATCAATAACAGACTTTTAAAAAACAGAAAATTGCACCCTACGTTTGTAGCTAGTAACATTCCAAACAACCAATCTTTGCTTTTTTTCAAAACTCCACTTATCCACCATTTTAGAAAAAAAAAATCTTCAAACTGCCCTTTCATTTACAGAGACCATCTCAGTGCATCCAGACCTCTCTTCAAGATGTTTAAAGTATGGATTGTGGGACACAGCTATATTTTCAGGAGTGAAAGGTACGCACAACAGAAAGGAACTCACAAAGACCTAAGTTTATCAAATGTGCACATTAAATGGATTGGACAGAGAGGGTTAAAGTGGCACCAATTGATGCCATTAGTAAAATCCTTTATACATCTCCAACACCCTGACCTCATAATTGTGCACTGTGGTGGCAATGACCTAGGCACTTTAAATGGGGTAGGTCTGGAAATGTTTATGAAGGACACCTTTCAACAACTGATGGCACTTTTCCCCCAAACTGCCTTTGTCTATTCTAATTTCAAAAAGGGGGTGGTGATGGACAGAGTATCTGAGTTAATCAGAACACTCCTACCCAGTCAACAGATCAGGGCTTGATCCATCACCGTTTTTAGCTCACTGCACCATCCCAGTTCAGAACCTGGCTATATGCAAATTAGTCTGTCCCTGGCCCAGTGCATCATGGGAACAGGGCAGACCAAACTACCAAGCCAATTCTTTACTGGAAAGGAAACAAGCTTCCGGGGACCGGTTTCTGGCATTACAGCCGTCTTCGGCCCGGCTTGCTTGAATCCTGATGGTGCAGTGAGCAAGGGACTCACATCTGAGCATACCCTTCCACACTTATGGTGGCCAAAATAATTTCAAAAAGGGGGTGGTGATGGACAGAGTATCTGAGTTAATCAGAACACTCCTACCCAGTCAACAGATCAGGGCTTGATCCATCACCGTTTTTTAGCTCACTGCACCATCCCAGTTCAGAACCTGGCTATATGCAAATTAGTATGTCCCTGGCCCAGTGCATCATGGGAACAGGGCAGACCAAACTACCAAGCCAATTCTTTACTGGAAGGGAAACAAGCTTCCGGGGACCGGTTTCTGGCATTACAGCCGTCTTCGGCCCGGCTTGCTTGAATTCTGATGGTGCAGTGAGCAAGGGACTCACATCTGAGCATACCCTTCCACACTTATGGTGGCCAAAATAATTTCAAAAAGGGGGTGGTGATGGACAGAGTATCTGAGTTAATCAGAACACTCCTACCCAGTCAACAGATCAGGGCTTGATCCATCACCGTTTTTTAGCTCACTGCACCATCCCAGTTCAGAACCTGGCTATATGCAAATTAGTCTGTCCCTGGCCCAGTGCATCATGGGAACAGGGCAGACCAAACTACCAAGCCAATTCTTTACTGGAAAGGAAACAAGCTTCCGGGGACCGGTTTCTGGCATTACAGCCGTCTTCGGCCCGGCTTGCTTGAATCCTGATGGTGCAGTGAGCAAGGGACTCACATCTGAGCATACCCTTCCACACTTATGGTGGCCAAAATAATTTCAAAAAGGGGGTGGTGATGGACAGAGTATCTGAGTTAATCAGAACACTCCTACCCAGTCAACAGATCAGGGCTTGATCCATCACCATTTTTTAGCTCACTGCACCATCCCAGTTCAGAACCTGGCTATATGCACTGGGCCAGGGACAGACTAATTTGCATATAGCCAGGTTCTGAGCTGGGATGGGGCAGTGAGATAAATAACGGTGATGGATCAAGCCCTGATCTTTGGACTGGGTAAGAGTGGTCTGCTTAATTCAGACACTCTGTTCATCACCACCCCCTTTTCTGAATCGTTTTTGGCCACTATAGGTGTGGCAGGGTATACTCAGACATGAGTCCCTTTCTCACTGCTCCATCAGGATTCAAGCAAGCCGGGCCGAAGAGGCTGAAATGCCAGAAACCGGTCCCCGGTAGCTTGTCTCCTTTCTGGTGAAGAATTGGCTTGGTAGTTTGGTCTGCCCTGTTCCCATGATGCACTGGGCCAGGGACAGACTAATTTGCATATAGCCAGGTTCTGAGCTGGGATGGGGCAGTGAGATAAATAACGGTGATGGATCAAGCCCTGATCTTTGGACTGGGTAAGAGTGGTCTGCTTAATTCAGACACTCTGTTCATCACCACCCCCTTTTCTGAATCGTTTGTCTATTCTAATACATGCCAAAGGCAGAAATGGAACTGGTCCAACCAATATTGTCCACAGATTGAAAAAGCTAGGAAACATGTGAATAAATCTGTTTCTGCATTTCTCCGAGACTATAGAATGGGGTCCATTTGCAACAACAATCTGTGTTTCAATATGCAAGGAATCTATAGGAGAGATGGTGTACATTTTTACAGGTGAAGGGAACAGAGTCTTCCTCATGAACTTTAGACTCTGCATCGGTACTTACTTGTAAGTACTAACATCTCACAATAAACACAAGGGCTCTTTTTAGAGCCACACAACACATAAATACATACAATTCATAAATATCTAAAAATATTCATATTTTTCTTCCTTACGTGCGCTTATGGTACGACTTACGAAATTTGCACCGTAAGGTGCATCTATTGTAAAAAAAAAATAGCGTCTACATCAAATTTTTTATAACCCCCGGGGACCCCATCCCCCGGGGTAAAACAAAACGTTGGAGACTGTGGGGGGAGCCCCAATACCCCCACGGTCCCAGCCGGCTACCTGCGTCCTTAGGGAGCCGGCATTGCTTTTCGTCAGAGAGAGCAACTAACATGCTGCTCTCTCTGATGAAAAGCAGTTTGCTGTGGTAGGATTGGAGCCGTGAGGCTCCAACCCTACCACAGCAAACAGCAGGTCCCGGGGGTAGGCACCCCGGCACACTGCAGGAGCCGGCCCTGGGGAGGTGGTGGTCCCCAGAGCCATCAATGGCTCCAGGAGGGGGACCGCACGCCCCCCCTCCCAACATAGAAAAGCCCCGGGGCTGGTGGTCTTTTTTCAATATTGGAGCCCCGGGGGGGTGGCGGTCCCCGGGGCGAGTTGGGGGGAAAACAGCACCCCCACATATTTTTTTTTTATGAAATAAAACAATATTGCCCCAGGGATTTGGTCACCCCGGGGGCTAATTTTGAAAACAAACAGACCGAGTTTTATTATTTTTTTCATGGGTTACGCATAGGTACGCGTACCACCGCGAATAAAAAAAAAATATATATATATATATAGGCCTTGGGGGTCCTTGAAGAACCCCCTGAGCAGGCCTGGGAGGTCAGGGTGTGTCTACCCTGCCCCATTTGCGTATTTTGCACATTTGTTTCTCATTTCTTGCACCTCGGTTTTACCGAGACACAAGATGGCTGCCAACACTTCCTAGTTTGGAGTGTTGACAGACAGTTGACATCCAATCAGCGTGCAGCTCGTGCTCGGGAAGGTAAGCTTAGGGTACGCGTATGGGTACACCTCCAATATATACTTATGATTTTACTTTTGATTTTCTCAGGAACCACTGAACGAATTTACACCATTCAACAAAAAGGCCCATCTGCGAACAGAACTCTACCTTTTTGCCAAATTTGGTGTAATTCCGCTGTAGCCCCGGCTAAAGGTCCTATGGGAAATTGCATGGGGAAAACACGTTTTGGGACCCCCCTTTTTTCTCGGCCCCCGTTTGATGAATCACCCCCACACTTTCAGGGAAGGAGCGGAGCAGAGCAGGCCATTTTCTTGGAGAAATTTGCGAAGATTCGTCCACCGGCACTAAAGTTATTCCAAATAGAATGTTGTGGATTTCCTATGGAAACCAGATTTTAACTATAACTACCTACTGGCGACCGCCAGTAGGTAATATATATATATATATATATATATATATATTAAAGCTCGTATTTCTCCAAATCCCCAAGAGAAAATACCGCACTCAAGGTGGGGGGTCTCGCACAAGTCTTTATTCGGCAAACCAAGAAAAAAACATTTCGGCGTGGAGCCTTCTTCTGTGTCATTGATTCAATCATGAGACAATGTTTATAAAGCATTATTCGAAAAGGACAGTGAAATGGAAAAGGGACAAAATACCTCTTGCGAATTCAGGCGCCATTTTAAAGAGGTCATCAGTCTACTTGTTTTCCTATGGAAACTTCCCTATACATATTGTAGACAACAATGCTGTGATTACAACGTAGACCTTTTTCAAAACGCTTAAATATGTAAAAAACATTCAATATGTATTTGCCGGGGGCAATTTGCTTTATTATAATAGGGAGCCAAGATGGGCCCCCCAGCCCTGGGGACAGTCACCCCTGGGGCTTTTACATTAGGTATGCGGGAGGCTCATGGCCCAGCAAAGCCCCGGGGACTGACACCCCCGGGGCTTCTTTTTTATTATAATAATGGGGGCCCAGAGTGGCCCCTCAGCCTCGGAGACCACCATCCTCCGGGGCTTTAAAATTATGTATGGGGGGCTCACGGCCCCCCGCAGCCTGGGGACCGCCACCCCTCCCGGGGCTTGAGCCGCCCCACATGCCCCGGGGACCACCACCACACCCAGGGCTTTTAAATGTTGGGAGGGGGGCCGCGCGCCCCCCCTCCTGGAGCCTTGTGGTGGCCCTGGGGACCACCACCCCCAGGGCTGGCTCCGGCAGTGTCCCGGGTAGGGCTCCCGCCCTATGGTAGGGCGGGAGCCTCGTGGCTCCCGCCCTACCACAGCAAACTGCTTTGGGTTTTGGAAGAGAGAGCAGGAAACCTGCACTCTCTTCCAAATTCCAAAGCCGATTGCTTTTCTACACGGGGAGCAGCATGTTAGCTGCTCCCCATGTAGAAAAGCAAAGCCGGCTCCCTCAGGACTCAGGGAGCCAGTTGGGACCCTGGAGGATTGGGAACCCCCCCCACGGTCCCCAACGAAGAGGGCCAGCCCCGGGGGATGGGGTCCCCGGGGCTAGAAGTGGCCCGAGAGGGGTTCACAGGGCAACAAAAAAAAATAGAAAAAGAAGGGGGCCCCCTTCTTAAAAAAAGAAAAACACTGCATCGTGCCAGAGGCCACGCCCCCTTCATGCAGCACTCTGTAAACGCGCCCCCCTGGCACGTTTGCAGAGGGGAAACAAATTCCACTTGAATACTGGGGGTCCCTGGGGGCCAACTAGCCCACCAGGAACCTCCAGTATGTGCCAGGGGGCTGCGTTGCAGAGTGGTGTTCTGAGGCCACGCCCCTTTTTACACCTCTCTGCAACGCAGCTCCGTGGCGCTTACTAGAGACAGCTGGTGGGCTAGTTGCGCCCCAGGCACCCTCAGGATTCAAGAGGAGTTAATCCCCCAACTTAAAACGTGCCACGGGGAGTGTTTGCACAGTGGTGAAGGGAGGGGGCGGGGCCTGAGTTCACATGTTTACAAACACGCCCTATGGCGCGGTTTAAGTTGTGGAATTAATTCCTTGTCAATCCTGAGAGTCCATGGGGTCCAACTAGCCCACCAGGTTCCTTCAGTAAGAGCCACAGTGTTACGTTACATAGTGTTGTAAAAAAGGGGCGTGGCCTCTGAACACCTCTCTGAAATGCAGCCCCGTGGCACATACTGGAGGTATCTGGTGGGCTAGTTGGCCCCCAGGGACACAGAGGAATTAATTCACTAACTTAAAACATTCCACATGGCGTGTTTGCAGACATGTTACCTCAGGCCACGCTCCCTTCCTTCATCAGTGTGCAAACGCGCCCGTGGTGCATTTTAAGTTGGGGAATTAATTCTCTTTCAATATTGAGGGTCCCTGAGTGATGTCATCAGTGATGTCACTGACCATGTCATGAATGATGTAATATGCGACATCATCAGCAGTGGATTCCTGGCGATATAACAGAGGAATTTCAATGGTTTTGTATGAGTGAAATGTCCAGCTAACTATAACACCTCGGAAACCTATGGTTTTTTCAGTGAATTTCTAAGGTTTTTTAAATGTCAATATCCAACTACAATATCCCTATAACCTATAGTGTTTATTAAGTAAATTTTAAAAACACATATATACTTTTTATAGTAAAAACAAACTGAACAGTACTGTTTTATAACTTATAATTATACTTCCTGGTTTTATGGTATTTATTTTTTGGACACATCCATCTGTATTTATTCATATTTTTAAAAAAAAATTTTTTATCTATATTTACCCATATATATTTCGGGTTCTGTAAAAAACTGAATCTGAATTTAGTATATTTCCACCTTTATTTTACTGATAAATATGCTCTCATCTCTGAAAGGCTGACCGTTTTCACTCACGTAAACACTCTTAGATGATAACCTATACACAACCTTCACATTAAAATGTGCAAGTTTTCTTATACGAAGATATATATTGTTCTTTAAGGCTCTTTACTAAAAGACTTTTATTGTTTTTACCCATCTACTTTTAGAATGACAGACCTATTGACCTACTACTTATCATTGACAGCATTTACGATTGCTCAAAAAATAACCCAATTTCTGTATTTATCCACACTTTAAAATTAATACAGAGAGGAAAATAAATACTTTTCTGTCTGTATTTATCTGTAAAAATCAGTAAAAACATAAATCAAGGAGCCCTACTTATAATTTAAGAATGTTTTCAACTTAATTAGCAGTAATTAACATATAAGTGTGGTAAAAGTATGACGCAGTACCTATAATACCTGACTTTGAACAACAGTGTTGACAGTTCGATTCCAAAGTCCATCCGCATCTTAGCCCACCACTATCTCACTGTAGGTAACACCTTGCTTAATCTTCCCAAGACCCCAAGCGCTGGCACACCTTTCTGGGGTAGCTTTACACTTTACAAATGCTGGCATTTTTTAAATAAAAAATCATAGTGATAACAAATATTAACACTTTTTTGTTTTCTTCTATTGTAAATGATAATTTTTTTTATATATTCTATTTAGATGTTTTTAATCATGAGAATGCAAAGGACACAGTTTGCCGGGTAACACTTTTTAATTTCTCCAACATATGTAAATAATAAGGACCTTATACGTGTTACTATGGAAATCAAAACCTTTGCCACTTTACAGTTTGTAACTTTTCCCAACACGTGCACATGTAACACGGTTAAAATGTGAGCACGTTTAAACTGTAAAGCATAACATCTACATAGGCGGAGCCAAATCTTCCTTTCATAACCTACTAAACAACCAAAAACTATTTAAACCACACCTATTGTGCAATTAGTTTCATTTTCGCAAGTTATTTCTGTATCTCCAATCTGTGGTGCAGGTTCCCTTTTCTAGCAACCGATTCTTGTTTTACGTCAGCAAACATATTCCGGGGTTGTAAGTTGTTTCATTATGACATAGTAGATAGTCATAATTTGTGGCAATTTGATAAAACTTTTCGACCTCCGGGAGAAAAAGAAGCTTGGAAAATAATTATCACTCATAAGTATTCAGTTATGGATCTACTGTTAAATAGATAACTTTATTTTCCGTTTCTTTTTATTGTAACAATGGTATCAATTGTTATATTGTAATAGATTGTCCTATTGTTACAGAAGAGGAATAGGAGATTTTTCGGCGCCATCTGTAATACAGCTTACGAAACATTAGAACGTACTTGATCAAATATTTTTTTCAGGGAGCATATTTTACGAAATTGCAGAATAAAAAGTATAGCTTTCATACATACTTTGTTACTTTAAATGCTTGATAAACCCTACATTTCTAAATGTTATTTTCTATTTTCAATTCTTCTCATTTGCGGTTCCTATTCACCTTCTCCCTAAAGAATACAGAGGACCAGTTCTGTATATTATAATAGTACTATCCTATATATTCTTAAATGAGAATGTGATTTGTTAGCGGAACAGTGTGCGACCTCTAAGCACTACGACAGAACGTTCCTGAATTCTACAAAATACAAATTTGAAAAATAATAATGCATACATTTCTATGTAATATGAAGTCAGTTGTATTTAACTGTTTTTTACTTGTTCTCCTGACCTCAGATAATGTAGTGCGGGAGTTTTTGTTGTAGCACTTCTATTCTACTTTATCTAAAAGTAACCAATGCCCTCTTACATTATCTAGAATATGGGGCAACACTTTTACAAACTATAGCAGAAAAAAGGAGGGTATGGCCACGCTTAACTGATATTTGATGAAATTCCATTTTTATTTGTAATCCCTTTCATATATACGGCATCAGTTTCTGAAGAAAGTTTATTTGTATTTGATAAAAAAAACTGTTTCAAACCTAGACTGAATTTTTTGCTGCGCAACCACACCTCCCCATCAAAAAAGTAAACACCACATTATAAGTAAATAGTGCTCCTGGGAAG